>NW_027518685.1:11337500-12537500 GCF_043159265.1 Tasmannia lanceolata | reverse complement strand
TAAAGATGGGAAAAAATATTGGAGAGAACGGAAGTTGGTTGCTGTCATGGCTAGCTTGATTATGAGATCTTAGCCAGCCATGGCCTTCTAAAACTAATAGTCATTACCTTCTGAAAATGACAACAACGAATCAAAATGAGTAAAATGGCAAAAATTTCACATGATTCTCATAATTAGGCCTTCTTCATTGATATAAAAAACAAATACAAACAACTAAACACCATTTGAAACATTATCAGCCTAATTGCCCTTCTTCGATGCTACAGTCATGTTAGTAACTGTTGTAGAACCAGCACAGAATTTTCCCACCAGACAATTTCTTAGGTCACCCCTCAATCAAGTTCAAGTAAACATTCATCATTTTTTCGTTAACCCGAAGATAACAACTATAATTAATTTGGAGAAAAGATTAGGGTTTTAACCCGTTTATAATAATTAGCGAGGTTGACCCATCCTTAGGGCTACATAAGCCAAAAGCCTATACCCAACCAACATTAGGGTCAACGCAACCACATCATACGCTTTGTTATCTAACCCCAATTGCTTGATGGGAGGGAAGTCCAAAACCTTGCAAGTGACACCCCCCGGTGCACACTCATAGTAGTCGATTTCAGTGTATTGGACCCCCAATAGAAGCTTGTAGCAATAGTAACTGAAGGAAATATACTTCATCCATCCAATGAAAGGTGGTACATGTTGAATGTAGTATCCACCAGCTAGCAAGAAGGTGAGCATTGTCACAGAGGCTAATGTGGTTGCTTTTTTTACATCCATTAGAATGGCCCCAAGAGCTAACCCTAGTCCCTGAGAGACCAGGACATTGTAGAGAATGACCAAGAGCGTGAAGATAAAGTTTGATGGTGAGGGTTTGAGGCCCCCCATCCAATATGTGACGGCCGTAAACAGTGTAGGGAGCACGAGCTCCATCGGCAAGTCTCCGACCATTCGAGCAAAGAAGTATGAGGAGAGACAGTACATGCCGGAGGAGCGCTCCTTGATCAGTATCGATCGCTCCTGAGGGAAAGTGAATATGGCATTGAAGAGAGGGAAGAAGCCCCAGAATATGGAGAAGAAGAAGAGAAGGCCAACCTGTGAGAAGTTGATTGTTAAACAAGGAGGATGTGGTAGAAAATTTAGCATGCATAATTATTAATTATTGTTAATAATCATTATTAATTAACATAAGAGTTAGAAGAAAAAACATAAAGATTTAGAAGAATTGTTATTAGTTATTTACCATGCATAATTTTAAATTACACCATGCAACACAACAAAAAATGGGAAATTAAAAGCTTGAGAAAAGGTATATAAAAGAAAACCCATCAAGTGGATAGCAGCACGAGTTTCCTTTTGTAATTAATATAAGAGTTAGAAAAATAAATTGGTATTAAACAATAAAACCCAGCCATTCAAAAAAATTAAACAATAAAACCCAAGATTTTACAATAAAGATAAGCCAAAAAAATAGAAAGTTTTTTTTTAAGTTTTTAAAATTATAAAGAAAATGCACCATCATTCGGTGTATCGCTGATCATCCTTGTAAACTTTTGAATGGATATTTATATAGTATTGGATTCGTATATCAAGTCTCAGCATAACACAATTTTGAATGCCAAGTTATCATCTATGCACTGAATCATGGTGTATATCTTAGAGCCAAAATTATCATGCAAGTGTGATATACCTGATCTTGTATGTGGGAAGGATTTGAATGCCACCACAGAAGACCTGAAAGAATGGAAACTGCCATAACCTGAAAAATCCTCAAGCCAGAATAAGATTCATGTCTCCTCTCTTTTAGACCCCTTTTCAGCAACACATTGAATTGGTCCCACCAGCTTGTGCTCCATTCCTTCTCCGAACCTGATCCAGCCGTTGATGGTCAGATCAAGTTCATGATCTGATCTTTCGTTATAAAAAGAAGTGGCTTGGCAGTCCAACACTATTCATCTGTTGAGCCCTACAATGGATTGGTCACATATGGAAAATCTCCCATAATCAGACGATCCTAACCCTCCGATTGCGGACATTTTGTGTCATTGGGTTAACTTACTTTTACATCCATTTTAGTATCAACAAGTTCAGGGGTTAGGATCATTCAATAGGAAATATTTTGTGTGTTTATGGCCAATCGATGGTGGGGATCAACCGATGAATAGTTCACGATATTGAGGAAGTGGACGCCACTTGTACTTTTGCCTGCCCTTGTTTGTTTTACCAGAAACCATATAATTTATAATAAAATATAGTTAGTGTCCCCTTAAATTAAGATATACACAGAATCATGTGTGTGTGTGTGTTTATAGATGCAAGCATATGTATGCCTTTATATTCCTTCTAAAGTGATCTTTTCAAAAGTTGATATCGTCAGCCCGAAAGAAATTCAGTCACATTTATTTATGGGAAATGATACCAGTGCACGATTGTTTTGATAAACATGCGCTCCACTTGTTTGTCGTGTAGTATTTAAAGGGTTTTAAGAGCTTTTTGTATTCCTCATTTTTTCAAAGAACTTTTACTACAGTTTTGCTTCTTTTCTTATGCAGGACCCCACATCCTTGGCCTACAATTTGAGTGCCTTCACTGTCTAATTAATTCAGATTTGAACTACACAAGGGAAGAAACCGCTCAGCCATTCAGGGAAAAAAAAAACAGTGAAAAATAGATTAGACGAATGATTTGTAATCACCCACATTGAGCTTTCGATGTAGTAATTGTTATGGAAACCATCCTTTCTTGATCAGATAGTCGCCGCATTTTGCGACTAACTTCCTGATGGGGCCACATAACTAAGTTGTTAAGTTTGCATACACCGAAAGTTCAGTGTAAGCACTTACGCATTCCTCTTTCTATCAATAGCTTACTTACTGTGACTAGAGGGTCTTCTAGTTAGATAAGAATTGGGGTCTTGGAAATTTTGGTGAATCTCAACCTTCAATCCACTGTACAAGTTCTTCTTATATGATGATATTAGAGACTGCTTCATTGAATTTTGATCGTCAGCATGAAACTCTTGTTGATCTCCTTGCTTTGTATCTGGTGCAACACCTGAGTCTCCAACATTATCAGTGATCAGAACCAATATATATATAGTTAATAAAATACAGTCGAGGACACATATTTGGGTGATCTAAATCATTTATTTGTTGGGACCCGATGTCGATAGGCCATGTCGCAAATTTCTTCTCTATATGATGATTCTGACACTGATCTGTGGTTTATACTGTGCCATCCATTTTAAACCTCCACAAATCATAAGGTTAGCATCATCCTACGGAGAAGACTTTTGGGTCACAGCCTATATACGTCGCCGCCCCACAAATGAATAGTTTAGGTTACCAAAGTATGTGGGCCCACTGTATTATTTGCTACACTTGCATGTATATGAATTTACCACACACACACACAAGCGGACTTATGACTAAATTTTTACAAAGGTAAAAATAGATCTAGAGCTTAAAAATATACAATTATTAATAGATATAAAAAATTACATCAATAAGTCATTTTAGAAAAAAGAGAAATATACGTGCATAAAATATTTGATAATTATAGAAAGTTGTATGCATTAGATATTTAATTGTTGAAGAAAACTTTACATTTATAAAGTCATAAACAAATTTGGGGTCACCCAAAGTTTTTACCATGACATCTAGTATACTAGCATTCATGGCTCATGCTATGCATGGGTGCAAAATAATGGACCCCATCCCATGAAACATGAGGTGCAAAATGGTGATCCCCATGCATGGGGTTTGGTGGAGATTGTGGGATCCACGTACCCCAACAAAACATGAGGTAAATTGATGGGTTCCACCCGGTGCATGGGTTTGAGTGGAGTTGGTAGGACTCAACCTATAAAAACATAGTATGAAAATTGTGGGCCCCACCCTAATACAAGGACTTTGTTTTTGAAGGGGTGGGAACACTTGTGTGTAAAGGGGTAGGTCACACCATATGCATGAGTTTGGGAAGAGATGGTGGGCTCTACCGTATCAAAAGATGAGATGTAAAATGGTGGGCAAATGATGTGCCTCACCTTATCAAAGCATCCATTGAAAATTGATGGCCTTCACCGGCCCATGGGCCATGATATGCAATTAATCAATTATGCACTAGGTGCGAAAATATTCACAATAAAAAAATTTCAGTAAAAATTTTCCATGGAAAAAGTTTTCCCAAAATTTTGGTCAATAATCAACATTTTGGGAAAACTTTTTCAAATGGAAATTATAAAAATAAAACGACCTTTACATACAGCCAAAACTCAATCTCATTAGTGGGGCAGAGTAGGGTCCGCTTACCGTTTGCAAGATCAAGAAGAAAATCCGCGGGATTAACAGCCGCATCTGCTACGAAACCAATGGACCCGAAATAATCCAAAACCCGATACGCGTTTCCAACGTATATCGGACACCCCTCCGATAAAACCACCACCTTATCAAACATCCGATACAACCGGCTCGACGGCTGATGTATCGTCGTAACCACTGTCCTCTCCCCCTGAGCCAACCCTCTCAAAGTCCCAATAATACGCTGAGCCGTGGTCGAGTCAAGCCCCGAGGTGGGCTCATCGAGTAGTAACAAACTCGGGTTCACCAACATCTCTTGCCCGATACTCACCCGTTTCCGCTCCCCACCCGATACGCCACGTAACAGTGGCCCACCAATAATACTGTTACGACACCGAGTCAGACCGAGTTCGACCAGGACCGACTCGGCCTGGTTGAGCTTCTCTTGCCGAGTCAGCGTTTTTGGTAATCTAAGCATCGCGGCGTAGGTTAGTGTCTCGAGGACGGTAAGGTGCGGATAGAGAACATCATCTTGGGTTACAAAACCGGTTTTTCGTTTTATGGAGCTTGAAAAGGGCTGCCCGTTGTAGGTTATGCCGCCCGAAATCTTGCCCGGGAGCCTACCGGCTAGGGCGGTCAGGAGTGTTGTCTTCCCGCTGCCCGAGGGGCCCAGCATGGCCATGATCTCCCCTGGCCGTACGATCCCGGTCACCCCGCTTAGTATAGCCCGGTCAGTCTTTGGTTCCATGAAGTGCGCATGGGTGGGCAGGTTTATCTTGTACGCAACATCTTCAAACTACAAAACAAGCTCATTTTAGTAACAACCCTATGTCATATTCTAACTTGCGCATGAACATATACAACCCAATTGCTTACCTCGAGTGTTATAGGGTGTAACGCTTTGCTCAAAATGGAGCTTGGGCATGGGACCATTTGTAGCTTTTCTGGCATATGAATTTCGTGATTAGTTGAAGAATCCCCTAATGGGCATTCCGTCGGCTCAGCGTGGACGGAGACGTTCTCCGATCGGTTTATGGCTGGAATCCGACCTGCAATGTCGATTTCTTGTTGAGGGGGCATCATCTTTAGAGAACAAGGAGGGGAGGGAGCAAGTAGTTGAGGTAGAAGAACTAGTTATATAGTAAGTTGGCAAGGTTCACATGAAATAAGAAAAGGTGGGGTCACGGGAGCTTTAATGAATAAGATAGACTTGTTACTGTGAGAGAGAGAGAGAGAGAGAGAGAGAGAGAGATGTCTTTGTCCCGACTTCTTGGTATATAAGATCAATGTAAGGTCACTTATTAGTTGATTTGAAATAAACACAACCTTCCTCTCTTTCTTTAAGGTGGGAATGATTTTGTCACTCCCATATTTTAATAATAACAACACTCACTTTTTGTACTTAATTTCCTAAGTAGTTGTTAAATGTTATTTAAAATTAACTACGGGGATTTGAATAATTGGATAAGCAGTTCTTGGGATGTATTGGCTATCTGCTTGGATAGGGGAGTGATAAATCGACCCCCATTTTTCATAAATTGACCCTGAGTCTATTGTTGTTTGTTCACTAATTTTGCTATAGTAATACTTTATCCAAGAACAAAAGGATAAAATAAGGGCGATGATATTTTTACCCTCTCTGCATTACGCACACGCTCCCCTTATAACGTAATCATTTTTCACGTCAAATCACATTATAAGGGAGGCGTGCGTGTAATGCAGTGGGAGTGAAAATATCATCTCCCTAAAATAAACCAAACGGTGGATACCCCAAAAAGGTTATCACCAATAATTTCAAAAGGGAAGTGATATATCCGCCCCTTTTGATTACTTGGGACACCCGGCAAGAGTTATCAATGACTGCAGAATGGCTGATGTACTTCCATATGGCTGATGTACTTCCATAAGAAGGAATCAATGGGCTGATTGCCTCATACACTGTTGCTGGGTGTCCCAAGTAATAAAAAGGGGCGCATATTGACTTCCCTTTCAAAAAGGATTCTAAAAAGGGGTGCCATTATAAACTCAAGAGAGTGTAGATATCGTTTCTCTGTATTTTTTCTTTCTTTCTTTCTTGGGTTGAAATGGTATGTCTTTCTTAATATTCAAAAAGCTATGTGCAGGTTCCTCTTGCTTTTAATACTTGTCGAGAACCCATTTAAGGGAAGGTTAGTGGCTGACATTGTTTCGTGTTCCCTTAAAAGGAATAGGAGGTGAGGACAGCATCTTGGAATGCTCCATTATCTGCAAAATCCATATTCCAAACGCGGGGAGCCAAAAGAATTAAGCTTTGTATACACTGAGTCTTGGTGTATACCAAGTCTCTACCGTCTGATTAGTTAGGGCAGGTGGATGATCCCCAGTCTAATTGATGGGACATCTCTCGGATGTGTCATAGCCCAAAACTTGCACCAATCAGGTGATTCTGATGCCCTTTTGTGAGTTGTTACCCATTTCATTTGTTGTTGACCATTCAAAAGTTGGGTGTTGATCGAACGGCTAAAAGCATTTGATACGTTAGATTTTTAAGCTATGGCCCATCAATTGGACAGTCTTGATTAACTCACAGTCGACTCATCAACATAAATATACCTATGGACTCGACTCTATGCTTTATTGTAGAATATTGCAGCTGGTTGTTGCATGAGAGCGTAGCCACCTCAGATGAATTAAGTAATAAAACAAATTCCGCTGAAAAGTGAGCTTTTGAGGTTGCTCCTTCACGTAACAGCAAATGTCTTTATGCAAAGTCCCTACCAAATCGCATATATATATATGTTATCCGAGTAACAAGAGTAAACAAAGCGCCACCCCACGACAGTCGACATTTTAATTAAGAGGATGTTGATAGACCAGAGTGAGAAATAAACTTGTGCAGTTGAGTCACCCTGTCAGTTTTTTTTTTTATCGTTAACAGGAGATGGGCGATTTTTTCGCCGATGTATTAATTGTAGTTTTAGAAGGGAAAGCCAGCATGACACATTATGGCCAATAGAGTCCTGAATAGCTTCATATTGTCCCTCTTCCCTATTGGCTAATAGAGTCCCGAAAAGCTCGACTTCCTCATATTTTTTTCACCAAAAAATTAAGAGGGCAATTGTCCCCCTTCCCTTTCATGTGCCATTGCCCTTGAGCTTGCCAGTTTTAGCGTCAAGAGGAGATGGGCGATGTTTTTTGCCGATGTATTAATTGTAGTTTTAGAAGGGAAAGCCAGCAAGACACATTATGGCCAATAGAGTCCCGAATAGCTTCATATTGTCCCCCTTCCCTGTTGGCCAATAGAGTCCTGAAACGCTAGACTTCCTCATATTATTTTTTTCCCAAAACATTAAAGGGGGGGGCAATTGTCCGTCCCCCTTCCCTTTCATGTGCCATCGCCCCTGGTTGGGTCTACAATGAAGTTAGCTCATTACCTACAAGGCTACAATGCAGTTGCATTTTAAGTTGTATGGATCTGAAGTTGTGAGAAAAATCTAGCTATCCTATTTAAACTTAGATGCTCTATAGGGATCCTATTTAAACAGTTCAAAATTGGTTTTGCATTCACAATTTTGAGTCCTATTATTGTAAATTTTTTAGGTAATCTTGAAGAAGAAAATTAAAATATTGAAAGCCAACAAGGGAGATGAAGATGGTAAAGTACTTGTCTTTTATTAAAATCTGTGAATGCACCTCACTTTTGAGATCACACGTCCAATTCTCTAAATACATTCAAGTTTGAATAAAAAACTTTGACTAGATAGCTACTAGCTATCCTAGATAACAGCAACTACTGGGTATCCGGATAAAGATAAAACTTCAAGCTAGCCTAGATAAAAACAGATTACCTATTTAGATAAAATCAAAGCCTTCTAACTAATCTTCTATAAGTCCTAAACAAATAAAACTCCTTCTAATAGTTATCTCAGGTCTTATGTAAGCTGTAAAACACTAGACTAAGAAATAATGTTGGTGATGATGATCGATGTTTACAATAACTGGTTTTGGACTCACAATTTCGAGTCCGATAATTGGTTTTGGACTCAAAATCGATTGTCATAATCTTAAACTAACTGGGCCTTAGTATTTAGTACTAGCTTGTGATAAGTTGCCAACAGAATACTAATAGCTGAACATTTGATTTAGTCTAAAATATGGGATTTAATTGCTAGGCAAAAGCCATTTCTCGGCTGATCACTTTTGCAGGAGAGAACAGCCACCTCAAAAGTGAGACGGTCTAAAAGATTATGCCATTATAGTGGATAGGAGGAATTTTGGTTTAGTTAATCCTTCTTCTAATAATTCCAAATCCTTAATTTAATGTCGCACTTTTAGGTCTGCTCTAAGTAGAGGGACAAGTGACAGAAGTTACACTCCAAAGGTGATATAATCTTTGCTCGCTGCTTATAGTTGAAGACAACGTGTACCTATACGTATTCATCCATAGTCAATGTGGACGTCCCAATGCTTCAAATGATTCCTAATGACACTTACCTGCATGATTTGTCTACAGATTAGCAAAACCTCCTTAATCCAAATCAGGCTTGTTACAGGGTTATCTATGTATATTTCCGTAATTTACAGTCCTATAGATCGGAGGGTTAGGATAATCCTATGGAAATGATTTTTGGGGCACAACATATTTGGTCCAATAAATGGACGGTTTGGATCATCCAATGGAATGGGTCGTACAGTACTTGTTGAAAAATACTATATAAAAATCTCCTATATGTGTATGTAGGCTACTGGTATTGGCACTACCATGTTTAGATAATTTTGATAATTGCACAAACTCATCTTGTCTTTTCTTGTTTAAACAGCTGTCAAAGCAGATTACAATTCCAGCTCCCCTAAACCAATTAAAAAAGAAAAGTCAAGCTGAGTTTGTGCAATTATTAAAACATGGCAGTGCCTATACCAGTAGCCTACACACATTACACACCATTTGGGGTACCAGTTTGCAAGGGGCCAATACATGATATAGAGACAAACAACATGGAGTACACACACCACTTGGGGTACCATTTTGCGAGGCCAATACATATAAAGCCATAGCACACGGAGGCCAGATATGACATGTTCCAAACATTTAAAACTTGTGCTTTTTGCCTACAAATCCCTGATTTGTACATTATTTTCTAATTAATCATTGAAATTATAAAATGGCCAGAAATTTTGACTTTTTAGAAAATATTTCCAAAACAGCCGAATACTCTACCAAACTTATGTTGATGAAAAATGCAATCCAGTCACCTCTAAAATCATGATTTATTTAACTGATTCTTTTTATGTTAGTGTTTTCACACCGAATGAAGGTTCATAAGAACCTAAAAAAGAATTTTAAAGGAAATTTTACCAATAAATATCTATTCTATAAAATATATTCTAATTATTCATTGAGAAATTGAGAATCATGGTTTGGCTAAATAGTTCAAAACATATTTCAAAATAAGTCACTAGATACTTATTTTTGCATTAATTAGAATCTAGACTTCTTTATTGACATGAATGCAATTTTAGTACAGGGGAAACCAGTCCTACAGTCCAATTTTGCATGGAGTCCCCCAATGGCACTCTTGTGATATATGTTCTGTTGGGGGTTCCACGCAAAAGCAAAAGATCCCACATTGGATAAGTTAAGAGATGTGGATATGGGCTTATAAGGGCTTGAGCACCCTCCCTTTAACAGCTAGCTTTTAAGGGTGAGTTCTACCGCGGTCCCAACAAGTGGTATCCGATCTGGGGCATGGTAACCGTGACGGATGAGTGCTTTGGATTATTTTCTAGAGAATTAAACAAGAATTCCATGACCAAATGGATTTTCTTAGAAAACAAGGATTTTTTTTATTATCAAAAATGAAAATCCATGAAAAATGAGTTGACCAAGTATTAGAGAAAGATAACATCACTAAATCAACATTATCTTTATTAAAGATGCATGTAATCTCCCCCTTATATGGAACTGTCATTTATTTCCTATTACCCCAATCAAGATGTAGTCTTTCCATTTATTCTAGCTATGTAACGATCATCTACACCTCCAGTCAAGGAATGTGGTTGGAGGACAGATGATTCCTCTCCTTGTGTATGTATATATACTAATGTACAATGTAAATGAAAAGTAATTTTTCCAGAAGGTTCAAATTTTACACCAAGCACAAGATTTACAAGAAAATTTTGACCCTAGATCCCAACAGCCCCTAGGAATCCAAACCATGGCCTACTCACTAAAGTCTATCAAAATGAAAATAGCTAAACATAATAATTAGCTTAGCTAGTGGGTAATAGACTAATAGGGACACTGACTAAAGCTAACATGGACAAACACACCATACAAATTATTGCCAAAAACACTTGTAGAAACTCAATCACTGTCCAAATTAAGGGACGCACAGCTATTGTTAACCAGACATATTACGTGCATTTAAGTTTCTTAATTTAGATGATAAGAAAACCGCAAACCCATCATCCCCCAAGGGATATATGTCATCACACACTAGAGTCTCAAGAATCCATTCAAAAGCACCCCAAATGCCAAAATATCACTGTCTATGTTATGCTAATGCTAGACATCCACTTTCATTTTCCCCATACGGTTGGGGATTCCCCATAGCATCAGAAGCAAATTATTCCACGGCACAGGGAAGAGGAAATCCTACTCGGCCATTTAGTCAGTTTTTGTTTTTAACTGGAGAAAGATCATGGAGCCCAACAAGATTGGTGTGGGTCCCATTTCTTCCACTAATGAGAAATGGCCTAGTCCATGGCTTTTATGGTACTAGAGCACCACCACTATTCGATGCCCTCTACGGAAAAAAAGATTGTCTTGTGATTTAGTGCTTCTTCTTTTTTGGCACTTCAAGGACAATGCAACTGTAAATTGTTCTTCACCCTCTTAGAAGCACAGTTACAAAGTTATTTGAATAATTGAAAATATCTTGAAAAATTCTCCAATTATGGATGGCATATTAAAAACTTCAGAAAGACTCGAATAATTCAAGATTTCTTGTTTATTTTTTGAATTAAACCCAATTTTTCGTTGAGATTAAATATATACTAAAGTGTTCATGTGCACACAAGCTGGAGGATTGGAGAACTCACTAAGATTTTTTTTATATGGAGGAATTTATTAATGGAGCGGCGCCACGACCAAGACAATAGTGGATAGAACACTTAGAGCACCAGACGAAGAGCATAAGCGTACAAGAACATGACTTGTCAAGGAGATAAACAATCAAAAATCTCCGACGCCGGTCTAGGCACTTCAATGCGAGCTAGACGTTCCGCCTTTCAATTCACGGACCTCAAAACAGATCTTTTTTTGTTTTTGAATGATAACAGAGTTTCATTAGCAATAGCAAAAGAAAGACTGAGGTGGTCGGTACAATGGTCGAAGCAAATACAATAGACAAATTCTACAAAGACGAGGACAAGATAAAATCATGGAATCAGGGATGGGGGTAGTCGAACAACTCCAAGCCCTCCTTGCCTACCCCCTCGCTAGCTAAACGGTCGGCCATTCCATTGGCAGACCTTTGGATATGGTAGAAGGAAATCGATCCTCCCGCAAGGTCTTGGATCTCATTGAAAAACTGAGCGAATCTCAATAAGAAAACGGATCTTTGATCATGCTAATAATCAACCCTTGTTAAGTTCTCAATTAAAACATATTAAGTGCCCTATATGTGACGCATGAGTTCAATCCATGCTATAGATATACAACATTTGGCTAATTTACACATGATCCAAAAAAAATCATATAATAGAAAACAATTTTTTGCTGATTAAAAAAAGCTTGGCTAAATTTTAGGGACTTTCTGAAATATGTTTAATATTTCATAATTTTCAATGACCAATTGGGAAATAGAGTTTGGATTTAAAGGAAAAATCACTAACTAGTACATATTTTAAGGGAAATGATACCCCCTCCTAAATTCACCCTCTTTATCATTTTTTTTTCCCTTTAGAGCTCAACGAATAGCCTTTTTTTTTTTTTTTTGATCAATTACTGTTACATGCTGGAGAGTTGAAAAAATGACGAGAAAATGTTGAGTTTTGAAAAAACACTAACAAATGCTACTTTATTAAAAAAGACTTTTTAGGACGAAAATACCCCTCAACTTACTTTAATCTTTCTCTTCTTGGTTTTAACCATTTTACTGTTTTACTTGCAGGTTTTATACTCTTTCATTTCTAGGTTTTACTCCGACGCATTTTGTGTGAAACGGCCTCATTTTCCGGCGATTGAAGCCTTCTTCTCTGGCGAAACATCTCATTTCTCTGGCAACAGATGCTCCTTTGTCCTGAGGGATTCTGAGGATCAACAATTATGCCTTTCTTGAAAGCCAAGAGCACCGATCTATCAGTGTTTATATCGTCATGTGAGCAGAGGAATAAAATAGAATGGGAAGATGAGAAGGAGAAATTGGATTATGGACATGTTGAGAAACCCTATTTGATAATTTTTTGGGCTATCGATTTTTTATTCGAGTTTTACATTTTTTTAGCTTCAAGTAACCTATTTTTTGGCTATGAATAACCCGTGCGAGTATCATTTTGGCTTCCACTACACTTTTGCCTAGTGAAAGCTCTTTGGGCAACTGATTTTGGCTACAACCACTAGAAAAGGGGAAATACTTACAAAGATAATGAGATTTTGAATATTTGGAGGAGGAAAAAGAAAATGAGAAAATAGCGTCTCTAGAGAACTCCTTCTAACCTCTCAAGACAAATGAGCATATGCCGGAGAAATGAAGATGTTTCGCCGGAGAAGAAGGCTTCTATCACCAGAAAGATAAAGTGTAAAAACAAAGAAGAGAAAGATAAAGTAAGGTTAGGGGTATTTTCGTCCTAAAAAGTCTTTTTTTTAATAAAGTAGCATTTCTTAGTGTTTTTTCAAAACTCAACATTTTCTCATCATTTTTTCAACTCTCCAGCATGTAACAGTGATTGATCCTTTTTTTTTTTTTTTTTTTTGGTGGGTGGGGGGGGGGGGTGATTTTATCCGTAAGAGGGGGGGAATGGCATTTCCCATATTTTAAATGAAATTGTAATCACTTCCAGGACATGTGAGGCATGACACTCTACCCCTATAAAGTACAAACAATGGCGTGGATGGTGTATACAAGGCAATGCTGTCCAGTAAGAAATTCACCACCTGTCCGGTGGTAATTGTCTAATCACATATGGCACGTGATCAATAGTACCCTAAATGTGGTCCTCCCTCACATTGCTTTTTTCTTTTTTCTCTCCAAAAGATGAAAGTATAAAACATGTACATGAAGCAAGTTCCTGGTTGGCTGCCTTCACATCTATCCCTTTTCCTTAGCTGTAGAGTTATTACATTGATCCCTTTCGGTTTACATCTTTTCTTCTTCATCCATAGCTAAAGTTATCTGATATTTTGGTGAAGGTGACATCAAGACCAAGTGATTTTCTTCCTAACTTTATACATTGGAACTTTGTGTATGAACTGTGAACCATCCGATTTACCAATAGAAAATTTTGGAAAGAAAAACATGTTTTTATATTTACACCACATATATTTCCCATGCACACTATATTTATTTCTAAATTAGACAATAAACAGCATGGAAAGTATGTTAGGATATAAGTTCAGTTTAAAACAGGCCATAAAAATTTGTGGTCTTTTCAAGGATTTTTCAATTATTTGAAGACTTTTGTAAATGCGGTGTGAACCATAGTTTTGACGGAAACTTTTATCGAGAATAATACCTAAAATATGTGAATTTTAGTTTGAAAAACACATGAGATTTTTCTGCATCTTTATTGACTTTTTCCAAAAAAAATTCTGGTGTTTACCTCACCAAGTTATTCCTCATATGGTTGTGGGTGCAAATGGTTGATACACTGAGTTTCAATGTATACTTTGTGTGCAGGATTATGACCCTCAACAGCAAATTAAAGACTATGGAAGGTCTAAAAAGACCCATGAATTCTTAGAACGGAGGGGCCATAGCTACACCTTTTGAGACTTGGGACTGGCTCTTGTCTCCTTCTGAAAAGAAAGAGAAGGTAAAGCAAGAGAAGAGTATGCTAAGTGGTTCTTCTAACTTTCTCAGTTTTCTCTTCTCTCTTTTTAACATGGAAAGTGTAGGAGCTAGACGTAGGTCACCATTAAATCGGACGTGACTCCTAATCCATGCATGAATGTGAAAGTTTTGTTCTGAGAGAGACACTCGGCATTTCACTGAACGTTAAGTGTGGGGTATAAAGATATAAATAAAAAGAATGCGACTTGACATCACTAAAGATCATCACTAGTGACTTGTGGATGGAGATGATGCCTTGTGATGCCTCTTCAACATGTCGCAATAAAATCAATCATCTTTTCGGTGTAACAATTATGGGTGCAACTCAGATCCATTGAGCCTTTACCATAACATTGGGTGGGGTTAGGTTGATACCAATTCATTTTTAGCAAAAGCTCAACCTGACCCGACCCAAGTCGTAACCCTACTACCCTAGTAACAATCTCATCACATTTCAGTGTTAAGTTTATGGTTTTTTATACTAATAACAACCATAAGGGTATGTTTGGCCACATTGAAATTTTTTCCAGTGAAATTCAAAGCTTTTGAGGTAATGGTAACCCCTTTTTTTTTTGGTAAAATTTGTATTTGAAACGAAAACCACAAAGAAAACAACCCATGATATCGCTGTGCATTTTCCCTTGGAAAAAAATCACTGAAATGAATTTCTAGTAAAAAATCCCATAAAAATACTTAGCCAAACATGTCCCCAAGGTCATGCTTGGCAACCATAAAAAAATTATTGAATATTCGTGGGCCAATTATTAATGAGGAGCTGAGGAGGGACACGAGTAGAGAGAGCATGGGGATAGAATGAGAAATCCTCAAAAACAACAAAAAAAATACCCTACTTCAAATTGGGTTTTTGCTTTTCCTGCTTTTCAGGAAATTTTCATGCTCCCTTCATTCCCACCCTCTCAAATCTCCTCATCGCTAAATATTGGCCCTACTAATATGCTATAAGATATTTTTTCATGGTTGCCAAACATGCCCTTTCTAAGTAGAATTACTAACTAAAAACTACAGAGTACGGATTAGAAGTAGTCCTAGTTGAATTTGAATGTCTCAACTATCTCACTTCAATTTTTTCCCTTGATCCTGACTTGACTTCTCAGACCATGTCACAAATTTCTTAGATTAACCATACCCTAGTTAGTATAACTAAGTTAGGCAGCTCTGCACTACAAGTAAAGTTAAACTTTGCGTTCTAAGCATCCCCCCTCCCCTCAATGGATTTGTACCACTCACAAGAACAAAGATGTCAATCATGGCTGGGACTCTGAGTGCCCTTTGGAAGATTATATGCAAATTATTTTTAGAGGTATCAAAAGAGGCCCTAAGAAGGAAATGGAGCCAATGTCACGTATTGAATTCCATTTAGTTGCTAATAATAGGCAAAATCCATTGGATTTTTGTGGAAAAAGGGTCGTGACATCAGTACTACCTTGGAAATCTCCCATGTAATTTTCTAGGGAATGGTGCTCTCTCTCTCTCTCTTCACTCATAATGACACCCTTGTCTAATAAATGCTTATCCCCTCCCTTTTTCCAAAAAAATCCAATGGAATTTTGTTTTTACTTACAACCAAACGAAGCTTAGGGAGACGAAAAAATATCTTTAACGAATATTAGATAAAGTAGTAGGCCCCAACTGTTTCCTTAGGCTAATTCAAGCTTAATTGTGGAGTTAGTTACTATGAAAGAATATTGGAATTGTGTGAAATGCCCAACTTTTTCGACAATTATATAGTCATTTGTAAGTTTATTGATAATCAATATCTATAATATATAACGTATTACACGAAGTATAATCTTGCTAAACCAAAATTTTAACTTGGTTGCCGAACCACCAAATTAATGAAGCAATTCATTGTGACTTGTAGCCTCCAATTCAAGCATTGTCTGCAGATATGATTGATGGAGGGCGATGATATTGTCACCCCCCCTAAATTACGCATTCGCTCCCCTTTTGGCTTGATTTGACGTCAAAAAGCTTTAATAAGGGGGGCGAATGCGTACGCAGGGGGGGTGACAATATCATCGCCCTTGATGGAGACCTCATTGGTATCTCTCCAAAAGCCAGAGTCAATATTTTTCTTTTAGTAGTAGATGGGTTCTCACACATTCAGAGAAGAACAAAGAGAATCCCACAAGCTTTATGATGGAGCATCTGCTTTATATGGTGAAATCTTTACTTATGGGGTTTAGTTTCCTCAAAGGGATTGAATCACAGTCCCCTCCTTTTCCAAAAATTATTATCTAGCAACAGATAAAGTTGGACTTGGAAATTGCATCAACTTAGCACCCATTATCCATCAAGTAATGTTAAAACTTCTCTTGTAAACCACAAACCATTCATTTAATTCCTTTAGTCCCCCATTTATTCCTAAACAAGACATGATTGATGGAAAGGAAATTGGTGTCACTCCCACAATCAATTGGAACCAATTGTCCGACATGATTCTAAACGCTGTTGCTGGTTATGCAAGACATCCTTAAGGCCCTGTTCGTTTAAGATTATGACAATCAATTGTGAAACTAAAACCAATTATTGGAACGTCCAAAACCAATCACTGGTTCCAATAATTGGTTTTGGACTCACAGTCGGTTTTCATAATCTTAAACGAACAGGGCTTAAATAGTCCTTTTCTTTCAAGACATAACATTAGTTACTAATGTTATTTGGCATGTCACAAAATTTCCAATAAACAGAAAAGCTCAGATACAATGATCAGTCATCTAATAGACCTCATCTTATAATTTACACCAAAACAGGTATTTCTCAATTTAAACAAGAATTTTCCATACTCAAAGATTCAGCTCAGTCAGCTTCAAGTTCTGCACCAAATTCCTCCAATCTAGCAGCATCAGCATCAAGATCGCGAACCTTAGAATGATTGACAGAACCATCATCTTCACTAGCATGTATCTGCTTACCCCCGAACCTGAAAAATAGAACCAAGAATGCACAAAGAAATGAACTACCCAAGTCAGAGATAAAATATATTAACATGTAAAAGTAATCAATCGATATATAATTACATGTAAGATTCTATTAACACGTTGAAGTAATCAATCTATATATAATTATACGTAAGCTTCTGCCCACTTTCTAATGCTTTATAAGACACAATGGAGCCGGAAAATCTGAGCCATCAGCTGGAATGCCAATCAAAGCAGATATTTTTCCCCAAACACCCAAGTCACCGGCCATTCAAAATGATAATTGTTATTAGACAAGTTGGAAATTACTCATAAGAGGCACAATGTGGAAACCTCAAGTTGTTTTCATACAAGCTCTAAAGTCGAAGGAATCTGGTTTTGTACAAATTTCTTCATTATTTATGTGAGTATGCAGGTTTATATGCATAAGTATGTGTATATCCTGGTACTGGCTTTGTACAGATTTCTACATTATTTATGTGGGCATGCATGTTTATATGCATACATATATGTATATCCTGGGACTGGTTTTGTACAGATTTCTACATTATTTATTTCAGCATGCATGTTTATATACATATAGATGTATATCCCGGGTGGTACTCCATCGGGTTAGAAATCCTTGGATAAGTTGTTCTTGGGATTGGCTACGGCTCCTCTGCTTGGATAGTTTTATCTTGAACAAACCCCTGGGATGGGATTGGCTACCTTGCTTGCATATACCTTACCCATTGGTGTTATGTTCGACGTGAGTGGAGGATAGCAAGCCTATCCAAGGATAAACCAAACCGCAGCTTGATGTCCCCATGGAGAACAGCCCCAATAGGTATTCAAATGTAGGTCCACAAACAATAAGTACTTTGCAACTGGTCTGAGTCGCATTCGTAAGGGGGAAAGTAGGCAAAAATTATTATGAATGTGAGACCTACAACTGGGGGATACAATGGCTGCTTGAAGAGAACTTGAGACCCACAAACAAGCTGTTCTCATACCAGCGTTGGAAGTGGCTCCGAACACATTTCCTCTATGAATCATGCATGTAATATATTTATCTAGGAACATATGCAGCTGGATTGCCATACCAGTTTGACAATTGTGAGACTTAATTCCAGAAGTTGCAAGTCATCATCCAACGTTGAAATTAGTGAATAAATCCAGGAAATGATACCAGCGTCCAATATTTTAATAACGACACTCTTTCTCTTTATTTTACAGTTTTCTAATTACCGCTTATAGGGTGTTACAATTCACACAAATAAACTATCAACAAACAATCGAGAAAGTGTTTATCAAAGTCAGGAGTGTGCCGATCACTCATTTATAATCCACATTCATGTTATAAGGTTGCCTTTTACCAAATATCTAATTTTGTACGAACTTGTGAACCATTCAAAAAATAATAATAATAATAATAATAATAATAATAATAATAATAATAATAATAATCCATACTTTTCTATAGGATTCATTTCATAGAGGAGTGGCAAAGTTTACGGCTGGCTGCCAACCTGACGCCAATCCTCCTCCTTTATCCTGGCTTGGGACAGGCTGTGAAAAACACAGGTGGATTAGAGCCAGGTAGATTCCTTTCACTTTCTTCATGAAATATTTCTAAAGGATTCATTTAGCCGACCCCAACTAGTTTGAGACAAAGGCTTTGTTGAGTTGAGAGAAAAATAATCCACATACTTTATGGTCCACATTCCATTGTATACTGAACAGACCTCAAGCTCCTACACCGACTTGATGCCCATTTATCTCTCAGTTAAATTAGAACTTCTAGTTTCCAGAAAAGTAAATGCCATTACCTTCTATTTTGTGAGAGGGAGCAGGCAATTATGGAAACTTCAGCTTTAGGGCTTGAGGGTTGAGAGTTAAGGGTTCATGGGTCTTGACTACATGGCTTAAAGCTCGTGTATCATGTAGTACAATCAGAAAGTTCTATTTTCCAGCCAAGGTTAAAAAATAACAGATGTACCGAGCTAAAGAAATTAGGGATTAAGTTAAATGGTTTAGTGCTTAGAGTTTAACAATCAGGGTTAAGTGCCAATATTTCATAGTTTTGAAGGTCATGCAGCACATAGTTAACTCAATAAATACTAGCTTCCAGTTGTTGAAGAGATACAGTCCACTACATGTTCTTAACATAGTAATTATTCATGTTTGTTTCATAGGGCTCATCCTTGGGTAACCCTAATATAATGCAGCGGATCAAACGGGAATCGCAACCGAAGCGTACGATCCGATAATTGCCCTAGAATCCACTAGGAAAGGGGAGAAGAAGAAGAGAGAGATAGATAGACAAAACCACTTTAATATTATTCCATGATTGATTAAAAACTAAGGTTTACAATGTCTTATGTAAAAGAAATGCAATCCCTGACTTAGTAATCTTCTCTTAAAAGAAAGCCCCAAAATTAGAACACCTATATTAGAAGTGTAATCCTACTACACTTATGAAATAAAATCCTAAACAATCAAGAAACTTATCACCTACTTTCTAAAAGGAAAAAACACAAATAATTAGTAATCTAGTGTCCTACGTCAGTCCCTCCCACTTGAAAGAAACTCGTCCTCGAGTTTAGACAAAAATGAATTGAACAAGCTGAAAATTAGACCTTTCGTAGAATAGATTTTTACATATGAACAGCTCACTTCGACTTCGAATTGAAATCCTTTCCATCGAACCAGGTACTTCCATCTGCCTCGTACAAGGTTAGACTTGATTCAACTAGAAATCAAAGCCTCAATAAACTCTTTGATCCTGGGTAATTGTCTAATTGAGGTACAACGTATCCTTCACTTTGCTCAGTGTGAACGGCGTTGTCGTAGAGATGGGGTAGATCTTCGTCTGTCACCTCTGACTCATGCATTGCAACTAAGAATTTCATCACGATGCTCTGTCTCATGATCTGGGCTCTCCAGGCGCTCTCTGAATTACGTTGGCGGCATATTTTGTGCACAAGTAATCAACTCGAGCGATCGTTTGTCACCACCAACTCTGAATCTTGATCACATAACAGACAGACCTCTTATATTCTCGCCTGGCCCTGTACATGAGCCAAGTCTTTTGAATTAGGAGGCACGCAACTTTCTTCTTGGCACGATCGTTGGCCTTTTGGGCTTTTCTCTCGCCTGATTCTAGCCTGGATCTTCAAAGACTCTCGCGATAGGCAACTAGTGCAAATTCTTTGATAAACAAACCAAACACTTCATACCAACAACTGAAGGGTGATTGCTCTAATTTGTATCGCTCCCGTTCCATCTTTTTCGAGAAGGATTTGGCATGAAGGTCAATGGTCACTCTAGTATATTTAATTGTCTCTGTGTGGCTCAAACGATATTTATCTATACAATTCTCAATCGCATCAATCCATTCTAAACACGCAAACTCACAATCACCATATCTGAAAAAGGTGGGATGAACTATAGATACATGGGAGATTAAGGAAAAGAAAAACTAGGGAAAGTGAGAAAAATGGTAGTTTGAAAGAGTTGGAACAGGGTTGGAATGGTGGAAGGGGTTATTCGTGGGTGGTTTTCTTGTTAGAGAGGAAAGAGGGACTTTTTGGGTTAAGTGAAGTGGATGTTTTGAGAGTTTATTGGACGAGGGAAAAGAGGTTAAATATTAGGAAGGCTATGGAATGAAATTTATGGGTAGAAATTTTAGGTACTGTAGGTACTTGGCTAAATTTGGTGTTCAACGGTTAGAATATAGTTGTTTTAGGCTGAAAGGAATTGGCAATTAAACATGGTAAAGGTAGAAAGAAAATTTGTTGGTATGAAAAAAAAAAAAAAAATGAGGTGCGGCTATTAATTAGGGCTATTGGGCTGAAATCGGAAGTTTTGGGGGGTTAACGTGTAGCAAGAAAGAAGGGTTTTGGGATGGTAAGTTCGGCTGTTAATAATGGGATTGGATGTTGGGCAACTGGTTTATGGGCTGAAAAAAAAGGGAGGAAAAAACATGCCTAAACTAAGAGTTCTCAGGTTAGGAAAGGGGCTGGAAATTAGGAGGTAAGATTTGGGGTGATTTTTAGGGATTATAATAGGCTAAAAAATAGGATCGGATGGATAAAACTAAGGAACCTGTCTTCTGATTTTGATTGGATAAAAGGAAGGAGGGGAAAGTGGTGTAAATCGGTGGCTATTACATGAATCCGGGTAACAATGGGTGGCGGTTTTGTAGGGACGAAGAGAGGTTTGTGGGAGACTGCTTATAGGAATGGGTACTCGGCTGAGTAGGGTGTGGATTTTTCTGGGTTGGTTTTGGGTGGGCTGCACATCCGGGATTTAGAAATTAGTTAGAGAAGATGGGTTGTGATAATGGCAGCAAGATAGTGATACTATTGGCCCATAACCATAAAATTCTCAGCGAGTTGTTGGGATTGATTACGGTGGTAGCAATGAAGATGGTGGGAAGTGGATGGCAACAAACTGGAAAAGGGCTTGGGAGCAAGATAGTGAAAATAGAGAGTTCTGAGGGGCTGAGAATCAGGGACAAAACGGATGAAAATAAGGCTGGGTAAATCTTTTTTTTTTTACAATAGAAGTGGCTGAAAAAAAAAATCAGAAGTGTTTTATACAAGAACGGGGAGAAGAAAACTAGCCTCAAAAGTGCATGGTTGTGTATGATTCCATCATTATCTAGGTTCTTACCTTGCCTAGTGGATTCTAGATCTGTTAAATGTGTATTTTTGGATACTCCTGTACTGAGAAAGGATACTGTTGTAACAATCTTGCATCCCAAAAAGTGTTTGTATGTGCAAATATCACATTCTTTGAGGATAATCCATTATTTACTTCGTTTAGATCCTCTCCAACATATCATGAATCTACTTTTTCCCACGCTCCATTACCTAGCTGTCCCTCTGCTAGAAACAACTGACTCTCCTTGACAACCCTCTGAACTTAATATCATTCATTCATAGCCACTAAAGGCATATACTCGAGTAACTCGACAAAAAGTACAAGCTTTGACTAAACTTATATCTCAATCTCCATATGTGTCTGCGGATTCTGTCGTGGATCCTTCTTATGTAAATCTCCCCATTGTTGTTTGAAAAGATACATAGCCCTATACTCACCATCTCATTGCTAACTTCATTTCTTTTGATTTCCTTGTTATCAACATACAAAAGTTCTGTTGCATCCCTTTCTTCTATTGTTTTACCTCATACTTACCAAGAGACGATGTCTCATGATGGATTGAGGAAGGCTATGGACAATTAAATGAGTGCCCTAGAACAAAATCAAACGCGGGCCTCTCTTAATCACTTAAAGGGAAGAGAGTTGTAGGATGACGTTGGGTATATACTATTAAGTATCTACCAGATAGAATGTTTGAGCTGTTTCTTTCTTATTTCTTTTCTTCTTCTTCTTAGCCTTTCACCTTTCATGGATGAAGATTATCAAAGTTAACATCATTCAAAGTACGAAATAATAAACTCAATCAAATAAACAAGCTCGGGTTTTAGATTCACTTACTGAAAGGTTTAGGGCTTATGATTTTTATGTTCAAGGGTGGTATTCGCCCTTAAAAGCACACAAAACACATAGCTAACTCAAAAAGCTCTAGTTTCCAATCAAAGGAGATAAATATCCAACTACAGATATTCCTCCTTTTTCGGCAAGACGCAACAGTAAAAAAATATACAGTTTAGGTAACTTGAGTGTGTGGAACCAAAGTGTTTGGGACTTGGGGTCTAAGATTTTTAGAATTTAGGGATGTGAGCCATAAATTTTCTGAAGGATTCATTAGCCAACCCCAACTAGTTTGGGACAAAGGCTCAGTTGAGTTGAGTAGAGTTGAGGGATGTGAATCATAAACAAGAAGCTTTTTTAGCATTAAAAACAAAGCCATAAACAAGAAAAGCTTCTTCTGCACCAACAAATTGAAAAGCAGAACTAGAAATGTCAACATCAAAGAAAGAATTATGAATCTGCAAAGCATTTCATTTATATGCAGCCTAAATAATTTGCAGTCTGGCACGTGTCAAAAACAACCAAATCAAAGTTCTTACATGGAAAAATCAAAACCCTGAAAGCAATAGAAAAGGACTAAAAGATATTTTAAGTTGTTATAACAAGAGTCAATTAAGATGATGCAATGTGCTACAGTAAACTAACTCTTCTGCCTCAGGAAAATAGCCAGTAAAGTTGAGAACAATTACCATCTTCCATTCATCAACTCAATGCATTTAAGTCCATCCCTTCGATCCTTAAATCTCACCAGAACAACTCCCTGTGGGTGATTTTCACATACCTGCATTCCAGAACAAGAAATTCATGCATCAACAGTAAATTTCCAACAAAACTAATGCAATATAAAACCAAAAAGGAAAGGTTATTATATTATAAAATTTGTTCGGTAAGTTGCAAGCTTTGTTGAAGACTTTTTTTTCTCCAATAAATTTTATATATAAATGTTCTACCCACCAAAAAAAACTTAATGATGAATATAAAATAGTAAGAACTAAAAAGTTCTAAACAGCAGTCCGTAGGCAAGAGATTGTATAATATATTGAAACACACATAACCCATATATCCCAAAAAATCAGTGATGCCATCATATATAAAAGAAATATTTAACCAAAAGGATCTGGCCCTAGGAAATATATGACCACATTTATTCAGTGATTCAAGTCGAAGTTCATGTTCCAAAGGCTCTTCATTGATTGTTTAAGAATGCCTATGATGCAAATATTTACAACAAAGCAAAAGTGAGAATAAATGATTTTTTGTTGTGATTTATGGATGTCAATTTATCTATTTACGCTTAAAATCTCTGATCAATATCCATCTGTACAGAATGGAAGGATGGGGAGAGTAGTATATCATTTCAACATGGGTACATCAGTACATGTGTTGAGTCTCATGCACACCTTGATTGATTCCACAAGACCAAGCTTTGTACATTCCTCTTTTACGTCTGCCTCTAACTCTGGACCAAGACTTGGATCAGACTGTAAACATCAGAAGTCCACAATTTTGGTGAAATTGTCCGCATATGTCAAATACAAAATTAATTTCATTTAACAAGATAAAGCTTTTGTAGAGCCTCCAATCCCAAAATTCCAATAAAACAAAACAGATAAATATGAACTCGCAAAATTAAAATAGATTGCAAGTTATGTTACAGCTCAGAGTTGTAGACTAGAGAACCAATGTTCAAGAACTTGGGCTCAACCCAGAAATGGTATTTATATTTTAAGATTGACCCACCCGGATTATAAAATTGGAGATTGGACTCATCACTCTGAGCTAGGCCAGAAAGCCCAAAACGAGTTTAATCCGCCATTTTCAGAGTTGATGACTTCTTGAACAATGTTAAAGAAATGCATGCTTTGTAGGATTAGAAGTTTCAGACTGTTTACCCTCAATTCCGAAGGGGTGAACATATGACGGAGAACAATGGTACTCGGGATTATCACCTTTGAATCATCATGGCCACCTATATAAATGGAAAGTTGATAATGTTAGTGATGGCTTGCCATCCTAATCAAGTAAATCCAACTTAAATCGGGGTTGATAATTGTTATGACTAGAATTAAACACTAAGTCATCATATGACAAGAAAGATACAAAGGAGGACATCTTGAACAATAAGGGGAGGCGTATGTAGACATTGAAAAAAGTGTGCCAGTGTCAGGCATGACTCGGCCAATGAAAACTCGACATACTTGACATGTCCATAATGTTATATGGTGCAATTATATTTTAAAAGATACTAGTATGCATGCATCAGCTTATGAAAGCATAAGATATAGGAAAATGTATGTATAGGTAAGTAGAAATACTTTAAACTATATAAACCGTACATAAATAATACCATAAAACAGAAAGATAAGAGTTGTTTCAACATGTGTTCGTGTATCCACATTAAGGAACTGTACAATCCATGTTTCACAGGGAAACCCATTACACAGCTCTGGAACCAATATGGTAACAGATGTTTTGGATTTGTCTAAAGTAAAAAAACCAAGTGAGAATTATATATGTTAAAATAAAAAATAAATCAAACTTTTCCCAACCCTCTTTACTTGAGGAGATGTACTAACTTTTATGAAGAAAGATGGATATGGAGATTCAAAGAGTCAAATTTCTCAAAAGGATGTTTCATGCAGTTTATTGAAGGAACAGGAGATGCAATTTCCACTATTGTAACTCTGGAACAAGTAGCTGGAATATTTGTTCCAGAATCAGATATCTTATAGACCACAAATATGATTAATTGGATAAAATTTAGGCAAACCACTGTATAAGTCATTGAACCTTGGATCCACAAAAAGAACTCAGTGAACACCGCTGAACAGAAGATTTTCATAGTGCAAAGTCCACACCCACCATTTAAACAAAGGAAAGGTTGTAATGTAACATAATGTGATACATTTTAAAGTGAAATGTAAGTTAAAGACTTACCCCAGCCAAGTATTTTGTCTTCCACTCTTTTTAGCTTCTTTTTCTTTTTTTTATCCGCTTGCTTGGCTATAAACCTATCCCCTGCACAGAAAATATGGGAAGGCCATTGATGCAAACGTTAAAAGCATTGAATTTGTATGGATAACCATTGAAAAACACCAATATGATATTGATTACTTTATAGCAAAATATTGCATCAACTTCTATCGGGAAGAAAACAAATGAGCAAAGTATGCAAAATGTATCAAGTAATTCAGCTAAACGCATGGAAGAATATTGTGGCAAAAACCATTACCTTTTTGCTCAAATTTAGCTTGGCTTACAGACATAGGTATCTTTCCACCAGGACGGAAAGGTGCCCCGTCCAAAATTTGGATGGCTAGAGCAACTGAAGGTTCCTAATGTATTCAGAACGGTATCATTAACAAAGGTACACTTTCATTCTAAAACAATGTTAAGTTCTACAATGAGTCAATCAAAATTGTACTATTGTTCTGAAACATTGTTAGGAGGTACAATAAGTCAATGACCATTGAATGAGAATTACCTTCAAGTACGATACGAGTGCATCCCCCTTTATTATACCTGTTTCTTTATCGACATAGATCTTCACACGGGGCTTTTTCGTTTCAGGGTCCTAAAATTAAACAGAAGCCTGTTAGAAGAACAAATGGCATGACATAAAATATAAAGATTCAGAATTCATCTTTAGATGAAGAATTTTAAAGAGAACACTAGATTTATATGGGCTTCAAATAAACTAAGAGAATATATGGCACAATTAATTGCTGTTTCAAAACTGAAGATTACAAAAAATAATGCAGCATCCAAATTACCCAAGAGAGCTAAGAAGATGCAGAAGAATAATTCTGATCAAAGGAATCAGCCCTTGGCAATACAATAAGAAGTTCTCCACGCTCATATAGATGACATCATCGGTGGGTCACATCACTTAGGATTGTGTGATTCTGTTGGGACTAAGAATGACTAGATCTTTAAAGCCATACATGCAAGCTGGTCATTCTAGATTTATGAAGTTGCATTTAATACTTGAGTTCCCACGTGCATGCATTTTGTGGCATCCAAGGTTATTAAATTTAACTTTAAAAAGTTATAGTTTATTCTGGAGATAGGATCAGTTTCTGGAAAGATATCTGGTGCTCTCATTCATCATTGCAGATGCTTTTCCCAAGTTTATATGCAGTTGCATCTCAGAAAGAGGCAATGGTAAAAGCCTGCTTTGACCGGTTAATATGGAGACTTTCTTTTAGAAGGAATTTTTTTGACAGGGAGCTGCATGTGGTTGCAAGAATGTTTGAGGTGTCAGAAGGGTGCTCTATTAGTCTCTGTAGGAAGGACAAGGGCATGTGGATTTGGGATACTGCTGGGGACTTCTCTGTTAAATCCTTTTGCAGTTATTTGGTGCCTAGTCTGGCAGCTCCAATTGAAGCAAAAGTGTGGAAAATCCAGGCCCCGTCAAGAGTTTGCACTTTCAGTTGGGCGGCCCTGCGAAATCTCGGATACAAACAGTGGACTTTCTTAGGAAGCACAAGAAGTCGATAGTTGACCATTGTGCCGTGTGCATAGCACAGCTAGAGAATCCATGGATCACATTTTTATTCATTGCAAGGTGGCGAGACAGGTTTGGAGGGGTATTCTTTCTAGGTTTGGAATTTCTTGGGTCTTTCCCTCCTCTCTTCCGAAGTTACTTGAAGGTTGGGTTTTTAATGCCATTGAAAAAGAAAGGAAGAATCCTTTGAATTTGTGCCTCCTTGCAGCATGGTTTTAAATTTCATCCGAAATCCAAAATTTCGGTCTTGGTCAAGACTGAAAACTAAACGTTCCGAAACCGAAATTGGCGAAACGTACCAAATTTTGTCAATTTTGATGAAATTTGGAAAAAAAATTTAATTTTTATTCCTTCCCAAATTTAAGCCGAAATTACCGAAATTTCAGTAATTTCAGCCAAAAAATCGACATTTCGAGTGTCTTTGCCGAATTTCAGCCGAAATTTCAGGATTTCGGCTTAAATTTCGGTTTCGGCTAGGTCCAAAATTTATGCCGAAATCGAAATTCAAACCATGCAACCCTGTGGGTTCTTTGGAAAGAAAGGAATGCTAGGGTATTTGTAGGTGTGGCCAAATCGCCTCCCTTTTTATTTTATCAGCTTGACACTTGTTTAGGCTAGATGCCTTTCCTCTTTTCGTTTTGTGCTGTCCTACAACCTATGGGAGGGATGGAAGGTTTTTTGTTTCAGTGTTGAGAGGCATGATCCTATCCTGCAGGTTTGGCAGCCCCCATCTAATGGCATGTTAAAATTAAACTTCGATTGTTCCAACGTGGGCAACCCTGACTCTACTGGTACAGAAGGTATTCTTAGAGATTCTAGTGGAGAAGTGATATGGGCGTACTCAGGTCCGATTGGTATTGCATATGCTAGTGAGGCCGAGGATAGCTGCCCATCAAGGAATTAAGAGACTGGGAAGGGAAGACTTGAACAGGCTGATAGTGGAGGGCGACTCTCATAATACCATCCGATGGCTCAGAAAAGCTAAGGTTCCTCCTTGGAGATTTGCCCCTATATCTGACGAAATCCATGATATAATTGTAAGATCGTGTATCATATTCATGCATGTCAGAAGATTTGCCAATGGTATGCATATCATTTGGCCAGGGAAGGAGTGGAGAAAATAGGTCTGGAGTTGTATGATTTCTGGCCTCAGTGATGTGGGCTTTTTGTTGCTTCAACACCATTTTTCTTGTATTGTTTAAGCTTTTTCTGTATCTTTTGGTATGACCCACTCGGTGGTCCCTTATTAATGAAATATGTAACCATTCAAAACAAAAGTTTAAGAAGTTATGTTTATTAGTTGTACATAAATCTGCAAAATGTTGTAGCTATAATTTAGGTGAGTGTTAAGGCATTTACAACTTGAACTCCATATTCAAGTTCCTGGGAAGTTTCCAGGAACTGTAGCAGAAACATTTATTCACATTTGACTTTTGCATTTGTTAGGGGTAAAATAGGTATATCCGGTACCGAATCTCAAACCCTTTCTCCATTACTCAAACCAGATCAATGCAACCCCCGCTGCAACACTCAGTAACGAACATCGATCGGACCTCCTTGATACTTCTCCCTTGAGCGATACCGAGCTACCAAGGGAATCAAACACAATCGCGGAGATCTCGCCCCCAAACGGGCAATCCGGACGGCCGGTACACATAAGGCGCGGCTTTCGAATTCAAAACATCCCGCCTAAATCACCATCCACGATCTTCGCCCAGAATCATCGGAAATCGTATCTCCACGTGTTTATTCGCCAGCTATCAAGCTCCACGTGGGTTAAATCTAGGGTATGATTGATGTCTACACGATCTTATTCTCCCGCCATCACGCTCCACGTGGGCGAAATCAAAGGCACGATTGATATCTCCAAGATCGTGGATCTCCACCCCTACAAAAAGGGGACTACGCACTCAAGCAAGGGCATCCAGCTCTCCCTCTCTTCTTCTTTGGTCTGGTAACTTGACTTAGCCCTCTCCCATTCCCCGTCCATTGTCTATGATTGTCCGTCTCTGACTTGAGTGTCGAAGTGGCCGTCCGGAGCCACAACTCCGGGCCCGTTGACGCTTTTTCTGTGAGCGCAGGATTACAGGTTCTGCGTAGCTAGTTCGTGCAGTCAGATTTTGGGCGTCATCAGCATTCAAAAGCTTTTCTAGAAAGGGGTGTGCCACATCCACAAATCCGAACGCTGTTGTTTGCAGAAAACAAGGTCGGATAGATTATATTTCATACGACACCAAGATTTTGCTCTACAAGAGATAGGGCAACAAACTATTAAAGCCAATCCATAGAATATCATTTCTAGGGCCACAAAAAAAGTTCTGGAGGACAGAAGCCTGCATTCTAGAACTTTTAACAATCGTAGAATTGGAACTTTTAACAATCAAGGAATAGATTGAAGAAAAGATGTTCTGACGGTGCGCCAACGTGGGAATATGGGCAGTGAGGTACTGGAAAGAAATGTTGCCTTTTGGCTATTAATGCTCCTCTTACAATGTGTTGGGATGTCTGCCTAAATTAGTTTGTGATCATTTTGACTAGGTTGTACAAAGCTCTTGTTTCAGCACTTGGGTTCTTTCAAATTCTGGATCAAAACCAAAGATGAATAAAATCATTTTTCAAATGAATCTAGCAAAAAGAAACATTAACCAGAATAGCACACACGTGCATATAATACACAGATAAATGTGTGTGCTTATATTAAGAGTTGTTTTGCAATGAGCAAAAGTATATGCATAAATATCTATTCTGAGTCCAATCATGCAATGCACGTGTGCACTAAGTAAACAACTTTAATGCCTAGAAAATTATTAAAGTAGAAGATAGGAAATCCCTCTCACCTCCTTTATGATGCCACACTTGGAAAATGCTTCCACTACCTGCCAGAAATATTCAGAAAAGCATAATTGAAGTAACAGAATAAATTCAAAAATAGACAAACAGAACTAACCACTGCTTTTACTAAAAAATTGTGTTCATGATAGTCTTTAACCTATCCGTGACCTACTTATAAGACACTAGAATGGAATCTAAGAAGACACACTAAGACAATCCCACCCCATTATCAAAATGGAGAAAACAAACGAACATGACTTACTTCCTCAGTTGTAACATCATCGGGCAGCCCGGTCACATAGACATGCGTATTCACTTTCAGATCGAACCAACTATCTGGAGGTTTATTTGCTTCCTGTTAAAGTAAGATCTCAAATGCATCAGCATCACTCCCATCATATATTTAGAACCGCGGCATTTGGAAAAGACAGTGCCTTCATACCCTAACATCCCAAAATGCATGGCGATTAAAACATAATCTGACTGTGCAACAACGCTTCAAAACAAACTGAGCAAATACAGGCAACTAAACAGAAGGAACAGAAATGCACAAGGGAAAACCTTCTTTTCTGTCGGCTTCTCGGGCAATTTCCTCTTTAGTTCTAGTTTGGCTTCCAGTGTCTCGGCATTAGCAATTGTTTCTTCCCCAATAGAGGATTCAGAAACCGCTATTGCTGGGAAGACCTCCTCCTCGTCCAAAAAAGTCATCTCTTCTAGCCCATACAGTTCACTTTTAGAAAATGAGTTATCCTAAAATAAAGGGAATTTTGTCAGATTGCTCCCTGCAAAATTAGCATATGACAGTACAAGAATGCAACTAACGATCCGAAACTAATAGGTATAAGTCCCAGAACAAATTCTGACAGAAACATGAGTGGATATGATGTGAACTGACAAGCTTGTTGAAAACAATTTCATTAATTAGACAAAAGAAACTACTCTTAAAAAAATAGACAAAAGCAAAGATCACCTTGCATTAAAAAGAAAGAAATAAAAGAGACAAGCACCTTTACTAATGGAAATATAGAAAAAATAAAAAGAAAAATAAATGGAGTGAAAAGACAGAATATTATATACAACGGTCAAAAACAGCTGAGACATCCAATGTAATGCTTAAGGTAATTAAGCATGATAAGATAAAATTGCTGTCATCTAATGGTTAAGAACACCAATAACAGAGGAAAAAGAACACCAATAACAAAAACCCAGAAATTCTGAAGAGCAAAAATCTGAGATGGCATCACCACTCATTAAGCAGCAAGCATCTACTACAATTGATTGGTTCAACATGATATTTAATGTGTCCTAAACCTAATGGATTTTCAAAATGAAGCTATATCAAACTCCAAAAATCATGACAGAACACACAAAACGATAAGGTTTATGCAGAAGCACAGTCCAAATACCCACTTGAGGAACCCATGCTCTAAGGCCGCTATCCCATTTGTAAGTAGTTCCATCATCATCAGTGAATTCTTCCTCACCGTCTGGTGGTGTCAGAGGCCGGTCATCGGCATCTGCCCCTGATTCTTGCAGCGTGCCCTCTCCCTCCAAGTCCTTAGACACATCAAACCGACCAACTTCACCTGAGATAGCACCTTGTTTCAGAGCCTTTGCTTCAGCCTCTGCATCTCTTACCTCATTCTGCCATTTAAGGAAATCATCATCTTTGTTGGAAATCTCTGCACAATAATTTACAGACTGAGATATTTGATGCTGAAACAATTCAAAAAAAAGAAAAAAGATAATTGATCCTGAATATTATGCCGGGGTTGAGAGATTCCTTCACCTGTAGTAGAATAATCAGCCCCGCGTAAAGATATCCCCGTAAATAACTCAGGAATAGTGGACAGTTTCGTCCAATCACTCCTTCCTTCAGACCACAGGAGTGTATTTTCAGAGATGTACCCATTCAAGAAATGCTCTGCCCACGTGAAGAAAAGTAGCTTATTAGATCATTCAATAGCTAGCTACACCATTTGAACTTGATATTTTGAAGACAGTGCAGAAAGAACAATTGTTCTGACAAACATACAATCGCCTAGTGGTCAAACCGAAATTTCAAGAAGATAAAACACTGTTAACTTTGGGAAATGATGAATTAAATTTAAAAAAATAACCCTATCAAGAGAAGCACGATCAAAACCCCGATAAGTCCCAAAATAGGACCCTTGGAAAAGAAATTGATACAAATGAAGGCAACCAGAATCTAACATTTCAGACTTTCAGCAGCATGTCTGTGGGTTGGTGGCCTAAGAGAGAAAAAAGGAAGAAGGAATGGGGCGGAGTATGCTTCACAGTTTTCATATTCAGCAAGTTCAGAGATACAAAATACTAGAAAACCCAAACGCACAAGCCGCAAGGTTAAGCGTGCCCCACCCCATCCCCCCCACCCCCCACCCCCCCCCCGAGATGGTCAAGGTACAAACAAGAAAGAGAGATACGAAAAAACGAAAAGAAATTTGGGGGGAAGAGAATAAAAAAGATCCAACTATAAAACCTCCAAGGGTTTTTTCTTTGTTACTTTACGCCATTTGATGGTGGTTAAAGAATCGTCGTCCACCATGACATGATCCAAACCATTTGATGCTAAGAGTTAATGCCCTCATGTGCAGCCCAGACCTCCGCTTCTGATGCATCCGCTTCCCCAAAAGGAAGATGATAATTGTAGATCATTGTGCATGTATCGAGGTAGGAGAAACAGCCAGCCATCTCCCGCTTCATTGTAAAGTGGTTAGGGTGGTAAGTTACTAAACCGGTTTGGCATCCATTGGGGGTTAGCCCTTTGGTTGCTTGGAAGAAGAAAGGGAAGATTTTGTGGGATGTATCCCTCCTAGCCACAATGTGGGTTCTATGGAAGGAGAGAAATGTGAGACTATTGAAGGGCCATGCAAGAAGTCCCGACTTTTTATTCATCAAGGTGTTAGCCCTTACCATTTCGTGAGTGAAAGCTCTTCCAGCATTTGCATTTGTATCGGCATATGATCTGTGGGAAGGATGGAAGTGTGTACGAGCATGGAGAAGAAGAAAACGGTATTTCAAAAATGGGAATCCCCGCCTATAGGATTCCTCAAGCTAAATTTTGATGGATCTAGTTTTTGTAAAGATAAGCCCCTTAGAAAAGACATTAATGTTTAAAATGTGCTATTGGCTACTAATAGAATTCTACATCAAAAAGAAGACACTGCTAGCTCTGACCCCAAGAGTCCACGAATAGTGAATTGAATTAAAAATAGCACATTTCGAGAAATAATGAATTGAATTATAACTAATGAGGATAATGTTATCTTGAGGAGACAGACTTGAAATCCTAATGACTCCAAGTTTCCAACAGTCCGGGAATAAACACAACAAAAACAAACTAGCAATTGTGCAATCAAAACAGCATTAAATGTTTCAACAGCAAGAATATGCAAGTGCATCTGGAAAGAGGGAGAATGGGAATAAGTTTTGGTTGATGTTTCAATTCGCTACAGGAAAACAACCAAAGCAATGCCTGGTGAAAACTGAGAACTTTATAAAACACATCCAATAAAAAAGGATAGAAAATAATGAAATCACCTTTTCCTAGTACCGAACCAAACTCACCTTGCAACTCTGAAAAGGCATATGGACCAACATATTCCTGATTCTCTCCAAGCAAATACCACCCAACTTCAGAAATAGTTCTGGAATCCATATCGCAGCCATTTCCCATACCTACAAAAATCAAGAATTTGAGCTTATAAATCTTTTTCCATTAATAAGTAAGCTGGGTACCCACCCATAAAAGTTCCAAAATCCAAACTACATTCTTATCCCAAAAGGCATGAGGCTCAACCAAGGCTAACCATCCCATATTCTTTGTTTTCCCATCTTCTAATAAAATCAACTAGCAGACTAGCAGTCGCAATAAAGGAAATTAGTTCCGTAGCATATTTGAACATTTAGAGTTCTATAGAAAATGTTAGCAAATCATTTCTATCAGCTAAATAAGTTAAAAACTACAAACTTACTACCATATTTTCAATTAATGATATTCTTTAAATCAGCTGTTCCTTTTTTTCTTTTTTTAGCTCTTTTGTAATTCCCATATAATAAGAGTTTCTATGTGATGATTATAACAATTGAATTCAGGTAAAAAGCAGATAATTGACAAGGATTTCTAGACAAATCTACGGAAAAAATACTCAATTATAAGCTCTCAAATATTTATAAAAAATAATTATCCTCAATTATTTTAAAAACCCCGATCCCAAAAAAAAATAATCAAAATGAACGAAATTTATTCCATTGCATAATAACTGAAATACTATGTACTTTAAAGACAAAATAACACACTCTCAGAGGAAATTATCCTGTAAATATTGTAACAATAAAAGTCAAGACAAAAGTTCCGGTTGCGCTTGGCTTGCAAAGTGGAGCGATTGCCCATTAAATATATTTTTTATGGTAATAAGATCAATCAAAGTCGAAAGAACAAAAAGATTGAGGAGGTCTACAGAAAACAAAAGGACACAAAACAACAGAAAACAAAAAGATTCAAAAAGAACATCCTCAGGGAGGGAGGCGATCAAACATCAAGGTCGGAATTTTGTCGACTTTGAGCAAGCAAATCTGCATCATTATTAGTCGACCGCCAGCCATGTCGAATCTCCATGCCATGTGCATCAATCAAATCTCGGATTTCCTCACTCACACCAATTTCCAAGGATAACTTGGCCGGTCTCTCACCCACCTTATAAAATTGCAATAGCCACCCTCAGTGTGATCTAATTGAGACAAATCCACAAGGCGGATACCAAAAAAGGAGCACCCAAACCTCTACGTTGTTAGAGGCCTTCACTCCAACATGCCCCAAAAATGCCCAAATCACCTCCCCGTCAGTGCTTCTAAGAAGACTGTTGATATCAGTTGGGCCAAGGTTACCGAGACTCACGTGGTCGAAGTTCAGCTTTGAAAACACGGGAGAAAGAACATGATAGAGGAAGGATGTTTCTTACCACTTCTCCTCATGTGAATCTCCACCCATGACATGAGGAGAAAAGTCATCGAGATACCACTGAAAATGGGAAGGGCCGGTGCCCACAGGAGCACCAAAGAGAAGATTTGTCTATAGAATTTAGCACTACTTTGGATGCCCAATTAAAAACTCTCATGTTTCTTTCTTTCCAAACAAGCCAAAGACATGCAACACAAATAAGACTCGGTAAACTATAACTCTATAAGGCCATGAAGTGCAACCCGACGACTCAAAATGATCCGTAATATGACCAGGAAGAAGCCAACTCACTTTGAAGAGCCTAAGAACAAAATATCAAATCTCATGCATAAATCTGAAATGAAGTAGAACGTGATCAGTGGACTCAGCTTCCTCAAGACACAAAGCACAGTGATTAACTTGCTTCCTCTATCTACAACGAAGGTGATCAACAGTGAGAATCTTATCCAGGCACACAAGTCAGCAAATAGCATTAACCAGTCTTTCAAATCACAGGTGCGGGTCAAAATGAGGCCGAAGAAAATCCTAGTCAACTCAGCACGACGCGGTCAAGTATTCGGTTGACGTGGCTGAGTGCACGGTTGAAATTTCTGTGTTGGTTTCGGTCGGCATGGAAACGAAACATTTCAGTTTCAGTAGAAATCTTGTAAAAACACATAAACGTATGGAAACATATGCAAATGATGAAATTTTAAGATGAAACTTTGGAAAATGCTACAATAAGCACAAATACATATTTAGAAACCAACACATAAGCAAGAACAAGAAAACCATCCACACCATTCAAAAAAAAGAAAAAAAAGAAAACCATCCATAATGGCTTAATCACTAAAAAAGAAAAGAAAAGAATCACAGACTAACACCTAGTGACATGCGTTGCCGCACATGTCTGGAACTAGGGAGTTGATTTTGGATAGAAATGGGGAGTAATTTACTGCTTTTTCTGGGTGGTTTTGTTTAAATTGATTTTGGATAGAATCAGGGAGTACTGTACTACTTTCTCTAGTTTTGTGTATATTTTAATGTTTGGAGAATAGTTGTTGTGTTTTCTTGGGAATTGCAAGAGTAGAATGATAAGATCTTTGTGTCAATCTTAAAGGGAATTAATTTCTGATATGAAGATTTTGTCACTGTGGTGTGCATTTAACATTCAAAGAGTTCTTGGCTTTGGCATAGGATGCAATTGATTCTTGACTGTTTTTTAATGGTCGTCTATGATAGTGTGAAACTCAAAATGCTAAATGACCCTATCTGAGAACCCATAAGAAAAAAAAATAGAGAAATTCCATTCCGAAATCGTGAGACTGTGAAGACGATGAGGGGAAAAAAAAGGCAGGAAGATGATCTCACCTTTGGGCAGTGAATCGTCGTCTTTAGACTTATCGACAATATCAGTGGATTCCATTCTCGAAAAAAATGGCTGAAAACCAATGAATTGAAAAAACGCAACAGAAATCGAAATCCGGAAAACCCAGATGGAGAGAGAGAGAGAGAGAGAGAGAGAGAGAGAGATTAAATGACGAAAGTGCCCTAATTTCATTTAATTGGTTACTTTATAGGGTGCATTGTTTCACTTTCATCTACCTGGTGACGAAAGTTTGATTTTGAAAAGGGATATGATGTATTCGCGTCTCTTTTTTTACTTGGAACAGCCACTCCTGTGTAGAAGAGTTGTCGTAGATACACTAGAGGGGGATGTCCCAGGTAAAACAAACGGGCGAACATGTCACTTCCCAATTTTGATATTCGTATGGAAAACTCTGGAAAACTACCCAACAAGAATAGTTAGAGAGAAGAAAGAAAATCCCAAATCTGTAAAATGTAGAAGAAGAAGAAGAATCGTTAGAGAGAGGGAGAGAGAGAAGACGATGAAGAAGAAGCCCTAATCTAGAAACCACAAATCTTTAAAATCTAGAAACCCTAAATCAGTGTAAGATACTGAAGAAGAAGAAGATGGAGGAGGAGAAGAAGATCTAATCTGTAACTAGGAACTACAATCCTAATCCACAAACCCTACTATAGAAAACCCTAATCTACGAAACTATAAATCGGTAAAAAAATAAAAAGAAGAATGATATCTAAACCACAGACAAAGAAAAAATAAGAGGAGAGAGAGAGAGAGAGAGAGAGAGAGAGGGGAGGAGAGCTCGTACCTGGAAAATCGATAACCTTTTCTTGGTTCGTCCAAGTGAAGGTCGAAACGAGTTGTTTAGCTTGTCCATTTAAGATTATGTAAACCGATTGTGAGTGCCTAACCTATTAGTAAAGGCAAAATTACGTTTAAATTTGAGTCCAATAATCGGTTTAGCACTCACAATCGGTTTTCATAATCTAAAACGAACTTGTCTTAGTGTCGTGTCTCGTAATCGAAAAAGTTTTGAAAGAAACTTCTACGAAACACAATTTCCACGTAATTGTTTCTATTTTCCACGTAATTATTTTAGTTTTCCTAGGAAACTAAGAAAACATCGAGCAAAATTACGTTTAAATTTGAGTCCAATAATCGGTTTAGCACTCACAATCGGTTTTCATAATCTAAAACGAACTTGTCTTAGTGTCGTGTCTCATAATCGAAAAAGTTTTGAAAGAAACTTCTACGAAACACAATTTCCACGTAATTGTTTCTATTTTCCACGTAATTATTTTAGTTTTCCTAGGAAATTAAGAAAACATCGAAAAATTGAGTTTTCTAAGGCTATGTTCACTTCTTTTCCCCGGCATTTTCCTTTCCTTTCCTTTCCAGGTGACATGGCAGAAGGAAAAGGAATCCAAAGGAAAAGGCTTTGTTTTCCCTAGAAAGCCTCTTTTCGATAGATTTAATCGGAAAGCAAATCTCAAGTAACAAGGAAAAAGTCAATTTCCACGTCATTTTTAGCTTTTAAATAAGAAATTCCACGTCTGATAATAGTTTTCCCTGGAAGCGTACCCGTATCTCCTATCTATCTATCTATAATATATGCTAACCATGTTTCTTTCCAGTAAAAGATTTTATTGGAAAACTTTTGTCCATATTTTACACCTCATGAATAGGATTGATGAGGCCCATCATTTTACAATTCATGTTTTGATATGTTTTCAAGCGTGGGGCCTACCATTTTATATCCAAGAATAGCATAGGTGGGGACCACCATTTTACTGTTGATTCGGCAGCCACAGTCTCTCCACCTAAAACCCATGCATATGCTGGGGACCACCACTATTTTGTACCTCATGCTATGGTGGGCTGGGGCCCAACATTTTATCACCATGCCTAGCATGGGTGGGGCCGAACATTTTACACCTCATACTTTGATGGGGCAGGGCCCACCATCTCCCACCAAAACCCATGTAGAGGTTAGGGCCCACCACTTGATAAATTTTGACATTACAGAGGTCAGAGGAGAGCATAATAATTTTGTAGGGGTTGGGCCTATTATAGCTCAAATGTTGAGGCTCTGTTTTTCGACCTCGAGGTCTCAAGTTCAATCCTAGCTTACGTAAAAATACAAATGATAGGACCCACCATTCACCCCTAATTTTGTTGATGATGAGGCCACAATCTCTACCGAAGCCTGTGCATTAGCGTGGGGTCCACCATTTTACAATCATGGGGTGGGGCCCTCCTTGTTACACCCATGGACAGCATGGGCCCGGAATACCTCGAAAGAGGAACACCTCCAAATCCATTCCATGCACAAGTTAAAACCCACAAAACAACCAATAAATGCAAATAGGACACTTTCGTAATTTCAGTTCGAATCCCATTCCCCCTCTTTCTGCCAATCTGCCCTAGACCGCTTTCATCTCTCTCTCTCTCTCTCTCTCTCTCTCTCTCTGTGCAAGTTTCTTCATCTTTTATATGATCGGACTCCATCTGGGTTTTCCGTGAGTCATTCGGATTCGCTGTTGTCAGATTGATTGAAGCGCTGTTAGGGCGTTGGATTCGGAGGATTTCTATATCTGTTCCATCTTTTCAATTCATTGGTTTTCAGCCTTTTTTTCGAGAATGGAACCCATGGATATCGTCGGCAAGTCGAAAGAGGACGTTTCACTACCCAAAGGTGAGCTCATCTTCCTTTCTTTTTCTTCCCATTTTCGTCTTTGCAGTCTCACGATTTGGGAAATAATATCTTTATTTTTTTCTTAGTCATCTAGTATTTTGAGTTTCATGCCAGTCATTGCTTTGCATTCTCATCGATGTCATGGATGCAAATTTATGTGGATTGGAACAGATCTAATTACATATTTCTTTTGATTTAAATGAAATTCATCGTTTTGGAAAGTAAGAGAGGTGTGTGTGTCTGTCATTAATGAAAAGACACGTGGCATTATCTGGTTCGCATTATCTCAAGCCTAGAGGCTATAAGAAGAGGTTTTCACCCTTCTTTTTCTCACTTTTTAACTTTTTACTCTCGCCTTTCTGCTTTTTGCTCTGCCGGCTCCGCTCGGGTAGCTCGTGGTTGTGATCGTCCGTGGATTAGGAGCTCTCTGTTCGGACCGGTAATCTTCTTGAGCGCGTCTTTTACTCGTTTCTTTTCCTGGGTTCTTCATGTCCCGTAGTACCTCTAGCTCTGAGTATGGTTCGGAGTCCGGTTCATGGGAGTCCTCTTCCAGTAGCTCAGGGTCTAGTTCGTCAGGGAGGACCCAAAATAATCCGCCCAGGACTCCCGGCCCCTATATGGCGAGTCCCGATGTTAGTGTAGAAGTCGTAGATAGTGAGGACGAGGTGATTTTGGATTTGAACACCACCCCGCCCCCAACGGATAGTTACTTTCAAGCAGAGGCGAGCGTTGGTAGCGACGCCGCTGAGGCGTCCACAACATTCCTCCCGGGCCGGGCCGTTGAGGTCGTAGCTAGGGCCCGGATGGACGCCAATCCCCAATACAACGTTCAGGCTCTTTACGAGGAGAATATCCTTGATGAGTCCAAGCTGGGGGGACATTAAGGATAGGTACTGTATTCCCCAAAGGTTTGGGTTGAGGGCCGCGATAGAGGAGAGCTTTTTATGTTTTTCACTAACGGTATAAAATTTCAAAACATAAGGAATCCATGAATGTTTAGCAGAATGGGAAGATAACTTGAAATCTTTGAGGGGCTTTGATGGTTTGATTATCTATTCCAGGCAACACCATTACTTTTATCGTCTAAAAAACATACCTCAAAAGGACAATCCTTAAAATGACAAATGGGTTGTTGATGAAGACTCTAGTGAAGAGAGCCTTGGCTCTTGGAGGGGTTTTGATTATCTATTATAGGCAATACCATTACTTAATCGTCTAAAAAAACATACCTCAAAAGGACAATCCCTAGAATGGCAAATGGGTTGTTGATGAAGACTCTAGTGAAGAGAGCCTTGGCTCTCTCACGTGGTTAAGGAGCTTGGGGGAGCTTGGCTCCTTCACATGTCATATTGGAGTTTTTTCTCAAAACCTTGGTATGGGTTTTTCAAACCCTCATGAGATGATTTAGTTGCTAATTGTGTGATCTCCATTTTGTGTTGTTGTTCGACGGTCCTACATCAGTTGGTATCAGAGCACAAGGTATCTCCGTGACATGCACAATGGGATGCAGAAGTTGTTGCCCCTAATGTTGCCCAACCCGATTTAGCCGCGGAGAACGAGCAACTCCAACAAATGGAGACTTTCACACACAATTAGCACTACTCGAACTCCACATCCATGAGGAAGATACTAATGGTTTTGAGTGTCTTCGAGAGTCCTTTTCATGTCTAAGCGCTATATAGGGGATAAAAAAGGATGAGAAAATAAAGGAAGAAGAGAGGGCTGATGCAACATGTTGTTATGATGTCTTTATTGAGAAACAATTAGATTTGGAAGATAATGGCCTAAATTTGAGGTCGAGTTTTCTTCAAGCCGGGCAAATGATGCAGGCGAAACTACCAAGAACATGCGGCGTGGAAATGATTCTACTACTTGTTGTTTCAGCTGTAAATTTTATTTCATGGTTTCTACTACTACTTGATTTTTTTTTTTAAATGATTCTACTACTACTACTTGATGCGAGATAAAAAGGTCTCATGTGAGCTTTTAGTTTATACGCGGGCCTAGAGATGCGTGTATTAGCCTTAGCCTCATGTTCTTTCTAAACTAGAATGCCTTGATATGGGCTTTGAAGATTTGTGGTCGTTATCTCCAAAAAAAAAAAATTTAAAACTATGCAGTAGACCCAATATTCTTGATTGTTATAAGAACACAATCACAATTGTTAGGTAACCATTTTCTTGAATGAATGGAAACTACAAACAGTTCATCTTCAAGTGGAATTACTGTTTCCATTTATCACTTTTTACTTATCATAGATGCCGCATTTTTCTTTTTGGTATCAGTTATAAAGCCGTTATCTCCTATATCTACAAACCTTTGGGAAGAATCCATTTTGGGAGAAATTAAGTTGCATAATGTAGCTATGGTAATGTAAATATATTACAAGAATTACACGTAAACGTTCCACGCATGCAGGTATACATAAGATTGAGGTAGGACAAACAAAATTTTGTGATGTTATTTTGTTCTTGCTACCATGCAAGATTACATGCAACTATGTTTAGAAATGATGGGTGAAATTAAGATTATAATTCTATTATTGTTTCTCTAGGAACTTGTGTTCATGCAATCTTTTATTACTTTACAGCAACTATGACTAAGATCATCAAGGAGATGCTCCCACCAGATGTTCGTGTTGCAAGAGACACTCAAGATCTTCTTGTCGAGTGTTGTGTAGGTGAGATGATAATGATTAGATTATTGATGGCTTGAGAATGTTGTACTTTTCTGCAGCCTATACATTTTCCTAAATGTGCTATAGTTGGTACTGATAGTGTATCTAAAATTTATCATAAATTTTCACATAGCCCAAACTCAACTCTCAACTCAACTCAACGAAGCCTTTGTACCAAACTAGTTGGGGTCGGCTTTTCACATAGCCCAAAGTGGTCTTAAATATATGAGGGATTCTAGACTGAAGGGAGCCCTTGTAAAAATGGGCTGAAAGGGCGCCCCCATTGGCTGCACGTCACCATCTTGAATTTAATGATGTCTGGATAGTCAAATGGAATGGTGACATGCAGCCAATAAGGGCACCCTTTCATCCCTTTTTTTACAAGGGCGCCCTTCAATCTAGAATCCCTCTAAATATATTAAACGTTTTTTATGATTTTTTCCAGTTAATAGAGTTCAAAGTTCAAACTGATGATTATTTCTCAACTTTCAGATGCTTTAATCTCTTGTCTGTCATAATGCACCATTCTCTTCTCATCTTACGCGAGAGTTTCTTTTTCCCACTTGCACAATTAGAACCTTTTTCCACAATGAATTATTCAAAAAATTTCGAGATTGGTTTTTGGTGTCTAATCTCTATTTTAATGTAGTTAATATTTGCAACAAAGATGATTAAGATTAAGTCTCTCTCTCTCTCTCTCTCTCTCTCTCTCTCTCTCTCTCTCTCTCTCTCTCTCTCTCTCTCTCTCTCTCTCTCTCTCTCTCTCTCTCTCTCTCTCTCTCTCCCCCCCTCGGCGGATGTGTGTATGCCGCATACTATGCAGTGCCAAGCTCTGACAACTATCAATTATGCTTGCCTCTTTTATTGCCTCCTGAAACTATTCACCACTTACCTGGTCCTAAACCAATATTCGTAAATCGTTCAATTATCCTTTTCTCCTATTCTCTCTTTCTAAACTTAAGAAACCCTTCCCCCAATTGAATTTATTGTTTCTTATAAGATGAATATGCCCGTACCTGTAAGAATCTTGCCAAGTCCTACACAAATGGCACTGGATTTCTACCAAGAAAAGGGCACTTAATTGGTCCGGTCATTGACTTGAGCGCAACCTTACTAGGTTATATCCTTTATTCAAAGGTATGCCAGTTTTTTGAAGGCGGTTCGCATATCTGTTATACAGATACCATGTCTGAAGACCTTTTGATTTGCCTCAACCTATGCCCGTTAGCTCAGTGAAACTGCTTATTTGGAGTGGATTAAATTTTTAAGAGAAGATTAGCTTTTGAAGAGTGATTTCTTTCATTTAATATCCTCATTGACGGTCTTGCTTCAGATGTCCTCAACACATGTTAAGAGCTCAAATAGTGTGATAACCTATTATCGTTCCGTAATCGACACCATTTTGGGTGTGATATTCAAGCTATATTTTTCGTCATTGATAAAATGACAAGTTCTCGATGAATTGACTCACCACAAAGCTATGCTCCATATTAACATACGGCACTAGGTTATTGAAACTCTCTCAAACGTATATAGATTGGTGAATAGATAGAGAGAGGGCGAGAGGTGTTGCTAAAAAATTGATGAGAGAAGGAAGTGTGTTTTGATGCACTGCAAGTCTTTATTTTCTTTTCTATTTTGTTAAGAAATTGAAAAAGTTGGTTGATTGGCTCGGATAGAAACCACGAAAACATGAGGTTAAATGGTGGGACTACGGCCTTGGAGGAGATCAATACCCTTGATCTTATGAATGGAGAAAGTCCTATTGATGAAAGAATGCATCTTATGTGGAAGTTGATGACATTTGTAGTGATGGATCGATCATCAATAAAATCATCGTGGAAGTTGTTCAAAGGGGACCTATTCTTTACTGTCATTCCGCTTCATGATATTATCAATGATTGGTTTGAGGTCGTAATAATTGTGTCCCCCCAAAGGCCTCCTGAATCCTGATATATGGGCAACCCCTGGTAGGGATTGGATTGAACTGAATTTCGATGGGAGCATCAGAGTTCTGAATTTTGATGGGAGATCAAAGTTTCTTTAGTTAACAATGTTAGGATTCGTCAGGTAGGATGGATCACATCACACTCCCACCCACAAAATCTACAATCTAAGACAAACATAACTTCATAAAAGCAATTGGAACGCTTTGCACCTGAGCCCCTTTCCACTCCATATTTCTCCCCATAATTTTATGCCATAAACCATTTTTTCTTCACTGAATCTTTTTTTATTGATAATTGCATTAAATAAAAAGGCAAAGCGTTATTCGTTGAATCACCACGGCCATTTCCCCAACAAGGCTAAGGCCACCTTCTTTTTGGGTTTTCTTACCACCTCGCAATCCATAAGGTGTTTTTGCTTCTTGCCTTCCTCCTTACCCTCCCATAAAAATCTCTCTGTAATTTTTCCAATCCATTTGCAATTGATACCTGACATCTCGAATAATGACATGAAATAAATTTGGAGATTAGATAGAGCGGCTCTGATATAAGGTGATTCTTCCCCCAATAAACAATTAGTTCCTTATCCACATAGCCAATTTTTTTCTCCACCATTTCTACCACTGGATTCAAGGAGATTTTGATGGGAATCTAATTCCAAGAGGTAAACCAAGATATATAATTGGTAGAGAAGTGCCTTTGTGGGTTGATTCACCTTTCTGGGTTACTGGAGCCATCCAAGGTTGTCCTTAACAGTTATTCCCAAGGTGGTGGTCATGATGCCCTTGCATTGTACTATCTAATTTGATTTATAAATAGTTTCTTGGCCTATGAGAAAGTTAGGGTATTACTATTCTACGAAGATTTGGCTTCTGGAAATCCCTGCATCTTTTATCATTGGTTCTGCCCACTATGTAGGTTCTTCAGTGCAATTTTCATGTTAGGAGATAAAAACAAATCTATATGGAGGGGCAGTCCCATTGTCTCCGCCTTGTGTGCAACTCAAGATAATATAATCTCTTAAATGCTTACCCATTGGTGTTATGTTACGCTTGTGATCTTGAGTTGTGGACATTTATGATCAAAAGCCTAACACCCAGAAATAAATTTCTTTTGGCTTTCTTTTTTGTTACTCTCAAATTGTTCTTCATTAATTAAATCTATTATCTACTAACAAGATTCAAATCTACAATTGATGTAATGGAAACCAAGTCGTAGAATCTTCCATTGGTTTTCCCTAAATTTTTACTAAAAGATAATCCATGGACTATCTGCTGTTGGATTATTGTCGTCATATTTGGTGCTTAGTATGGGTACATTTTTGTTTTGTATTATCTCCAGGATAAACAAAATGTTGCTTTGTACTTGCTTCTCCTTGCAGAGTTTATCAACCTAATTTCTTCAGAGTCCAATGAAGTTTGTAGCAAGGAGGAAAAAAGAACAATTGCACCTGAGCATGTTCTCAAGGCTTTAGAGGTTTGGCTGATCGCATATTCTTTTTCCCCCATGTTAAAATTAGAGTTCCAGTTGAATCCATGCATATATCTGTGGGCATCTCTGTATATGATTGTCCTGGTCCATAATCCTTATGAATGACATGCAATACCTTCATGCTAAGTTTTACAAATAGATTTTACAATTTACATTATATGTGTTTGTTTATTTTTCTCATACATAAAAATGTTATGGTGAGAAAATTATAACAAGAACCAACAAACACAAAGCCTCCACTCAAGGAATCCAGCGTAGCAAGCACCGACATTCTAGGCTCACACCAACACTTCAAGATTTGCCAAAAACAGAATGGTAACAAACTCAGGGAATCGAGCCTATCAAACACCGACATTCTAGCTTAGGTTCACACCAGCACAGCAAGGTTTGAAAAAAATAGTATGGAAACAAACTCAAACAGGAACCCTAGATCTTAAAGACTTACTAGGCATTTATTGTTCCACACGCCACTAATGGTTACCATCTTTGGGATTTGTCTTATTGTCGTTTGAAGAATGACAGGAAAATGTTACCCTCATTTGGACACTGCAGGATGAATGTCTTCGCTAGCTCCGATGCTGCCACTGTTACCAACAATAGTGTAGTGATTTTGATCTCGAGTCTGAAACTTAAAATTCTTTCAGTTGAGAGCTTGAAACCAGCGCCAGTCTGTTTGCATAACATTGACGACGCAATTCACCATTAGAAACCGACTAGAAATCACCAAAGATCAGGGGGAAAAAGGAAATAAAAAAAACTTGTTCAAAGCTCTTGGTGGAGAATGCAGATGGAAGGTTAGTAATACCCCATTGACCCAACACTGTTGACTTTGTGCTTTTCACATTTCCCCTAGGTTCCCGTGTTCTTATAGACAATGTCAACTTTGATCTGAAACATGGGATATCATGTGCTACTGAAAACCTGTTCTCCAAATGTCAGATGCGTGTGCTGAATTTAACAACAAATTGACGTTAGCTTTTAGAAATTTACATGAATTGCTTTAGAGCTCTGGTAGAACAGTAATGATTTTCACTCAGGTTCTTGGGTTTGGTGAGTACATTGAGGAGGTTTATGCTGCGTATGAACAACATAAGCTCGAGACTCTGGTGCGCATATTTATTATCTTGTTTCCATTTCTCATCTCCATTCCCTGTTGTAATCATTACTTACGTACATTTTTTTTTTCTGAAATGCCTTTAGCAGGATTCCCCTAAAGGCGGCAAGTGGACTGGTGGAGCTGAGATGACTGAGGAAGAAGCCTTAGCTGAGCAACAGAGGATGTTTGCAGAAGCACGTGCAAGAATGAACAATGGGGCGAGTATTATTCCAAAGCAATCGGACATGGACCGGAGTTTAGATAGCTAATTTGACATTGACATCATGAATCATTTGGCATTCCTGGTTAGTTCCATGTGGGTTCTGTTCACTTTTCTTGCTGATTTGATGCGCCATCTGTGGAATTTGCACATCTTTGTATCTATGTATGGATTGTGTAAAATGGCAGATGGGTTTCATCTTATTCCAATCAATCAAGTCTACATAATAAATCTTTCTCCAGTCTGATAGAATATACACACTGCTGGGCCCATTTATGCACTTGCACTTTCTTCTGATTTTGTATCCAATGTGTAAGGAAATTGAAACGGCAATGAGACCTGGAAAATATGCTAACCCAGATGGGCACTGCGTCCGTAAGGGGATTGACCTATCTATGAGGTTGCTATCTTGATACTCGTACAAGCAAAAATCAAATGAAGGCGTTCAACTTCAAATTTGGTGCAGAAACTATCGAGAAAAGTGATTAAATTATGATTTCTACTTTGCTATATCAGGATTTGAGATTTTATTAAAAGGTTGATTCTGTCAATGCAAATTTATTTTCTTGACAATAGCAATTCTGCTTGACATTATTTTCTCAATAGTAAATGCTGAAAATGGGAAAATGTATAGGAGTGGTCCAATGGTTGGTGTATCAACATTACAATATAGTGAGGTATGCTAATTGTGCAAATGGGTGGGCTCAACCTTTGATTCCAGAAAAAGATGCCCATCAGAAGATCTTACTCATCCAAGCTCGTTTGATCAAGGGCCTAGGATCATCCATTCAAGTTGTTTCGCCTGATCAACAGATCTGATCAGGGCCACACAGCAAAAGTGGACCCAACTATCAACTCCTTTCTTTTTAGAATTTTCAACTACAAAATGCATTTATGGTCCTATTTTAAGTTGCATTTGATTCATCTGTCTCCCTCTCTCTCTCTCTCTCTCTCTCTCTCTCTCTCTCTCTACTTTGTTTAAGCTTTCATGAAATATATATTCTATTAAAGCAAGTTCCACGTGCAAACTGCTACTTGTTGTCGAGACTATCAATCTTGGCCGAAGAGAGGAACCATGGATGCTAAGGCCCTGTTCTGTTCTTCTTCCCACCTAAATGTAAAGTTGTTGAGAAATTCGGGTAGAACCAGAAAGCAGAGTTGGGCGTGTGTAAGTAAACGGCACCCACTCGCGGTAATATCTGCAATGAAGAGCGGTGGTCCGGTGCCGGGAGTTGGGGTGGTGGCTTTTGTGATGAAAGGCAAAAGCGTCCTCTTGGGAAGGCGCCGGACTGTCACGTCCAACGATGCCTTTGGTCTCCCAGGCGGTCACTTGGAATTCGGTTAGACCCTCTCTCTCAATCAATTTCTTCTGTCTTGAATTTGTAAATGAGAATCTATGTTTTACTTAATTTTAAAAATATCCCTATAATTAGGATTTTTATTTGATGAATGCATATAATTTACCAAGGTACAATTAGAGGCTACTTGCTCAATGATCCAAACTATTTATTTCTCAGGCTTTCCTATGCTCTCGTTCCCTTCTCCTATTTCATCAAGCCTTTCTTCTAATACACATCTGCACTCCAATTTTCATGCAAGGATCCATTGATTTTGCTCCAAAGCCCATGGCAAGGCATAGGAAATAAATGGTTCGGATCATTGAGTAGGTGGCCCAAATTGTGCTCATAATTTCGGGTAGAAAAAATATAGGCACCCCGTACGAGAAAATTAAATTAATCCCCTTTTTCTTCTCAAATAAAAAAAGAGAGAAAAGCAGAGCCTCACGATGTGTTGGTAGCCGAAGGGAAATAGGGAGATTTTATATGGTGCATGCGCAGAGTCCAGTAGTTTTTAGAAAGTACAGTGGGCCCACTTAGCAGGATGATCGAAACCGTTCATTTGTTGAGACATGAGGTAAAGTACTAAGGATGATCCACCGACCGAGAACACCTACTGGCATTTACTTGACGAACAAGGAAAAGACTTGACGTGATGTTTTGGTAATTGCACTAACCCAGCTTGTCTTTTCTTTTTAATTGGCTTGCAAGAGCTTCTTAAATAATAAAAGACAAGGCAAGTTAGTGCAAATATCAAAACATGGTTGTGCTGATATCATTTTCCTCGAGGAAAGTGCTGCAAAAAAAAATTTAAAGATATAGAGACATATGAAGCGCGCACTTCTTCGTGTTTTTTTACCCGTATATAATGCATTGCAAAGCCCCGGGCATTTTATAAAAGAAAAGCAGGTTGGGCTAGAAAGCGCTGGTGGGCGCCTGTTAGTAAACCGGCACCCGATCCGTACATTCTGGAAATGGAAAGGGTGCCAAAAGTTGGAGTCGGGGTGTTCGTGGTCAAGGGAAAGACCATCCTCTTGGGCAAGCGTCGCACGGCCGTCGGCAACGGCACCTTCGCCCTCCCTGGTGGTCACCTCGAATTCGGTCAGAGTCGGACTCTCTCTCTCTCTCTCTCTCTCTCTCTCTCTCTCTCTCTCTCTCTCTCTAAAGTCTAAACCCTAAATATCACGGCATGATTCTAACTTGCGCTAGCAGCATCCCTGCTTAACCGGAACCCTAATAGTGAGGGCCCTTGGATTCGCATAACTTCCGTGAGTTCCCGGCGCAAGCTAAGTGTCTTCTGCTATCTTGGGCGGGTGTGTACCGCGCATAGCAGGCTTGTTGTGGGGCAAAGACCGACGGCTGATATTTGTCCGGCACAATCCTCTAGCCGTACAGCGTACGATACCAGAAACCTAGCCTTGCTAATGTGCGCCTAGCGGATTTTAGCTCACAAAATCCACTTATCCAGAGTTTAATTAGATTATAAAATCCAGGGTTTAGCTTGTTCAACCTAGATGATCCAAATCGTCCATCAGCACTGAGGGCACTCTCACTTTATTAAAAGTACGGTATGGCCCGCACCATAGGATGATCCAAACCGTCCATTAGATGGGCCACAGCCTAAATAGGTTGTGCCCCAAAAATTATTTCCATAGGTTGATCCAAACCCTCCGAGCTATAGTGGGTTAGGATCAACCCTCTAACATTCAGATCGGACGGCTGGGATCAACCTATGGACATGATTTTTTGGGGCACAACCTATTTAGGCTGTGGCCCATCTAATGGACGGTTTGGATCATCCTATGGTGCGGGCCATACCATACTTTTAATAAAGTGAGGAGTGCCCTCATCAAAACACAGTTAGTGCTGATAACATTTCCCTAAAATTAATGCAGGGTATTTATCTTCTTTGTTTTCCTTCGTATTTCAGGGGAGAGTTTCGAAGAATGTGCGGCGAGAGAAGTGAAGGAGGAAACAGGTCTAGACATAGAGAAGGTAGAGTACCTGACAGTCAACAACCATGTCTTCAAAGACGAGAATAAGCCCTCCCATTATGTTGTCATCTTCATGCGGTCTGTTCCGGCAGACCCACAAAAAGCGCCGGAAAATGTGGAGCCAGAAAAGTGTGATGGGTGGGACTGGTACGACTGGAACAACCTCCCCCAACCTCTCTTTCCTCCTTTGGATGCTATGCTCCGTACCGGCTTCAATCCTTTCCCTACCGAATGATATTATCTTTACAATAATCAGTTTTGGACACACAATCGGTTCTCAAAATTCCAAAATTAACAGAGCCTCGATGTGTTCTCTACTTCTCTTGATTTGGTTTATTATGTACTTGTAATCTTATTCCTATGAATGGCTAGCTTTACAATTTGTTGTCTCACTTCAGATTTTTAAGTAATTTGGAATCCAAAAGATTTATCCGTGTGACTTTATCATACTGGTCTCATGTAAATTTAAATCACTATGATCTAGTCTGATATTGATAAACTTGCATGTTAAAAGTCGATTGATAAACTTACATGTGGGAAATTTATTGATAAACTTACAACTCGATGGAAGATTGAGATTGTCGACATTAGCAGCACTTGGAATGACTTCAGGCTCCCTTTGGCTATATAATAGTGCGGTTTGTGTGAAACAACCAATTACTTCAGAAGCTTAAGCTTCGGATCAATGTCCCCGAAGCTGGCAGTACGTCCACGTTCCAGCCAGAACACCGAAAAAGTGTTCCAAACTGAAGAAACACAATTCACCTCCATGTACGACGATATATTTGCTCCACGCACTAAGCTCCACACACTAAAAAGCTCTTCAAGTTTTGGGTTATTGGAAAAAAACTTGAATTCATGTGTTCGTGTCATCAGCATACTTGTGTTTGTGTTTTATTTCTAAAACAGTTTGAAGTTTCAATAAACTATCCTTCTTCGTAACTGGGTTTGAAGGAAAAAAAGAAAATGAGAATAATAGAGCTTGATCATTGAAAGGATCGAGATGGCTTAGGCTTGTATTTTCGTTGCTGATTCTTGGACTCAAAATTACGTTTAATTTTTTTTGAAACGAAAAGCACAACACCCAAACAAGCTTTCAGCATGTCAGAGTCTAGCCATCAGATCTAATGCTTCCATTCAGAATCTCTAATAATATTATACACTCAAACTGATCTCTTTGAAATTTTTTTCGCAAGTGCCATTACCACTTTCCAACCAAGGAAAAAACGTGTAAGATTTCTTATTTATGAAACCCCTAATCTCATACCCAATTGCTGTGTTGTTCAAAGTTCATGAAAGTTTATGAGTCCACACATTCAAAGTCCAAGTCCTTTAGGGCCCGTTTGGATACCACATATTTTGTATTTGGATTTAGAATTGAGTTTTGAATACAAAATGAATAGATCCGCCAGCTCATGTTGAGGGAGATAGAGAAGAAAGGGGTTAAGGAGAAAAAAGGGTAAAGGAAACTGTCAGATTTGTGGATTTCCAATTACTTATTTCCACAGCATATTTGGAAATCTGATTTTTCAACTATCAGTCGCTGAATTGGAAATCAAAGGATTTGATCCGGAACCAAATCACAACACAAAAATGGCTGCAAATGTGAGAAATCCAAATCAAAATCTTCTCAGCATCCAAACGGGCCCTTAGTGCCTACGTAACTTTAAAAAAAAAAAAAAAAAACGCACCCTAAATGTCACTGACAATTTGAGAGAGTTCATATGACCTTCAAAACCCTGCACGACTAAACCCAAATGAACGACTCAGGCTGTCGCTGTGACAATCAATTTTTGGGTCCCACATGGCGGCATACATTTTATATGTCGCATTTTACAAGATATTTAATTATCTTTACCAGTTTTACTAGTTTTCTAAAGTATCGAATAGATTTTATAATTACCTATTTGATTTTAAGCACTCTTACAAGTTTAATAAGCAGATTTGATTTTTAGGAACATTTGTTATGATAAAGAGATGTGCTAAATTGACCATAATTGACATTCATGGATAAATGGTCTTTGCATCTCATGTTAGGTTGCCCATATTTATTTTACTGAATTATAAGGCCCTGTTCGTTTAAGATTATGACAACAGACTGTGAGTCCGAAACCAATTAGTATTCAATCTGTATTTTCTTTATTAATCTATTTAGTGATGCTAATGTCAAATGAAACTTCTTATGCTTGTTGGATTAACATAGGCATGTTAGCCGTGATACTTACTGAAAAAGGTGCTAAAGGTGAGTGTCACCATGACTTGATTGCTGTTTCATGTGCTAAACTCGAATGAAACGTTTGATGCTTGCATAAACTTAACTGTTTTGTTTAGCATCTATCGTTTTGGTGAGAAACAGGAATAAGTGTCATTGGCTATCACCATACATGTTTCTTTTTATTAAACTAGTATTTCTTGGATAGAAGTCTCAATTCTTCTACGTTTGGTCTATTCAATGTATGCTCTGTCTAGAAGGTAGACACTTGGGCAATTAGACTATAGCTGACCGTGCTATGAATTTGGTAATTGATTGAATTTGTTGTGAAATATATAACTATTTAATTAGTTATGGGTTCTCAAACTAAAAAAGCATAGTCTCATGGTCCATGATTTTTAGGATCTTTTAGAAAAATTTCACGAGTATTTTGGGTTTTTACAGGTGGTGGTTTTTTTTTTTTTTTTTTCCAATTCAATTTCTTTTAGTTTCTGGTGCATAAGGTGAAATTTCAGACTAATGCTGTGTACCATCTGTTGCGTGCCATTTCTTGCTAGTAATAATGATCTGCCCACACTGCTCAGATTCTGTATCTTGGTGAGCTTCCTTTGAAGCCCTCTATGCATAAGTATCAGCTGAATTTTCATTTTTATGCTTGCTTCTCGTACATTTCTAGCCTTCTGGTGAATTTTTCATTGTTTCATGCTTCTCATCATCGCTTGAAACTGTGGCCTTTTTCTCCTGATTGTTGTTCAGTTTTCACCGAGAGTTTTGTGACCAAACGGCCTCCTTGTTTTGCTACTTATTCTTTCCATTTTGTGTGAAATTTGTAAAACTAACTTGCATTATTTAGGGAAATACACCTTAGTCAAGCTCTCACTGGCAGAAATGAGAAGAGGTGCAGTTCCCAACTGAACAGACCTGGGTCCCTTTCGACTAATAGGCGCCCTGGAACCATTGGATTCATGATGTGGCCACGTTACCTTAGAAGCAACACTTTTATGGTTGTAGCAAGAGTCCTAGTGTAGTTTGTTACTAGTTTGCAAGCACGGGGTGAATCTTATATCAGTTGAGTCGGTAACATCAACCATGCAATAGATAAAATTAATCCTACTTATTATGCTAACTACAAACTCTTATCACTTATCTAAACGGAGTCCTAATTAATAAAAACTCCCTTAGAAATTTTTAGTATGGGGGCGAAAATCTATAGTTTGGGATTCTTGAAGCTTCTATAATAGAAGATTTGGTTGATAGGAGTTTGGTAATTGAATTTTAATAAATTTAGGTAGTTGAGTTAAAATAGGATTAGGCGATTGAATCTTTTTGGGCTTAAAACCTCTTTTTATAATACGTTAACCTCTAGGATTGGCTACTTTGACTCCATCCATTCCAATCTCTCTCTATTTATTCCCAACCTTTAATCACTTTCCACAATTCCAACTCTAGTCTCAAAAGAGTAGATTCATGGCTAAAATCCATCATGACTCTTCCTTCCAATGGAAGAGAAAAAAAGAACCTCTAACATTCAACACTTGTGAAGAGGAAGAAGAGAAGGAGGAGAGAGAAACAGAGGTTCTACAGAATTGGTTATACACTGGATACTCTCTATTTATTTGCTTAGTGAACTTAGTATTTATTTGCTTCGCCATTGAAGTACACTTCTGACTTCTTCTTTTTTTTATAATGTTGCATTGGTTATACACTGGACACTCTGTATATTCACCATCCAGGGTTTTAGAGCGTCATCACACTTTTGTGGTTAGTGCCATTGAAGTTCATTTCTGACTATTTTTTTATGTTTTCGCATTGGTTATGCCACTGGAAACTCGGTTAGGCACTTTTGTGGTTAGTGCCTTAGCGGGAAGGATGTATGTCGAAGTTTGGTGTACGCACTGGATATATTCTTGTTCTTTTTTTTTTTTGTTGAGGGGTGTAAATATCAATATATAGCTTTTAATTTCTTTCCTTAAAAAAGGGGTGGCTTCAATGTAATGGGTTTGTTTTGTTATTTTAGGTATCTCCACAAGATTAACTTAAAAAAGACTGCAATCTTACTCTCAGGAACTAGACTCTCTCTTGTATATATCCTCTGTATTTTGAGCTGTTTCCCTTTATGTTTAGGAAACTTAACAGACCATACATGCAAAAGGATCATACATGCATTAATAGATAGACTTGATCGAGAGACCTGAAAAGGGCAAAAACTCCAGGGAAATCTCCTCATTTAGCATGGTATGTCTGTCTAACTCCTTTTTTTTTTTTTTTTATTAAAATAAATTTTGGGTAGGCATCCTTTGAATTTTCTTTTTTCCCTTTTGTTTATTTGGTTAAAGTCGTCCATTGTCATACTTGCACCCCTAGCTTCACCATCTCAATGGTGAAATTTTCACAAATAAATGATGGGAAAATGTGTAATATAGTGTAATAGAGTGTAGTCAAGTGTAATATAATTACCCGATGAGCGTTGTTTATGGGTGATTGCGCACCCGTAGGGAATAGTCCCTAAATACCCTATGTCATAGGGGTGCAACTTGGGCCGAGTTTTACCCGACCTGAAAATAACATGGGTTGGGTTTAGAAATCATGGGTCTTGAGTAGGGTCGGGTTTTAAATTGTAAAACCCGACTCAATCTTGGGAAGGGCCGCGTTTAAAGAACAAAAACCCGAAACCCGACCCAACTCGTATGGGTGTACTGTGACTTTCTTAAATATATCTTGGATAACATAGAAAATTATTTTCCAAATATTGATACAATTGTTTTCATTGAGGTGATCACGTCTGTTATGTGAAAATACAGTGTCCATCTTATATTTATACACTTGATGACATAAATTTTGAGATTTTTGGTGTGAAGATTTAAAATCTTTAAAATTAGTCACTATCCCATGCTAAAAAATGAAAACCCAGTCCGACCCGAGAAACTATCTTGGGTAGGGTCGGGTTTACGAATCTCGGGTTTTCCGGTAAAAAATTAGACCCGACCCGACCCGACCCGAGTTGCACTCCTAATAATTAAGGGTAAAAAGGGTAGAGAAAAACTTAAAATGCTACTTATGGCATAAGACATGTTGTTATTTGTTATTAAGAAAATTTGGGGGTTCTTGTATGTAGGTTTTGATTTAGGGTTTTTTTTAGTAATTTTTCCAATTTTTTACTATACCCGGTTGAGGTCTTAAACTACGATATAGTTTTTGTAAGGCCCTTCTGTTTAGGGCCTCTGAGTTGTACGAAACATTGTCTATTTCACCTCAGTCGGGACTAAGTACGCTCTAAAAATCCTTTATGTGAAGGGGCTAAGATTAAACTCACTAAAAACTGTGTATTTTTATGGCAACCCATCACAAAAAAGTGAAAGGCTAATTTCAAGGGGACGCACTTAGTCAAACGAAATCTGATAATTTATGTCAAAAGAAAGTGATCTAGAGGGCTCTTAGGAAGGTCCCTAACACTATTGTCGCTTCCTGCAGGGACCCGGGTAGAACACACCCTTAAAAGCTAGCCGTTAAGGGGAGAGTTGTCCCAACAAGTAGTATCAGAGCCAGGCCATGGTAACTCCTGTATGCCATTGAGGATGGAAACATCCCTCGGGCCAGGGAACATCTAACCCCGGTGTACCATCGAGGACGGAGAAATCCATTGGGGAAGATCTCGTAGATCCCATGTTGCTCCCTTGTGGATGGGCGAGATTGTCCATGTTTCTTTCGTGTGGAGGGGGAGGTTGTTGGGGGTTCCACACAAAAGCAAAAGATCCCACAACGGAAAAGTATAGAGATGTGGATGTGTTTGTAAGAGATTGGGCACCCTCCCCTTAATGACTAGCTTTTGAGGTTGAGTTCTAACTTGGTCCCAACATGTGGTATCACACGAAAGCAAAGTTCCCACTTCAAAAAAGTGAATGGATGTGGAAGGGCTTGTAAGGACTTGGGCACCCTCCCCTTAATGGCTAACTTTTAAGGACAAGTTCTACCTAGGTCCCAACAAGATAGTAGATCTCATTAAGAGTTTATAGATGAGATATTTGATTTGTGGAGGGTCACTTAATCCGTTTCCAAAATATTAGGAGGTCAGTGACTGGTGTGGTGGATGGGGTAACTCGTGCGAGTGTCAAGACCGTCACCAGAGATTTTCAATTGGTTACCTCCAAAGCCATTGTATAGTTTTTTCCTTTTCTTGGTTCTCTTTGTTTCCTATATAATAAAATTTCACCATTTCAAGTAGAAGAAGAAGAAGCTCTTATTAAGGTCTAAGAAGAGACATTGCATTTATATCTTATATATGGAGCTTTTATATGGTTCACACAAGTGCAGTGGGCGTAGAGTCCAAAAGGATAGTGAGGCCTACATGATTGGATAATCTGAGCCATTCATTTTTAGAGCCCAACCGTAGATCGATAAAGGCTATTGTATGATCATAATCCGTTCGATTTGGGGAGTATTCATTACATGTCCAAATACGGGGGCCACAAATCTCCGTAGATCAACGCGTTTAGGATCGTCTTATATGTCACCTTCACTATTTCCCACATATTGAGAGGTCTCACATAGTTAACGTTTGTAAGCTAATCATTTCATTGCATGTTGTTTCTTTTTGTTTTGTTGATTGTTCTCACAATCACAAAATTGTTCTAATTTATTTATCTTAACATAGAATTAGCAGTCTTAATTCTTCATCTAAATTCTTATCACCGTCGGCCATTTAGGACCATTTCTCAATTTGTTTGTCATATCCTCGCACAGGGGCAATCCTAATCTTCTTTGTATCCCTTCCATCACCATCACCATCACCATCACCATAACCCATTTAGCTCTAATAGACAACTTTACAGTATAACTAGCTAGTCTACCAACTCCTTAAACAGAAGTATCTATAACTACTGTACACAGTAGCGACTTTCATTCCTAATATAATCCAGAATAAATGTAAAAAATAAGAAGAAAAAAGAACTTTAAATTCTACATATAATAGTTCATTGTCCTCTTCACCAACCTCTCCATAGGAATAAAAAAGTTAACAAAGACTCTTAAACACACAGTATCCTGTTGTGTCGTTGCAATTTGAAGTTTTTCCTTTTTGTATTGTTCAAAGTTCAAAGTCCAAACTTCAAACTTCAAACTTTTGACACCGCAAGTAACACGGTTGACAACGTATAAATGCGTCAATTGCTTTCCAAAAGACAGGTAGTTCGTGATACCTCTCTAAATTTTGGATCTCCTGTATCTAATTAAGAATAGCATTGAACTTTGTGATCCTAAGCACTTGATCGATGGAATATTGCGGATCCAATGGTTGGAATCGTACGGTGAGAGTTCGTCCAATCCATCGTAAGTGGGAGAAAATTGGTTGTTGTGTGGTTGTGTCGACAACTCACACGGACCTTTGATTTTTATTAGGGAAGGGGCGAGTGCCAATGCCCATCTTGGTCACATATGCCACCAGCCATGACATGAGGGTTTCTTATTTCATATATTGCATGATCAAACCATAAGCATATGATTGAACAAGTTAAACATGAGAAGGATCGGACATAATTAAATTACTCTCTCCATGGTTCTTGTTCTTTCGGCAGAAAGACTACGCTCAATCCTGGGATGATACCAATCCACTACAAAAAATGAAGAACTATCCGAGGTGGGATTTTTATTCTCTCCACAAAAGCCGTATCTTGATTCGAATGGAGAGAAATAACAACACATAAGAATGTGTAAGAGTATTTATGGATCGACCACATACGTACATATACTCTTGCTCCTCAACTAAGCTCATCTGCCTTATTGGGCTTACATTGGGCCCACACATTGTTAACCCATTATTATATCCAAAGTGCATGCATGTGGCTAAGGTATTCTTAGATCAAATCATTTTGACCACTAGTTATCAATATATAAGCCGATCTGGATTACTGTAATCAGACATCCTCTGCAATATAATTTTTATAAAAGCTAAAACATGTGCTGTGCAAGTCTATTAAAATTCTTACACAACCATCCAATTGATCCAACAGAGCATGTACAGGGTTAGAGCCCACTTGGAGTTGTGTAGAGGAGGAGATTTTGGGTTGGCGAGTTGGATAAGCGCGACCCATAATTAACACTCGAAATTCCGAATCATTCTTCTGAGGCCATGGAGAAAAGAAAAATTCGCTGATCGGATCGCTGGGATCGTCCAATGGAGGAGAAAAATTGCTGGCCTTATTAGATCAACGGTCTAGATCACCAAATGATGGGCCCTCTACATAAGGTTATCAAGTGAGAAAAACAAGGTTGCCTCGTGTCATTTCATAATTCCTCGTACAGGACAAAGTGACATGGCCGTCATGCCTAATTTTTAAGGTGTACATACCATCCCCTCTCTTATGCCATCAATGAATCCAAACCTTGATATCACCGTGATGAGAATGAGAAGACTTTGTCCAGGCCTTAAATCAATCTGACCAAATAAAAGAAATCAACTCAAAGAATCCATAAAATAATGATCAAGAACTCTTGTATTGGCACCATTCAAATGTCAAATTAAAAAACAGGAACAAAATTTAGGGGAGTTGAAGGATATTCGACTAAGCAAAGAACTGAATTATCCTTAAATTAATTGCACAGACTAAAAACATCAATCGACGATGTGTTGTATTTGAATCAAGATATACTATACACTCTAGAGAAAAATAAACCCAAAAAGATCAAGACGATCGGAGCTTCAACTTGTTCTCTTTAACGTTAGGCTGAAGAATTCTGCATCATTCGAGAGAAAAAGGTCTAATCTTATCTTTCATGGAGAATCGATTTGATCCAGAGGTAGAGAGTCCACTACTTCATTTTGTCCATTGGAAGGACCAGAAGGAGGTACTGGGGTGCCTCTAGGGAAGAAGTTGAACATCTGGCCTCGTGCGAAAAAACCCGTTTGGAGCATTTGATGTCGAGGCATAATTTGATTGGTATCGGTCGAAAGATCACGGCTAGGTCCAAGCCTAGTAGCATTACAAGAGCCATGAAAGAGGATTAAGAGAAGAAGAAAGAAACCCAAAGAAGGATGTCTACATGAAGAAGAGGAGGAAGAGGAAGAACCCATGTGAGAATGATTTTTGGGAGTTTGAATTGAATTAGTTGAATGGAGAGTTGTTCAAGGGAGGGTGTATTTTATATGTGCATGGGAAGAAGAAAAAGTAGGGTTTTTGAAGAAAAGTGAGATCCACGGCAACGACTATAGAAATTGAAGTTGTCAACTAGAAAATTTTGGGTTCCTTCCTAATTCTCTTCACTTGGCCACTTGTCTATTTCTTTGCACCTTCTCATCGGCATATATTATCAAGGTTTAGAAAAATAATGTTCTATTTATTAGGACACTAAGAGCTTGCATCACTGTACAAATGGCACATGTTGGTGTGAACTTGGCTGATCCACGGCAACTTGGCTGATGGGCCAAGTTCCAACGATCAAGAAATCACGACTGTTGGATCATCCTAGTCGTCTTCTCAATGTATGGATTGTGAACTCTCATAAATTTCATTTAAATTGTCAATTTAAAGGTCATTGATTGAAAGATTTGCACCATTGGAATTTGGAACATATGTTACTTGGCTTATTAATTTATTACTTGCTTCCAATTTGCAATTTTAATACATTTCTTCTTTGGTCAATGGCTCAGGTTTGCAAATTCTCGTCAAATCCTTACAAACACGGCATTGAAAATCTATAGAGGGGACTGATATTTGCATGACTATGTTTTGATAACTGAACGAATCATTTTCACACTTAGGCATATATAGACAAGCTAGAAATAAGCAAGTCAGAGTCAAAATAGGGCGCCTAATTGCTTGTATCTTTCGTCACGGTTTGTAATTTGCCCACAAAATGTGAGGTTAACTTGTTCACAATACAATATTAGAGGCCAATCGATAGGGAAGGTTGCACCCACACGTGTCTTTTTGCCACACCAGGTTGGCATATTAGGCGGTGCTTGCTTTTATGATTTTATCCATAGTTAGCAAAATGTGATTCGGCAAAAAAAAAAAAAAAAAAGAAGAGGAAATTGCGAGTTTAATACGGTATTGGTTAAAAAAAAATGTAGTGAAAAAATTAAAACACAAAAAAATGCTTTAAATTTTGTCATTTACAAAATATAGTGGGGTAAAGTTGGAAAGTTGGCCGAAAAGTGGGTTTAATACGTTTAAAACATTTTCCTTACAAAAACAGATTTTTACTGTAAAAGTTTTAAACAGAGTATTAAACGGCAAACCAATAAAACGTGTTTTTCTATGTCCTCACGATGTGGGGTCATGTTGTGATGATTTTCCAAGTAGGAATGGCATGTGTCTCTTAGACCGAGGCAGTACAGGAGGAAAAGAAAATTTGTCTTAGGGCATGTTTGGGAACATGAAATTTTTTCTTGAAAACTTATTTATCGAAGGATTTATTTAATAACCCATTATTCTACGTCAAAAATTATTTCAAATAAAACTTGTAAGGCTTTTCACTAGAAAAGTTTTAGCTGAAATAAATTTTACTTAAAAATACATTATCAAAAATTATTTTTTAAAATTTATCAAGAAAAGTTTCATGGTTGCCAAATTTAACCTTATGGCATGTTTTGGCAACCATGAAAATTAATAGTTGGCACAATTGTGAGAGGGGGAGCTGAGGATGAAGAGGGAGAGGGAGAGACTTGAGAGGACAGGGTTGGAGAGAGCATGGGAAATCACTAAAATCGGTGAAAAAATGCACTATTTCAAATTGGGATGGTGACCTTGAGATAAAGAGATCAATTATAAGTATATATGTCAGATGAACAATTGCTTAATCTCACCGAGTAGCAAGAAGTAACGTCTTCGCGAGCTAACGCCTGAGGTTAAGTCAGGGATATCATCATAATTCTTTTTGAAATGTTTAAAACTTTATTGATGAAAACAAAGAAACAATTTGAAGTGGAAATAAAGGAACAATTTATGGTAATAAAAACAGAAACGCATGAATTGCGCAAGTAGTTCTTTCGGTTAAAACGCCGTGCGACTCGGAGGACATAAGACTTCTTTGTCAGGCCAAAAAGATTGCCGACGACCAAGCCAGCCATAGAAACAAAGAAACAAGAGCAATAAAATGATGATAAAAGGATACAATCATACAACCCTCATCAAGGAGATAGAAAATCAAAGACTCTAGTCGCACTCTAGACACTTCTTCGAGAGCTAACGCCTGAGGTTAAAAACAGAATGAAAGAAGGGAGAGCTGTAATTAGCCCAGTGTGGTCCTTCTAAGTAAAAAACTGAACAGGGTTAGTAAAAATTGCGTAGGGTTGGTTTAAGTTGTCGTTTTCGTCTTACCATTTATCAAGATAGATTGTTACTATCTGCCTAGCTATTCTCAAAAATTACTTTAGGAGGCTATCAAATCGAAAGAATGAATGTCAAATCCAGAAAGATGTACTAACGGCGAACAAAGTAAATGATAACGCAGATGGTAAAAGAGAAGCCTTACAGCGTCCTTTGTTGAAAAAAGAGATCTATAGAAGGGCATAGAATATTGATTCCTGCTTCGACTTTAATGCCCCAAAGCAAATGGTAGCCTGCAGTGAAAGCTACATCTCAGCAGAAATCAGCTGAAATAGCCGCCTGTCAAAGGCCCACTTCAACATAATACCACACCATTAACAAAAAAACCCAACCCCCATGTCCACCTCAAATAGGCCTTAGACCCTACTGTTTTAGCCTCCTGCCTTTCTATGATACATCATACATTGCCACACAATTAAACAAGAAACCTCATTCAATTCCTTCCAAGCAAAAAGAGAAAAATAAGGAATGAGGGCTAATGTTCGGGGAAATTAAGGATTAGGGCACCTTTTAAAATCGGGTGGTCAAAAGACCCTGATACCCTTCTGACATCGACAGAGTCCTCCTTTTTTATTACTGCCTATTAAATTAGCACGCTTCACGAGAATTCTTTTGGTTCGTCAGAATGGGTATTTGAACCGAAAGAACCATGGGTTCGTTTCCATCTTGGCCGTCGGAAATAACTAGAGACGGATGGATGCTTGAAACGTGTTGGAAAACTTAAATATTTTGAAATGCTAACGTTATTGAATACTTTAGTGAGCAGGGTCATCTTTTCTCACTTCTCGTTTGGCTTAGAACGGTAACGTTATTGAAAACGTCTCTTTGGCTTAGAATCTTTTTCCTTCTCTTTTGGTCCTCATTATTTACGCTGGCTTACCCCATTATTTAACGCTGGCTTACCCATTGATTACGCCGGCGTACCCATTATTCTCTTTTGGCTTAGAAATTTTTCCCTTCTCTTTTGGTCCTCATTATTTCTATCGGCTTACCCCATTATTACTCTTTCCGCCGGTGTACCCCATTATTTACGTCGACGTACACCCTATTTCTCTTTTGGCTTAGAATCTTTTCCCTTCTCTTTTGGTCTTCATTATTTACGCCGGCTTACCCCATTATTTACGCTTTCAGCCGCGTACACCCTATTTCTCTTTTGGCTTAGAATATTTTCCCTTCTCTTTTGGTCATCATTATTTACGCCGACTTACCCCATTATTTACGCTTTCTGCCGGTGTACCTCATTATTTTCGCCGGCGTACCCAATATTTCCGCCAGCGTACACCCTATTTTTCGTTTGGCTTAAAATCTTTTTCCTTCTCTTTTGGTCCTCATTATTTTCGCCGGCTTACCCAATTATTTACGCTTTCCACCGGCGTACACCCTATTTCCGCTTACACCTTATTTCCGTCGGCGTACCCCTTAATATTCCGACGGAGTACTCCTGAATCCGGAGGCGTTCTATGCCAAAAGAGACGTGAGAAATAATAAAATATTCAATAAAGTCGCCGTTCTAAGCCAAAAGAGGCGTATTCAATAACGTTACCGTTATAAGCCAAAAGAGAAGTAAGGACTAAAAGAGAAGTGAAAAGATAGAAACAAACCCAAAGCCAAAAGAGACGTATTAAATAACGTTACCGTTTTAAGCCAAAAAAGAAGTGAGAAAAGATTATGATTGACTTTGGGTTGTGAGCGTTCCAAAAAGTTTTTCAACACGTGTCAAGCATCCATCCGTTTCTAGTTATTTTCGACGGCCAAAATAGAAACGAACCCAATGTTCTTTTGGTTCAAATATGCATTCAAACGAACCAAAAGAAGCCTCGTGAAGCGCGCCAATTTAATAGGCATTAATGAAAAAGGATGACTCTGTCCATGTCAGAATGGTATCGGGTCTTTTGACCACCCGATTTTGAAGATTAGCCCACGCTTTGTTCTTGCTTTAAAAGGCGCCCTCAATCCGTAATTCCTCTAAACATTAGCCCTCATTCCATACTTTTCTCAAACAAAAATTCCTAGCATTCAAGTCTTTTCACAAAAGAAAAACAACAGAAAAAAAGACAAATTAAGGCTGTATCAAGTATCAACCAAGAGGTTATCTTTAGCAATAGTACATTAGTTCATTAATAATATTCATCTCTCTTTCTGCAGCCTGCAGACACTCTCTTTGATAACTTCAACAACAGGCATAATACTAAGAGGGGAGCTGATATCTGCACGACCATGCTTTGATAATGAGACGAATGCCCTTGTTTTACACTTCTCCAATTGGCTGCTTAGTGCTTTGGGGGAATTATATGACTGCTTTTGACTAGCTTGATAAAAATGTAAAATCAGGTGAGTCGTGCTGAAATCATTTCCGTAAGAAATTTAGGATTGATGATGATAAATGTCTCACGGTTTTAGGAGACCTTTTATGGTTTCGATACTTTTCACGAGAATTTATATGATGGGTGGCTGTGAAAACACATGAAGTCTAAAAAAAAGTAGGTACGACTCACTTTTTTTGATGATCCAAACCGTTCATCTGTTTGGGCACATCGTAAATAGGTTGTGTCCAAAAAATCAGTTCCATAGGATGATCCTAACCCTCCGATCTGTAGAAGATTCCATAAATGATTTTTGGAAATCTCCATATTCATAGCAGTTCAGATCTGAGGGTTAGGATCATCCTATGGAACTGATTTTTGGGACACAACCTATTTACGTTGTGCCCAAACAGATGAACGGTTTGGATCATCCAAAAAAGTGGTTTGGATCATCCAAAAAAGTGGGCCGTACCTACTTTTTTAGACTTCACGTGTTTTCATGGCCACCCATCATATAAATTCTCACTTTTCACAAATGAAAAAGCTGGAAGTCAATTTTAGGGTAACAATAAAAAGCAAATATTGGGGGCTTGTAATGTAAGTAGATGACAACATACATGGGAGATCAAGACAGTTGATCTTGTAGAACATCACAAGGGGTGTCCACATGGTCTTTAAGATAAAAGACTACAAAATTCAACAGACATTTATTTGTAGAAAGTTGATGGATCATCCTGGGCTCTTGATCCATCAACTTTAAGATCATGGCTTCTGGATATCAATTATAATTTTCAGAATATGGTTAGAAATAAATACTCTATTAATTACTATACAAACATTACAAATTAATGGGATATCCATAGGTGGGGCCAGGTATTACTTTGTACTCTTACAAGTTGGATATTGCCAAAAATTGCTAGAGCATCATCCATATCATGAACAGAAAAGGTAAAGGGCAACACCCAAAATCCTTGATTCCTTAATTATTTCCCAACATAAAGACTCACCATCCAACTTCAGAAGATGACCAAGAACAGAAATGAAGCACAAAAGAAGAAAAAAATAAAATAAAAATTCTTACATCATTTTTTTGTTTGGGTAAGCTGGGGCTAGGCAGACCCCTAATATATTCATAAGAGATAAAAGATTACATGAAGACCAAGACCAACCCCAAACTTGGGGGGCAAAAGAAAATACAATCCAGCCACATCATTTTAGGGAGTCAACTTTGGCAACATTAATATTAAACATCCCCAACTAACAAATTCAGCTTTTTTGCTTCAATTCAAAAAGAACAAAGAAAAAAAAAGAGGAAAACAGTATCATCTCTCAGAGGTTATCTTTAGCATCTGAATAGTCAATACAACCTTGTAGTGCAATTTCTCTCTGTTCTTCAAAAAACAAAAACAACCCTAAACAGTGCTCTATAAGAACAGAGTCACAAAAAAAACAATCACCATCACCTTCACCAAAACAGACCACCAAAACCCACCAAAAGCAGAACCTGAAAATACATGTAAGGCCATGAAATTAGCATTTTGATTTGGATTTCCTACACCCAGCTCAGTTTTCAAACCTGAGGAAGAAATAGAAGCCTGCTGGTTACACTGTTTTACTCCTAAAGGTGTATGACCTATGGCCAACAACCCAACAGGATAACAGAGATTTGGGTTGCTCCAAACAGCAAAACGCCTCCCCATTTTCCCATAAAACTCTTCAGAGAATTCAAGCTCCCCTGTCAGATTATTTCCATTCAAATAGAGAGCATTAACACTAGGCATATCTGCAAGCTTTGGGGAAAGCTTCCCTGTAAGCTGGTTGTTATCCATTGCCAAAAACCTCAATCTCCTCATCTCTGCAATAGATTCTGGAATCTTTCCAGTCAGACCCAAGTTAGAGAGATCCAACATAATAAGATTTTTCAAATTCCCCCAACCAACCTTCATTAGATTCCCACCCATTAGTGAGTTATTGCCCAAAAGCATCTCTTCCAAAGAAACCATCTCTACAATAGATTGAGGCAACCCACCTGAGAAACTATTGTTTCTTAGATCTAATAGTGTAAGATTCTTCATCTTTCCAAGCTCCTCTGGGAGCTTCCCATTCAAAAGATTGTTACTCAAATCAAGCTTGAGAAGAGAAACCAGCCCACCAATGCTCATAGGCAAAACCCCAGATATAAAATTCCTACTCAAGTCAATGATCAAGAGCTCCGTCAAACCACCAAGAGACACCGGAATTCGACCGGAGAACCGGTTTCCGGCAAGCACCAATCGCTTTAATTCCGCTAAATTACCAAGATTCGCTGGCAATTCGCCTGTCAACCCGTTGTCCATTAAAACTAGAGATTGAAGCTTTGTGAGGGAGCAGAGACCTGTTGGGAATTCTCCCAAAAGTTTCGGGTTCGATCGGAATTCTAAGCTCTCTAAGCTCCCAGCAAGCTTTTCCCAATTTTCACTTGGGACGGTGATTGGGTAGTTGAAGCAATTGAAGAAGGATAGGCTCTTCAAATGCTTCAATCCAAAGAGATGAGGACTAATTTCGAGATTTCGAGCGCATTCGAGAGAGTTGTCATTGATGGGTCCAATGTTTATGACTGTGACATACCATAGATCATTGAATAGATCACAAGAAACTCCCTGAATTGGTGTCCAACCACAGGGGTCTGGATAGAGATCGGAGCCATTCCACCATTTTCCTACTAATGATTGAATGGCAGAATACAGAGCATTTTGCTCTGTTTTATCCATGGGTGATATTGAAGTGTTCGCCTCTGCAGAAACATAGAGGCAAAGGATGATGAGGAGTAGAGATTGAATGCTGATGAAATTTCTCATGAGGGCTAAAACCCAGAGAGAAGATAAGAAAACAGGGAACAAATATTTGATCCAGAGAGAAACAGAGGATTTGAGAGTACAGAAATAAAGTTCACTACAAATGAAGTCCCTCAATTAAGTAGAAAAAATAAGGAAATGAGTAGGAGATAAAAGAGCTCCAATGCAAATGGACTACTTCACTTCTCAATGAAAATCTTAAGACTTAAGAGGAGGACGAATATGGATTTTCTCAATGGACTGATAACTGAGGAGCCACAGAGGTCGAAGAAAGATGAGCATTCCAATGAGGAATCCAAACTTTCATACAAAAAGCAACAAAACCCAAGTCGGAAATCATAAGGAGAAAGACAACGCAAGCTTTTCCCAATCTCTCATTCACCCAGATAAGGGAATGAAGGCAAATGAACTTTCAGATGAATAATCCATGCTTACAAACAAAAAGCAAGAAAACCCACCTCCAATGTCAAATAGAGAAGTCTAAAAGTTGGCTTTTTTCATTCTTTGATTCAACTACAAAAAGAAAGTATTTGGGACTAGAGGAAAAGAACTTGCCTGCAGATGAACTTTCCCCACTGCTAACCTGAAACGCAGAAAACAATCCAAGAAGAGAAAATATGAAAAGTTGAGAGAAATGAAAGGATGGGTCTACTCTAATATCCAATAGAACAGTCACCAAACTACAGCCATTTCCATTTTTCAAAGACCCCTTTGTTGATATAGAACAGCAGATACAGAGGAAGAAGATCTAGTGTTTATAGCAAAAGCTACACGTTTTCCAATGTAGTGATAGTAATAACAATAACTGAAAGGATTGATGATATATGTAGGCTGTACTATGGAGGCTCCGTGTAGGTTTGGAAAAGACAGAGATGGAGGAGGAGGGGAGTGGGGTTAGGTAGTTAGGGTTTTGGGGGGACCATTTGCCATGCAAGCCATGCATGCAACCCAGAAAAGGATTTTCTTCTTCCGGGTATTGTGCATTTGGATGGATAATATACCAAAAAGAAGGTGTATATCCCATCCACTGTTATCATCCATTTACTACATGTGCAAATTGATGGTGAAAATTGCAGAGGTCAATTGATCGACTTATTTTACAGCCGAAAATCAATCTCTATTTCCCCATACGGATACATACCAATCGATCTTGACCATTGCCATTGCATCTTGATGAGCCATAGCATGGATTGCATTTATCAAGTTGGTTACAACCGTTCGATCATGAGCATTTTTGGTCAACATTTTTGTCAATAATCTATAGGCACAATCCAATGATGGCCCATACAAGACGGGTGCCACCCAGTTCCATACCTAGGCAGGCTCCCACTGGACCATACCAAATGTTACATGCATAACCAATATGCCAAAAACCTCACAATTGATCGACCCTCCTAGTTTAGGCCCTTTAAACCTGTCTCATACCGGGCTGGGTCCCATCTAGTCCCATGCATAGGTAGATCCCACTTAGGACAATAACAAATGTTAGGTATCTAAATAATACACCAAAAGCCCCATAGTTGATCAAACGCGTAAGGAAAGGCCCTTTAAACTTGTCTCATACAAGTTGGGTCTCACCTAGTTCCATGCCTGGGTAGGCCCCACTACCAGGTTGGGTCCTGCATACCCAACTTACTCACCAAAAAATAAGGTTTAATAACTATTGAACATGGGATTTATAAGATTTTTTAGTGCCAACCCATACAATTCGATAATTTGGTAATTTCAGTGACATTATGTCCGTAAAGAGGAAAGATCGAGCGTGAAGATTTAGACAAAGGGGGCGGTTTAGATACCTTACAAAAATAATTTAAATATAATCTCATATAAAATCGACACAAAACATTATTTAATTAGCTTAATGCATATCTTAGTTAACGAGGTCTAACGTGACCTTAATGTCCCATTTACATTTAAGAGAGATGCCAGGAATACACACCATTATATGTCAGCATAGTTTGGATTGGGGAATAATTCCTCAGGCAATGTGATTGGGGAAAATCAGTCCACAAAATATCCAGAAAAGATGCAAGTATTTGTCTTTTTTGTAGCACATATATCTGTTATTTCAGCTGTGCTTGGATTGTTAGAATCAAGAATCGAAATCTGAATTAGTATCCTAATTTGACGAACTTGGAAACGGAATGGAAAATCTTTTTAAATAATAATTTAATTAAAAAAAATCTAATTAAATTTCATTCACTGGGACCCTACTGGGGAAACAGATCTACTGATCTAGCATTTCCCCCCAAGCTTAATTCCACCCCCTGGGCTGCTTATACATATTTTTTCGAACATACATTGGAATCGGAATAGGATGCCGATTCCCGCAATCCAAACGCACCCTTCTAGTTAGCTTTTAAAGGCTATTATCTTTCCCAAAATGCCTTCAATAGCCAATAAAAAAATGTAGTTAAGAAAGTTTCGAGTGCTTTTATCAAAAAAAGGAGTGTAGATATCATTTCCCTGTTTATACAGTCGACACCCACTTCTTTATAAAATATCTCAAGACACTGGAAGGATCTAGCTGAAGATCAACTCAAGTGGAGAGAAATTGGGCCAGAAAGATCACAGCTAACAGCTTGGTAGTAATTAGGGTTAAAGACTCATTGGAGTTTGGACCACTCCTATCAATGTAAAGGAGGCTTAAAAGGCTACTTCTCATTGTCATTTTCAGGCCAAGATGAGGAGTCATTTCCCATCTTCTTTCTTTCTCTGCCTTGTAGAGGCCTTTGCTTTGTAGTAGCTTTTGCATTAACTCCCACAATTAATCAAAGAGAGTTGTTGATTGATAGGGTTGTCAAACTGCCAATGATTTTATAGAGAGGTCCTTTTAGATCTTTGACACCAACCCACCATACCATTCTTGTGGTCACGGGTCACCAAACCAGATTAGGGCTCTTTTGGGGTGCAGTGAAGGACCACTTCTATTTATTTATATTTACCATATGGGAAATGATATTGTTACTCCCTTCTCTAACATTTCAACCACTTTCATTTGTCTTTTCTTTAACACGACTCTAACCCATCCCCACCCTCTTTTGTTTGTCCTATCCCGAAAGTAAAGTCATTTATAGATAAAGACAAATAAAAGGGAGTGAAAATTCTCAATGATATTAGGGTTCTGTAACAGCCAGCCGCAAAATGCCTTTATGCCAAAGTCACTAGCAAATCATATATAACAACTGTGCAGTATATACACCATCAGTTCAGTGTATATATTAGATTCTATTGAAAACATACCACCACGCAAGCTTCTCATATAATGAAAACAAAGAGTCCGGACTAGCAAGGAGATTGATGCACTCGAGCAAAGAATCAGTTGATACAGGGAGGAAAGAGTCTAAACAGTATCAGTTGAAATGAAACAGCTATTTACTACATGAAAATATAACACATCCTTCAAAACCAAAAAAAGGAAAAGAAAGCAAACACCTACCTAAGAGACGAGTTTACTACTCTCTTTTTTCAAAATGAAATAAACACATCACGCACGGCGTTTACAGCAGACTAAAAAAAACCAATGCAGTCAAAAGAGCCCGCTGGCTGTTCGAAGAAAAGAGAACAGTGAGCTCATGTGGTAAAGAAATTCCACAATTTCTTCCCGATTGACGCATTGCCAATCTCAGATTCATCCCCTCCATCATCTCCATAACCACCATCCTCAGTCTCTTCAGTTCCATATCCTTCATCATCCTTTGCCTCTTCCGTCCCATTTACATCCTCCTCCCCATTCTCCCCCACATGATTATCCTGCGTGCTGAACTCTTGGTCCTCCTCGACTAGGTTCATATCAACATTTCCATCGGTCTCCGTGCAGACCTCCTCCCTGGTTTCGAGCTGCCACAAAACAAACAAACTGTATTAGTGATGTGGTTCAACAAATGGCAGAAATGGCAGTGGCCAGTTTGCGGAGCCAAGATAGAAGGGTACATGCGGTGCAAACTAGACTGTTCATGGAACAAGAACATGGAAGTTTGTTCGCGACTTGCAAGAATCATGAACTACTGAGACCATAGGGTGGTGAGTAGTGGGGAATGCAACAAATCAAAATGTCCCTAACGTATTGAAATAAGGAAAATACCTTATGGTAAGCAGGTGTATTCTTTGCAAAAAAGAGGTGATAAGTTGGATCACATTATGGTGCATTGTCCTTTCTCATATCGGTTGTGGTAGGCTTTGATTATTTGTTTTGGCCTTTCATGGATTCACCAAAGATTGATCAGCACGATCTTTTCAAATTGGTTCACTGGCCCATTTGGACAAACTGGTCAAACATTATGGAAGGCAGTCCCATACGCTTCTCACTTGACACATTTAGAAGGAAAGAAATAACTGAATTTTCAAGGACAAGAAGAAAGGTTGGGGAAGGATCCTTCTAGACGTAAAAATTGAAATAATATCTTGGGGGGAAAAGGACCCGGTAGGAGCTAGTTATCAAGTGGGTGACATCACGAGAGAATGGAAAGCGATTGCGCAAGAGGATAGATCAAGGATATCCGTCGCTCCAAAATGGCAACCACCTCCAATCGGATGGTTCAAATTGAACTTTGATGGGAGCTCCAAGGGTAAGCCACGTGAAGCAAGGATTGGAGTAATTCATCACTCAAATGGCAGGACAATAAATGTCGTATGCATGATCAACTGGGATTTGTAACTCAAACAAAGCTGAAGCTAAAGCCTTATTATGGGGTCTGAAGTGGTGTGTGGATGATAGCCTTCGTCCACTAATGATTGAAGGAGACTCGTCTAATGTAATAGCGTGGGCAACTAAGGAGTCTATGGGTCCGTGGAGGCTGGCCCATATTATCGCTAAAATTAGGGATCTCCTTCGTATTGCTGCTCCCCAAATTCATCATAGGAGGAGATCAACAAGGAATCGGCAGATGCATTTGCGAGACAGGGAGTGGATGATATGGTGGGAATGCAGGTTACAGTACACAATTTCTCAGTGGTATAAAGATTGTTCATCGAGTGACGATTATGTATCTCTGTTGCTCGTGTGGGTACATGGGGGTAAGCATGAAGTTGCTGTTTTGTTGGGATAGTCAGACGATTGTTGTGTTGGAGGGATGCCTTGTCCCCCATGATGTATTTTGGCTTAGGCAATAATAATAAATTTACTATTACTTTTCTAAAATAATATTGAAATAAGGAAATAAGGAAATAAGCAAAGAAAACATTTACCCTGACAATTTTCTGCAGTGAAAATTCCTCGTGAACTTCCACGATGCTTTCTGTCGTCGTTTTGTGCATCAATTGCATTCTAGTATCATCCTCACTAGGTGCAACAGTGTGGTCAAGGATAGGAGCTTGTTCTTGTGAATTGTCGCCACCACCCACAACCTTGTTTTTGGGCAATCCAGGTAATTGATGATCCCCTCTCTCAGTTCCTACAGTCTGATCAGTCAAAGCTTGGGCTGCTGCAGCCGCGCCTGCACTGAAACCACATTTAGATGCAACTTTAGGTAACAAGTTAAAAGGGCAAGGATACCGGTAAAAGAATACATAAGAAAAAAGAACTTTTTTTTAATGGTGAAAGAAAAAAGAATTTACACAGTAGACCGTCTGAGATTGTAGCGTTTTCCTCCAGGAGTCTGAATCTCTGGAGCAATGATTTGCCTCCTTTTACGGCGACCACCTGTTGTGACACTATCAGAACGCGCTTCACTGTCACCAGTCTCTTGCTCACTAGTAGTAGTTCTCGAAGCATGAGCATGCTGCCGCTTCCGCCCAACATTTGTAGTTTTCCTATCCGCGTGAATAGAATCTCCCTGGCTTTCCTCATTGATCACCGCAAGATCTTCAGCTTTCCCATTCGTTGGCTCATCGTTGTTCTGTTCCGAGGTTTCCCCAAGAATCGCCTTGGCCTCTTCAATGACGTTCTTCACTGAGCGTGTAGCTCTGAGCTTACCTTTCCTGCCAGAATTGCGTCCGCGTCTGCTATATTTAGTCGTCACAGGTGGGGAGTCTCCCATATTTTCAGGCAATGCGGGAAGAACTTCTGCAACACCTTCTGCCCTAACAGTGTCACTCTTTTCATCAACAGATGGTGTAGGTTCACCTCCCATCTCTTTAATACTGGTATCAGATTGGATCTCCTGGATAACAAAAGAATCACTCGCTAATCCAAAGGAGGGTTCCAGCTCATCTTCAGCTTCATCTAATCCATGAGAAGCCTCCCTGTTATCCTCTGGCTGACCCTGCATGGCATTCTCATCTCTCTTTCCAGGGGAAAAGTTAAATATCCTTGAAGTGCATTTCCGAAGCCAAGACATCCCACTAGCAGGACTCGTAGAACTTGGGCCCACTCCCCCTGGTGGAGACATATCGATGTTTGGATTTTCAGGAGGAGCAACCCTATCCGCCATAGTCTCCTCCAAATAGCCTTCGGCCAGTCTTGGCAGAAGAAAAGGCTCTGCATCCTCAACTTCTAGTAATAAGGGTTGGAAATCAGAAAGCACCAATACCCCACAATTTCTGCAATTCTTATGCTGCTCAACAAGGGCAAGGAAGTGCTTCCTCTCCCTAATCAACTCTTCTCTTTGATCTTTCAAGTTCCTGCTAATAATATCAAGCTTTTCGATGTCTTTTTGTATATCAATTCGGTTTCTTTCGAGATCATTTCTGCTCATTGAAATTTTCTGCCGCTCCCTTTCAATCATCTGCCTTTCTAGCCTCATTTCTTCCATCTCCCTTCGAGCTTGTCCTTTGAGGGAATTAATATGACTCGTTTCTCTATCTCTATATTCCTCAAACTCCCTGTCTTTTTCCTGCAATTGTTTCTCCATCTCGTCCTTCTTACTCTGCATAGCAGCATCGAGTGTGTGCTTACGAACATCAAAATCATGACACATATTTTCACGATCTCTTTCGGCTTTTTCCAATATCTCGGATCGCTCATGCTCCATGGTGGCTCTGAATGCTTCTTTCTCCAGTCTAAGAGCTTCCCTCTCCCTTTGCATCTGAGCTTCTAATGCCACCTTCTCGGATTTCACTCTTTCCTCTTCATCTAATTTCCATCTTTTCAACTTTTCTTTCTCCTCATTGACTTGATTTAGCTCTTTTTCAATCTCAACTTTTCTATCGTCTAGCACTTCCCAGTCTCTCTCCAACTTCTCTCTTAGCTGCCTCAGATCCTCCTTTTCCTTTGTAAGAGATTCTTTCAGAATTCTGTATTCATTTATTTCCAGTTCTAATTCTGATTGCAGCCGGATATGTTCGCTCCGCTCGGCTTCAATCACTTTAAGATTCTCCTGCTCTTTAAGAATGCGCAGTTCTTGTTCTTCCATAGCAACCCTACCTTTCTCAAGTTCAGCCTTTAGATTCAACAACTCCTGTTTATCAGCCTCTGCTTTCTTTTTCTCTGTCGCCAAGGCCTTCTCTTCAACCTTGACGGACTTCTCCCTCTCCTTCAAAGCTTTCAATTTTGATTCGTAGTCTTTCTCTTTCTCCCTCAAATTCTCAGACTTGTTTTCTAGAGCCTGCTCTCTTTTAACAAGTTTTTCCTCCTTGTGGTTGATGTCTTCTTCCTTTTGCTTCACCGCATTCAGCTTTTTTTCAAATTCTTCATCCTGAAATTTTCTTTTTTGTTCCAGTTCAGACTCAAAATCTACCCTTTTTTTCTTTAGAATAGCATCGTGCTCATCAACAAGCTTTTGAATCTCCACCTATAATAAACCAATGCACTTAGTTATTAGGTCCTAATTGTAAACTAAAATTCCAGGAAACTGATTAGCACAAATGTGAAAAGAACCCAACAGGATCAAGAAATCGAAATCATATCCTTCCCATTCTAGACAAGATAGAAATATACGCTTGAATTTAATGTACGGTTAAAAACTGCCCAAGAAATTACGAAGGGCAGTGGAGTTTCTTTTAGATATATATATTTATTGATAGGAAGTCACATTTTCTCTGGCAATAAGCTCCACTTCTAATGCAAGTAATTGCTGCTCTTTCACCTCTAGGTTCCTTTTCTGAAGATCAGCTTCCTGCACCCAAAACATAAACTTAATTGTAAGAATTTATAGGTGGATGACAAATATGGAAATAGCTAAAATTAGACTTACCTCCTCTTTAACAGTTAATGTTGTTAGTCTTATACTCATATCAGCTTCTTTCTTGTTAAAATTTGAATTATTTATATCAATCTTCTTTTGTACTTCTTCAAGATCCCTTTCTTTCTGAATAAGAAGCCTATCCTTCTCATTTGCCCTGTCCTCCCGCTGGTTAAGAAGTCCCTGGCTCTCAAAAAGCCTCTGCTGACCCTCTTGTAACTTTCTTTCCCAGTCTCTAAATTCTTCTCTTTGCTTAGAAACGTCACTTTCGTGTGTGTTTTTCCTGAATGACAACTCACGATAATAATCATAAAAAAGGATGAAAAAAGAATTTGCACTTGCAACTAGAAAACACAACCTCAATACATAATCAAGGTACAAGAATAATTGAGAGAAAGTAATTTGAAGACGAGTAGAAACAAGTCTATGGCATACTCAGAATTGAAGGAAAGCCGCGCCCTACGAAGTTCTCTTTCACGGGCATCCATGTCTTCTAGTTTCCTTTCAATCTCCGAACTTTTTCGACTTGCTTCTGCCAGCTTGGCATCAGCAGCTCGCAGTTTTGCTTCTACCTCCAAAGCTTTTTCTTCAATACCAGCAACCAAAGCATGAGCTTCGGCCAACTTCTTATCAGAAGTGAACTTGTTTTCTGCTGATTCGGCACGCATCTCATGCAAAGCCTTCTCAAGCTGCAGACAATACAAAATCCTCGCATCCATCAGTAAACCATTTTTTTTTTTTGAATGGTAAAGTCCATCAGAAAACCAAATTGATGACTAAACCTGCTAATTCGTTTGTCAGGACCATGACAAAAATAAACTAGTGATGTTACAGAGATGCATAAGCATAAACCGCAGTCAAAGTACTAGTAGGAAGTTAAGTTTACTGCAGAATTAAGGCATCGATTCCACATGCTTAGCCTACACAAAAAGACATGTTGAAAGGATTCTTCTGGCATGCATTTCATGTGCCGTATTCTAAATTGCTATAACCTATACATTCGGGATCAAAAGTTACAGATTTCCATTTTTATTTTTTATTTTGAAAGAGGTAGCCGATTTCATTGAAGATTACAGATTTCTATTTCTATTTATTTTGCTTTTCTCTGAATTCCACAAGCCTACATTTACATTTTCCACAGGTGTTGAGTTATAACAATCCGAATAAAGCTTTTTACAAGGAAATATATATATTACGTTTATTTAACCTACTAACCATTCTGTAACCTGATTAATATCATACACAATTGGATTTCTTTGCTTGCCATATATATATATATATATATATCATACACAAGTAATAAATTTAGTGTTAAATCCATGAATCCTACTGTTTGTGTTTGCCAAGTATGTCATTGGATAACAGTGTCAGGGTTGCAACACACAACCATCCCCATTGAACATATGCATCGAAAGTAAACATCAGATAAACTACAATCCTGCCTATTACATATAAACTATGAGGAAAATGATTGTGAGATTGAAGCTCATATAGCTTATATGAGCTTGAGGGCCCAAACATATGTGGGCCCACATTGTTAGGTGATCCAAAGCATTCATTTGAAAGGCCCTTACATAGATAGGGTGTGTACAAAAAATCAGCTCCATAGGATCATCCTAACCCATCCAAAAGTGGAGGGCAAAATGGACAGACACTGTTTGCCACAAATCTGCCCATTTTTGCCCTCCGATTTTGGAGGGGTTAGGATGATCCAATGGAGCTGATTTTTGGTACACACCCTATCTATGATGGGGCCTTGCAAATGAATAGTTTGGATCACCACAAAAAATGTGGGACCCATGTGTTTGGGCCCTCAAGCTCATATAAGCTATATGAGCTTCAAGCTCACAATCATTTTCCTCATAAACTATACTTGCAATGAAAAACTTTTACTTTGCCCACCAAGAATAATTTGGAGAGGATTGGATCTGACAACATCAAAGCTAGAATATGAATTTTCACTTAACCATCCAACTGCTGTCATAAAGGCAGCCACCAAATGGTACAAAAATATCTGACCCCACGAAAAACAATGTCAGTCACTTATGGAGAAATGAATTAGACTCGACACACAACCTCGACATGGGCGTATGTATTTAAACACAATCATACGGCTGCAATACACACCACTAGCCAATGGTAAACAAATACTTAATCGACGAGTAATTAATTGTCGTCCACTCACAGACGAATAGTTAAATAAAGTCAGCAGTGCCTGGAAGTTGGATAATTCGAGGGATGCTAGCAGCACAACAAGAAAATTTGATACTGGCGAATACCCCACAAAACAGGAATATTCTAAACCAGTGAGGGAAATAAGGAATGTGGAAGCTAATAGCACTGTGCAAGTTTATTCCCTAAATGTTAGGGAGCTGCGCATGTGTTTTGCCCTGACAACTACTAAGTTAGACAACACAAACTATCACAGATAGGATTTGATTTGTAAGTAACATACAGTTGTGGTCTCTCGTGGCACGAGATCAAGACCCAACCATCTGATAGGCCGCCACCCATATGGCAACATGAGTGATCTCCATCGGATGCCAAAAGGACGTCCATCTGCAAGATAAAGGATTAAATGAATCCTTCTTGATCAAGGGGCTAGGATCATCCAGTCATGGAAAGGCGAGCAGTAACAGGCCAGACTCACAAATGCAAACCAGATCTAGACCAGATCGTATATCATGGCACATTTGGGACCGGCAAACATCAATTCCTAAGGTTTTCTTGGCAAAACCAAGAAAGGAAGAGGAAATGACGAGGAATATGTTAGGGTGCGTTCAGTTGTTTTACTCCCGTGAGAAAGGAAAAGGAAATGACGAGGAAAATGGAAAGGAAAGCCTGTGATACGAGTGTTTACTTGTCAGGAAACTGTAAAGAAAATAAACAGAAAATACAAAACTGTATGTTTTGTTGCCTAAAAAGTTCACCAAATCCACTCTAAACAACATGTAGAGTCCACATGTGGCCATTTACACAATATGGGGCCCATATACTATAAACACCCCAATTACTAAAAAAAGGTGGGATCAGAAGGATTTGGTAATCTGTACAGATTGCATCAGAACAAGTTTTTTTAGCTGCCGGTGATCATACATCCATGTTTTTTTGGTGTGACTGGCTTCAAGCACCTGATTTTATAGGGAGAACCTACTTGGAGCTACTATATTCATATGACATCATTGGATCATTATGAAGTATTAGCTTTATCACTGCTTTTTTTAATATTTACATTTTTTTTTTGCTTGAACATAGGATTAGATGTTTTTCCTGCCACAACAAGAACGTGTTGAACAACACTATCATATTTGACAATGCCAATGATGATATATCCATATATTTGGAGGTGTAGTGAATCCAAGACCCTGTTTACAGGGACAACCTACTTGACCAAGCTACATTTCACGTGACATCAATGGATCTAGCTGAGGCTATGCTACAATTATTTAAAGAAAACCCTTCTTACCTGAAAGAAATTAAAGAATGATGTAAGTAGATTTCTGGCTTAAATATAACTTAGGGTAGTGACCTTTGGTTGCATTCAGCTTGGCATTCCTGGATGGTGTCAATGCGGGTACTTCTCTTTTGTTCCTAATTTTGTGTCTCCCCTATGTTTAGATCTCATCTATTGCTGTCTCAATTTTTTCATGTCTTTTTTTCCTCTTCAGAACAAGAAGCTTTAATAGATGCTGTATAATTTCATGTTGCTCAGCTGTTTTCTCACACATGAGTTTTTAACTATCCTTTTGCCCTAAATGCATGGTGGGCATAAAGGCTTAAAAAACTCAAAATTGCGTGTTGTCATCAGGTTCTTCTCTTGTCTAACAATGAGATAAGAACTGATTTCAGGTTATTTGTAACATACAAGGCAAAGAACTGAATTCAGGTTTAACAGGGTTTACAAGAAGTGATAAAACTGGACTAACAGGTTGTATAATGGCAACTATAGGATCTGGAAGTAATAGAACAAAACTAACAGATCACTCTAAAAATAAAGAATCGAAGGTTTCAAAATTGGATGAATCGAAACATGGAAGTTTAACCACAAAGCTGTAAATTAAGGATTCTGGAAACTGTTTGTGGGGTTTGGAATGATGATCTAAGTCCTAGATGAGATTGAAAGTGGGAAATTGATAACCTAATGCAAGGATTATGAAGAAATAGAAGACTAAGATGACTTATAGCAGGGATAACATAAAATTAAGTAGAGAAGAATATGTCTACACACCTGAAATCATATGATAAAAGTGATAAATCAATCTAGAATCACACTAGCAGGTCCACGGCATCACACCAATGAAACCATAGGTATCACAGCAAGGGGTCAAGGCCCCATACCTTGCTTTTGCAGACATCACATCCACGAAAAGTGCAAATAGTGGTGGAAACTATTTTTTTACTAATTGGAATCATCATAAAATCACATTTTCCATGGTCGTAGGCTTTTAGTCCATTACACATCATGTAGACTCTCTCCTCAACAACTAGAAATAGAAACCTAACTAGACTTTGCAAGTACACTCCTGGCTACACTTAATGGCATCTAACTCATCCAACTAACTGTCTACTTGACTTAAGCAAGTACACTCCTGACTACACTGAATGTAGACTCCTGACTAAATGGCATCTAACTCATCCTACTAACTGTCTTACTTGACTTGAACGAAACCCTAAACCCTAATAAACCCTGGTCTAAGAGGACTGCAAAACTTATCCTCTAGCAAGTTCTGGTAACTTAACAATTAAAAACTCACTAAAATAAAACTTCTTTAAGTCCAGATGGAATGGGCTCAAGTCATCAGAAATGGTTGGAGTTGGACTTAAACAAATCGTGGACTTGTATGGTCCCAAACTATGCTCCTCAGTGACCCCTCTTTACTTTTTATGTGATCAAGCATGGAGACTATCTTCGCCATTCAAAAAAAAAAAGAAGGAAAGCACCTCTTTTTTAAAAAAATAAAAGGACAACATCTCTCTTTTTTTCCTAAAAGACAGAAATCCGGGTGTTTTGTTGAGCCACTTTAGTGGAAATTGAAAATGACGTGACAACAATGTTAGCCCGTGTGGATTTTTTGTTGGACGCGTTTTCTCACTTTCACATTCCGGATGTGAAGAAAGGATTTTGGGCTTAGGAAAAGGAAATCAACTTTTAGGCTTGGATTCTTTTCTTTTTCTTGACAACAAAATGATTGTGTTTTATTATTCTCCATTTTCAACAACTAAGGGGCTTGGATTCTTTTCTTTTTCTTGGCAACAAAACGATCATTTATTATTCATTTTTTATTTTCATTTCCATTTTCTTCTCTCTTTCTTTTTTGACAAGTCATTTTCCAAAGGATTCCAAACGATCGTTTTTTATTCCTTTTCTATTTTCATTTCCATTTTCTTTTCTTTCTCTTTTCTTTTTTGACACGTCATTTTCCAAAGGATTCCAACCCAAGGAATGCAATTGAACAGAGCCCAAAAATTGTTTTCCTTTTCCCAAGCCCAAAATCCTCTCTTCATAGCCGGATTTTGAAAATGAGAAAACGAGCCCTACAAAGAATCCGCGTGAGCCGACATTATTGCCACGTCATTTCTCACTCCACTAAAGTGGCTCAACAAAATACCCGGATTTCTGTATTTTAGGAAAAAAGAGGTGCTTTCCCTGTCCTTTCCCACCAAAGTTGGACAACATAACACACTCTTTCTTTCGATCTGATCTTCTCCCCTCTTTTTGTCTCTCTTTACTTTAGCTAAGATCAGCCCTTCATTCCCTCACTCTATCTAGCTTTCTCTTTTCTCCACTTTTGCATTGCCTGCTGTAGAAGATCAAGGCACGAAGCTAAGCATGTCATCCCAGGTATTGATTCTATTTCCCCTTTACTTTCCTACAACCTAACCCATCATTCTCACCCCTATGAACATTCCCCTTTCTTTCTTCCAACATAACAAAATCTTTCCCATTACATCCTACCCTAATCATATCATCATGCATAATTTTCTGAGTTTTTATATGGTCCAAGCGTAGCTGCATGCAATCAAGGTGTCTCCCTTGATGTTTGGTCCAACGACAACCTGTTTTTCAAGAGGTTGTTGTCTCCCTTGATGCTTGATCCAACGGCAGTGTGTTTTTTGAGAGGTTTTCGTTGGATCAAACATCGAAGGTGGCACTTATGTCTTACACCGATTACGAGCAGTTACATACGTGCACCATATAATTTCACTTATTTTCTTACCCCTATTGGACATTGTTTGGGCCATAGTTTGGTTTTTTTCTTTAGAGAAATTATTTCTGTAACAACATTGACTGAGACCTGATTTCTTGGCTCCTTAGTTCATTTCGTTTGGGATTATTGTATAGAATATGTTTGGAAGATTTTTTTTTTTTGATGGGTGACCTTTAAAGCTTAGAACTTCTTTGAAAATCCTCGTTGAGATTGATATTTATGCTATGTTTATGCTGATTTGGGTTAAGTTTTGGCAAGCCATATGGTGCAAACAGGTGCCGTTAATGGATCTTTTCCCTGAACTTTTTGTAGTGACTTCTAAAAAAGAAGCTTCCGTTCAGGATTGCATTGAGAGGGATAGGGAGCGGATCTCTTGGAAGCTTAACTTCAAGTGGAATTTCTTTGATGGAGAGGTTGACAGGATTACCTTCTCCTAGACATCCTTCACTTCATTTACTTTAAGAAGAATGGCAGGGGCAGAAAGATTTGGATTTTGAACTCATCTGGGGTGTTTAATGTGAAGTATGGTGACAAATATAAAATTCAAAAGTAAATAGACATCTGGGAAGACAGGTAACCTAAATGCAGCAGTGTAATAAAAAACCAAGGCACACTACAGGATCATTCATTGCAGATGACCAACGTCTAAACCACAATAAAGAAAAAAAAGAAAGAAAACCACTTTCTTTTATAGTTGTTGATGAATTGAGAGCATCATCTCCTAACCAAAACTAATAAGGGGGCCATAAAACAATAATCTAAGATCCCCAGGTAATGTTATGCGCTGTGCAACACTCAAAAAAGTAAAAATGTGCATCTCCAATAACAACAACAAACTCCATACCTAAATTCAGCGAAAGTGAACTCTTCGTCAAAATGCTCCCAATGCAGAAGTGTAAACCAACTTCCACAAACTTTGGGTAAGCTCCTTGCTTGAGGAAAAATGCAGATATAGCTAAAGAAAGCACATTAGAAAAAGAATTGAATGCTGGAAAATTTCCCTTGCTATTCTTTGACGCTAAGGAGATGGATCGAAAGAAGTCTTGCGAATCCAAGATAAGGTCACCGCAAGACCATCCGTTTACACACATGCCTTGGAATGAAAGACAATTCCGAATCAGCATGAGTTGCTACCTGCTTGCAATTTTGTACCTTAAATCTCTTCAATAGATCTTCTGAATAGTTTCTTGATTGATCCAAATTCCATCTTAGCTTCAATAAGATAATACGCTCTCACATCAGTTTTTTTGTAGAAAGCTCAATCAACGAGAAAGTGTCTGTCATGATTTGAGCAGTAATGCGAAGATAAAACACGTGAAATATCAATAGCGTGCGCGCGCAGTTTACAGAGCCCCACCATCCAAATCTCGATTTGCAATAAGGAGAAAGACGTGCGTGCAAGTAAATCTGGGAAGGGATCGGCAAGTCATCAAACAGATTCTTTTTCAAATGCATGGTTCTTCTCTTAAAGCTGGAAATCTAAATCCTTCCTAGGTGTTTGCCCAAGCACCTAGATGAGGGCTTCGACATCAATGCAGTCAACTAGGCGATTGCCTAACTCCATATAATCATAAGTTTGTGCATAGCATACCTTTCTCCAAACATTTCCCATAGTTGCTGCTTAGGTGAGTTGCCAACTATGCGAAGAGCATGGCACAATAAACCAGAATCCTACCAAGTGCTTCACTCTCCCTGATCAAGTTGTTTGGTCTTAGTCATCCCACGAAAGTATAGCATCTAGGAACCTTGTTAGAACTCCCCCACCAAGTGTTTCAATAAGCACCAAATTCGTTACAGAAACAAAATCTGCTAACTAATCCTCTTGGAAGAACTCCTCAAGTTTAACTGACCTTAGGGAACTGCTCGACCAAAGGCACATCCCCCTCTCTAAGTCGCCAAACCAAAAATACACAAAGGTACCACAACATGTTTAATCCCAACAAGGAAAAACAATGAAAACAAGCCTCATCCATTTCAAACAACTACTAGTACAACTATCCACACTATACATTCAGATGGCTGAGCTATTGTAATATACATGACAAGTGAACTTGCATTTCTAGGCCTATTCAATAAAAACAACATTTTCATGAAGGGCCACATATGGATAGAAATCAATGAAATAAAAACAAAGATTGTGGCAAGACAACAATGAGAGTAGTAATGAATGATTCAAACCGGCAGAAGAATCGGTTTTCATAAAAATCGTAAGATTCAAGTATGATTCGACTTTGAATCGTGCGATTTTTACGATTCTTACGATTTTGTCTTTTTTGGATCTTGAGAACTGAATGTGATTTCAAAATGAAAATAATTTCGATATGCTTTGTTTATTGCGGGAATTTCTTTGTATGGTGATTATTATATAATTGAATTGAGTATAGGGGTGTAAATGAGCCAAGCCGAGCTTGGCCCAGCTCGGCTCGGCTCGTTAAGCTCAATACCCGAGCTCGGGCTCGAACCAGGCTTGAGCTCGGCAGGGCTCGGCCAAGCTCACGAGCCGCTCGCGAGCCTTCCCGAGCTCGTGAAGAAAAAAAAGACTTCTCTTTCTTCTTTTGGATGGGGCGGATGGCGTGAATCACCAGAATAGGGGTCAGTGCAAACTGGAATCACATGAAGAAAAACCAGATTTGTGTTGGAGAGGTCAGAACTTGCAGAGACAAAGGTGCTAGTTTGGAGAGAACTCATCGGCTTCCAGCGAGGACAGCCGGAGAAGATGGAGATGGCCGGATTCCGGCAAGATTGACGGAATCTATAGAGGTGGAGTTGGATCTAATGAAAGGGGAGTAGATCTAGGGTTCGTATTGGAGGTAGTTGATGGTAGAGATGGAGGTGGTTGTTGGATACGGATTGCTTGCCGGTGGTGGATTTGTCGGAGAAGATGAGCAGGGCAAAACCCCTACCAAGTCCCTCTCTCTCTCTGTTGCTCTCTCCTTTTCAAGTTTTCAACGAAGATGAAGGCCCCCTTGAAACCCTAATTGGATTTCTCATTTCTGCTTAAAAAGGGAGTGATATATTTGGCCCCTTTTTCTTCTCATGGACAGCCCCTTGTATTGTATTTGACTACTCTTTTTTACACCACAGCCTCCACTGTGGGTGGTCTGAGGTGAAAAGTAGCCTAAAAAATACATATATTTACTTCCCCTTCTACTCCATGGACAACCCCTTTGATGAATTTATGACTACTCTTTTAGATACCAGGGGTGGTCTTAGTAAAAACATGTATATTCTCTTTATTATATTTTCTTAAAAAGAAAAGAAAAATGATATTGGTGCTGCTATGTTTTGATAATAGCACCCTTTCATCTAAACGAGCCGCGCCCGAGCCGAGCTGAACCTGGCTTAGCTCGGGCTCGGCTTGTCTCGTTAAAGATTGGAGCCGAGTTCAAGCCGAGCCCATACCGAACCAAGCTCAAGCGAGCCTCCGAGCCCTAGCCCAAACTGACACCCTTAATTGAGTATGTGCTTTGTTTGCTGCTGTGATAAATTATGTAATGATTTACTGTATGATGAATATAATTTGTGCTTTGTTTAGTGATCTATTGTACGATGAATGTGGTTTGTGCTTCAGATTACTAATCATGGAATTCTATATTTATTTTAATAGTTTTGAACGAAAAATAGATAATTACTCATTTTGTTCTTATTTTTTTTATTTTTTTAATATTTTTTCTATTTTTATATATAAATCTGAAAAAATCTTACGATTTACGATTCGATACGATTAGAACCCTGTTACGATTTACGATTCGATTCCAATTTTCAGAACCTTGATCACAGCTAATGTGACATTTATGACATGTTCGATCACAAGAAAAATGATTTCAGTAAGCTCAAATTAAGGTATTAATCTACCATGGAATTGAAACGAGTACTAAAGATCCATTTAATGTGAACACTTCTTTCTTGCACAACAAGTGCATGTACAAGTAAAACAAGAATTTGAGGGTAATAATAAGTTACTTCCTTACATAGAAATTCTAGCTTATTATGATAAATCAGTGGTAGTGAGATCAATTTGTTGCAAATTTATAACTCACTTTCCACTAGAAATATTTTTACATTGTTCCACTTGAATGAAAAAATGCAAGGTAATCCAAAATCCCCTTTGCAATCCACCAAAACAACAACATTGTTGTAATACTCAGCTCAGTATATTAAGGAGCCATATCATGAGTAAATAATCGCTACTCCTTCCAACCATGGTTTAAAAATCACCTTTTGATGGGCAATATCAGTACGATAAACATAACCCCACGCCCTCCTCTCTCAAAGATATAGTTTTCCCGACAAGGGCCCACAGGAGATAATTATCTTCATTTAAACAGAATGCAAAAATGCAAGGCAATCTTAAATCCTATTTGTAGTCCACCAAAACACCATAGTCGTAATACCCAGCTCAGTATATTTAGGAGCCATAGCATGAGTAAATGATTGTTAATCCTTTCAATCATAGTTGAAATATGACCATTCGATGAGAAAGAGTTGTACAATATTAAGGTGATTCACTCTTGAATTTTTTCCAAGTTACAAAAGGAAAAGATTAAATCCCGTAAAGTCCCAATATCATTAACTGCACAAATCGTTCTAGACATGTATGAATAGTGCCCCAATGGAGTCAAACCCAAGTTACGCACAAACCTTGTAATTATGCCAGGTCAACCCAGTATATGTGTTCGATTTAGATTGACTCACCCAAGTCTATAGAACCCAGTGAGTTTGCCAGCTATTAAGGTAAAAACAAACAATCACGTAAGTGGTGCCTATGCAACTAAAACTCGAGAGAATTACACAGTAGTAGCTAGTCTATTCACATGGCCATTGTGTGCCGAGTGGATCCATCATATGCAAACATGAGGTAAAATGACAGCAAGTATTTCCAACCATAATCGATTTCCCAACATAAATCACAAAACAACAGAAAAGATTAAAATCAATGAACCAATATTGAGCTTACTTAACATGACCCATCTTGAGAAATTAAACAAACAAGATTTTAACTTGATACATCAGATAGTTTTGTTCCACCAATGCAATGGAGACTTTCATTCCAGTCTCCTGTTATTGCATATTTCATATTTCATTTCGGGGCAGGGACAAACTGGGGAATTTTCCTTTTTTTCTGCCGAATAAAGGTAAAGTAAAGAGAGAAATATTCGAAGTTCCTTTTTCGTTTTTTGGTTCGACCCTGAAAAGATATACTCTGGAACAGAACCCTTGACCAAGTCAAAAAAGACTCATCTAAATTTGGGAAGGCTTGAATTGATGTTAGATAACTTGATCAATTTCTAAGGATCAAGAAAGGAAAAAAGAAAAGAACAACACAACTTCATTGGAAAGGAAAATACAGTAACCCAAAAAATGGCCAAGATGACTAGAAGTAAAACCTCTCCAGTTCCAAATTTCATGACATCTTTTAAACTTAGAACCAATTGCCATCACTGTAATTAAACTTAGACCCTAAATTCCATCATTGTAATTCTTGCACAGTAAAGCTAATATGCAATATGGTCAATATTCTTCTATGTGGAAAAACAAAGAGCATGTTATATAATACAAAAAAAAGAAGAAGAAGAAGGAATTAATGCAAAAAAAAAAAAAAAAACAAACATGAATCTTTCAAAGCAAAAGAAAGTAAAACCAAAGCAGGAAAAGTAAACACAAAACAAGTAAATAGCTTACATCTGAAACACATTGTTTCTCCACCCCAAGGGCCTTCTTCAAATTCTCATCCCGCTTTTCTACTTCAGACATGGCAATCAAGTGTGCAGCTTGTTCTCGTTTTAGCATCTCCTCTGCTTCTTCCAATGCTTGCCTCAGTTCTTCAAACTTAGAAATCCACTCCTTCTTCTCAATCAAGAGAAGCCCCATATTATACTGGTATTCATACAGCTGCGCATAAAACCAGTTAGAAACATAAAAATGAAACCATCATTTAACATCAGATCCAAATTTTATACTAGAACGACAATTGAAAGATGAGAACCAAACCCATGAACAACTTCATTCAAAATATCCATACATCAGATTGAGTATCATGCATTTCACAGATTAGATTGTGAAATGGAGACCAGGTCAACATATAGATGACAAAAAGGAATTAAGAAATAGAAAACAAGTTAACATATAGATGGCAAAAAGGAATTGATTTAAAAAGGCATAAAACAATAGATGCTTTCTCGTAACATTATATAGTGGCTGAAACTTAGATTTTCAGTGAAAAGTATCTTCAAAATATGAAAACAGAAAAATTAAAATACACAACAAAATTAGAATACACAGAAGACCCATGGATGCTCTTCGGGGGTCTTTTTTGTCAAATCATTTTATTATCAGCTGGCTTTTGCGCAAAATCCTATGATTTGTGGACACAGGCACGAGTGTCGCATGTCGACACGGACACAGAGTGTCGAACACGGTAAAATCCCAAAATTTAGAAACGGGGATACAACTAAAATAGAAAGTACATATAATCATGATTTGTGGACACAGATTCGTGTACCGAGTTTCGACACGGATGCGAGGTATCTGACATGGAAACCCCTAAAAATCTAGAAATAATGGCACGCTCATACACGTACATACATATAAAGTTACTGACACTTCTAGCAGTACACTTCAAGTGTCCAAAGGAGTGTTGACACATGTGGACATGGGTGTCGTGTCGGACACGACACAACACATGCGTTAGCTATAAATTCAAAGTGTCGGCCAAATCATAGGCAAAATCCCTCTCTCCTCTCCAAGGTATGGGACATCCCGGCTCCTCCCAGAGTTAGTGTGTTTGGTTGGTAAACCTTCCAGGACAAAATCCTCACGGTAGATCACCTACAAAGCCGGGAAATGTTGATTGTAGACCATTGTGCATTGTGAGTATAGTCAGGAGTCAGCGAACCACATTTTGATTTACAATCGTTTGGGTAGAGAAGTGTGTAGCAAAGTTATCAGTAGATTTGGCATCATCTCATGGGTATTTACGGCGAGCCTAGCTGACCTGTTGAAATGTTGTTTCTATGTACCATAGCAAAAGAAAGGAAAATTCTCTAGAGCATGGTCCTTGTGGCCACCATTTAGGTGATATGGAAGGAAAGGAATGCGCGTGTTTTTAAGGGGCTGGTGAAGAGATCGGAGTTTATTTTCACTAAGGTGATAGCCTTAACTATTGCTTGGGCCAAAATCCTTCCTTCTTTCTGATTCATCTCGGCTTACAACCTGTGGTATGGGTGGAGAGAGGTGTGCAACAGCAGAGAACACATGGAGTCGCAGAAAATCTCATGGAAACCACCAGACGGCCAAATTTTGACTGATCCAATTTGGAGAACTTGGGCCCGGCAAGCGTTCGAGGTCACATTACGTCAGAGATGAACAACGGGAGACGTAATGGGCCTTTTTCGGGTCCCCATAGGAACGCCTGACTCAAACGAGGCGAAGGGTAGGTTGGTATTGTAGGGTCTGCGATATTCAGAGAGGGCCTCTCTTGATAGAGTTACCATAGAAGGAGACTCTAAATTTCATTAGATGGCTTATGGGCAGTCAGTCACACCCCACCTTGGAGATTTACAAGGTGTTTTGATGAAATCCAGGAGCTCGTTGAAGGATCCACCATAACATTTCGTCATGTTAAAAGTCAATAAAGAAGTACAAGGTAATGAAGTATAAGAAAGCACAATGACCAGCCTCCCCTCCAAGTACCCCAACTCTGCGTCAATACCATGTAAATAGCTTTATATGATGTAAATCATAAGACCTTTCCTTTTTTGTTGTTGCGACCATTTCAGTCGAATTTCGGGAATTTCAGTCGAAAATAATGGCGTGGAAGGAATTCATTGAGATTTCATTTCAGTGGGGATGAAAATGGAAACATTTCTATCTTTTCGGGAAAACGTCGGAGGAATTTAAAACCATGGAACCTACGAACCTATTCATATCCCTCTAGGTGCGATATATGGTAAATATTTAGACTGGGGATTCTCAAGCTTTTGGGTTGAAGCTTATTTTCTTTGAACCATCCAGCAATATAGGTGCATGGTGCACCTCATGAACTGAGGACCCAACACAGTTAGATTATGCCGCAAATGTCTTATTTATGATTCTTAGTGACCTGCACGTGGATGACCGAAAAAATGAATGGTTCATAATCAATAGGGAAAAAATCCACCACCTAAGGCCTTAATTTTTTTGGATTTGATAACTAATTGTAATTTGTAAGTCCAAAACTGGTTATAGGACTCAAAAGTACAAAAGTTGCATCTTTTTTGTGAGGGAGGAGTTATTTAATTCATTAAGTATTTTTTTAAGTTGGTTTAAGCTGGTTTATACTTGACTTATAAAAAAAACCTGGTTTATACTTTGTATGAAAGGGGCAGTTTAAATATGAGTCCATATTTATGTGGGTCCTATCAAGTAAACATGACGTGTTTTGGGTGGATAAGCTTACAATTTAGGTGGCCTTAAAGAGTTCACTGTTAGGTGAGGTAGGTTTTTTTGAGAGTTCAAATCTAGTGCTGATATAAGTTTAACATTAAGAGTGCTATTGGACATTACAAAACAGATAAACCAATCCTCATTTCATAATTGATATGCAGACATCTAATAACAGTGTGCTTCACATTTAGTAACTAGAATTTCCCCCATGCATGTAAATACACTTTGCATCCTGGAATATCTGATATAAGCTACAGCGCCAGCGTATAAAAACTTTATATTAACTCGCAAGTTAGTAAAGCTCTAATGCTTGAACCTGACATAGTTTCTGATTTTGCAAATGCGTCACCAAGTGAACAAGCCCAGAACAGCCATCATGAGTATACTAATGTCTTTGATAGTGTTGCATTTTATGACTCAATTAAAGATGTCTGACATGTTCAATGCTCACTACATTCAAATAATGCAATTCCAATCTTACTGATCCAGAGAAAGGCAACAAAAAGCTATAACAATCATATGATCCATGAATACAACAGGAAAAACAGGTTAGAACCACACCACAACATCAACCTCTAAAAGCTACACCCACCCAAATCAAAGTTTAAAAATTCATGAAAACCCACAAAACCCATGAAGGAAATTAGACAATATACGGCAATTCGCTCAAAACCAATCAAGCAAACAAACCCAAAAGCCAAAACAACATACCCATGTTGGAGAAACAAACAGATATGGGTTCTTCACTAACCTCTTTTTCGAGCTTAGTTATCCTCTGAACGAATGCTTCGCGGTCCTTCTTCTCCAATGACGCCTCGTCCAACAACCCAGCATCCCTAAACCTCCTCCAAACATCCGCCTCACCACCGCCTTCGAAACCCACCAACGCATCACCACCATTCTCGTCTAATGATGCCAATGGCGGAGGAGGCCCATCAACAACAGCCACACGCTTACCTTTCCCAACACCACTTCCTCCTCCATTTCTAGGGTTTGAAGAAGCCTCTGTTCTCGGCGAAAGTGACCAACCCTGCCATCCTTTTTTCTGTGGAGTAAACATCACCAAATCTCCTCCAAAAATCCCTCACAAATTCTGCGATTCCAGATCTCAGATTTCTCTTTCATAAGAAAATAAAGAGACCAAAAAAAAAAAAAAAACCAAACCCTTACAAGCGCCTGGAAATTCGTCCCCTTCACGAAACCCTAACTTCACGGCTTCTAGGAGAAGAACGCCTAACCCTAGCCAGAAGAGAAAAGGGAATTTGCCCTCTTATTGGAGCCCTAGAAAACCCTACCCTAATCTTGGCTCCTGCAAGAGATCAAGAAAAGAAATAGAGAGAGTAGGGAAAGTGGCGGACGTGAACAGGTTTATCAAATCCGGCGAAGAGTATGGCTCTGGAATCCGAAGGAAGATGCGAAGAACGATGGGAGAAGGAAACTCAAAAACGTCTAGCTTTTTCTCGTCGCCTTTTTAGTTTTTTGCCCTTTCCCCCACTCTTGCGCGGATGGTTCGTGTTTGATCTTACTTTTATTTATTGGCCCTACCACTTGTATCTTCTGGTTGACGAAAATGCCCTTTCGTTAGTGGGGTGAGATTTGAAAGGTAAGCTTTGAATATTCTTTTCGTGACGGCTAAAGTGTGGGGGATGTTTATTTTGCTGCTGGGGTCGTAGGTGGTTTGGCAATTTTATGGACAATCGACGGCATCTGGGTAATTTCAGTTAACTTCATTTGAAGTGGGGGTAAAGTATTAAGAAAGGGAATTTGAGTAGAATATGCCAAAAAAATGTAATGCCAGAGTGTCGTGAGAGGGTTTGAAGATAAGCATCCTCTTTTTTGCCCCATGCTCTCTCTCTCTCTCTCTCTCTCTCTCTCTCTCCTCTATCTATCCTCTCTATATTGGTAATGACACCCCCATTTATTCTCTTACTCTCCATATATATGCCGCGCAACCAGTCACTACTGTACACTATTCTCAGAAGTAATTCCAAATAAATCAAAATGCCTGTCTTCTCTCTTTTGACTCCTTATTCCACTGCTCTCTAAGCCACCTCTGCGCAACCAAACAAATTAAAGATTAACTGAAACCATCCATGTCTGGTATTCGCTCCTGTATGCCCAGCGGTAAAAAATCTGTAGTAACTAATTCAACATAATAGTGCCCAAAAACCAATTATCCATTCCTATGCTTCCATCGTTTGTTTTTCTTGATTTGCTCCCTGATGATGAAGATTAGATGGGTATGATGATGGATGCACTAATGATAGTTGTAGCTGCGGAGGCTTTTACTAATGGTGGCAGCTTCACAATTCCATGAACCGCTACTTGACTTCTCGTACATTTTCTAGTCATGCCATGCAGACAGTACGTCGTAAAGGGACGATCATTCTAAGCCCATGACATGGACCTTAGATTGTTGTACGCCATCGGCTTCATCGAGTGAGGTAGTGCTGATTGAACTTGGGAGTGTGGGTTATCTGTTTATTTTTTCAATGGCAAATAGATTTCATTTAAAACGCAGAGATCGAGAAGATCCCACATGAGAGCAATGCCTACAACCCAAAGACAAGAAAAATGAACTAGGGAGTGTGGGTTATTGTATCATTTTAAATGCCCAAAACTTGGAGGGTATTATGCAACCTTCATTTTTTTGTAGTTTACCACTTTTCATAATTCTGCCATTTAATAGCTCCAAAACTTGGTTGAAAATCGGTCAGAAGCTTTAATGCCGGAATGCACCTTTGAACTCCACTAAAACCACCTAGGCATGACACGGCTGCCATGTTGGCACTGCGTCACTTTTCTAATAGAAGAACAATAATTTTTCCAGGCAACTGATAATTGCACTACCATGATTTGATAATGAGTCAAACAGACTCACCTTATATTTTCCTTCCCAATGGGCTGCTATGAGCTTTTTGGGAATTGTAATAGCTTTTGATAGCTTTTTCAAATAATAAAATTAAGACAAGGCACGTTTGTCTCACTATCAAATCATGATAGGGGGAATCTCAGTAGCCTTTTTTCATCCACCACATGATTAATGCTATTAATTTTATAAAATTTAGTTTTATCTCTATTCTCGTTGGATGGTTGTTAGGGATGACTTGATGTTGTAGTGGGACTGTTTTTTTCCCTGAATAGATTGAGATCCCTTCTACACCTGCTTGAAAACAATGGAAACTGCACACACAAGCTAAATTACAAGCTCTGGATCTGAGTTTTGATGCATATTTTGGTGCTTAATTTTGATGGGGTTCCAATTTGTAACATTGGTAAATGATGGATTTACTGGAGATCAACGGTGCAAAACTCGGCCGGGTTATATTGGCATATTTGTGTTGTGGATCCTTATGTTGCAGAAGTTATTACTCTGTTGAAGACTTGAAGCCATTAGGATTTATGTGCGGACTTTTACCGCCATCTGATTGCAGAAGATGGTATGATTAATGCGATCAGGTGACTGACTAGAGGTGATTTCTTCAGTTAGAGTAGAGGCTTTCTAACGAGGTGGAGGGGATTATTGATCTAGCCCACTATTTAGGTATTTCTTTTGTTGATAGTCCTAGAGGTCAGTGGAGTTGCAGACTTGTTAGCCAGGGGCCATTTCCGAGCCTCTTGCCTTAGTGGACTTGATCCCCCCTTTTTAGTTTCATTATTTCTGTTTAATAAATTGACTGAAGTTATGTATGACCGTATCAGGAACAATTTTGTTTGCAATGGCAGGTTGTTCTTGCACTATCAAGTGATTGAGAAGAACTATGATATCCAATAGCAAAGCAACTTATGCTAGAACATTTATCACAATTCAAACCAGTAAGGATAGTAAGTGTTACTGAGGCCATTGATGGCATCAAAAGTCCACTCTTGGGAGAAGACATAGGGATCTAATAAGCATTAATGAGATTCGATGCATGGTTTGTTTTAATTTGTCCATTTTCCCACGTTTTACTCCACCAGATTTATTAATCCCTTTTTTTTCCATTAGGACTTAGCTAATGTTAAGCAATTTTTTTATAAATGCAACAGCTACATTAACTCAAATTTTCTTTTTGTACTTTATTTGAGTGTAACACTGTTACATGTATGGTTGATGCTTCATGAATCGGCTGGTTCACTGCACAACAGCCCCTAGCTGAACTGATTTATAGACCAGAACTGGTTTGTTGGTGTTGAATCTGCCAACTCCAACTGATCAATGGTAATCAACAATTCTTGTCTTCGTATAGGTTACCATTTCTGATTATTTACTCTATATCTGTTAATGACATACAGTGGTTAAGAAATAACCTAAACAAAATGGAAGCTACTTTTGTTATTATAACTAAAATACAGATCATACAAAATGAAAGAAAATAATGAACCAATTGCCATTTCATTTGATAACTTCACCCTGTGAAGCAACCAATTACTCCAAAAGCTTAAGCTGTTGGAGATGGTGTTAACTCAAAAATCTTAAGCCGTTGGAGATGGCGTTATTTAATCTTTTATACTCTAACACCCCCCTCATGTGTAGCCCCTCTTTTTTGGGTTGGCCTACAAATGACACGTGTGGCCCCTCTTTTGGGTTGGGCATTACGTGTGGATTTTTAATATCAAGGAGTTTTGAACCTAGGACCTTTGCTCTGATACCATGTTAAACTACCAATTACTCCAAAAGCTGAAGTCTTTGGAGATGGCGTTATTTAATCATTTTATACTCTAACAATATGTTAATAAAACAATCTTGAGGCATTCACCAACAAAAACGGAGAAAGTAAAAACCCTTGGTGAAAAGAAAATTGGCCACACACCTACAACTAAGTCAAACAAGGAGATTCATAAATTCAAGAAAAAGTAAAAACGAAAAAGCAATGTAAAGAAAGGGGATTCCTAAATGGAACTTTTGCATGGAAAAGAAATGAGTCATCTCCATTTTTTTAAAAAAAGGAAGTTGCGTAACGTCCCATGAAGGAGAAAATGGAGAGACATGGAGCCAAACGTAGGGGAGGTGGTTGGCAATTGCCAACTATTCCAAGATAAAATCCTGTGAGAAGGAAGAAGGATAAAGAAAGAGGGATTAGATCTTTTGGAGCTACGTTCAAGGAGAGGAAGACGAAGAGGAGATAAAAGACGAAAGAAAGCGAGGCGGAGTTTTTAGAGGTTGTAATGGCTAGGCTGTGTTACCTTTTCTGGCCCTATTAGCTTTTCTTGCAAGCATTAGAGCTTCATGATTTCCTTCCACCATGATTTTCATTTTCTGTTGCTCTTGGTTTTTTTTTTTTTTTTGGTTTCTCTTGATTTGTTGTATTGGACCATCTCGGTCTTTATGTTAATGAATCTCCTGACCATTAAAAAAAAAAAAAACTAAACATCGAAGATTCAAATCGGGAGAGTCTAGAGCTCTTCTCACTAGTTTATGTTGATTTTTATAAGGTTAGGAAGAAGTTTCATACCATTCAAAAAAAAAAAAAAAAAACACGGAAGAAGTTTCTTGGTTGAAGGTGACTTGAAGAATGCAATCGGGTGGGTGACTTGTAAAAAAACATTGGACCATGAGTTCTATTTGTAATGATTTTATGTAAGGATAACGATGTTTCCTCTACTCATGTCCTTAGAGAAACCAACAATGTGTTGGCTGACTCTTTAGCCAAGGGACGAGCAAGTGGGGATGTATTACTCGAGGGGCAATCTTCACCCCCATTGTAGTTTTATTCCTTTTCTCCATTAGTAAGTGTTTGTTATCTATCGAAAAACAGAGGTGGCCTCTTTGCGTGGATCTAAGAGTGGTTTTGTAGGAAGGGATACTTAAAAGTGATTCGCTACACCTACTCAAAGAAAATTATTGGTTTGTTAGAAAAAGAAATTTCTGGACATAGACTGAGCTTGATAAGAGACCATGCTAAGCCATCCACATCAACACTTTTCTCTCTTATCAGATTCTGTTGGAACGTTTGTTTCTCCCCTTACCCAGGGGCGATGCCAGAAATTTTGCACAAGGGGGGCAAAAATTATAGTAATTTTTTATCTATCTTGAAATTAAGATAGAAAAAATTTCTATCTGAAATTTTGCACGGGGGGGCAAAAATTATAGTAAATTTTGCACAAAAAAGGGAGATAAAAATGGTAAAATTAAAATTTTAAACTTATTTTCTATCTTAGGGATGATTGGAAAGGGGGGCATATTTTTTTAAAAAGGGGGTAAGTATTAAAAAATAAAGGCATATTTTTTTTTCCAAAAAAATAAGGGGGGCAATTGCCCCCCTTTCCTCTCATGTGGCATCGCCCCTGCCCTTACCCCTCTTTTGGGAGCAGCCCTCTGGTTTCTGCTTAGCTTAATATACACCCACAGTGATCTTATTTTGATACCTCGAGCCACATGGAAAATAACTCATTTTTCTTTCCTAATTCTTGCGGTGTACATGAACAATCTTTGAGGCATCGCCATCTTTAAACCATATAGTCCTCTCTACTCCTATTGACTTGGCAGAATGATGATAATTGAGAATCAAATGTTATAGATCCAGTTATTGAGGTATTGATTAGTCAGAGCAACACTATGACCGGAAGAGAGAACCTACTTTCCAGGCATGACTTGAATTATTTAACTGAAAATGTTTGGAACAATGTGTCTGGTTTTATGAAACAACAGAGACAACTCCAGACCTGATTTTCACTCTATAATGAAAATGAGGAAAAAAAAACTGAAAATATAAAATGGTGCTAATTGATCAAACCACAATTAGCGACGAGAATCTTCGAATAAGGTCGATTAAAACCTCGTTCTGCAACCACAGCCCTCTTATCTCCTATCAACTTGGCCACCCTGCACACCAAACAGGAAAATTAATGTACTCTTCACCTTGAGATGAAATGTAGTACTCCACCATAAATAAAACAACAAAGTGAGAGATTTAGAGCCACCATAGTAATTCACCTGAAATAAGGGGAACTTGTATTCTCCTGCACAGTCTTCACCTTGGAGATCCTCTCAACCACCTCCATCCCATCCAAGACCCTGCCTATCAGCAGCGTTGAGGCATCCAGCTCCGGCGAGTCTTTTATCGTGATCACAAACTCAGTCCCATTTGGGGCGGTCCCAACTTCCTCTTTGTCGATCTGCAGCTTCCCATTGCGTGCTACTAGCTTCAGATTTGGAGGTGGTTTTGATGGGTCCCTGACAATAATGCTCAATGACCCTGCTAAATTCTTAGTCCCTGGGCACCTCTCATTCTCCTTCTCCCATTCTTCAACCAGATTATCTATTACTAGATTACTGCCTGTGTTATTGGCAAGCTCTACATCAACACCATATGATCTCAGCCCTCCATGTTGTATGTAATTGGGCACGATCTTAACAAACTCTTTCCTTCTATAACTGATTCCTGCTGCTCCACTGACCACACTGGAGAATCTTGAAGTGCCAATTGGTGCATTGGCTCCATAGAGCCCGACGATAATGCGACCCACAGGCTCTCCATCAATTGAGATATCAAAGAATGCCTTCTTTGTTAGACTTCTACCAGTGCAACTGTTGGACTTCAGATCCTCCTCTATTTCGCCTTTGTTGGAGTTGGTCAGTTCGTCATCGGCTCGAGCTTTGGAGAGATGGAATGGGTCGATGGCATATGTACCCAAGAGCAAAAGAAGTGGGGAAGAGACTCCTCGAATTGCTAACTCCCTGCGCGAGAGTTTGTAATGCTGTTTGAGAGTGGATGGAGCTGTGGGTGTTGGGGTGAGATGATGTGTTTGGGTGGTTTGGGTCTGTGAGTGAGGTGGTGTTGAGGGCTGAAGGATTTGAAGAGATGAATTCAAGGTCTGTAGTAGAGTTTTACTCATTTTCTTGAGCTTCTTTGCTTATCTTTCTCTCTCATGGTCTCAGCTATTTTTTCTTTATCTGTAGGCCTCTCCTTTGCTCAGGAGATTGTGGATAAGAAGGATATAAAGCCAATCCACTCGTTGTAGTAACAAAGCTGATGTTGGCTGTAGTACATACTACAACACTGCTCTTGAGTTTGTAAATCTAACAGAAGACAAGGAAATTATGCTTCCACCCCCTTTCTCATTATTCCACCCGCTCTGTTTGTCTTTTCCAAAAAATTGAGTATTTTTTTAGGAAAAGACAAACAAACAAATGTAGGTAGCATCTATCTATACTATATAGCTAGAGTTTTTTATATGCTGTCTGTGGGAAGTACGGGAATTTCCAAACAGTACAGTGGAGCCCACCTCTTAGGATGATCCAAACTGATCATTTGATGAGCCACAACGTAAATAGGTTTTACACCTTTGATCATCTCCATAGGTTGATCCTAACCCTTTGATCTGTAGACTTTTCTATAATGTGCCACAGCACATTATAGAAATAGCATGTAGATAGGTTGTACGTTTATACAGTATCACTAGTACAGATAGGTTTTATCATGTAGATCATCTCCATTGGATTATCATAACCTTCTGATCTTTGGACCCTTCTATAATGTGTCTACAGATAGGAGGGTTATGATCATCCTAAGGAAATGATCTACGGTGTACACCTTATTAATGTTGTGACCCAAAAAACAAACCGATTGGATCGGAGGGTTAGGATCATCCTATGGAGATTATCCACGGTGTACAGCTTATTTATGTTGTGGCCCAACATATGATCGGTTTGGATTATCCTTTGAAGTGGACCCCACACTTTGTGAAAAACACCGGGCTTCAGGCACTCACACTTTTTATATGCTGTTTGCGTGTGAGAGCAGTGAAATGCCTAAAATGATGCTTGATGTGCTAGTGAAGTACCTATTATGTTAAACTTTGCATCCCATTGATTGTATTGTAGGCAAAGTATGCATTAATTCTTTGGTTTGTACCAGTGGGTCCTATTGTCCTAACGTGTTTTAGCAATCTACATGCAGGTGGCTTCTCATCTTGCTTCATTTGCATTTTCTTTGCTGTAACTATCTAATAGTTTTCATATCACGAGTCAATTTAAACTACCTTTTATGAGCATGCTTGGCAGCCATGAAAAATCCTTCCATGGAATATTCGTGGGCCCAATTGTAAAAGAGGAGCTGAGGAGGAGGGATGGGGAGATACTTGATCGAAATCCCTAATTGGAGCTTCTCCGTCCATCTTTCAAAACTGGCCCCAATAATGTTCGGCTGAATATCGCTGACTAAGCTTAACAATCTTCTTTGCTTTGCTAATTGCTAATGTATAAGATCTCACCCCTAAATCTTAAACAAAGGACACAACACCCATTAGCACAGTGCATAATGAGGTAAGTTGGCCCAAAGAAGGGGTCTGTTGACATATACTTCCGAGGCACCCTATTTGCAATTGAAAAGATTGGAAGGAAACACCAACAATTAGAATTGAAAAGTGGCAAAGGTTTAAAAGACTGAATTGTCAATGAAAAGGGCCAGCCCAGTGCACGAGGCTACCCGCCATTGCGGGGTCCGGAGAGGGCTAGATGTACGCTGCCTTACCCTTGCTTTGCAGAGAGGTTGTTTCCGTGACTTGAACCCGAGACCACCAGGTCACAATGCAGCAACCTTACTAAATTTGACATGCTTGAATATAAATTAAGAGGAATGCTGTACCGAAGGACGCCCTTACAAAAACCCGGTCGCAAGGGTGCCTCATTGTATCCATGTCACCCAACCACATTTCTATTGAACTGAAAAATGCAAAATTAAAGAGTAAAAGCAGTTGGGTATGGATCCCTTAGGATGCTGCATTTATAATGACACTGAAAAATGTAAAATTAAAAGAGATAAAAATGTAGTTGGGTGACATGGATCCAACGGGGCGAACTTGCGGCTGGTTTTTTTATTTAATGTTCCATGACAAATTCAGGCTTGCAACATAGCCGATATCAGCATAGGTGGAAAAAATGACACAGTTTTGCCATATATAGAATGAGAATCTTAATGCCACTTGTATAATATACACTCGTTGAATACCATGCGATGCTCAATCAATTTGTGCTTAATTTGATACGAAAAATCCAAAAATGTTTCGCCGGAGAATGGGTATTGAAGTGATGAAGTCTCATAATGAATTTTGTTCCGAGGCACTGAGGTCATGTTTGACAACCAAGAAATTTTTTTCGTGGAATATTAGCTTACCAAATGTTGAGAGAGGGACATGCAGAGCGTGAGAGGGGAGGAGAATTGAGATGGTAGGAGTGAGGAGATAATGCAAAGCGGCTGAAAAATAAGAAAAACAAAAACTCTATTTCAAGTAGAATTTTCTCTTTTTTGAGCAATTTCATGCTCTCTCGAAGCTCGTGTCCTCCCAATTCTATCCCTCTCCAGTCTCCACCCTTCTTGTCCCTCTCCAACCGCTTGATAAGCTAATATTCCATGGAAAAAACTTTCATGGCTGCCAAACATGGCCTAAACTCTCGAGCTGTCCATGAACACATTTCATCAATGAAGAATATGATTTCCTATGCATACCTTAAAGTAGTAAGAACGATACACTGAGACGGACAAAAAGGAGAGTTTCCGTGAGATCCAATGCTTGGGCCCGCCCACAAGGCATCAGATGACCTAAACCATCTACCCGGTCCCCATCAGAGAGGTCCCTCCATTGAACAATAACTTACCCGGCTAATCTGGACCGTTCAACATCCCTTTTAAGCCATCCTTTTTCCAAGCCATTGATCGAATGGGTAGAATTGTTTGATTTAGAGTATTTTTGGGGCCACGGTATCTCTGTCTTCCAGCAACAAAATCTATAAAACATGCGTGAATGAAGTCCAAAACTGGAAAGAAAATTTATGTATCAGCCCAGGTTGAAAAAACACAGTACAAAAAGGGTCTCTCTCTCTCTCTCTCTCTCTCTCTGGTGAGTTCATATGTTCTCATCTCTGTTAAAAAACCATGGCAACTGAAGTGTCGAGATCTGGTGGTCCGGCCGATTCGTACATCGGCAGCTTGATAAGCTTGACATCAAAGTGCGAAATCCGGTACGAAGGCGTCTTATACAACATTAACACAGAAGAATCCAGTATTGGATTGCGTAACGGTACTTTCTCTTCATTAGTTTTTTTTTTAAGGTTTTCGTTTGGAGGCCGCTGCGTGTGATTTTGCTTTCTAGGGTTTTTGTGAGTCTGAGGTGTGTTTTTGTTGCTTAGAAATTTAGTTTACTTTTTACATATCTACATGCAAAGTATTTCTTTGTTTCTATTCATTTTTATTTTTTTCTGAGGCAAAAGGAATCTCTCCTGTAATTACTATTCGAGATTGAAATTGATTTTATTGGTTTAATCATTAATTTTGGGTTCTTTAGAAGATTGAGCATTTTCAAGCTGTTATCCTTGCTGTAGCATGGTTAAACCCATTATATGACGGTGGATTTAACATAACTAGAAAAAATAAGTCTAGTGTGTATGTTTCTTAAGTCACACCCATGTTGGTCTTGGCTAGTCTGAACAACATCGGTATATCTATGCACTTGCTCATGATCATTGTTTAAATGGATCGATTCTTCACAAACCCATGGAAATTTTCGGTTATGTTTGGAATTGAATTGAGGAATTTATGAGGTTTTGTTTATGATTTAGATCTCTGGTTGGATATATAAAATCCTACAAATGCTTTATATAGTCCTCTTTGACAATTTTGCTTTGGTAGAACTGGCACCAATATTTTTATCTTTTGTCCATGTTTTTTTAGATTATGTTCCCCATCAACACTTATCTCTCGACTATGCTGACAGGGTCTGTTTTCTTCTTTACACATTAAGAATCAAAATTATGAATGTTCTTCTTGCTCCAATTACATTGTTCTTGTGTCAATAAGAACAATCTGATTGAGGAAAATCTCATATTCATAAGCACAATCTTAAATGCAGTTATGCATGCTATTTAGGAAGCATTGCTGTAAATATTCCGAATCCCTGAATTTTCTACTATCATTTAGCCGACATTTTGAATTTATTGCTGATACATGTGTCCTGCCGTGTCCTACATGACACGCGTGTCCACCCGTGTCGACGCTCCTTTGGACAATTTTAAATGTACTACTATAAGTGATAGACTTAATGTGGGTGTGTGGACATGTTTTTTGTGTTGTGTCAAGTTTGGGATTCTGTTTTATTATTGCATATTGTGTTGATCTCTTTTATTATTAACTCTTTCATAGCTCCTTTTTAATTAATATTTGTTGTCGTATCATATATGCCTTCTATTTTAGCCGTGTCCCCGTTTCTAAATTTTGGGGTTTGCCGTGTCCGACACTCCATGTCCGTGTCCACAGATCATAGATTTTCTACAACCATCGTTCTTTTGCTCACCTCATGCTGTTGCCACTTTATGTGGCCAAGGTCTCAGAAAATGAGCGTAGTTTCAAATTAAAATTAGGTTTTTTTAATGCTTATCTTTAGCGGAGATTTTAGATTTTGTAATTCATATCTTCTATTAATGCTGCACCATGATGCATCTTTCTTACCGATGGAAAATGCTTTAAATTTTGTGGATGGGAATGGTATATCTGCTCCCTTTTTTAGTAATGAAACTCCTATTTTTATTACATTTTTCTAGTTAGCTGTCAAAGGTTGTTATAATTCCCAAAATGCTACCAACAACTAGTTTGGGTGCGTTTGGATTGCCGGAATAAGGAATCGGGATATTCATCACATTCCATTCCTATTCCAATTGTCCTGTAAAGGGAATCTCAATTCCGATTCTAGTGTTAAGCTGAACACTGGTACTGGAGGAGATTCAGCACCAAACCTTCTTTCAGAAACTGCTGAGATCTTGGTGCTGAGATTCAGCACAAACAGAAGCTTCAACAAAGACCCTCTTTCTTCAACACAAACAGAAACTTCAGCATCGAAGATTCAACACAACCTTTCACCGAAAAGCATCTTGATAGCCACTATCTAAACCTCCAAAAGATTCAGCATTTCATATGCATGGAGTGGAAGAAGTTGCTTCCATAGTCATCATTCGAGTCCCAACGCAATGAAAAGAAAATAGAGCACAGATTGACGAACGAAAATCGAACATTCAGAAGCAGCAAAACATGAATTGGCTCAGAAATCTGACCTGTTTCCGAAAGATTGGAGAATTGTCGAGCTTCACAAAAATCATGTTGATAGCCACAATCTTTTTCTTTTTCCTTCGCAACTAATCCTTATCAACATCTTGATTTCCTGAAATTCCAGATCTTTTTCCTTTATTTCCGCCTCTCGATTTCATGAAATCCTAGATCGTTTTAGACATTCTAGCCCGAGCACTCCAGCTTCAACTTCTGCAGCTCCCCAAAATCCTAGTTTGACTGCGAAACTGAAAAGAAGAAGCCCTGGAAAATTGCTAGAAACCCTATAAAATGGAAGAGTAGAGACGGGGAAATGAATCACAGATTGGAGAGAGATAGAGGGAAAATTCGTTGTTATTTTATAGGGAATTGAAAGGAAATAATATGGGGTCCATTTGGATGCCGTAGATAGTTGGAAAGGGGAAGTAATTGGAAATAATGAGCTGGACGACAGGGGAAAGAGTTGGAAATAAGGGGAATCTGCAAATTTCAGATTCCTCTAACTGTTTGGTAGTAGTTTTGTTGGAAAGGGAAAAAATAAAGTCTTTTATTCTTTTGCGAAAATTATAGAAATATCAAAAAGGCATTAAAGCCGTAAATAAAGGGAGAAGCAAATCAAATCTTTAAGATATCTAGAATCTTTGATAGCTAAATCCTCTCGGAGAATCTCCAAAAATGTAAAATCAAATCTTGAAGGAGCGGAAGGGTTTTCGTGCCGATATACTCACGAGGTCGACAGGGAAGATTGGAAAGTAAAAGAGAACACTTCCCTTGTCAACCAAACACGTAAATAAAAGTAAATAACCGCTTCTTTCGAAAAAAGCCCAATTTTCCCCTTTTCCCCTTTTACTTCCTCACTTCTTGGCGTATCCAAATGGACACTTGGAGATTTCTAAAAGAGAAAAAAGGAAAGTGAAAGAGAAAGTGGGAGTAGATGCGCCTTTTTATTTTTATTTTTGAGGACTCCATTTTGTTGTTTGTTTGGAGCGAACGCTAAGGAGGGGAGGATGATTACAGGGTTGATTTTGTATCCCTTCCATTCAAGGACTGATGCACAAGAGTGAGGGAGGGAGGGAAACATCATGGGCGGGTAACAAAATCCGCACAATATTTTGCCCAAAATTCTGCTTGGGATCACCAATTTCTCTGAATTTTTGGAACCAATCGCCAGAATCACAGGAAATGAAATGGGACTCCGATTCTTATCCCCAATTCCAGCAATCCATATGTGCCATTAGAGAAGTGTTCAATATGGTGAGGAGTGCCATTTTAAAATGAGGGAGTCCTGAACTCCTGATACAATTTCCCTGTGGAAATATGTGTGTTGTTGTACAAGTTATTGCATGGTTTTAAGGAGAATTTATATGTTTGCAATATATCACCATTTGACTTGGAAGACCCAAGGCATAGACTATATGGGGAAAGACCTGATTGCTTTTCATATAAAATCTGACCCTCTACTAGGAGCAGAGTTTTTTCTAACTAGGATCGGCTGGTGCAACAGAAAAAGAAAAACAAACACAAGTTTCAATCTTAAATTCAAATCCAAAACAAAACCAAGCATTAGCCTCAATAAAAGGCAATAAAGAAACTAAGATATGGTTATGTATCCAAGAGAAAACAACAAAGAAAAAGGCAAAATACCTAGCATAAACTTTAAATTCGTAAGTAATCAAAGACTCTTGAATAGGAGGATAGTAGAGGGAGACTCCCTTAATGTAATCAAGTGGCTGAAAGGGAGTCACTCTCATCCTTGGGGATTTGCTCACTGGTTCAATGAGATTGTGAAGCAAGTAACAGGATCCTCAATCACTTACATGCATGTAAGAAGGTCGGCAAATGGCGATGCGGATAAGCTAGCTTGGGCTGCTGTGCATAGGAAGAGATTAGAGTTGCATGACTTCCTCCCACCTTGAGGTCTCACAATTTTTTGTATCTTTTCATTTTGCTTCTCTTTTCTCTTGTGTTGGCCATCTCGTTCGCCGGGGTCTCCCCTCCTTTTCTTTTAATAATATTCTTACCATTCAACTCAACTCAACTCAACAAAGCCTTTGTCTCTTGTGTTGACCATCTAGTTGGGGTCGGCTAAATGAATCCTTTACAAAAATTTCATGGAGAAGGTGAAAGAAATCTACACGGCTTTAATCCCGGCTCTTGGTGGGTTCTTCTACGTGGATCATTTGCTTCCATTCTATCCTATCCAAGGTCATGTTCTCTGTTATGTTCCTAGCTATCAACTCTTTCCTCACTGTTTCTACCCAAGTTGTTTTCAGTCTGCCCCCTACCTCTTTTTACGCCATCAATTTGGCACGAGTCGCCTCTTCTTGCCATTCCAAAAAAATAAAAAATTGAATACTCTCAAAAGAATGTTTTTTATATCCGACAATATGACTCTTTTCACCCCCAAAACTCCCTCTCTAGACACAAACATCCTAGGACTTTTTGTTGTAATTGTTTTTGCTTCTGTCTGGTTGTAGCCCTTGACCAAAATTCACTGGTGATCCATGTCTCAGCAAAATATCTGCTCATTTTTCAAGCCATTAACAATCTCAAAATACTGATTGATATTCCCTCAGCCTCCAAAATTTTCACGTGAATGATTCTCCGTAGGCATGCTACCAAATATGATTGCTCTGATGCCAATTTTGGTGCAATATAAATAGAATAACCACGTCAATAAAAGACAAGAGGACCGAGCTTTGGTGCTGTCTCCAAGAGAAAACAATGAAGAAAAAGGCTAAACATCTTGCATAAACTTCAAATCTGTAATTAAGGAAAGATTCCGACATACACCATGTACTTGCCCTATTATGACTCTAAAACCTTCCTGAAGTAAGGACTCATAATCCTAGACACTTTCCAACTTTAGACAGACCCATGCAACTTTTATTTTAATAAAAATTCTGACTGCACTTAAAATTAGAAACTTCCAATCTAAACTGGTGCCTAAATAAGTCAAATTGAGATTTTCTAAATCCCAACAAAGGTATTCTGAAAATTCAGATTAAGTCTCCAAAATTTATTAACATTTGTTACTTCAAAAGTCCTCTGATTTTTGGTTTGAAGAACCTATGGATTCACAGTGCATAACTGACTTAGTTGTGTTAGAGAAATCACATTCCTTGCCAACATCTTTACACTTCTACATTATTGGACATTTGGACTTATTACTGTGAAAGATGAATGGTAGGCTTGTAGTGTGCTGACTGCAGTATTTTCCTTGGGTTTTTTTTTTTTTCTGAACTGCAGTATTTTCCATTTGGTTTGAGGTGGACAAAGTATGAATTAGGTTTTCTTTTTCCTCTTGTAAGCAAATTGCGCAATGCAACTCAAATTGCATTTTGGAATAACCTGGGGAAAGGAAACTATGGACTACTGATACCAATATGAAGACTGAATCTGAGCAATCTGTTACTGTTCTTTCAATCAGTAGATTTTATGAGGTTGGTCAGAAAGTGATCTGTTTAGAGAAACTATAAAATTACTGGATGCAACATATGAGCTGGCTTAGGAAGTATCGCAACTGGTCTCTCAGAAGTATTCTGTAAATGTTATATTCCTTTCCTTCTCATTTGTATTATCACTTTTGATTGTTTGTTCATAGATCTTCAATAATATCCAGTCTGAATGCCCATGTAGTAAGTTGTGGAAGTTTTATTTTATAGATACTCGATTTGTATCTTGTGATCTTTGTTGTGCTTGATTGCTTGTGGAGAAATGTGCAGTTGTGGAAGTTTCACCTTCCCTCCTCTCCCCATGGTTTTAAATTGCCACCAAAATCGTCACGAAACGTCCGAAATGTTTCCGTTTCCATCCCCACCGAAATGACACTGAAACCGAAAGCCGGAAGGAATATTGACACCAAAGTCGTAAGTGCATTTTAGTATACTATAAAAATATGACCATTCAAAAAAAGTATACTATAAAAATGTGTTACATAATTATATTTATACTAGTATTCTTGTCCCATGTATGCATGGGTGTAAAATGATGGGCCCTACAACATCAAAACATGAGGTGTAAAATGTGGGGTCCACTATAATGCACACGTTCGGATAGAGATGGTGGACCCCACATCATCAAGGACATTAAGGGTAAAATGGCGGGCCCCACCCTATGGATCGTTTTGGGCAGAGATGGTGGGTTCCACCCACCAAAACTTGAGGTGTAAAAGGGCAGGCCCCATCCCATCAATAACATGGGATGTAAATGGTAGGCCCCACCCTATGCATGGGTTTGGGTGGAGATGGTGGGCCCACCACATCAAAACACCATGTGTAGAATGGTTGGCCCCAACCATGCTAGGCATGGTTTATAAAATGTTGGGCAATATCCATTATAGAATGAGGTGTAAAATAGTGGCCCCACCAGAGCAAGTGTAAAATGGTGGCCCCCACCCATGCCATGCTTGGCCTAAGTCCCACCCTATCAAAACAAAACTTTCAAGAGATTGTTTTCCTGTAAATTTTTTTCTTGAAAAGAAAGCGATAACCATGGAAAGAAACGTGCTTACTATATATTATAGATAGATGAATTACCTGTGAAATGCTGTCTATGTATTATGTATAAATATTTGAGGAATGATAGACAAAAGGGGGAAGGAAATCAAAGAACTGAAGGGAATCTCTAACGGCTCCTTCCCTTGCTAGCATGGCTCCTTCTCTCGCTAGCCTATCTGCCTCACTGTTGGCCTACTTTTCTACATGGTGAAAGGAGACAGACACTCCCTCTTGATGATCCTGAACCTCGTCAAACCAACATGCAACCCACTCCATGGGATAGAGAGGGTCCTTTGCAGCCATTTTATGACATTTAAGGAGCCGCCCTCAATCAATAACCCGCCCATGATAATACGCTTTATACTCATGATACCCTGGAGGGCAGCTCTAACCTCTGCTTCATTGGAGTCCGCTAAGTCAATAAGACCGGGAAAGGGCCACATAATTGCTCCATGCTCGTCTCTCATGCCGATTTGCTCCATGCTCGTCTCTCATGCCAATCCTAGATTTCCCAGGCTAGATCCATCAAAATTAAATTTCATCCTTCCTGACGACCTGACCCTGGTGACTCCCACCTAGGGGTTGGCTTCACTCCTGGAGCATATCTCTCATCAGTCATGGCATAAATCATGAGACCAAGGCTATGGATGAGGCGATAATCTTTATAAACACAAAGTGACTTTCTTGACACAACCCTTGAATACCTTGCATTTCTCTCCTTCCATAGAACCCAAATTGTGACTAGCAACACCTCCTTCCTAAGGGTCTTGCCTCTTTTTCTCCAAGGAGCAAAGACCCAACTTTCCAGTAGGTCGATGAGCCTCTGCGGAAATACCCACTCTATACCAAACCTGTCTAGATTTTTGCTCCACACTTCTCTGGCCATCTTGGAGTGGAGAAACATGTGTTCCACTGATTCTCTAGACTTTATGCACATTTCACAATGGTCCACGATCAGCATGTGGCGACTCCGTAGATGATCCACCGTGAGGATCCTGTCCAGAAAGGCTGTCCACATGAAAGCACCTACCCTTGGGGGTACTGGTATGCTCCACACTGTAGCTAGAAGTGATGGGCCAGGGTTGGGGATGAGTTAGTGGTAGAATGATTCAACATTAAAGATCTCTAAAGAGCACCAAGTCCAAACTCTCGTCTCCGGCAATGCTTCTAAAGTGCTTCTAATGTAACAGTTGTCTTGAATCTCAAGTAACCTGCCTACCCTTTCTTTCTTTCTTTCTTTCTTTTTTGAAAATAACCTGCGTACCCTTTTTAACTCCCTGTTAAAGTTCCTTCTAAAGTTTATTCTCCATGCGATTCCACCCTCTTCTCGCTCGAAGCAATCCTTAACAAGCACTTCCTTATCGATAACCACCAAATATTGATATGGGAACATGGACTTCAATAGGGCCTCCTGACACCACCTGCCGTGCCAAAATCTAATCTTGTCACCTGAGTGGACTCTGAATTTTATGCCCTTACTGAACTTATGATTTTGCCTCAAGATGTCTCTCCAAACTGTAACTCCACTACGACTAAACTTGTCATCGTATTCCCATTGGCCCGGACGGACCCCATACTTTGCTTTGACCGCTCGCGTCCAAAGATGGTCACACTCTTTCCCAAATCTCCATAACCACTTCTCAAGCAAGGCATTATTTACACCTTTTATCCTCCTTATGCCCAGGCCACCTGCTTTAATAGGCTTTCACACCTCCTAGCATACTAATAGCAATTTTCCCTTTTCATCCGCTCCCCCCCTCAACAGGAATCTTCTTTGAAGTTGCTCTAGTCTTTAGATTACGCTCAACGGATATTTAAAGACTGACAACTGATATATAGGGATGTTTACTAGGACTGCCTTGATAAGAGTGATTCTGCCCCCCCCCCCCCCCTCACGCTTCCAAGCATCCAACCTTTTCTCTACTTTCTCAACAATCAATTTCCCATTCATTTTTTTCTTGGCCTTCCCACCCCCAATGGTATTTAGCCAGGAACTTTTCCATAGAGCACCTTAGAAACCCTACCAATCCTAACGTAAAAGCTTTCTCCATGTCCATTTTGCAACGTATTCCCTGGCCGCCCCTGCTTGAAATAATAATCAATGATCTCATTGGCAATTAGAGCACTGTCTAGGATTTGCCTTCTCTGGACGAATGTTGACTGGTTACGGGAGATAATCGTAGGTAACACCATCTTTACCCATTCTGCTAAGACTTTTGCCAGCACTTTGTACAAGCACCCTACCAAGCTTATAGGTCTAAATTTTGCCGCTCGCACAACCCCTTTTACTTTAAGGATCAATGCGATGAAGGTGGCCCCGATACCTTTGTCTAGCTCCAGACCTTCATAAAATTCCTTTAAAACCTTAAGAAGATCGTTTCTAATGTACTCCCAGCGCTTTTGGAAAAACGCTACGCCTAAACCATCCGGGCCCAGTGCTCTATCGCTACCTAGGGCAAAGAGGCCCCGACTTATCTCCTCTTCATCAAATGGTTTTTCTAATGCGAATCCTCTCCCCCTCTTCTAGGGAGCTGAAATATTAATATGAATTACATGTGAAATGTGGTATGTATTGAATTTTAAAACATGGGACAACGTATGTCACTAGGTGTTCAATGTTATTAAACCATTATGGATGGTTGTCTTGCTTACATCATAATTTTTAAGTGGGTGTTTGTGCTTGTTATATCATGAAATTTCATCCTAAAATTCTATCATTTGCATGTGTTTCCATGATTTTACAGGTTTTCCACTGAAATTTCTAACCGAAACATTTCCATTTTTGTGGTGACTGAAACCGAAACCATGCCCCCCCCCCCTCCCCCCCACCACACCCACGCACCCACACACACACACAGAGAGAGAGAGAGAGAGAGAGAGAGAGAGAGAGAGAGAGAGAGAGAGAGAGAGAGAGAGAGAGAGAGATTTAAAACCACACACACAAAGCAAAGCAAACTTTCATTTTTTTTTGAAATGGCAAAGAGATAACATTAAAAGAAGGGGGGACCGAGCGGACCACACCCAAATGTACAGGGGAGAAACAGGAAACTCTAGGAAGCACGGGTACTCTCCAGCCCCTCCCGTACCCGTACCCGACACGTATGGGGTGCGGGTACGCCTTGGGTAAGTCCCGGGTACGTACCCCCATAATTAAAAAAATAAAAAGCATTTTTCTTGTACTGGGTGCGTGTCGGGTGCGTTGGGGGTGCGCACCCACGCGTACCCGACACGTCCTGCTTCTCTAATCTGGTTTGTAAACCCTTCCTGCTTATTCTCTCTCCTTTCCTGTACTTAGGATTTTCATGTAAATCATTTAAGTAAATGTCTTTACTATTTTATTGTCCATTTACTTAAGATTTACATGTAAATAACGGAATACCTCCCATTTGGATTTATTAAAAATAGTTTCAAGACCCAAATCTAAAAGGAAAAAAAGTCAACTCTCCTGTTCTAGTACAAAATTTGCAGAAAAAGGGTCGGGTCAAAATTTTAACTTTCTTAACTTCCAAACGGTGGGATATTTTTCAAATTTTAAAAATTTATAAAATCTATCATGTCCAAACATTATTAAATCCCAAAAGTCCGGTATAAAAAATCCCATAATTTGGCCTCTAAAAATTATTCATCTTATCAAGCACTGGTCAACATACTGGTCAACACACTGGCGACACACTTTTTTTCAAATGAATGATGTATTGATGCTTCATGTTATGAAGTATGGAACTTAATCACTTATGAAATGAAGAGTAATATTAGAATTTTCCATTTTGGTGATGTTATTGTTATTTGATTGCTCTCCAATTATTTTTTTAATTTTTATAAATATATAATAAAATATTAAAATATATTATTATATTTGGCGTACCCGAACGTATCCGCACCCGGGTTTTTTTGGAAAATCACGTACCCGTACCCGTGCTTCATAGCAGGAAAGAAAAATACATAATACAAAATACAAAAGATACAAAATAAACTACGGAGGGAGAAAATCAAACAACTCCAACTCCGTACGACCAACCCCACTTCTAGGCAACGCATCCTCCTCGCCAAAGCAAACTTTAACTTTGTCTAACAATTTGTTAGAGACACCAAGGATGCCAATTCATAAACATTTTACCACGCTTAGGTATCTTGGAAGGGAAAGCAATTCGCATGTGCTATTTTCTTGTTAAATCATTTGCTGCTATACTCTCCTCTGTCATGTGCAGGATGTTGCATTTTGTTAAAATCTAGTTACACTTATTTGAGTCTTGGTTCTGATTCCTCTTCTCTTCTTTCTTGGCAGTAAGATCATTTGGAACTGAAGGACGAAAGAAGGACGGCCCACAAATTCCTCCAAGTGACAAGGTTTATGAGTACATACTCTTCCGCGGTAGTGATATCAAGGTATATGGAAAAAAACCAATCACCGGTACATGTAGCATGACCTACCTTTGCATGCTGACATATAATTGGCTTCTCATTGGTACTACACTAACCATCTATCAGGCTTACAAAAACAATGTTCAAAATTTGTATTATGAATGTCAACTGACTTCTATTTATTGTATGAAGTTGAGTACCCGTATGTTCAAATTTGTTTTGAAATCTCTCTCTGCCCTCTCCCTCTCTCTCCACTGACCTCAAAACCTTACACCTCTCACATGTGTATGTGTTGCCCACCGGTACGTGACTATTACCCCTCTTTTTTAAATAACTAGAACAATATTGATTTTGGGGAGATTTTTTTCATTAATGGGAGAAATTATATCGAACACACAACACACAAACTAATAATCAAGTATTGTACAAGCAATAGGGGAGGGGTGGAGATCCAATTTGTTAGAAGCATTCTAGAGACTCCATCCTTGAGAATCCACAATCTTGTTTGCCAACCTATATGTATGGTTGGGGAGACATCAGTATGACGAAGGTTGCGAATCTCCTCCAAAATGTCTACAAGTTTTCTCGAAGTGTGCTTTCTTTTAGATGTGTCATGTTTGAGGAAGTAGAGAAGACTGTTGTTCACCTCTTTATATCTCGCTTGTTTTGATATGATTTTCGTATACTTTGTCTTTCAGAACCGTGGAACATTGAAAACATATTTCTGAAATGCTACTTTTGAATGTGGTTATAATTTTACTTTGCTGTTTCCAGTATGTTATGCAACTGTTGATGTTTACCTGTTGTGAAATATCTTCACTATATAATGCAACACATGTTTTTTTTTTTCTGTTTAGTCCTTATAATATAATATTTTGGATGATTTTCACCTTAATCAAATCTTGCTTGTTTTGATATGCTTCTCTTATACTTCTGTCTCGCGGAACCATGGAACATTGAAAAAAATATATTCTGAATTGCTACTTTTGAACGTGGTTACAGGATTTACAGGTTAAGTCCTCCCCACCTGTTCAGACTACACCACCTATTCACAATGACCCTGCAATTATACAGGTCTGTGAAGAGAGTATTACATACCCGGTGCTTTAAATCAGTTCAACTTGCTACCTTGCTTGTAATGTAACCATTAACATCCCTAAATTTTATGCAGTCACACTATTCTCGGCCAGCATCCATATCGATGAGCGTGCCTTCTGTTGGAAGTGGGACTATAACAGATCTTAGCTCCCATTCAGCACATTCGGGACTACCTAGGTCGACGTTTCAAGGTGGTTTGCCTTTATACCAACCTGGAGGAAGTCTAGGTTCGTGGGGCTCTTCACCTCCACCTCCACCTCCACCTCCAACAGCAAATGGTTCTGGTCTTCCAATGCCTATGTATTGGCAAGGGTTTTATGGACCCTCAAGTGGGCTTCCTCATGTACAACAACAACCTTTGCTTCTGCCGCCACCCGGCTTGCCGATTCCTCATTCCATGCCACAGCCAATGCAATATCCTGGCATGAATGCATCATTTCCAACTGGAGCTCCAAATCTTCCAGAGTTTCCTTCTTTATTGGCACCTGTTAATAGTCTAAACTTAAGCTCGACTAGTTTTCCATCAACACTGGCTCCCATCCAAGCTCCATTAGCTTCCGAAAGAGCACCAAGTCTTATGCCAAATAAGGCTCCTATCACATCTCTTCCAGTATCAACTCCGAGTTCTAACTTTCCGTTGGTGTCTCCTATAACTTCTACTCTTGACATAAATTCCATTGTTGCACCAATCTCTAGCAAGCCTCATACAGTTCCTGGTCCAACCTTGCCCTACCAGACTGTGCCTCAGTCCATATCCACGATTGTGGGCCCCTCCGGTTCAAGCCATGCTGAAACATTGGTACCTTCTTTGGTAACCCCAGGTCAGCTATTGCAACCGGGACCCACCACACCTCCTTTAATCCAGTCATTACCATCAGTGAATAAAGATATAGAGATTGTGCAACCTGCATTATCAGTACAATCAGCATCGGTTCCAACTGATGCTCAAGCACCGATATTGCCATTACCTATACTACCAGATCATAAGGTAATACTTATGATATACTTATATTATACTTTGGCTTTGCCGTTTTTTTATTTTTTTTGAAGATTACGTCACTAGCCTTTTTCAAAGAGTAAGTCATTGAGTTTTTATACTTACTGAGTACCTCGTGTTTTTATTTTGAGTACAAGCTCCATATTGATGTTTAGCTTTATCATTTGAACAAGGTGGTCTAGGTTTCGTTTGTGCGTCGTAATTTCTAGCATTATGTTGTTGTTTCTTAAGCTTGATGATTTTTGAGACAGAGATCAGTTTTTTTTTTTGGGTGTTCTTTTATAGTTCAACAAGTCATTCAGATAATTTCCTTGATGTCCGAGAGTTTTTGAACTGCATAAATGCATATTTTACACTTCTTTTTTATGTGTCTAAGTTCACATTTGACGGGATTCCTTTTATAGATGTGAAGAGGGTTATAAAATGTGGCTGTTTATTTTCCAGCTGAATGGAGCTGCTTTACAAACCCGTGGAAATAATAGGGGCCGTGAAAGAGGAAGAGGCAATGGGGTAATGCATCTCTTTCCTTTGTGCTCTTTGATTATTTAGGAGGTACCGACCCTTAAATAATATGCAGTCTAACTCCCGTTAAATGATTAAATAAAGTTTGATGTCTCTTAATTTTTAGTGAACTCCAGACTATTAAAAGCAAATGTGTCCTGTAATGACAATTTGGGATGTTCTATCAGTAATTTGCATGTTCCAAAAGAATTTTCTGGCATTCTTTCCTAAGGATCTACAAAATGAATTTATTCAAATGGAAGAACATAAACAATGCCATGACCATGATTTTTCTTGAATTTTCTTTACTAATAATTCCTTTAATATCAATATTACTTTCTTGAGGAAAGCTTCAGTAAGGCGCGATCCCACTGTAACAAAATGAGGCGCGCCTGCTACGGCATAGTAGGTTCCACCTTTGACTGATCGGGTCTGTTGCTTTGCACAAAAGTCACTCCAATCCTTTTTTTTCGAAGGTAAAAGTCACTCCAATCATGAACTGTTGGCTCTAAGCAGTTTATGGCCATCCATGTTCAAGGACGAAAAATACATGTTATTGGGTGATTGTCATGATTTTTGAGCCTTGGGAGATCCAAGGCAATTGTGGGATCTAACAATGTTTATTCGTAGTCATGAAATCGTAACGTCTAATCATGTTTTTTTGGTTGAATGTTAACTGTTGGCTCTTAGCAGTTTATGGCCATCCATGTTCAAGGACGAAAAATACACATTTTTGGGTGATAGGATTGGGTGATTGTCATTATTTTTGGCCCTCAGAAGAGACAATGCAATGGTTCAGATCAATCAAATTTGGGATCCACTTATCCATAGAGGGCCCTCCTCATTCTATTACAATGAGGTTGCCCGTTGCTGAAGCATTCTTCTCATTTTGTGTGCATTTTGAACACTTAACACCATACATTGGGATCAGAACATTTTCTTCTTCTCTTACCATGACTTCTTATGATCCGTGTAATTTAATAAATAATTGAGTCGTGTGCTCGTCATTTACCTCTTTCTTTGGCGAGTAATGGGTTGGGAAAACTCGCGATTTTGTGCTTATGTTTTGTATTTTCTGTTGGCCATGGGATTAATCCATCCTGGCTTTTCTGATGTTATGCTTTGAGGGACTACTGGTCCCCAATCTCTGTAATTATTCTATTATTAATAGAACTGTCTTCTTTCAAAAAGAAAAATGTTTTGTATTTCAACTTCGCAAGGCATACTTTATTACAATTTTGCTAGTTAGTTCCTCTTTTCTATTTGTGCTTGTGAAATTAAATTATATACTAGTTAGCATTCTATGTCACTAAAAGAAGTGGCTTTGTCATGAATAAGCAAGCTATGAAAGTAGCTGCACTCTTATGTTGCTTATTCTTTCTGCATCAAACTATGGATTGGGAATAGTGCATTGAAGGAAATCAAGTGGGTTGTTAGAACTTCCATCATTGTGTAGGGTTCTAGACATTTCTCGGAGACCCATTATTTGCCAACACTGGTTCAGGTTGTTCGTATTTCTCATGATCCCCAAGATGTTGGAGTCCTTTTAGGTAACTAGGCAGAGCTGCTTTGATTTGTGCCTTTGGAGTTCTTTTGGAATATAAGCTACCTTTTTTTTTCCCCAACATCCGTGCATGCATGCATATCTGCATCTTGGTAAAATTATATCACCACAGGTATGAGAAAAGGGAGTGCCGTTTCAGTTGGGAGGCCAACCGACGGCTTTGTGTCCAGAAGTTAGAGAAACTAATTGCCATCAATTCGGACCCGATGGAAGAAGTACCTGTACCGGAGTTCGCTATTGTGTTCTTCCCTAAAGAAAAGGAGCTGCAAGCCGGGATTGATTACTTTCTGTGTGAATTAAAGAAGTGCTCTTAGGTTTGGTGATGTCTTTCTGATTAGCATAGACACGGTTGTCAAGATCTTCATGGAAGGTTGCATGAAAGCTAGCTTTAATTTATGAAGGGTTCTCTCAAGATCTTCATTTGAAGATCGCAAAGATGTTGTGTTGTTTTAACAAGTGGTACTTGTAGGCATTGTTTTAAATTTCGAACGAAATCCGAAATTTCAACCGAAATCCGAAATTTACCGAACCCGAAATTTGGCGAAATTTCGAATTTCGGCCTTTTCGAGAAAATGCAATTTAAAAAAAAAGAAAAGAATTGTTACAAAATTTCGGAATTTCGGTCCAAAATTTTGAAATGAATTAAATAAGCTTTTTTAATTATTACCAAATTTCGACCGAATATTTGGAATTTCAGTCGAAATTTCGAAATTTCAGGAGTCCGAAACTGGTACCGAAACCGAAATTTTAAACCATACCTGTAGGAATGATCTTCTAGGAAGATTATAGTTTTTGATTTATTAGTTTCTTGTGGTATAGATGTACAGAGTAATGTAAAAGGGGAAACCAAATTAAAAAAATTCGAATTTCGGCCTCCCGAAATTTCGAGAAAATGCAATTTTAAAAAAAGAAAGAAGAAATGTTACAAAATTTCTGAATTTTGGTCCGAAATTTCGCAATGAATTAAATAAGCTTTTTTAATTATTAAATAATTTTGAAAATTTCGGAATTTCAGGGGTACGAAACCGGTACTGAAACCGAAATTTTAAACCATGCTTGTAGGAATGATCTTCTAGGAAGATTATAGTTTTTGATTTATTAGTATCTTGTGGTGTAGATGTACAGAGTAATGTAAAAGGGGAAACCCTGGACTTGTCCAGGGTTTTGAATCTATCTCCTAGGACCTCATATGATGGCTCATGGGGGACTCCTTGTTCCTCTATCATGTAATCTTCGTATGATTATCAATACATTTTGTCAACTTTTAAAAAAAGTATCACCACAGGTACTGTAATGTGCAGTGATAAATTATCCTCTGAGCTGGATGTAATGGGTCACTGATCATTGACCGTGCAGATATATCGCGCTGTTACGAAATTCACAGAGGACTTCGATTTCATAGGAATGAATGAAAAATTCAAAAAGGATGAAGTATGGGGTCATCTTGGTAAAAGTAAGGCCCATTTAAGGGACAATGGGGATGGAAGAGGTGATGATGAAGAGGATAATCTGGAGGAAGATGATTCTGAATCCTCAAAAATTGATGTCAAGGTATGATTCCAATATTCTAGCTAACCTCTAAACTTTATCCTGTGCATCAGCTTTTTTTATTTCTGTACCTTTCCTCTTCTACAGCCTGTTTATGTTAAGGACGACTTCTTTGATTCCCTCTCTTGCAATGCACTGGACCAAGGAACTCGAAATGGGAGTACTAAGTTCTCTGAGCAAATTAAAATTGACACCGAGGTATTTGTTTTTTATTTTTTTTTTAAATTTTGCTTTTGGTTGTTTCTTGCACAATTGATTTAGGTTACAGAACATGAGGATTTTCGTATTGCATGCAGACTTTTGGCGATTTTCCTAGGCATCGTGGCGGTCGAGGTGGCTGGGGCCCTGTTCGTGGTGGTCGTTCACGGGGCGCTTACTATGGAAGGGGATATGGCTATGTTGGGAGGGGTGGAACCCGGCCCTTTCGAAATGGGCCACCTAGTTAGGGAAGTAGAGGTATTAATATTTTGGATGAAACTTCTCCAGGTTAATACCTGCCAAGAAGGGAAACTGAGAGAGGGTCTATGTTTATGTAATGGTAGTGTGTGTGTTCTTTTCAGCAGTGTAAAATAAGCATAGCTCAGGACAGAGGGATTGCCATGGAATCTTGAAATAAGGACATCTGTATATGGGCTAGTTTGAATTTTTGGTGAACATGCAGGTGGGAATTTGCTTGCCTTTTTTTTTTTCCCTCATTCTTTTAATGAGCAACATTTAAGTCTTTTTTCTTGTAGCAAATCAGCTTCCTTTATTGATAGAACTGTTGGGTAAAGCATCTTTAGAATTCAAACTTTATTGTAAAATATGATAGAAACATCTTCAACACAATGGTAAATGGGCTCAAAGCATTATTCATACTGGTAGTAGTCTACCTAGAGCCAAAGTGCATACAACTTAATAATAATAATAATAATGACCAGATTGTGGGTCAATGGGTGCCTCTCGCTGTGAGTTAAAATCGCAACCACACGTTGATAATCTGGTCTAAAGATAGTGTGGTTGTGACTTCCACTTACACCGAAATCCAGTGCAAACGCTCTATTTGCAAGTGGCAACCAAGACTCTTCTTGGTGGTAGGGAAGGCCTCCTTCCATGGAGTAAAGCCAAGTTATCAAGGAAGAGTATGTCACCCTTCTGCCATTTGAACTGGATGCTCTCTTCTTCAATGATCTCTCCACACCTCTTCACCGCATTTTCAGGTAGCTCGGAGCCGTCTGCGAATGTTGCCGAGCTGAATTCCTTGCCATGCATCCCTACAATCGTGTTGAACCACATCTTCCTCTCTTTCCTTCCAGGAAAGACCCTGGTTAGAGATCGTGGGCCCAAGATTGTCTTCGCGGCGCCATTTGGCTGCCATTCCATGTCCATCCCTAGGGCGTTGGCCCTGCAACTCATGAGATGAACATATTAAGTTCTAGCCAAAACCACAATGAGAGCCTATTATGAAATAATTCATATCATATTCTGCCAGTAGAAAATTGGGAGGTGGAAAGGAAATACAATATACATGGAATGTTAGGCAAGAATGCTATGGAAAAGAAAAAAAGTAATAGAGTCAATTCACCCTCCCTAGATGAAACTCAAATAACCTATTAAATGATTGCTTCACCCTTCAAAACAAAATTAAAGTTAGATCAAATCCCAATTCAAAGGACATAAAAAAAATGTCCTTGTTCAAAATACCTTTTCTCGGCTTCGGCTCGGTCCGAGGTTAGAAAGGCGTCCTCCCAACCTCTACCTCTCATGGAAGCCGTATCGTTCTTGCTGAGAGCTGTGAATGTGTATCGCAGTCCCTTCTCTTCCATCTCTTTCACAGCTTCTGGGAATTCCTCTAACATCCGCTCCGCGACTCGAAAGCTTGGAACAAATGGTGTTTCTCCACCCTCTGGTGGTGGCACGTCGCACCACAGTATTACTTTGGTAGGACATTCTTTTATCTGTTTAAAACATATCCAATGAATAGTATCTTGAAGACCCAGATAAAATTAGTTCTATATTAATCTTATTTGCAAATGGGACATTAAGACCTCTTTGGAGGCCATTAAATATACCATTTCTAAAACTAACACAACCACTACTTAAAAATAATCATATTTAACTTCAAAACCATTTGCATATATATGATAAGGGATTTGCTAGGGTCCATCGCAAAAGGCATTTCGCAGCTGGTCTGTCGCATGTCAGACCAATTCCCATGATAAGATGTGCTAACTTTCGAGATTAGTCTGCATTTTTTGGTATGAATTTTAAAACCAATGGAAGGGATTATTCTAGAGAAAGTCTTGTTTTCAAAATAATTTAATTCAAATTTGGAATAATTGAATTAAAAGTTTACAAAGTTTGAGAAAGCTGAGTAACTAACTTACCAGAACCATTTCATGGTGGTAATATATGAATTCTGAGAGGGGGCCCTCGTTTGCTGTCCAGATCCGTTTGTGGATGTGGGTCCGAGGGGCGGGTCCGACGTATCGGATGTCATCCCAACCGAAGGTTTCAACCACTTCATTGAATTCCTCAGCGCTTTGCACATTGAAACCTCGAAGGAGAATGGCACTGTGCTTCACAAGCTCCTTTTCAAACCACTCCTTGTTATCTCTAAGGGTAGAGAGGAGAGAACTGATGTAATCTTGATGGGATTTTGCAGGTTGCAAAACCATAGGAATTTCTTCACCATCAATGGTCTTCTGGCCCACGCATTTTCCTACCTTGATTTCCTCATAGATTGACTCCATCTCAGGAAAAAATGGCCCTCCTCCTGACTGGAAAAAAGGATAAAATCTAACTTTTTTACCTTCTCTTTCTTGCTGTTTGCTGTTATGTTGGGATTGGTATGAAGGAGATAGGATGGGTTTTTATAAGTAGTGTTGGTGCTACTCTTTGATTGTTCGGATTTTACTAGGGAATCATAACTGTAAAGATTTTAGCTTTGTGAACATCCCCGTTGAGATTCACGTCCGTCTGTTTCTGATTCTTAAAATAAATTTTGTTGTTTTGGTTGCTTGAGCTTTGAAATTATAAAATTGTATCAATAGCTGTAACATATCAATAGCTTACCTACCAAAAAAAATTTATATATGATTTGATTTAAATTAGAATAATATAGATGGGATTAACCTGGACCATTTAGAAAGATAGAAATTTCTCAAAAGAGATACCCCCCATGAGTCATGGGTCTTCACTCCTCCCACGCCTCCCATATTTCTAGGTCATTTCCTTTGTAACCATTAGATATAAATTTTGTGCTTATGTTTTGTATATTCTGTTGGCCATGGGATTAATCCATCCTGGCTTTTCTGATGTTATGCTTGGAGGGACTACTGGTCCCAATCTCTGTAATTATTCTATTATTAATAGAACTGTCTTCTTTCAAAAAGAAAAATGTTTTGTATTTCAACTTGGCAAGGCATACTTTATTACAATTTTGCTAGTTAGTTCCTCTTTTCTATTTGTGCTTGTGAAATTAAATTATATACTAGTTAGCATTCTATGTCACTAAAAGAAGTGGCTTTGTCATGAATAAGCAAGCTATGAAAGTAGCTGCATTCTTATGTTGCTTATTCTTTCTGCATCAAACTATGGATTGGGAATAGTGCATTGAAGGAAATCAAGTGGGTTGTTAGAACTTCCATCATTGTGTAGGATTCTAGACATTTCTCGGAGACCCATTATTTGCCAACACTGGTTCAGGTTGTTCGTATTTCTCATGATCCCCAAGATGTTGGAGTCCTTTTAGGTAACTAGGCAGAGCTGCTTTGATTTGTGCCTTTGGAGTTCTTTTGGAATATAAGCTACCTTTTTTTTTCCCCAACATCCGTGCATGCATGCATATCTGCATCTTGGTAAAATTATATCACCACAGGTATGAGAAAAGGGAGCGCCGTTTCAGTTGGGAGGCCAACCGACGGCTTTGTGTCCAGAAGTTAGAGAAACAAATTGCCACCAATTCGGACCCGATGGAAGAAGTACCTGTACCGGAGTTCGCTATTGTGTTCTTCCCTAAAGAAAAGGAGCTGCAAGCCGGGATTGATTACTTTCTGTGTGAATTAAAGAAGTGCTCGTAGGTTTGGTGATGTCTTTCTGATTAGCATAGACACGGTTGTCAAGATCTTCATGGAAGGTTGCATGAAAGCTAGCTTTAATTTATGAAGGGTTCTCTCAAGATCTTCATTTGAAGATCGCAAAGATGTTGTGTTGTTTTAACAAGTGGTACTTGTAGGCATGGTTTTAAATTTCGACCGAAATCCGAAATTTGGCGAAATTTCGAATTTCAGCCTTTTCGAGAAACTGCTATTAAAAAAAAAAAGAATTGTTACAAAATTTTGGAATTTCGGTCCAAAATTTCGAAATGAATTAAATAAGCTTTTTTAATTATTACCAAATTTCGACCAAATATTTGGAATTTCGGTCGAAATTTCAGGTGTCCGAAACCGAAATTTTAAACCATGCTTGTAGGAATGATCTTCTAGGAAGATTATAGTTTTTGATTTATTAGTATCTTGTGGTATAGATGTACAGAGTAATGTAAAAGGGGAAACCAAATTAAAAAAATTCGAATTTCGGCCTTTACAAAATTTCGGTCCGAAATTTCGAGAAAATGTAATTTAAAAAAAACAAACAAAAGAAATGTTACAAAATTTAGGAATTTTGGTCCGAAATTTCGCAATGAATTAAATAAGCTTTTTAAATTATTAACAAATTTTGAAAATTTCGGAATTTCAGGGGTACGAAACCGGTACCGAAACCGAAATTTTAAACCATGCTTGTAGGAATGATCTTCTAGGAAGATTATAGTTTTTGATTTATTAGTATCTTGTGGTGTAGATGTACAGAGTAATGTAAAAGGGGAAACCCTGGACCTGTCCAGGGTTTTGAATCTGTCTCCTAGGACCTCATATGATGGCTCATGGGAGACTCCTGGTTCCTCTATCATGTAATCTTCGTATGATTATCAATACATTTTGTCAACTTTTAAAAAAAGTATCACCACAGGTAATGTAATGTGCAGTGATAAATTATCCTCTGAGCTGGATGTAATGGGTCACTGATCATTGACCGTGCAGATATATCGCGCTGTTACGAAATTCACAGAAGACTTCGATTTCATAGGAATGAATGAAAAATTCAAAAAGGATGAAGTATGGGGTCATCTTGGTAAAAGTAAGGCCCATTTAAGGGACAATGGGGATGGAAGAGGTGATGATGAAGAGGATAATCCGGAGGAAGATGATTCTGAATCCTCAAAAATTGATATCAAGGTATGATTCCAATATTCTAGCTAACCTCTAAACTTTATCCTGTGCATCAGCTTTTTTTTATTTCTGCACCTTTCCTCTTCTACAGCCTGTTTATGTTAAGGACGACTTCTTTGATTCCCTCTCTTGCAATGCACTGGACCAAGGAACTCGAAATGGAAGGACTAAGTTCTCTGAGCAAATTAAAATTGACACCGAGGTATTTGTTTTGTTTTTTTGTTTTTTTTAATTTTGCTTTTGGTTGTTTCTTGCACAATTGATTTAGGTTACAGAACATGAGGATTTTCGTATTGCATGCAGACTTTTGGCGATTTTCCTAGGCATCGTGGCGGTCGAGGTGGCTGGGGCCCTGTTCGTGGTGGTCGTTCACGGGGCGCTTACTATGGAAGGGGATATGGCTATGTTGGGAGGGGTGGAACCCGGCCCTTTCGAAATGGGCCACCTAGTTAGGGAAGTAGAGGTATTAATATTTTGGATGAAACTTCTCCAGGTTAATACCTGCCAAGAAGGGAAACTGAGAGAGGGTCTATGCTTATGTAATGGTAGTGTGTGTGTTCTTTTCAGCAGTGTAAAATAATCATAGCTCAGGACAGAGGGATTGCCATGGAATCTTGAAATAAGGGGATCTGTATATGGGCTAGTTTGAATTTTTGGTGAACATGCAGGTGGGAATTTGCTTGTCTTTTTTTTTTTTTCCCTCATTCTTTTAATGAGCAACATTTAAGTCTTTTTCTTGTAGCAAATCAGCTTCCTTTATTGATAGAACTGTTGGGTAAAGCATCTTTATAATTCAAACTTTATTGTAAAATATGATAGAAACATCTTCAACACAATGGTAAATGGGCTCAAAGCATTATTCATATTGGTAGTAGTCTCCCTAGAGCCAAAGTGCATACAACTTAATAATAATAATAATAATAATAATAATAATGACCAGATTGTGGGTCAATGGGCGCCTCTCGCTGTGAGTTAAAATCGCAACCACACGTTGATAATCTGGTCTAAAGATAGTGTGGTTGTGACTTCCACTTACACCGAAATCCAGTGCAAACGCTCTATTTGCAAGTGGCAACCAAGACTCTTCTTGGTGGTAGGGAAGGCCTCCTTCCATGGAGTAAAGCCAAGTTATCAAGGAAGAGTATGTCACCCTTCTGCCATTTGAACTGGATGCTCTCTTCTTCAATGATCTCTCCACACCTCTTCACCGCATTTTCAGGTAGCTCGGAGCCGTCTGCGAATGTTGCCGAGCTGAATTCCTTGCCATGCATCCCTACAATTGTGTTGAACCACATCTTCCTTTCTTTCCTTCCAGGAAAGACCCTGGTTAGAGATCGTGGGCCCAAGATTGTCTTCGCGGCGCCATTTGGCTGCCATTCCATGTCCATCCCTAGGGCGTTGGCCCTGCAACTCATGAGATGAACATATTAAGTTCTAGCCAAAACCACAATGAGAGCCTATTATGAAATAATTCATATCATATTCTGCCAGTAGAAAATTGGGAGGTGGAAAGGAAATACAATATACATGGAATGTTAGGCAAGAATGCTATGGAAAAGAAAAAAAGTAATAGAGTCAATTCACCCTCCCTAGATGAAACTCAAATAACCTATTAAATGATTGCTTCACCCTTCAAAACAAAATTAAAGTTAGATCAAATCCCAATTCAAAGGACATAAAAAAAATGTCCTTGTTCAAAACACCTTTTCTCGGCTTCGGCTCGGTCCGAGGTTAGAAAGGCGTCCTCCCAACCTCTACCTCTCATGGAAGCCGTATCGTTCTTGCTGAGAGCTGTGAATGTGTATCGCAGTCCCTTCTCTTCCATCTCTTTCACAGCTTCTGGGAATTCCTCTAACATCCGCTCCGCGACTCGAAAGCTTGGAACAAATGGTGTTTCTCCACCCTCTGGTGGTGGCACGTCGCACCACAGTATTACTTTGGTAGGACATTCTTTTATCTGTTTAAAACATATCCAATGAATAGTATCTTGAAGACCCAGATAAAATTAGTTCTATATTAATCTTATTTGCAAATGGGACATTAAGGCCTCTTTAGAGGCCATTAAATATACCATTTCTAAAACTAACACAACCACTACTTAAAAATAATCATATTTAACTTCAAAATCATTTGCATATATATGATAACGGATTTGCTAGGGTCCTTCGCAAAAGGCATTTCGCAGCTGGTCTGTCGCATGTCAGACCAATTCCCATGATAAGATGTGCTAACTTTAGAGATCAGTCTGCATTTTTTGGTATGAATTTTAAAACCAACGGAAGGGATTATTCTAGAGAAAGTGTTGTTTTGCAAATAATTTGGAAAATAATTTAATTCAAATTTGGAATAATTGAATTAAAAGTTTACAAAGTTTGAGAAAGCTGAGTAACTAACTTACCAGAACCATTTCATGGTGGTAATATATGAATTCTGAGAGGGGGCCCTCGTTTGCGGTCCAGATCCGTTTGTGGATGTGGGTCCGAGGGGCGGGTCCGACGTATCGGATGTCATCCCAACCGAAGGTTTCAACAACTTCATTGAATTCCTCAGCGCTTTGCACATTGAAACCTCGAAGGAGAATGGCACTGTGCTTCACAAGCTCCTTTTCAAACCACTCCTTGTTATCTCTAAGGGTAGAGAGGAGAGAACTGATGTCATCTTGATGGGATTTTGCAGGTTGCAAAACCATAGGAATTTCTTCACCATCAATGGTCTTCTGGCCCACACATTTTCCTACCTTGATTTCCTCATAGATTGACTCCATCTCAGTAAAAAATGGCCCTCCTCCTGACTGGAAAAAAGGATAAAATCTAACTTTTTTACCTTCTCTTTCTTGCTGTTTGCTGTTATGTTGGGATTGGTATGAAGGAGATAGGATGGGTTTTTATAAGTAGTGTTGGTGCTACTCTTTGATTGTTCGGATTTTACTAGGGAATCATAACTGTAAAGATTTTAGCTTTGTGAACATTCCCGTTGAGATTCACGTCCGTCTGTTTCTGATTCTTAAAATAAATTTTGTTGTTTTGGTTGTTTGAGCTTTGAAATTATAAAATTGTATCAATAGCTGTAACATATCAATAGCTTACCTACCAAAAAATTTTTATATATGATTTGATTTAAATTAGAATAATATAGATGGGATTAACCTGGACCATTTAGAAAGATAGAAATTTCTCAAAAGATATACCCCTCATGAGTCATGGGTCTTCACTCCTCCCACGCCTCCCATATTTCTAGGTCATTTCCTTTGTAACAATTAGATATAAATTTTTTAACATAAAAAATGTTCTTCATATATAATATATATTTATTAGAGAATTGCTAACGTCCATCGCAAAAGGGTTTTCGCGCCAGCCACCTCGTTAATGAAGACAACAGCTTTTGTCTCCATTCACGAGGGGGCTGGTCTGACGTGCAACAGACCAGCCTCGAAAAGCCTGAGCTTAGCAAATCCCTATTTATTAAGTACCAAAAATACTTATTGGCTTTTTCTAAAATACTTATTTTAGAAAAATGCGATCGATGATGCTTTATTGTAGCATCATTACTTTGTTTTAGTGTTACGATTATTTAGATGCGGTCTGCATTATTTACGAAAGGTTTAGGCAGAAGATGTCATATATAGTTAACCATTCCTAATGGACTTAGATTTAATTAACATAATTTTATATTGGGTAGATTTTTTTAGGGACAAAAGACATTGCTATGATCAGAGATCAAAGGTCATGCACAAAGAAAACAAAATTAGTGCAGGATATATCATTATATTATCCTATTCTCATCTTCTTCTTGTCAATATGTGAAGCTATTATTATTTTTAACGGCCATTGCATGAGTTGATTCTAACGTCATTTAAATATGATTCTCATATATCATATACACTAAAACTAGGTGTACAACAACCATTATTTAAAAACTAGGGCTCATATAAGAATTTGGCTAAAGGTAAAATTGAGTTGTCTCGAATGAGTCAATGATTAATGTGCTCCGTGTTTCATTAACTTGGGCCAGTGAAAGGAGTTTTTATTGACTCTGTAAGGTCAAATCTAAACTCAGATAAGAACTCAAGTTAGATAAAACCAAGTCGACTCATGCAAGTCGAGGATTGACTTGGGGGTTTTTATCTAGGTGGTGCTCACATTGGGTGCGATCATACAAGCACAAATTCACTAATCCCATATGAACTCCGAAGCTAAACATGCTCGGGTGAGATTAGTACTAGGATGGGTGACCCCCGGTAAGTCCAAATAAGTTCCGTGTAAAATCCAAAGAGGAGCGTCTTCCCTATATTATTGCAAATGTGTGGACCTCACATTTGATTGATCTGAACAATTTCATTTTGGTGGGCCCTCTCTTGGATCTCCATTGCCCCATTATTGCCCCAAAAATCATGTTAGTCAGATGATTTTAAAAGCAAAGAAAGAGGCCAAAATTAAAATCGGAGAGATTAAAATAGTATTAGAGCAAAAGAGATCCAAGGTAGGGTCCACCATTAAGGCACTACTTGTTTTGGCCCAGTTCGTTTTAGATTTTGAGCCCAAAACTGAATATTGGACTAAAAAAAAACTGCGTTTAATTTTGTGTCCAATAATCACTTTTTGACAAAATCAATTCTCAAAACCCAAAACAAACAAGGCTTTTGGATTTTGAGAATCATTCGAAACAGATTCTTGGCAAAGTTGAGCATTTGATTTGTAGTTTAAAATCGATTCTGGACTCAAATCAAGTCGATTTGAGTCCAAAGCAAACTGGGCCTACATGATTCGGATCGATCAAACTGTGGGCCCACATATGCAATACAATTGTGTCACAAGCATAACATTCCTTTTACAAATAGTACATTGAAGCTAGGAAACCACCTTAAGATAGTCCACATGGCCATTTATCCTAGAGATGCCGGACGAGATGAGTACTTTTAAATGTCTAAGATTCTGCATATGAACTACACACCAAAGCTCAGTGTATCAACTTGCTACTTAGGTACGGGGTCTGTTTTGGTAATTATACTATCCTGATGACGCTTACCAAGTCCAACAACAAAGTGTAGTAGCAGTTAAAGCCTTCACAAGCAGAATGAGAATGACAAACAAAAAAAGGAGATTAAAAAAGGAGTGGGACTCGGTTCTTTTGTTAGACCACTGCCCTCCTTCTCAGCCCGAATCTTCTTTTATCAATCATTTTCATTTGGCACAGTTAAAGACAAACCCATCTCAAGTTTTAAATGAATTCACAGTCTCTCAACTCATAGATGGAGAATCAAAAGATAATTGTGGTGGTAGAGGATGTGGATGCAGCCCGATTCGCGCTCCGATGGGCCGTCGAGAATCTCCTTCGCAATGGGGATCTCATCACCTTACTCCATGTCTTCCCTTGTTCGAGATCGAAAAACAAGCAGAAGCAGAGGGTTCTTAGACTGAAAGGCTTTCAATTGGCCTTGTCTTTCAAGGATCTTTGTGTTGGTATTCCTGAGGTATGTTTTTTAATGAGTTTTTTTGGTATTCTTTCTGGGTTATGATCATTAAGTATAGGATATACACAAAATCTCAGTATATAGATCTCTACCATCAAATCACTCTATATGTCATTGATCCTAACTGTCTGATCAGTGGACTTCTCAATCTATGAATGTTCACATATCTTTTGCTAATTGCCCATAAGTTTCTCTTGAATGGAGGGTTAGGCTTTAGCCGATTATTGGGGAGTTAGAGATGCTTTCATATATACCAAAATTCCAGTGTATTGTTTTATCTTTATTAGATGTTCATATCAAATTTCATGTGATCACATTTGGAATGGAACTAGGCTAATTATTGATGTTTTAATTTATTTGCAATTGGTTTGATTTGATCGAACGGTCCCGATTGTGCTAGGCGAAGGTGGAGATTATTGTCACAGAGGGTGATCAGGGTGCAACAGTTGCGTCCTTAGCGGAAGAAATCGGAGCTTCGACGCTGGTCTTAGGACTCCATGATCACAGTTTTCTTTACAAGTAAGAAGTTCATCTTTCCATGACAAATTTGGATAAGATTCTCCATTTAGAGCTGAGAGAATTGCCCCATTATTAGTAGGGTGAGGGTGATCTAAGTAAGTGGGTCCGACCTTGGATTGGCCATGGCCTAAAAGTCGACCTGATTGTATCAATATAACCATCTACTTACTTTTTGATTATGTTTCTCACTGTCCATTTGTCGGCTCTGAATCGACCGTTGGATCCTATCAATATGTGGTCATGAATCATCCAAGGTGGCGAATACGCCATCGATGGGTGGGACCCGCATGTATGGTGGGAGCTAGGCAGCTGGGCTCTGAATTATTTAATTAGGATCAGTGGTCATTTCCCAAAAAATTTTGAAATCCAAAGTTTGGACTCTAGTGTGGTTCTATAATTTGCAAATTCATAGATGAATGACCAGGTACATGAATATACACTATTATCTGGTGTATATTCGACCATCCATTCTAGAGATAATCTTGTTCTACTGTACTATCATCTCGAGGTGGGTCTCAAGGGGTGCACTATCTGAGGATCCTTTTAGAAAAATGGATGAGAAATGATTGAATATACACCGAATATCGGTGTATAGTCTAGCCATCTAACCATTCCTATTATTATTATCTTAATCTTGTGAACTTGAATTCAAAATGATCTAAAACCTCTGTTTTTTCAGATTGACAATGGCCAATAACTGCATAAGCAAGCTCAATTGTCGAGTTCTCGCCGTGAAGCAACCATCGACAAGGAAAGAAAGCGCTAGAAACGTGGAGTTTTCGCAGATTGAGATCACAAGATTACGGTGAGTTTTAACAATCTTCTAATATCTATACTTGACCTTAATCCTCCAAGAAAAATATTGTTTGTCTAACCAAATTCCTTTCAATTTCAGTGTCTCAGAGCATAAAACCCCACTTCAAATCTTCCCTAATTCTCTAGGGATGATTTGGAGATCAAGGAGGAGCAAAGAGAGCATGTGAACTTCGCTCTGTTCACTAACTGTCATGCCCACATCACACCGTATATGTTCTTGCTAACTTTGATTTGGGTAAGATTTAAGTAGCCGGCCAAGCTCACCTACTCCTTAATTTCTAAATCTACCATGTCACTTTCTGCTTGAATGTACTGATGAGGAGCAGTTGGAAGTTGACAAGGAGGAAAAATTGATGTTACAAATTCACCTATTTGAAAGTTACAGGAATTTGATAACCTTTCTGATTGACATAATTGGCAGCAAGAAACAGAGATTTTTGTATGATTAAACTCGTGGGTCCTTCACATTGAGGTGAAGAAAAATGAGATTACTTACAATTCTCTGAAGTTGAATATTTTATTCCTTCTGCATTTACATGGATAAATGAGGAATGATCTTTTGTATCAACCATTCAATTATATAAACAGTCTCTAGTGAAATCAATTATGACCACTGGATGAGACATAGCCTAATCTTCACATTAATCGGTTGTGATCAAAGGATGTAGATTATTGCTTGTTTAAGAGGTACCCATGTGATTTGATGGTCCAGATCAATCACCTTATGCACTGATAGGACACTAGGCACAGTCTATACATCAACTTTCCATGTGTAGTTTGATAGAGAAAAGATTGCCTTGCAATAATGATAAAGTACATGTAGGAAGAATTGCAGTTAGTAGAAACATCATTATGAATAAATAAATTGGCAAGTGACAAGTGATGGGACACTGTTAGAACTCACCCTTAAAAGCTAGCCGCTGCTCCGTTTGGATGCCGGGTTTTTTTCTTTTCCTGGGATTTATGTGGGTAAAGGTAGGAGACAAAAGAGGGGACAATCATTAATTAGAGAAAGATATTATGATGAGCGGAGAGAAAGAGTAGAGAGAGAAAGAGATGCCACCATTTTCAAGACAAGATTTTGCTGATGTCAGCAAGAAAAAGCTGATGTGACCACTAAATATTTTCCCACATAAATCCCAGGAAAAAAAAAACCCAGCAAGAGTGCCCGAGCCTTTATAAGCCCATCAACCATCCCTTCACTTTTCCGATGTGGGATCTTTGCTTTTGCCTGGAACCCCCAACAATAAGAAAAAGGTTTAAGTTTGTTTTGATACTATCAAACAAGAATACCGGCAAGACAACTTAGTGTGTTCGTAAGGTTATCAGACCACGTGAGTACACACCCTAGTGTAATTTTTGTATCACGAGGCATATGTTATTAATCCATTTGCACCGTCAATCAGTCATTTGTGGGGTGAATTTCGGATGTGGATTAGTGACTTCACTCGATGGATAAGTGAATTTACTTTCATCATCTGATCATTTTCAATTACTTCTATTTTAATTTCCTACTACCTCGTTGTTTTGTTATAATTCAAAACCATAGACACCATAGATTACACTAAATAGCTCCGGTACTATGTAGAAAATCGTTAGGCAGAAACTGATCCGATCACACACAAAAAATAAGAAAATAGCAAATATAAAGAGCACAAGTATGACATGAAGATTCAAGTAGTTTGGCATAAAAGTTGCATCCACGGGGCAAGAATTGATTTTCACTGACCAATCCTCAGAAACCCCCTTTCTTCTCACCCAAAAAGTCCCTTTTCTTTAACTTTTCCCTAGTAATCCAAGGAAATACCCTCTCTCCACTCACAATCAAGAGAAACCCCTTCCCCCACCCTTGAGGGTATTGATGTTATTCCCCTTCTCCATGGTTTTAGGTTAGCCACCTCAATACCCAACATTTCTCGAGTTTTAAAAAACCCACTGTTATTCAAAATAGGCTAAAACACACCAATCCTAGTTGTTGGGAATGTTGCCCTGTTTCCTACGTGGGGTGGGTAGGGCTGCAAACGAGCCGAGCCGAGCCGAACATTGGGGTGTTCGTACTCGGCTCGCTTAGTTTGAGGTTTGGTTCGTGTTCGTGACGAGCTTTTTTTTTGGGCTCGTGTTCGGCTCGCCAAAATTCAACAAAGCTTGAGCTCGGCTCGTTTAGTAACGAAGGAGCCCGAGACGAGCTTTTAATGAGCCGAGCCAAGCCAGGCTTGAGCTTGGTTGGGTTCGGGTTCAACTTGTTTAGTAAACACATCAAATAAATACCATTAAGTAATATATATATAACGAACATAATCCGAGCTTTAAAGCTCTGCTTCGCTTTATGAACCGAGCCTAAAATGTTCACGAGCTTGTACAAGCTGAACGATACAAAGCTCAAGTTCGGCTCGTTTATTTGACGAGCCTAATTTTTGGGCTCGGGTTCGGTTCGTTTAGTAAATGAACGGGCCTGAGCCGAGCTTTTAATGAGCCGAACCCAAACATGTTTGTGATTTGGCTCCGTTCATTTGCAGCCCTAGGGGTGGGAGGCAAAATGGAAACACTTGTTGTGTAGGTTTTATATAAAAAGGAAATGATAAAGTCGCCCCTTTTCTTGGTTTTTTTCATTGGTTACTCCCCTATACGATCTTGGGTGAGAGGGCAAGGAAAGGGTTGCGGGTTTGTGGGTTTTCAGGTTGAATCCATTGCAATCCTTGTATATTGTTTTTCTCATAGTAAAAGAACTTCTCGCCCGTGGACATAGGCATCTCAGCCAAACCAAGTAAATCTCGGTGTTCATCTTGTGGCTTGCTTTTATTTTCTATTTTTCAATTATTTGTGCATGATTAGACTAGATTTGCCAAGTGGATTTTCTCAACACTAGTCCAATTAGGTAATTTTAAGAAAAAGTCCCACAGCAGGAAAAAGACAAAAAACCATAGAGAAGGGGACTAACACCAATACTCTCAAGGGTGGGCCGACTCACAATCAGTCCTCAAAATCCAAAACAAAGAGGGTCTTAAAGGTAAATAAGTGTGCCACTTTCATAGAAGAATTGTGTGACTTATATTTGGAAATGCCAAAATGGTAATGCAATTCAGAGGAAGGACAGTTGTAGGATCTCTCTAATAGGGGTTTCAATGGACTCGGCGATCCACTGATCCTCAAAATTTGATGTGATTAAAATGGACCCTGGATACAAATTTAATCGGACCAATCCTTAACAAAACTCATTTTAATCCAACTGGATGACACCCTTGCACCCTAGGTTTTGGAATGCCTTTCCCCACCTTTGCAAAACTAGAGGTATGTCTGACAACCATGAAAAAAAAAATCATGGAATATTTGTTTACCTAGGCCATTATTTGGGAATCATGAAATATGTTTCCATAGAATGAGCAATTTTGAGAGGACACCCGTGAGGAGAGGGTGAGAATTGACAAAAATTGGAAAATATAAATTGCATTTTGAGTGGATTAATTTTTTTCATTGTTTTTCAACCTCTTCTTACCCTCTCCTCACTAACTCCTCAGATCCTTCCCTCTACCGTCTCTCCTCATTGGATAGGCTAATATTCCACGAAAAAATAAAAAATAAAATTTCATGGTTGCCAAACTTTCAAAATTCCTTTTATCACTACAATAGAAATGGTTGACAAAAATACATATGCCAACGTTCTTGAACGCCAGTAATAGCAAGCGGCCCCCCAATGACAAATGCAAGCAAAGTGTAAATTAGTCCTTCCCCCAAGTGTAAATTCCTGACTCTGCCCCTGGCACCACACTTTGCATAATGTAGCCAATAGGGGCGCTCATGAAGGTGATTTTTGCAAGGGCGCCCGTCATTCTATCATTCCTTTTATTTAGAAGGGCCTTTAATTTATGATGATATCCTTCTGAATTAACCACAATTATATCGTTTCTGTCTGATTCACGGAGATTTTCTATAAATTTTTTTTTACCAACAAGCATCGTTTTAGGGTTCCTCCAAGAAAATCTAAACCGTTGATATTTAAAACCCTTAATCTTAGGAATGGGGATGTTCATTCTTGATGGACTAGGACGACGTGGGGTTGCATAGCGGGTTCACAACTTCAAGGTTTTTAGTAGACGCTAATTATGCACGTGCTAATATCTATATGGAGCCTCGTTTAAATGTGTAGAAAGGAGGGAGAGAGAAAGAGGAAAGAGCGCAAAATCCAAGCCATGTTGGTTGAGTCGGGACTTGAGAGATAGCGCCGCGACCAAGAAAGGCTCGGACGGCTGGCTCCTGTGGGTGCGCCTTTTCTGCTTTTTCACGTCGCTTTCGCGGCTCCATTTACATATCATCGACTCCACCCACTCAACTACATCAGCAAATAAGGAAATTTAAAAAGAGACAAAAAAATGGCGATGAGAAATTCTCACCCCCCCTGTTGGATGATTCGCACCCCTCTTCACTTGAGCTGTGGGCCTATGGCTGACTTTAACGCTTTTTAATGTGTAAAAGGGGTCCTACAGGATAAAGAGAGTTGTGACTCGCATCTACAGCTCTTTACCGCTCCTGTTTGGCTTGAAGAGACCATGTTGGATTCTAGCCGTTGAATTTTAACCATCTATTTGAAGCACAAATATACACGCTAAACTCCCAAAATAATCTAAGGAAACATATGCACTTAGGCCCTCTTCGTTTGGGATTGTGGCAGCTGATTATGATTATTGGACTCAAAACTAAACGTAATTTTGAGTCGAATAATCACAATCGGCTGCGACAATTTCAAAGGAACAAGGACTTAGCTATCCTTTCATTATTTGTCTATCTTATTTAGAAAATAAGTTTATATATGTACAGGCACACGCGTGTTGTAAATAGAAAAAAAAAAAAAAGTGTTACAGGATGCCTTTCCCATTTTTTTTAAATTCTACCATACATAGGTTTTTAATTGACCCCGACCCAAGACCGCCTCTTATTTATGAATCATGATTACAAATTTTCATTTTTTGGAAGAATGAATTTTCTTTTCTAGGCCACCACAAGATTATAGGATTCTTTGATCTTGTACCGAATGGATGATAACAGCCTATTGATTCAAAATTCAAATGGATTGTCTGAGACATTTTTCCCAAAAATAAAAGTGTTCGAACTTCGATATTCGAAAGCCTTTAATCGAGTGGTAAGGGTGCAATTTGGGTTGTGTTGGGTTGAGCTTTTGCTAAAAAAAAATGAGTTGGAGTAGACCCAAACGCGATCTGATTTTATGATAAAGTCTCAACCGAAATTCCCAAAAGTAGACTTGAATTGCACCCCTATCAATGGGTTATGGGTATGATGTTAGTTTGGTGTGAGACTAGTCAAGCATCTACAATTGGTAGTTCACGTGGATGACTTCTAGTCATAAATCAGACGGATTGAACGTTCAACCATCTGATTAATAGTTCCAAAATGGCTCTCCTAATAGAGCTAAGTGTACTAGAATGGGATAAAATTAGCGAAAAAATATATGTACTTCAAAACATGGTGGATTAGTGTAAGAGAATATTAGATCTGACCCATTGGATCTAGAGTTGAATTATGGTGGATAGTTTAGATCAGGATCATCATTCTTATGCTTCTCTTTATCTTTTATCATGTTCATCAGCATGTACTTATATAAGTGCTGATTATTGCTAATGAAGATTAATCAAATCTTTAATCTTATCAAATAGAGTAGGAGGAGTGGGAGGCACATCCTCTTACAAGAAATAGAAGATACAGCTAACGAACGGCTTGTATTGGCTGGACTCCACCGATAAGTTCCGAGCCCAAGTACAGATCCTAGCCGGGAATGAGATTCCAGCAACAAAAAAACCCAAAAAGTCGATGATAAATTCGCACCCGCTGCAGGATGATTCGCACCACTGGAAGGTTAGAGTATGTGGCGAACTTTAACCCTTTTTACAGGCGGGTGCGAATTTATCATCTCCCCCCCCCCCCCCCCCCCAAAAAAAAAAGAAAGGAAAAAGCAAAACGTGGTCTCCAAGCCGTCGAAAAGGCGTCAAAAAACGCATGTTAGGCGTCGCGGCTCCTGCTAAAAGGCGTCGACTTCACGAAAAAAAAACTCATCTCTCTCTGTACCTGCTCTCTCTCTCTCGCCTCGCCCTCATCTCTCTCGCTCGGCTCAGATCCGGCTCCGATCCAGCTCCGATCCGGCTCCAATTCCTCCCTGCAACTCCCCTCTCTCGCTCTCCTCTTCCCTCCAATTTCCTTACAATTTCCACCATTTCTCCATCTTCTCTTCCTCTCTCAATTCAATTGAATGTTCCTCGCCGCCGTTCTCCGATCAATTTCCGGCGACTCGATCCGGCGCCGGAAGAAGGCAAAGAAACCCTAAAAAGCGTCTCTCAGTGAGTTTTCTCTCTTGCCGAAACCCTAATTTCCGTTTTTTTGCATGTCTCTCTGATTTCCTCGCGTTTTTCAGATCGTGTTTTCAACTTGTTGACGCCTGCCTCCGGTTCTGATGCGTTTTGAGGTAAAAATCGGCAACTAATTTTTCTTCCTTCAAAATTTGCCTGGACTTTTTTTTAAACATTCTTGTAGTGAATAAATAAAGGTCGATGCTTTGATTAGTTTTTGAGACAGTAAATTTTAATATGTAAAGTTGTTTTGATTTTTAGTATCAAATGCATGATTTGAGTGGTTTGTTCATAGTTACTTGTCAAACTGAGGAGAAATATAAACAGTTTATGATGTTGCGAGTCATCGGCCAATTCCTCGGTCTCGATGAGTTCAATTATGATACCAGATAGATCAATGAAGGAGAAATGGAAGAGGAATTAGTTTTATTCATATATGAGGTGTATAATTAGCAGTGGCATTGGTTGTCCTTCTTATATGTGCTATGTAGATCAATCTTGATGTAGATTAATCTTGATTTTAGTCGATGTATGCTGTTGGACCTTAAATTAGGTGTTGGATTGGCATATGTAGAATGTTTGTTTGTAATCATACTGAAGTTTGGACTCTGAAGCATTCACTGTGTGATTTTTTTATTTGATGACATAGGGTATCCCCATCCCATTTTTAGGGCGGGACTAATCCCTATGGATGCACGCAATCATGCGTGAACAACTGTGTGATTGTTCTCGTGTACAATCGAGTTTTCTGTAATCACTGTGAAGCTTAGAGGCCAGATCCTGCCACTAGCATGCGTTCCCTAGTCTGCTTCAAAGTTCAAACCATGAACATGAAGAGTACCAACTTTTACTCTGATGTGCTCTGGCTCCCATGCCCATTCCCGCCTCCTCCGGTCCTACCTTAGAAGCTTTAAAGTTGGTACGAGTCACAGTTTCTGTAGGGCCCATCAAGAATCAACGAGGCATTTGTATGTTGAAATAAAGCGTACATGGAGGAGGAAGGAAGCTTTTGGGCGTCGTTAGAGGGAACTGTGCAGGTGAAGAGTGTGAAACTGTGTATTAACACCAAGGAGAACAATGTCGACATCTGTTGGGAATCGACAATGAGTGAAGACTGTCACAGACTCACAGTAGCTAATATGGCCAATGAGTTTACTAATTGTTACACTCTTCGGGATGATTTCTTTGACAGGGACTACGATTTTTGTTTTGTTGTTTCTGGGAGCTTGATGTCTGCTTTTGGTTATTTTTCTTTGTTTGGAAATTTTGACGGGCTTCAACCGATCTGATCATGCACGAAAATACTGGAAAGAAACAAACCGCAAGATGCACACACCGAATTTTACGTGTTCTGGCCAAGATGCCTACATCCACGGTGAGATCCCGATCTTCCACTATGAGAAAGCAAAACTATAAGGATTACAATGGATTCATCCGAAACCTAATAGCCATAACCCTTTCCATCCTTTCTTCTCAACCAAGACCGTACACAAGTACAAAGAGAAAACACCCTCTCTCAATTTTTCACCACATGAAAAATTCCCAAAATTCCCAAGAAGAAACTCTCCCTCTCACCCTCTCACTCTGTCTTTTCCCTCACCACTCCACTCTCTTATGGCCATGTGGTTTCTCACCTTGCTTCTACCTTCTAGAGACTTAAGTTACCCCCCTTCCTCCAAATCCAACTGGGATAATACCAAGGATCCATATCCTACTCCTAGTAAAACTAGGATGGGCCCACTCTACCTGAGTGGAAAACAAGATGCCTATTCCAACATTCTCCACCTTTGGCTTGTTTTCTGGCCACTTGAAGATTTTTCATTGATGTCATGTCTCCACCATTCCGTTGTCACCTCAAACCACCATTGGCCTTTTGAAGCACCGGACGTACACCATTTAGTCAATTCGTTCTCCCGACTCAAACAACACGGCTAATGTTCATGTATAGCTGCCAACCAGTTGACTCACCCGATTAACCTTAGAGAGGGATCTCGATATGTCCTCCCCATCATAGGTTCTGCCATTACTTCACCACCTTATGCATCACAGAAACCATCAGCATGAGCATTTGTACCAGTTGTAAAAGAGACCGTACACAAGTACCTGCAATTCGTGCACCGTTGCAAACCATCCATCGAGATCTTTTTTTTTTTTTTTTTTTTTTTTTTTGAATAGCACCATCCATTGGGATCTTAGGAGCACTAGTTACGATATCCTCAGTCAGAAGATACAACTTTCTGCACTTCTCACATTTCATTTAGACAATGCAACTACATGTGATTTTCATGGGTCCACCTTCAGTCCAACTGGCCAATTGAAATTAGATTCGTACGCACCTTTGGGACATATGTGTCAGTCTCACTACTAAAAGTGCGCACCACTTCATCAAACATTTTTTTAACGGTCCCAACCCATAACGTCACAAGTGGATCCGTCACCTAATGACACAACACCTGCCTTTCTGTGTTGGAACTTATCAAAATAATCACGCTCAGAGAAAATATAAATAGAATAGCTGGAATCTAATAACCACTCATTGGCATGAGATAAAGTGCACGTACCTTTTGAGACTATCAATACATCTCTATCACAATTGTCAAGCTCACCTGCCACTACAAGTGAAGTGTGCTCCCTGAATCACCGTTAGCCCACTGAGGACAATTTCGCTTCGCATGACCATATTCTTTGCAACGATTACATTGCACTCCCTTTCTACCGATCATGGATCTTGACCTATCTTTACTTGATCCCTTGTTAGATGACACTTGTCTTTGATTTCCACCATGAACAATCTATCCATGCTATTGACTTGTATCAAGAAAAGGTTTCTTTCGCATCTCATTAGATTAGAGCGATGTCGTGACCTCTTCTAACTTTATTGTATCCTTACTATATAATAGAGTAGTCACTAGGTTGTCGTACGAATCTGGGAGCGAGGTTAGAAGCATAAGGGACTTGCCTTCTTCCTTCATCTTTTCATCAACCTTGTGGAGCTGATCCATAAGCCCGTTGTACACAGTTATTTGTTCTAAAAGATTTCTGCCTTCTTGCATCTTCAACTTGTACAACTGCAGCTTCAAATACAGTTTGTTGGCCAAGCTTTTCGACATATAAAGCTTCTCCAACTTCTCCCATAATGTGGGCACTTAAGCACTGATTCTTCTAGGGGTGGTTATTCGGTTAAAACCGAACCGAATAGACCGAAATTTGGAAACCGAAATAATTTCGGTTCCAAATTTCGGTAACCGAAACCGAACCGAAATTTGCCAAAAACCGAACCGAAACCGAACCGAAATTTTATTCGGTTATTCGGTTATAACCGAATAACCGAATTGTGGGAGAAAAGAGGGGAAAAAAATCAAAATCTCGGTTTGGATCGGAGGGCTAGGATCATCCGATCGAAATGATTTTTTGAGCATAACCTAATTAAGTTGTGATCAATCAAATGGACGGTTTTGATCATCCTACGGAGTACACATATAGCACTTTTTTTTGGGAAAAAATGGTTTTCATCCATTATTTCGGTTAACCGAATTTTTTTTTTATAAAACCGAAACCGAAACCGAATAACCGAATTTCCGAAAAAAAAAACCGAAACCGAACCGAAAAGAAAAAAACCGAACCGAATTGGCTGATTCGGTTCGGTTCGGTTCGGTTATTCGGTTTTAACCGAATAATGCTCACCCCTAGATTCTTCTTCCTTAACGTTGAACATAACATTATCCACTAGACCCAGTCAAATTTTGCGATCTGCCTTCTACTCATTGTGTTCCCACTTGGCATTCATAATCTTCTTCGGCTTCTCATCATTTCCCTTCAAGGCCTTAGACAAACATTGTTGAACGATGATGTCTTTTACCCTCATCTGCTATAAGGTGAAACTACCCTTTCCGTCAAACTTATCGATATTGAGCTGGGTAGAACTCAACTTTACGGCTAATTCAGATTACCCCACACCTCTAAACAATATTCTATAAATTTGGTCGTTCCACACAAGGTGGAAAACCTGGAAAAGACGAGTAAGAATCCCTCTTTCCCCATACCGATCACGCTAGTCAATCCTAGATTGATACAGTAACCATCCAAAATGATAGAATGTTTAGATAATAAATATCTTGGTACGAAGCTCCACCTCGAATGCGAATCTTTCGAACAATCTTTCTACCAATGAATAATCTTTCTACCTCTGATATTCTCCTCTGGTGATCACTCTAAGGGCAATCTAACCACTACACCCATGATCGCTTCAACTGTGGCTCTGATACCACTTGTTGAGAAATCCGACGGGTGAAAGCCAATCGAACCAAACACAAAATAGTAGAAAGCAACATACCACAAGATGGACACACCAACTTTTTACGTGGTTGGGCCAAGATGCCTACATCCACAGGTGAGATCACAATCTTCCACTATGAGAAAGAAAGAATACAAGAGTTACAACGGATTATCCACTATGAGAAAGAAAGAATACAAGAATTACAACGGATTAACCCGAAACGTAGAAACTGTAACCCTTTACATCCCTTCTTCTCAACCAAGACCGTACACATTTACGGAGAGAGAAGACCATCTCTCAATTTCTCGCCACATGAGAAATTCCCTGGAAGGAAAGGTGCAAGAGAAAAGAAGTAATAGAGGATCAAGATGAGGGGTGAAAAGACCAGACGAGGAGAAAGGGAAGGAAGTGTGTTCTTGTGTTGGAAATTCCACCAACCCACAAACAGTTTTATTAACTTGCACAAGGGGGAAAACCCAAAGAGGGCCTACACTTAAGTCACTTAAGTGAACTTAAGTGATATTAACATAACACAATAAAAAAAATCTCCAAATTGACATTTTTACAAGTATAACCCCACAAAATGTTAAATAAACTTACGCATTAGCTCACACATTGATAGGCCTCATTATTTCTTTTTTTTTGAATGGTAAGGCCTCATTAATTCTTCACATCAGCCATTGAGTTCTTGCACTTTATGTTAAGCTAACCAATGTTGTTTAATTAGTTATCTCAATAACAATTGCACAATTGGCCGGAGTTCGTGGTTATATTAGACCAATGACCATGCGGTGGGTAAGCTACTTCACTAAAGTTAAAATCTGCATATCCAAGGAATCGTGCACCATACCCAATCTGTAAAAGTCAAATTGCCTCATGTACAAGAATTACTAATATCCCTTTTATTTTTCTTCAGCACATATGAGTGCCCAAAGTGTATATCTTTTTTGTTTTCTTCCATCCGTGAGGTTCGCTGCGGGTCTTCTAGTGCTCTTTTCTCATGAAAGATGGATGGTTCTGCCTTCTCTTTTTCTGTATGGATGGAGATCCTGCCGCCCTTTGTAGGTGCTGTGTGAGCACGAGGACCCTGAACCTCTGTTGTGGATGGGGATGAAGATCCCAACACATGTCTATGGTTTGCCTCTGTTTGCCACAATTAATGCATTTCAGCTTGTCTTTCGTGCTACCTCTGTTGGCTCCTTTGCAAGAGCTCACACAACATCTACACATAGGTTCATTACTTTTGCCAAAAGAAAGGCACAACCAAAACAATAACATGGAACAGTTCACTGATGATGGTAGTTAAGAGAGGGCAGTGACTAGTGACTGAAGGTGTGAAACATTAGAAAATAAAAGAATAAAGTATAACAGTCCACTAATGGTAGAAGTTGAGGAGGATGTATAACTTGAGATTCAGAAAGACGTGCACTCTTTTGGAGTTTGACTCCCTTGTTGGATATCACATCGGTCACTTTGTTAGCCCTTCTGTTTTACATGATAAATTTATTTTTTTTGGTTTTTTGTGGACTTCTTTTCTTGAAAGGATGGCATCCAACCATTGAGTTCTTGCACTTCACACTAAGCCAAGGGTTAAGTTATCTCAATAATAATTTTGCAATCATCTGGAGTTTGTGATTATATTAGACGATGTGGTGGAAAGTCTGCTTCACTAAAGTTTAAATCTGCATATCCAAGGAATCATGCACCCGGTCCAATCTGGTAAAGCTTGAATTACCTCATGTAAGAGAATTATTACTTCCTTTTTTTTTCTCCTTCAGTACATATGAGAGCCACTGGGCCCAACTGAGAGTCAAAACTAATTGTTGGTTTGGGAATAGAGTGTGGCATGGATGTTGTGTCATATCTTTTTGTTGTATGTTTCTTGAGCATTGAAGTCTTTCTTTCTTCTAATATGTATTTCCCAATATTGGAGTAATTTTCTTAAAGATTTGAATTTTGGAGGGAAGGTATTATTTAATTTAGTATCCATATACATTGCTGTTCAATAAAGGTGGAGCATGCCCCCATCACACTGCCGATTTTTTGAAATGCGTGAAATTAATTCATGAGTTATATAAACAAAACAAATAAGGTTTCTTTTTTCGATTTTAGAGTTGCCTTCATGCTTTACTTAAGCTATCACATATTTATTGAAGGTTTTTCTTATGAAAAATATTGGATTGTCAGGCTGGAACCTTCGGTGACAAAACTGGGAACATGATGGATTGGCATGTTAATAATCCGTACAAAAGCATGAAAGGTAATTGGCACTTGTATCTTGCATACATTTATGCTGTCCAAAAACATGTGAAGTTGGCTTTACATTGTACATGGGATTGGACAGTGATCCTAATTAGAGAAGTTTGTTTCACTTATTGGCTTGTATCTCTTTTGAAGCATGGTATACTACCTTTTAAGTTTGAGCATTATAGGATACCAAGTTACCAACTACACTTGATCATACTTATATCGAAGAGTTCTCCGTGGAGACTTTATTGGATGTTTTCGCCTCAACTCTTGCGATTGTTGCATCAGGGTGGTCTATATACTTTTCCTCTCTCTCTCTCTCTATAAATTTGTATACACACACACACACATACATGCATACGCATTTTATACTATATATACACATATATTTATATATATCGCAATTGATGTTTTCATCTAGTTCATTTTTCAATTGTCATGAGATCCTGTTACATATAGTTAGTTTGTGATATTAGTTCTTTACTTATTGTTGTTACATATTTTCTTGTTTAGAAATTTAGTTTGATTTACAGACATCACTTAACATAGAGTATCCCAACATTATTGGATACTGTAACTATATTTGCTGATCTCAGCCTTAGTTCCTTTTTAGGTATCTTAATAAATTGATCTTTTCAAAATATTAAAATAAAAAAATGTGGATTGCCCACAATAGCGTTTTATGAGGGCACCGTTTGCCCGAATCTCCAGAATGGTAAGATATTTCTAAAGCTATGCAAAACCGGACATGATCATGGTTAGGTGTTGTGACTTGCTCAGTGCCATCAAACTAAACTTCAGCATGAGTTTTAATAGAAACCTGTGGGGCCGACCAGGTTTAGTAGGGTATTAAAATGATATTGAACTTGTTAAGGCTTACTCCATTCCGATATGCATTAAGAAACTCCAACAAAGTGGTCGTGTGTGCTTTACGTTTTTTTTTTTTTTAAAGGTAACGGTAATTTCATTAATAAGCAACACAGGGGACAAGGTGTCCCGCTGCATTACATCCCAAAAACCAACACCTTACATCAAAGATACAACAGAACCGAGTAATACAATCGGAAAAAGCCCTCATGGCCTGCTGCTCGACTGATTGAATAACATGACAGCAATTTCCTCATGATCCACCCCCACCTTTGCCAACTCATCTGCCATGGTATTCACAGTCCTTCTCTTATGCGAGAGTTGAGGATGGAGTAGTCGAACAAGGTCGCATATAGCGTCTAGGGTGACATGTTGATGCCACGGCCCACTGCTTCGGTTCAGAGCCCAAGCGATGGTATTAGAAGAATCACCTTCAACTATCAATGGACCTAAGTTATGTTTTTTATACCATTGAAGCCCAAAAAGTAATGCCTTTGCTTCTGCCTCGTTAGCATCGCATATGCCCGGCTGCCCCGAGAATGACATGATAGCACGACCATCGGAATCGCAAATAACCCCACTGACTCCTGCCCTTCCCGGATTCCCGAAAACACTGCTGTCAAAATTCAGTTTGAAGCACCCATCTGGTGGTGGCGACCATCTAGGCATCTCCCTCATGGATCCCTTTTTCTCAGTGATAACCGTTGTCCAGTTCCTTAAAATTGTTCCCACCAAACATGGGAGTCCAGCCTTGGCCCTTAGCCCAAGCAATTATGGCAAGTTTGATATCAAGTAATGCTTACTGCCATGTTCTCACCTTTCTCTGAAATATTTGAAAATTTCGTGTGTGCTTTACTTTATGGACTTTCATATATTGCAGGAGTGGACGACCCACTCTGAATGGAGGGGACTCTTCCAATTTGATGGGGTTCACATTAAAGTCGAGCTCTATGCATTAACAAATACAACCTTGGAAATATGAGTCTTTCCATAGAGAGTCTCGAACACCTTCAAAGAAGTGTGAATGGAGTGGCAGATTCATCATGCCGAGTGGAGGTTGATATGACTGAGCTTCATGTAGAAAGTGCCCCCTATAATTTGGGTCAAGGTACAAGTTGAATCCATTCGTGACATGATTTGATCAAATGTATTTGATCTATTCCGGATTGGTACACATACCAGTCAAGTGAATCTTGTTCTGATGGGTCATAAAAGCAATCATCTTATGGTATTTTTTGTTGTATGCAATGTTTGAAAATAAGAATCGAACTGTAAATTGTAATAGGAGTCGAATAATAAATCGTAAGATTCATTCAGATGAATCAGATCTCTCTCTCTCTCTCTCTCTCTCTCTACACACAGACACACACACGCACACATATATAAGATAAAAAATTATAAATAATTTAGAGAAAAAGAAATTGTCAATTATTCATTTTTCATCCAAATCCATTAATTTAGAAACTACTATGATTGATTATTCAATATCATAATACAAATTGTTTGCTAACAAGCTTATTACATACTAATTATCTTTTTCTCATCCTAACCCATGCATATTGGGCAATAATCTTATAATTTTCAAACTAATATAGGCACAAGATCACCATTCAAATATATATATATATATATATATATATATATATATATATATATATATATATATATATATATATAGAGAGAGAGAGAGAGAGAGAGAGAGAGAGAGAGAGAGATCAATTCTCATTCTCAAAGTCTCAAACATCATATGAAAAATATTAACTATAAAAAAGTAGTAAGTTGTCGATGTCCTCGTTATAGTTGTCTCCCTCCTCGATCTAAGTTATGCCTTGCCCATAAAAAAAAATAATCCTCAACTTTGCTCTTTTGCTCTTCTAATGCTCATAAATCGTAATGCTATGTATGTTCCCAACAAATTGTTGTAAATTATGTGTGTATGCATACGCATATATATTTTATACTAAACAGACATAATTGCTAGGGACAAATGAATAGGAATCTCATATAAACAAAGGTCTGTGCCTGTTATTGATTTATTTAATAACTTTGGATGGCCGCTTTTGAGAATGTGGATATTTCATTTTTCCTTGTTTGCTTTGTCATATTTGCATTTGATTTTAGTTTGTTGCTTGAGCAGAGATGGAACCCAAAACTATGATGGACATGGCACTCATACCAACCATGGATCCAATAGATATTGCGTTAGGTTCTTCAGAAAAAGGGAATGCTGTTCCTGCACCAAAGCCAAGAAAGAAATCAATGACATCCTTGTATCTCAAGTTCTTTGAAACCGCTCCTGATGGGAAGAGTCGAAAGTGCAAGTTCTGCAAGCAAAACTATTCCATTGCAACTGCCACTGGTAATTACTATCAATCACATTTCCTGATATAGAAGCATTTGTGTGTTCATGTGCACGTCTAATCCCCCCCCTCTCCTCCTCCTCCTCCTCCTCCTCCTCCTCCTCTCTCTCTCTCTCTCTCTCTCTCTCTCTCTCTCTCTCTCTCTCTCTCTCTCTCTCTCTCCTCCTCCTCTCTCTCTCTCTCTCTCTCTCTCTCTCTCTCACACACACACACACGCACGCACGCACGCACGCACGCACGCTGCGTGCACTCCATATGGAAATCACCCCATCATTGGGGCCAATGAGTTTGCATGTTTTTAATTGAAAAATGTTACGGTTTCCATATGTGATGAAAGCTCTCTCTCTTTTCACCCTCTTTATACACACATGCAGTTCCACGAATGAGAAGAATCCCTTTGGGCACGGGGTGAGAAAAAACACTTTTCCATTCATAGTTACCATGATTGAGGAGCATCCCCTTTGTGCACAGGATGAGAAAAATTCTCCCGCTTCAAAATGATAAAATACTCTATCAAGTTACAAATATTTTTGTCATTAGAAATACACATGATTGTGAAAAGAAATGGGCATTTTGGAGTAGCTTTTCTTCTCCAATTTGAAATCAGCAGGTTGTCAAGCAACCATGTTTATTAAATATTCAGCAGCACCCCTGCTTCCCGCTCATTCTAGCTGATTCAGTATTTTAAAAGGCCTGCAGTTCTAGTACTCTTTTGGTTTATTTGTTAAGCAGGGTCATTAAAAGCAAATATGATTTTCTTGTATGTAAATGAACTGAGTTATTTTGCCACTGAAGAAAAGGAAGGGATGTTATAAAGAAATTCAATAGTAACACTTGAAGTAGGGATCAATCATTATCTAATATTATTTCCCATTTCACATAGAATGGAATGTTTTGGTAGCCACTACTTACTTTTGTTAATTTTTACTTTGACGTTCTTTGAAGGAAATCTGGGCAGACACCTTAACCATCGACATCCTGGATATGATCGCCAACAAGGGGATGCTGACATGCAGGTATCACAGCCATCCGTTTCTGTAAGCAAGAAGCCTCAACTTCAAGTAAAATCAGTTTCTGTGGATTTTGACCATCTGAACTGGTTGCTGCTGAGGTGGCTCATTGGATCCTCTCTTCCTATCTCCATCTTTGAGGATGAGGGCCTATCAAATTGCTTCAAGTTTCTCAATCCCTCTGTCAAGTTGTGGCCCAGAGAAAGGGTCCAAGCAATCATTCTTGAGGTTTTCAAAAGCATGGTGGAGGACGTAAAGACATCTCTGGAACAGGTGAATTCTAGGGTATCTATCACACTTGATTTCTGGACTTCCTACGAGAAAGTCAGCTATATGAGCATCACGGGCCACTGGATCGATGAGAACTGGTCCTCGCACAAGGTTCTTCTTGATATTTCTCATGTACCTTATGGGGGCGCTGAGATCTATCAGACCCTATTGAAGGTACTCAAGATGTTTAATATTGACAAAAAAATCCTTTCCTGTACTTATGATAACAGTCAGAGTGCAATACATTCCGGTCACAACTTGAAGGAGGATTTGGATGGACGGAAGGTGCCTTTCTGCTATATCCCTTGTGCTGCCCGCGCTTTGAACCTCATCATAGAGGATGGTTTGAAAACAGTAAAACCGGCAATATCTAAGGTCCGGGAATTTGTTCTTGAGATGAATGCCTCTTTGGAGATAACACATGATTTCAAGCAATTGACAACTGGCTATCAAGATGTTTGGAAGTTACCGCTAGATGCATCAACACGTTGGAGTGGCGAGTACACAATGCTTGACATTGTACGCAAGGTATTACTTATTTGAAGAGTGGGCTCCTACTGAGTGCTAAGTTTTTTTTACCATTTGTAAAACCATTTTTTTTATCATGAGCTCCTGAATTGATATTTGTTATGCAGGCTCCTAGTGTTATAGAAACTGTTATGCGGAAGCACGAGGAGAATCTGGGAACAAGGTATATGTTGAACCATACAGAGAAGAATGTGATGAATATCGTTCACGTGTTTCTAGAGCCGTTCTATAAAACAACAAACAATCTCTGCACGAGCAAATCCCCCACGATTGGCCTGGTTCTCTTTTTCATGGACCATGTCATCGAAATGATTAGTACGTGCACCGAGGGTCGCGGTAGCCCTGATTGGCTCAAGGCCGCTGCTGGCGAGATGGCCAAGAAAGCTTGGAGTTACAGCACCCAAGTACATAATCTATTCACTTATATGTCTGCAATCCTTGATCCGAGAATCAAAGGGGATCTTCTTCCAGAGAATCTCAACTCGGAGAGCAATCTAGAGGAAGCCAGGAATCATTTTGTAAGGAATTACTCGACCAGCCATTTCCCATCGATTGGTAATGGATATAGTGCTCAGGATAGTGAAGAAGGTAGTAGTGTGTCATTTGCGGAGGAGATTGCTCGAAAGAGGCGGAGGGTGAGCATGGGGACCACCATGGACGAGCTCTCCCAGTATCTATCAGAGCCTCCGGCACCTATCGCGACCGATGTTTTAGAATGGTGGAAGGTGAACAGTACACGCTATCCACGACTCTCTGTCATGGCTCGAGATTACTTAGCCATCCAGGCCACTTCTGTGGCCCCCGACGAGCTATTCTCGAGCAAAGGTGATGAAATAGACAAGCAAAGGAAGTGTTTGTACCATAGCAACGCTCAAGCCGTGTTGTGCATTCGGTCGTGGACTCAGAGTGGATACAAATTCAAGTTCCGGTCAACTGAAATTGACTTTGAGAAGTTGCTCGAGTCTTCTGCTTCCGTACCTGATGGTACTATTGTAGGTTTTGAAAGGAGATTAAAATGAGAAAGAGAACCTAGGCATGAGAATGTATGTAAAAACTTGTAACCTTGTTAGAATGAGAATGTTGACTGCCGACTCTAGACTAGGGGCCAGAGTCAGTGTATTACATAAATCATCATTCAGGCCATGTTAATCTAGTACTTTCCTGTTTTCACAGGTTCTATTTGTATTTTGTAACTGAAAAAAATAGAAAAGGAATGTAGCTCCTCTTTGTCATGAGGATTTTTCTCTCTTCCTCTTTATTGTTACAGACAGAAGGTTTTGTTTTGTTTTTTGAGTGAATGGTACACAGAAGGTTACGTTGTACAGATGCCAGATCAGAAAAGGCGGTAAACACACTGTTGCCAAGGTGCTTTCTCTTTGAAGTGTTATGTCTCGTGTTTGTTTCATTTGTATTATATTTCTATTTGATATTTATGTACTCGTACTGATGTTCACAGAAAGATGATCTCCTGCATCGAAGCTCTTTGAACAAAGAACCCATTTGATTTTCAGTTGAAGAACTCGGAGTCGCAGATTATTTTTTAAAGAAACCATAGTTGCCATTTGCCAATGAGCGTGGAGCTGGATTTGAAAGAAAAGAGGAAGTTCAATGAAGTTAGGAAAGCTAAATTGTAATGTAATCATGCATTATTATGTTAATGAAATGATTTTTCATACTTTTAAGATTTGAAGTTCAAATTATCAGTCGATATGACAGTAGCTTCGAATTCAAAGGCTGTTAATTTTGATTCAAAACTATTTAAACAAAGCAAATGTGTGTGTAGCACGATGAGTCATTGATCTGATTCATGGGCATTCCTACAAGCAAATGCTTACTCTACTAGAACTCATGTATTATCCTGCATCTTAACCCATTTTTAATTTGTTTTATTCTATTAGTGATGCGCTAATTCAGGGCCTCATTGGATGCCACCAAAATTAGTTCTTACTTGCAAATAAGATTGTTTTGATTTAATGGTTTTTGCAAATGGATCATTAAGGTAATTAAGGTTACTTTGGATGCCATTAGCTTTATCATTTCTTCAACTATTGTAACCATTGTTTGCAGATAATCATATTTTACTTAAAAATCACTAATCTCATTTTCCAATCCCACTTCACTTGCATCTTCCTTTGGAAAGAAATGTCACCTATGTGTTCATTTTTAAGTTTTTTATCCAATGCTCCTACATAAAAAAAAACTGGTTGTGAAATGGTTTTGCAAAATTTCGTAGACACTCCTAAAATTATATACAAAATAAGACTACGCATTACTGAATTAGGGATTTGCTAGTGTTCATTGCAGAAGGCATTTTACGGACGGCCTGTTGCATGTGAGAGCAGCCAACCGCCCACAGACTCACTTTTCAGCACATTTTGTCTTCTTTCACGAGGTGGCTACTCTCACAATCAGCAGGCCATCAGTGAAATGCCTTCTGCGATGGACGCTAGCAAATCCCTAATTGCACAAATAAATTTTGGGAAATTATATCAGCACAACCTTGTTTTAATAAGGGAAATGATATCCCCGCAGATAAAATTCCCCCCTTTAACGTTATTCGTTAAGTTTTAAAGGCAAAGAAAAATGTTAAAGGGACGGGGGATTTTATCGGTTGGGGAGGGATATCATTTCCCTTTAATAATTGCACAAACGGTTATAACCTTTGACAGCTCTTTAAGTGATAAAAGACAAGAAGAGTTACTGCAAATATGAAAACATGGTTATGCTGACAACATTTCCCTAATTTTTTAGGGGTATCCTAGGAGGCCTTTATTAGTAGTTAATCTGTCACTTTCATCTCTACTATTATGGATTCCATTGGAACATCCCCGTTATTTCACCCAATTCAAGGAGTGATCGTAACCCTTTGATAAAAAACACTTGAATGTTGGCCCCGCTCTTTTTTTGTTTCCAATCATCCATTTTAAAGCCCCTATACCAAAAGGCCCACAATATGGACGGCCTGGATCCTCCAACCTAGATCTAAGCGTAGGGGTCGTGATCACTGACAATAAACGTGCTCTTAAAGAGCAGAAAGTAATATCAGCACAACCATGTTTTGATAATTGCACTGACCCATCTCGTCTTTCTATTATTTAAAGAGCTGTCAAGAGTTATTACAGTTCCCCAGAAGCTCTTACAAACCAATTATAGATGAAAAGACAATCTGCATTTGTTGAATTATTAAAGCATGGCTGTGCTGATATCACTTCCCTTATTCTAATGTAAAACACTAATTTATTTAATTTACCACGTAGATTCCTTGTAGTTGTAAACTTGTAAATTGTAATACACCAGAAATAGGTTTCAAAGCAATCCAATTACAAAACGGCACAGACAAACCAGAAAAAAAAAAAAAAAAAGTAAAGTTGCCACCCAAGTTCCAAGGCAGAATTTGTAAAAGTTCTAGTCTTATAAGTGTCGGTAAGAAGCTACAATCATCCCTAGGCGCACGTTAGCTACATCCACTCAGCTTGGGAACAGGAAGGTAGTTCTGGGACCACCAAAGTTATTGTGTGGGGCCTAGTGTTTCTCAGCACTGAACCCATATCTCAGCGTTTGATTGATCCTAACCGTCTGATCAATGACCTGTACCTGATGAAAGTGAACTGGGGATCGTTTTTGGTCTTAACAGTCTCACTTCCAGGCCGTTGATCAGAAAACTAGGATTGTTTGATTGGTGAGAATTCTAGGTATCATGGTGGGACCACTGGATGAGAGTCTACCATCATCATACACGTGTCATGTATGCAATGTAGATAAGGGCAGACTACCAACATTGGTAGTCAGAGGACTACCAAATTAGGCTTCATTTATATTAAGATAATCCACCCTTTAATTCTGTCTCTCTGAGCAGATGTTAAAGTAATAATTAAAGAGAACAAAAGAATTCTCAACATTCAGTAGATCTACTGCTACTGAATTTCAAAGCATTTCAATTCATGGCCACTGTCTCTTCACTTCCCCTCCTTATCTTTGCCAGAATCTCAGCTCTCACAGTAGCATTCTTAGTCCTCATTTGGGCACTTGTCTTCCAAACAAGCTTTCTCCCACTCTCTTCCTCCCATGAAGATCTTATCTACGCTGTAAGTTCTATTTTTCTTCCCCAAATCCTCACATCCTCTAATCTACATTTCAAAAAACACCCACCCAGAAATCTCTTACCCTTTTTACAGGTCCTACATCCTCTTTTCATGGTAATCGGTTTCATACTTGTCAGTGGAGAAGGTAAATACAAACCCACAACCCTTTTTTTTTACATTCCGTTGAAAATTGGATGTGAATGCTCAGAACCCATTTCTGCAAATGATAAAAGGAGAAAAACCCATGTCCCCTTTTCTCATTTTTTGTTATGTAGGAATTGAAAAAATGAGTGATTTTGAACTGAAAAAGGAAAGACTCATTCTCCTTGTTGCTTCACTGATGCTTCTGGTTTATCTGTGGTAGCTATTTTGGTACATAGATGGGTGCCAGGTTCGAGGAATTTTAAGAAATCTGTGCATCTGTCTCTGCAAGGAATGGCACTTGCATGTGGGGTTTTCGGAGTGTGGACGAAATTCCATGGAAAGAAAGGGATTGTGGCCAATTTCTACAGCTTGCATTCATGGATGGGTTTGATCTGCCTCTTCTTCTTCTCTGCCCAGGTCTGTAGTTCCTCACATTCATTAACAAATTGCTTAGATTGTAAAAATTTTCTACCATTTTGTTTAAAATTCTCTACATCTCCATTTCAAAATAAAAATAAAAATCTAGATGCCCTACATTCCCCTTCTTTATTATGCTTTGGCCTATCCACAGTGGACCCACATCCATGACATCAGCATGGTTTTGGATTGTTCATCCTGTGGGGGTGTAACATCTAGATGCCCTTCTTTCTCTATCTTTCTAACCGCAATGTGCAGGCAACGTAATTTGATTAGAATTTACAAACCAATAAATTAATTTTTGGACATCTCCATGGTGGGACCCACGCAATGATTGTTTCATATCATCCAGCGTGATATGAGCGGGCCCACCACTAGTGTCCTTTTCCCCTCCACCTGACAATTGGGGCTCTTCTCTACTGTGCGCAGTGGGTGGTGGGTTTCATGAGCTTCTGGCACAGGGGTGAGGTGCGCACCATAAGAGTGAGAGTCCTACCATGGCACGTGTTTCTCGGGCTCTACACTTACGGCCTAGCGGTGGCTACTGCTGAGACGGGTCTCCTTGAAAAGCTCACCTTATTACAAACGAAGAGGAATGTGTTGCGACACTCGTCCGAGTCACTCGTCGTCAACAGCCTCGGACTCGGACTCGCCTTGCTCAGCGGCATTGTCATTTTGGCTGCCATTTCTCCTAAGTATCATTCTCATCATTATCATCAGAACCCTAAAAGTAAATTCATCTACTCAGATGGGAAATGGGTGTCTTCTTAGAAGATTTATTTTGTATATAAATCTTGGTTAGTTATGCTTTTGTATGGTGTTCTTTTTTGGCCAAAATAAAGATTTGGAGTGGGCGGGCAATAGCAAGCCCGATGGATCCATTGGGTCCGGTCTACCTAAAGTTTGTTTTGGATAGTATTTCTTGCCTAATAGATTCAATCCGAGTTCAAATCTAGCATCTTATTCAGTCTATAACTCGTAAATCTTTCAAAAAGTCACTTTTTTGGAGCCCATGTGACATGGACTCGGTTCATCACTGGTCTAGGCAACCATAAATCAGACCCATTGCGTACCTTGATCGAATGATCCTACCCCGCGCTCGTTTTAAGATCCACCTTTGATTGTTTTGTCCTGTTATCTTATAGATGGGATGTCCATTTACTCTTGAACAAGGACCAAGTCTGCTAATCTGCAAGATGTAACTGGCGATGAATCAACAATTCGAAGTGCTTTTCTTGCGTATTCTTGATGAACCAGCATTTATATATAGATATAGATGTAGGAGGATTTGTTTGGGAAGTAACCGATTACTTGAATTTCAGGGTAGCAAATATGATCTAGAATTTCTCATACCATAACTCAATGGATTGACGTAATTCTACATGTACATTCCCATAATGATAAAGTAAAAGGAATAATGAATGCACTTTGTTGACATGGTCCCAATGGGCGCGCCCTTGCACCTGATTATGGCAAGGGCGTCCTTCAATTTAGGATTCTTGTGATAATATATGTACTCAATGTAAGCTTTTCCTATCGTTCATTTTTTTCCTTGGAAATTTTTTATTGGAAATTTTTTTATGAAAGGTTTTTATTGGAATTTTCCATAGAAAATATAATTTTCAGCAATTTTTTTAACACATTTTTCAATAAAATTATTCCCACGCCAACCCCCCACGCTCCTTCTCAAGGAAAATTATAAACCTCCTATACTTGTTTTTCCCATGGAATATTATTCTTCATAGAATATTTTTACTGCATAGTATGGGTGGGACCCACCATTTAACATCTCACGATTTGATGGAGTGAGGTCCACCATGTTACACCCATACATAGCATGTGGTGGGGCTCACCATTCTACCGGTGATGTTTTGATGGGCTGGGGTCCACTGTTTCTGCCCAACCCATGCATAAAATGGGCTCCTATTTTACACATCATGTTTTGAAGTGGGGCCCACCATTTACCTCATGCTTTGCAATAGCATGGGCCTGGAATGGTAGTCCCAGAATAAAGTATTTAAATGATGATTTTCAGTCTAAGTGTTTTACTAGCTATCTAATTGGAGGTACTTGCTACTCTATTTATCCTCATATATGGAGGTACTTGACGCATCTAATTGGAGGATGGACTCCTCACGCTCAACATTCTTTTGTTTTTTTTTTCCTCACATGTCACATACCATCCATTCCAATATGCGCCTTCTCGTGCGCATGACAGATTAGGTTATGTACATAGCAATTATTATTTGATCAATGCAAAGATGCAATAATGTCAGGGGGTGTGATTAGGGCTGCAACTCGGGTCGGGCGGGTCGGGTTTTAGAGAACCCAACCTTACCCTAGAAATATCTCGGGTCGGGTTTTTTTCGGAAAACCCATGATTCCCAAACCTGGCCCTACCCATGATAAATCTCGGGTCGGGTTTTTTTCACATTGACGCAATTTTTAAAGGAAAATTCTTGTTTCGCAAGGGAACTCAACTCATAGAAGCAGAAATTACACTCACATTACACTTGAATCAAACAATGATGTAATTACGCTCACATTACACTTGAATCAAACAATGTTGTAATTACAATCAAACAATGCTGAATCAAACACTTGAATGAACTCAACTCATAGAAGCAGAAATTACACTCACACACAATAACAGTGGGTGCGTGTGTTTTTACTTTTAACTTTTAACTAATAATAGAAAAAAATGTACATACTATAACTTATGTAACTCGGGTCGGGCCCCTTCAAACCCGGCTCGACCTGAGATTCATGCGGGCTTTTGAATGCTCAACCCGAAACCCATGAAACCTGAACCCAACCCAGGCTATTTTCCGGTCGGGTCGATGCGGGTCGGGTAAAACCCGGCTCGAGTTGCAGCCCTAGGTGTGATTGGGTTGGGCTTTTTCTTTTCTTTAAACATGATCCGATCCGAGATTGGATTGGGACGGGTGTTTTCTTTTCTTTAAACCCTTCTTCTATTTCTCGATATAAAAGAAAATGCTTTTGTCCTACACACACGAAAGAACGGTTAGAAGACCAACCCGGAGGGGTTCTCCAGGAAGGCCCTCCGATGCTTAAGTCAGTGACAGCAACAGATAAGGAAAACTCAATGGAAATAGTAAGTTTTGGGAATCGTGTTCCTTACCTTTTTTGTTTTACCCCTATTTATAGTGGTTGGGTGTGTTAGGGTTAATCCGTAATTTCCCTTGTGGTATGATTACCATATTACCCTTGAGAGGGTAGCAACGAGCCGTAAATACTGCTTTTTGCAGGGGTCTTTTGTTGACCATGGGGAAATTACTCAAAGACCCTTTTCATACTGTGAGGGCCTCTGACACGTGGAGCTTGCCGATTGGGCGGTTATTTTTACGCCCATCAAAATGTATATACAAAAGATTTTTTTTTTTTTACACTTCTTAGTAGAAGAGGCCATAGATCTCATGATATATAGGTACCCAAAGAGTACTATTGAACTTCGGTATGCAACTATTAATGTGGTTTTTTTTTTGAACGGTAACTATTAATGTGATTGTTCCAACTATATTTAATATCGTACATGTAACAATCATAATAGCGATTGTCACTACGATTGTCGATCTAAAAAATCTGATTTTCAATATCAAAATAAAGGAATTAACTGCCACAATTACTATCCATAACTAAAAAAGTGTCATTAGAGACGAAACTCCAAATGCCCCTAATACCAATCTGAGATTGGGTCAGGGCCGTCCAACCCATGACCCATGATTTCTGAACCCAACCCAGGATACTTTTGGGTCGGGTCAGCAGGTCAAAGCTGGTTGGATGAAACTCGGTCCAAGTTGCAAAGAAAATTTTCCATGGACAATGAGCTTACCAAACATTGTTAAAAAAAAAAAAAACGAAGTTTACCAAACACTGAAAAATTCATTTTCCAAGAAAAAAAGTCTGAATTTTTTTCCCTACATTCAAACCGCCGGTTACAATTGGTTTTCCAATCATGGGTTGCAACTGGGGTCAAATTTTGTTTTAGATTATGACAACCGATTTTGGAGTCCCCAACCGATTATTAGACTCAAATTTAGTGCGATTTCCGGTCCAATAATAGGTTGAGGACTCCACAACCGGTTGTCATAATCTAAAACAAACAGGCCTAAAGGTGCATTTGGAAATGATTCTAATCCGGTTTCTTGATTTTAATTCTGATTATTGATTCGTTTTTTATTATTTTGATTCTGATTCTAAAAAAGTAAGAAGCATGAGTATAATTCTCCGCCCCTAGAGGTTCATCCATTGGCATTACGGATCCACACCTCTTTCCTTCGTTAAATAGGTTTTCCGCCGAAGGGCAATTCATCGCTGCTGAATGTTTCCTGCAACTTCATTGAAAAGTGAAGACCTAACGCTCTCACGTCACGCTCGTCTCTCCTCGACAAAGTAATCTCTCTCTCTCTCTCTCTCTCTCTCAGTAGGTTCGATGGAGTTTTATACCTTTTTTTTTACAATCAGAAGGCAATTGATTTCTGGTCATGAGTTTGATTTTTTACCCTAAAATTTTAACTACATATATAGACTACTTTGAAGCAGCAAGACCTGGAAATATGGTTATGTATTTCTGGTTTGGCCATTTCAAAATATTTCTGCTTGATTCTCATAAGAATCAAGACCTGCAAATATCTCCACTGATAATTAGTAGTTGGAGGCCTCTGTTATTTTCTGTTTTCTTCTTCTTGCATGACAAGCCACACTCCAAACCCTAATCTCTCTGCTCACTAAAAATAGTTCCATGGCACCAGAAAAGACAAAGTTTCAAAACTCACAAACAATGTAGAAAAGGCATAGTTGGAGGTTTTGTCTAGTCCCAAAGAGCACACATCTTTGGGGGTGATTGTGTTTCCTTGTGATGCTATAGGTCCCAAGCAAGTGTCCCTACTGTCGGTCTTTAATTGGGTACTCTTGCAAAGTTCTTTGAGGCATTTGGTTGGATGGTTTTAAGGTTAGAAAAAGGATATCACCTGGAATTATCTGTATAAAGCTTGGAAGGCAATGCAGGTTTAGGTGACCCAATTCTGGCAAACATTGAACGCCCATATTCATTTTTAATCAGTGATTCAGCACATAAGGGTTTAAGGATTTTTTATTGCTCACATAGGGCTAGCTATTAATGGAAGACAACTCCCTCAATACTATTGATTGGGAGAGCAGCATCAAGTGGATGGTGAAAGATGGAAGAATTGAAGGAAGGATTCTGAAATCTAAGTGTGTTACGTTTATCTTCATCAAAATTAGCTGGAAGTTTGGTTCTGCATCCTGAATACTACCATATATACCCATGTCATTGTCTTTATCAAGATGGGTGGTGCTAATGCATCCTCAATCCTAGACATTAAAACTCATTTAAATATTTCCCCCATTAAGAGGACTTAGTTGTGGTGGTGGGGATTAGTTACCATGAAGCTGATGCAGCCATTGGCTGTTTTGTATGTTACCTCTTTACAATCTAAATTTTTTATTTTTGCAGCAATTGGAGATGTTTAAATGCAAATTGTTTTAAATTGGGCATAAACAGACGCTGGAAAACATGGTTATTGGGACTCATCTAAGTATTTTCTCCATTAGCAAAAGCCGTTCTTGCATATGGTTTTATGTTCTTACCATTGTTATTTTGATGCATTGCTTGGATAAATTAGATAACCTAACATTCATCACCATGCCCAAGGCTATAGTACCTTGCATTTTGTGTTAAGACGTTGTGATCTAATTGTGTCATTCTCATTTTTTTCTATCATTAAGTGTGCTTTGAAGCTTCTTGGACGTCTAGATGTGTTCTACAACTGTGCACGGGGGCAACCATGCGCTGGTGTATGCAGTTTTGAAGTTTTCAGCCTGTTAATGGAGGATGGGTTGAGTGGATGGACTGCAACTATTCGATTCTTTGTATTGGGAAGTTGAACAGTTTGAGTTTTGAGTTAAGAAAGTTGGTGTGCACCTAGAAAAGTTTCAAGAAAAGATTACAATCATGGGAGGTTTGTGGGTGTATTCAAATAGCAATGTTTTCTCTCTCTTTTTGATAGGCAAGTTAGGTTCGGCGGATCCCAACCAGGTTTATTAGAATGAGTTACATCCAAAAATACTCTATCCCAATAACATCGTTATTAATAATCTGTAGAACATCTTGGGTAAGAGAGAAAGTGAAATATAAGAGCCATGGATAGAGAATGATTTTTTTTGAAAGATGGTCAGCAGCCATGTTTACCTCTCCAAGTTGCAACAATTTTCTGTAGATAAACTTTTAAAGGATCTTCTTGATATCAACAATAATCCTCTGTAAACTTCCAAGGACAGGAGAATTTCCCATTTATGGAATTGATTGCCAATAGAGAATCTGATTCAATCCATACTCGACCAATATTTTTTTTGAATGGTAATTATATCAACAAAACGAAACATACAAGGAGACCAAGTGCGTTCCAAAACAAAAGAAAAGCACCCGACAGATGTTGTTGTTGATTGCATATTTTAATCCCATAAAGATAGTTTGGAGTTTAAGGCAACCAATCTCATGACAATGGTCACTCATATAAAACCTAGAGATGCTCATCCCTCCAATATTACAAATAGCAATGTTGTGCAACAAATTTACTGAGTTTTATTGAAATTCGTTTGAAGATGGATGATACTTTGGTTGAATTTCATGCAAATATTTTGTAAAACCCATGTATGTATGCGACAAGAACACAGAAATGCGTACTCAGTTTTTATATACAGAAAATGCATACTCAGTGACAGCTTATGTCATCGTTGCAGGTTAAAATAGCCCTTTCTTGGATTGAAGAGATAGTACATTGAGAAGGAAAGGAAGATAAAATGGGGGATGAATCATCAAGATCTACAACAGCTGCCCCCAAGAAGGTATGTTTTGTTTCTCTTTTGCCATCAATTTATAGATAAAAATGAAGATCTCTACTTGATATGCTTCTATGGTTTGCTTTGTCTGCTGCAGATGAGATTTGCACCAAAAATTCCTCCTCGAAAAAATCCCAAACCTGAGATTAAAACGTATTGTCTGTTCTATTGCTCTTATCAATAGCATTGCTTGTCTTTATCGGTTTTATGTAAAAAGTTCTTGTTAACCCTTTTATGTTTTTCGCAGGGAAGCACCTCAGGTAGAAGATAACAGTGAGTGGCTAATGCTTGTGAAGAAACAGGTGGGCTTTCAGTCTATTGAGTGTGTTCTTTATTATGTATTTTAAGGTAGCTGTATTTAATTTTATATGTTTTGTCGATCTAAAATGCTGTTTGCTAATCCCAGGAGGGTTCTGCGGCAAGAGGGCCTAAAGTTGACAAGAAATGTAAGTTCTCCTAGTTATATCTAATGTCTGGTCAAAATAAAACTCGTGTTTCAAACAGCTGCCACTACTCTTTTCATAACTATCATTGCTTGTGAGTGTCACATATCTGCAATTATAAAGTTTTACAGATCCTATTTTAAGTTTATTATTAATTTCATTGTCTAAGTTAATCTAGTTAAAATTTATGTTATTTTATTTATAGATGCCTTGTGAGTTGTGTCTTAATCTCATGGCCTGAGATACTCGTTTTTGTATCCGTGTCCTACATTTTGGAAAATGTTGAATTGCATCTCCGTTCCCGTGTCTGTGACTATATCCATATCTTGGTATCATAGCCCGATGTTAAAGACTTCAAAGGACTGCACCTTTTTCTTTTTATCTTTGTCCTCTTGTACTTGCTTTACAGCCACCAATTCAATAGTGGAAATGATTTCTGATAAACGTTTTAGTGCGTATCATAGTCTCTCATCTCAGCTTTAAGGTTGCTCAACTTTAAAGTGTTCTTCTCGAGTAGCATATAATAACAATTCTGCTATTCCCGTGGAAATTATGCCAAACTGGTTAGGTTCTCTTGCTTAACTTGCAGTGTGAATTTGGTCCTGCAAGTGCTAAGACTACTGTGGACCTTGTAATCTTTTCCAGGATCCTGCTATGAATAGCTTCTGTTTTAAGTATTAGCCTAGATTAGTTGCTCTGTCTGACTTTATAGTGATCAATGATCAACTGCTCAAATGGAGAGTTTGTTAATATTAAGAGTTTTGTGGAGAGTTAACTCGACCGCAGTAATGGTTTCACCCTTATTGTGAGCTTGGATTTGCTCTAGGCATCCCACTATATATTGAGAATCCAAGCTATGCTTTCTGAGGATGCTGCAAATTTTTATATTAAAGATGAATTGGATGAATCTAACTTGTCTTGTTGGTAAATCCTAATAGGGGGCTGATTGAATGTCACAAACTAGGGAAACAATCTTATGAGGTCACTAGTAAGATGTGGTTTTCCTAAGATGGGCTTGGGTTCATTAAATTGCAGAGTATCGTGACAATATGTTCATAAAAAAAATATCCTAGTTGCAAGCTGTTAATCAAACATTAGAAAGTTAGTATTTGAACTTTTGTTTTCACTGGGTTATAGTTGATGATCACTACCATTCAAAAAAAAAAGTTGATAATCACTAGATGTGGCTATGGTAGGACAACCACACACGTTTCCATGAAATGGCATCAGCATCTGGCACCTTGGACTATAATAGAAAGTCCTTCATGCCAACTTTGTCTTTTTATATTCCTTGTGCGACTTAGCTTGAATGAAACCTTGAATTCAGCAATGCACCCAGCCAAAGTTCACAACCTTCTTATTGCCAGCAGGGGCCCATTTGACTGTGGTAGTCTGCTAGATCTACTTACGCGTGTGAATTCAGTTATTATCCATCCATACTCATATTCTACTCAGTAGCTTGGTTTTTTTTATACGGTTACTCAGTAGCTTGGTAACCCACTTATTGGTATCATTGAGTTATCTGAGAGCTAAAAATGGCATTCACATGTGTGAATAAGAACCTCAATTCATCTCTTAATTTTGTAAATTCATTTTCAATAATACAGGCACATCATCTTTATTTAGTAAATTTGGGCCATGAACCGTGATTCTTGAGTTGACTGGTGTCTTCTCATTTTGGTTTTGTTACTTGCAGCGGCACCAGTGCAAGTTGCATTTGGTCCCAGCACCAGCATCGCTAATGGTTACAAATATCAAGGTCGCATTTCTGGTATGAGACTTCTCTCTCCTTTCTATCTGCGAATCTTATTGCCCCCCCCCCCCCCCCCCCCACCCACAAAAAAAAAAAAAAAACTGCCCTTCCCCCCTTCACTTCCCTTACCCAAGAATTGGCGCGTTTGTTTCTGCAGATTCTGCTACTGTATCAGTTGCGCATGGCATGAAAAAGGAATATGTTGAACCCTGGGTAAGTGACTGGAGCCTCTGTACAGTCTCTACTGTCAGCCCCCCCGCCCTCTCTCTCTCTCTCTGAGCTTTTGGTTTCTCATGGTCTTACTACAGGATTATTACAGCTATTATCCTGTCTCCCTACCTCTGAGGAGGCCACACTCAGGAGACCCGGGTATGTATGATATGAGGGACATCTTGAAGGAATTCTACTGTTAAATTGCATATATATCATTCATTTTTTTGTACAGAAGAACTTGATGAAATGGAGTTTGGGGAGGCTTCGGCAAACTTAGGTCACAACGAGACCTGTATAATTCCAGCTGCTGAGCTCGGCTTGATGGTTGGTATTGTGCTAGTGCCTTAGGAAAAACTAGATGCAAAAAGCTGTTCTTATTTAACATCTTGTGGGTGATGGCAGGAGGAGAAGGAAGAAGAAAATATGCTTTTATTTCAGCTACCAGCTTCTCTGCCTTTGATGAAGCGGTCGGCCTCTGCTAAGGGCAAAGAGATAGCTGACAGCTCAAAACCATCCCAGGGAGTGGGTGTATCAGGAAAGGGATGCAGTTTGGAAGAATTACCAGCTGGCCACATTGGAAAAATGCTTGTGTACAAGAGTGGTGCCATCAAGATGAAAATTGGAGATACCCTTTTCGATGTGAGTAGATTATGCTCTCAACAGTTTATCCTCATAATTGACAAATCCTAGTTGCTTTGTTGTAGATAATTCTACAAGTTCTTATTCCTGCTTAAATTAATTATATGAATTTTGAGGTTACTTAGAAATCTGTACTCAGCTTACTTTACAAATCCACTGGAAACATTTTTTTTAATCCGGAATTTATCTAGGAACCTGGGGCGTCACCTTAAATTTTATTAATAAGAAAAAATAGTGACAAGAGGAGGACATAGAACCTTGGTTCTAACCCAACAAGATACAAGAAGAGGAAAACCTTAGTTTGTGGAAAGCTGATACTTTCACATTATATTCAGGAACAGGAAGCAATTAGCAGCTGCTTCTTTAACCAATCTTGTTTTGAATTTCAGAACAAGCAAGCTGCTTTTATTTCCTGTTTGCAGATAGCTGAAAGGCCTATCCTTTTACCGACTAAGACTAATTGAAGATCATTTCCCATTATAAACATGGCAGAAATTGTTTGTCAAATCTCATTCATTCTATATCCTTTCTTTTCAATTGAAATCTTTACATTGTTATCACTGATAAAAAGAAACATTTCAGTTATATTATTTTCTCTCTTCTACTTTATCTGTTTTATTCTGCTTTAATACAGAACAGTGCATATTGCTTGCAGGTTTCAGCCGGTCTGGACCGTATTTTTGCTCAAGATGTTGCAGCCATCAACTCTGAAGACAAACACTGCTGCGTGGTGGGAGAGCTCAACAAGCTTGCCATTGTTACACCTGATGTCTTCTCCGTCCTGGATAGTATAAATGACCTGAGTTTCACTTAATTTCACAAGAAATTCCATACAACATAAATTCAAACCCCCAAAAAAGGAAAAAAAAGAAGAAGAAAACATCACACATTCATTTAATAGAAAATTACATTACAGCAAGTTAGTAGTTACAATAGTTGGATTGTGCAGTGTGCTGGATAAATTCACAGCAAACTGCTGTTTCGATCGATTTCTCTTATCTCGTTCTGTAATTTTGTCTGCGAGCAGCGATAACTGGCACTGAAACTGGCAAAACAAGTCAATACAAGGCATTGAAAAGGGAAATCCCCCCTAAAAAAGGATGTTGGGATGTAATCAGGGTGGTGGTTTTCATGGGATATTATGGGGAAGCTAAATTGTAGTGGTTTCCACTGATAATGTGCTAGGAAAGTTAAAATTGCAGATTTGTACACCTAGAAGAATGTATTAGAATTACTCATCAAAAAGAAGAAGAAGAAGAATGTATTAGAATTGCTTACATACTAGCTAATCTTGATTTCTCCCATCGCGTGACTCCTTTTCTTCTCCTCCTCTTTAACCGTCTCTGACTCTCTGCTTGGACCCCCTCCCTCTTTTACTTATTGTTTTGACTGAACCCTCTCCTCAAATCCCAATCACACATATTCCTGAAAAGCCTTAGCCAATTGCCTTCATTGAGACTGAACACCCTGATCTTGGGTCTAACCAAACTGGATCATGGGGGCTATCCAAGAGCCTGGGAGAAGATACTAGCTTCCACTATCACAGTTTAGTTCCTATCCCTCCCCCTCTTCCTTCTTCAATGCATTTTGATTAGGGTTGCTACTCGGGTCGGGTGGGTTGGGTTTTCCATAATCATACCCTACCCTAGAAATGATCTCGGGTCAGGTCGAGTTTCTTTCTTCTCCTTCAGTTGGATGTATCTTCAAGTCTGGTTTGGCATCAGCACCCTATTGGTCTCATTCTCACAAGGTTATTCTGCTAGGCTTGAGAAGACTACCATTTTTTACTTCAAGAAATTAGGACTTCTCTCTGGGCTCCAACTGCTAATTAAAACTCATCGTGGCCAACCTATATGGATTGAAAGTTTTTCTAGTTTTATGGTCAATCATTTTTTTATGACATGGGGTATCCCACCCCAGTTTTTGGGCGGGACTATTCCCAACGGATGTTGCACGGATGCGTGCAACGGGGAACATACCCATGACTTTAAGCCAAAGAGCCACACCCGTACGGGTTTGGAGTCAATCTTATCAACCAAGGAATTCAACCTCCCACATTTTTGAAAACCTGGTGCTGAGGATTCGTAGCCCCTTGAGCTCCACCGTGAAGGTAATAAGATCCCTGATTGCGTCACAAAGGACTCGGGAGCTTTCACATTTTCATCAAAAGTGGATTCATCTTGTACATACACCAAACTTTCAGTGTATAACTGCTCGATCACACCATCCAATGGTGTTGATTAGCTCAGCCGTCAGGTGGAAAGAGAGAGAGAGAGAGGAGGGACGAATGTAGCCAAGTGGATCAAGGCAGTGGATTGTGAATACACCATGCGCATGTTTGATTTCCGTTTTTTGGCCGTCAATTACTTATCCTATTCAAATTTCCATATTCCCATTTTTTTGAGAAATATAAAAAAGTTTTTCCTTTTTTTCTACATCATCTTCCAAAATAGCCCCAAGGTGGGGCCGTCCCTCTACCACCCTCATGTTGATGGTCCACAGGGTTCATAGCTGCTACCTAACCTCTACCCAAACTTCATTAGAATGAAAATGCAGTATGATGATTAAGTTTTCTAGTTCATCTCAACATCTCCAACATGTGCGAGTGTTGTTGATTCTTTTTTGATATCAAACGGGCCTCCTCAGCTGGTAATCTTAACATATACTAATAATTTTTCAGTGTACACACCATACTTTCGTGTGTACACTGAAAAATCAACGAAAATACACCTCAGAGTCTAGTGTGTACACTGTATCATTCCCAAATAAAATTAAACAAATACTCCAATGAAGTGTATCCACCAAATCATTCCTAAAGAAGTAAAATAAAGAGAAGAATTCCTTCTCGACAAGCGTTGTTGGCTCTCACGTGGTTTGAGATAGTGAATAGCCCTACTTGGTACACGTGTAACAAGGACCGGGTTCCCACGTGACGCGATTCCTTTGGAAAGTGACAGTTCCAGCTATCCAATGTAAACAAATTCCACACATTCCGCAATTTGTCCTGTTCACTTAAATGGCTCCAAACCAAACACGTCTATCCTAGGAAAAAGCATGTCTCCGTGCGCGGGTTCTATTGGGTAGGGCGAGAGAGGCAGCTTAAGTAGCATTATTTCTTACCATACCATGTGCATGGGTCTTAAAATATTGGAAAAATTAGTCAATGACAGCCGAACCGCATTTGCCAACCAGGCTCTCGATGGTAATGAGCTTAGTTTTAAAACTCGGGGACTCCCCGAGTCGACTCCCTTTAACCGTGGCCGCATTCTGCGTTTTGCGCCTGTATTCCTTATTGCCCTATAGAGTGACCTCCGGAATTATAATTGCGTCAATCGAATTAATACTAAGCCATGCCAACCGAGTACTCGACCGAGTCATGCCCAGTCGACTAATATTTTCCTTGCCGTGTTTTCGCCGCATCTGCATTTTGAAACACTGGTGATGAGAATAGATCGACCAGAGGTCATTGATCGTAGATTAAGTTTTAGTATCAGGAGGTATTTGTAAAGTGGGACCTGCAGTGGGTGGGCCATACCCTAAATCAAATTGGTCCATTGATTATGGTCATTGCTTTTCATGGGTCAAGGGAAAAAGAAAAATGAGAAAAAGTAGAAAAAGGTTAACTTTGTTGGTCCCTATCTTAAGTATGTTATTGCGTCGAAGTTTAAAAATGGTTTTTTTTTTAAAAGTTTTGGGTTCTAAATTTGTCATTTGGATTTGTAAAAACACTTGATGAAAGATTTGTACCTTTACGAGCATTGAATCTTGCTCATATAAATTTTAGTCGTCCCACCTTGAAAAACATAATAGTTATCTTGGGTTTTAATGAACTATGCATTACAAATTATTCAAAAAAAATAAAAAAATGCATTACAAATTCTTAAGGATTGAATCAAGATTCAATACAAGATTTTGATCTTCTTTTGAATTTCAAGAGGGTGTGAGATCCGAGGAACTAGCTAGAGGACCCAAAAACTAGATGTAACAAAACCTTTTGTAGCCCCTCGATTTGAGCGATCCTCGTTGTTGGTAGTCCTCTCTCATCGGATGAACAAAACTCTGTCACATTGGGTTATGTGCCAACCACGCACGCAGAATACCCAGATCTTTATATCAGGCCCTGGTGTGAGAGCTCAAACAAGCTCATTTGAGATCAATGAGTTCTAATAGCGTTGACAGCTCTGTTTGATTGCCAGAATTTGTTTGGTTCTTGGGACTTTTGTGGAATTTCTGAGGAACCTACGTTTGGTTGATGGGCCCAAAATAATCCCAGGAACCAAAATAACCCCACACGAAACCCCAGAAAGGAAAAAAAATTCTCTCAAGAACCAAAATAATCCCAGGAATAAAAAATAAGCTTGCAGAAGAGTTTTTTTCTTCCCAACATGGGATTTTTATTTTACCGTGATACTCCCAGGAAATTTCTTGTTCCACAAAAATCCCAAGAACCAAAAAAATTCCGGCAACCAAACGGAGTAGAATTTTACAAAAAAAAAAGAAAGATAAATTGTTAAATGCGTAGGTTTTAAATGTACGGACCAAGACTAATGTTTAATTAAATACTTTTATTTGGCTTAGCATACTTCATTGCTTACAATGTTGAAGCCAACTATAGATCAAAATCCTTGTTGTTTTCAATGCTAATTTGCCTATCACTACAAGGAAAAACCCCTTACAGTGAAAGAAAAATAATCACCCCCATTATATAATCCGTTCTACTATATAATCTGTCGCTATAAACAATTGTTAGAGACGAAATTAATATACATCTCACAACACCATGCAATGGATAATTATTTTCAGAAAAGTGCATCTATATATATTAAACTCTAAAGAGGGAGGAATGGATATTGACCAATCTGTAGGGAATTTAACCGGGTAGAACTCACCCCTAAAAGCTAGCTATTAGAGGGAGGGTGCCCATTCCCTTATAACCCATCCACATCTATTTAACATTACGGATGTGGGACTATTTGCTTTTGCGTGGAACCCCAACAATCACCCCCTCCACGCAGAAGCAACGTGGACCATCTTCCCCGGGAGGCAACGTGGGAACCTCGAGATACTACATCGGGGTTTCCGAAATCTTCCTTGAGTGACATTCTCACCCTCGGAGGCAAACCGGGGTTATCACGTGCTGCGCTTTGATACCATTCATAGGGAATTTAATTGCGTAGAACTCACCCCTAAAAGCTAGCTATTAGAGGGAGGGTGCCCATTCCCTTATAATCCATCCACATCGATTTCACTTTATCGATGTGAGACTATTTGCTTTTGCATGGAAGCCCGATACAATGGTAGAGCCCTTCACTCTTTTTTATTTTTGCAAGGCTCCTGTGAGTCTAGCATTCCTCAGAGGGAGTGATGTATTATTCAATGTATAACACTTCAGCAAAATTATCATTATTAGATCATGATATAAGGATCAAACCATCACCCAGCTGAACCTACTAGAGCGTGGCACACCTCACTATTGAATCAAGGTCAGATGATGACCCGTCCGCTATACATCGATCATCTAGTGTATATCCAATATAAGATCACATCAACCATAGTTGTTTCAACTTAGCCGAGACTGTGCATCACTAGAAATCAGTTTCATTTTTTTTTTTTGTGAAGGGTTGACATTAATTTCAGTAAGAATATCTATCTATAATCTATCTATAATATATACTAAGCATGTGTTTTTCCGTTGTCACATATTCCCAGAAACTATCCCGACACATATAAACTCCATCAAATCAAAATATCGCAAGAAATTCAAGGTACAACTTTTTGTTTGTCAAAGACAGAAAATTCCAAGAAAACCAAAGAATAAAATCAAGGGGAGAATTTTCTCTATGAGTAAGAGCACTAAGGTACAAAAGAAAGCTTTTTACTGATGACGTTTCTTGGGTCTCTTCTCATGTTGGTTTCTCTTACTTGGAGCTTGAATTTCTATCATTGTGGGAAGAAAGGATGGATTCAATAGCTTCCTTCACCCGACTAATATCAGGAGCTTTGCCTCCTTGTGCCGGCCATAATTCATCTGTCGCCAACAACTGCACAAAAAAAAGAATAATGTTATTGAAAGCCACGTGAATTAGCAATCTTTTGTGTTATATTTATGTGATTTTGTTAATATATTTTTTTGAATAGTATGTAATCTTGTTAATATAAATATAATCTTATACCTTCACTTGCAATTGAAGAAACTTGACATAGCTTATGGCTTTCTCTAACATGGTAACCAAATCAACCTGCGCCAAATAAATAAGAGAGAAGAATTGTTATGTCGAAAATCATCATTAATTATCACCAAAAATCGGTTTTACGAAATGTTGAGTTTCTAAGTTCACCTTGGTGCCATTGGGTACTAGATCTTGAAGAATTTTCAGTCGCTCGCTTATCCGATCCCTCCGGTGCTGGAACACGAGAATTCATCAATCAAATGGAAATCAATTTGTATTTGCATGATTTTTCATTTTATTTCTTCGATTTTCTTGTTTACATACCCACAATTTAGAATTGACATCAAGGTATACTTATTTCTAAATGATATTAGATAAGTGAAGAAGCAAACCTTTGCTGCTATACTTTGAGGGTCTTTGGATGGAGTTGCATTGGGTTTTGGTTTTCTTGCTGAACCAACACAATGCTTCTTAAGAGCTTGAATGTCGTTGCCCTGCAACGATAATTTGGAATCAAGACATCACTTAACATTCTTTGGTGCAATTTGAAAATTATACCACTATAACTCTTCATTGATCACAAAAAATGAACGAGAAATATTGTATGGATGTGTGTTGGGGGTTCCGCGCAAAAGCAAAGATCCTACATTGGAAAAGTATGTGTGGATGGGGTTATAAGGACTCTGGCATCCTTCCCTTAACGGCTAGCTTTTAAGGGTGAGTTCTACTCGGGGTCAGATTACTTTACTCAACACAAATGAGAATTGAGAGTGGCCACCTGTGGAGATTCATTGATGCCATAGAGATCCAGAATAGATTGGAGAGTCACATTATTGAGATATCTTGTGTGGTGGTTGGTCAACTCAGAGATCGATGCTCTAGCTCGGTCTAGGATGTCTAAGGGGTCAATTATCAGCATATGAGTTTTGATTGATATCGTTACAATGTATTTAGGCCTAGTTCGAGAGCCTGTTTTTTCGAGAACTCTGATGGGGATCCAGCCCTGTTTATGTTACTCAAGTATCGATCCTATACTAGCGGAATTTCAAGTGCAATTCAGAAAAAAAAATGTACCATGAAAGGGCGCTTCTGGAGGTATCCTTCCAGTCCTTCAGATTCATGGTGACTATCACTCTCTACCGCTCCAGAGAATATCCACCCTTCCCGCATCTCCCCGTGTTGCTCATTCTTACCAGAACTTTTCACTGTGCTGTGATCACAAGCTATCTCAAAACAATTCACTTCATCTGATAGGCGAGATTCGATACTACACTTGGAATTGAGGTTACTCCACTGGTTGTTATGATCCATGGAATCAGCCCAAATTGAATAGTCTTCTTCATGGCCAATCTTTGAAGCAACCCGTTCCCCTCGCTCAAAGCTAAGCATCGATCCGCTAGAGTAGACACAATGATTCAATTCGGCCTTGAAATTGGGAACCGATTGAGTTTCCCTATAAGGAGAATTTGCAGTTCCAAACACGAATTCGGCATTGTTCCTGTCACTCGGGTCGGAAAGAGAAGGCATCTGGCTCATGGTGAAGCTCTTGAGAGAACCTCCTTCCTTGTGTGCCTCTTCTCGCTCTTCAAGTGCTAATTTGTGAAAGTTTTTGAATCCCGAAAACCCAATCGAAGAAGGGTCCGAAACTTGAATTGATGGTCCTCCATACATGTTACCATAGTATGAACATCCTTGAATTGAGCCCATATGAGTGGTGCTGGAATTACACAGGCAAAAACAGGGTGGGAACTGGCAAACACAAGGAGAAATGCAATCCTCTTATATTGTGTAAATGGGTTGGTTTCAAGTTTACTAGAATATAAAAGTTGTACGCATGAGAGATATGTGAGAAGAAAAATCTGTAACAAGGATAACAATAACACAATGCACTTCAACTATAAATTATTTTATGGGGATTGTTAGCTGGCAAATGAATGGGTTGCAGAAGAGAAGATAAAGAGCAAAATAGCAAAAGAATCGCCTGATCTTCCGCTCTCCCATGTCTCAGATTCCTCTCATAGTCTCCAGAAGGGAACCTGGCCAATTAAGAGAGTTCCTTACTTCCTTCCTTGTCACTTCCCAAACCTAATTCACGTGCATTCAATGCCATATAAAATTTTCATTCCCAACTTCTAGTCTACTAACAAATCAAATTCTAGGAAGATACTGCAAAGGAGGGAAGCCCCAAACTCAACTTGGACTCGATGAGTAACCCAGTCTGAGTTAGAGCTTTCAAGTATAGAAAGCTTGTGTAGTAGAGAAATTATATAATTTCTGTGTAGTTCATCTTTTATTGTTTTCAAGTACCAATGGGCTTTTCTGAGTTAAAAAGAACTACATACCCATTTAACTTTACCTTCCTATCAAAACGAGTTGACTCTCCAACAACTCGTTAGCAGTGGAAGTGACCAAAAGACCCACCTCATAACCCATATTTACATTCAAGTGACCCAAAACACTCCAAGACTGCATCACTTATTTGTGTAACGTTAATATTTAAGGAAATGATAAATTCGCCCCATTTTCTTCCCTGGGAGAGCCCCTTGTGGTGTAAAAGAGTATTCATAAATACACTAGCGGGGGCTTTCCCAGGAAAGAAAAGGGGACGAATATATCACTTCCCTAATATTTAATGTGTGTGTATATATGTGTGCACGTTTGTGCACCCATATATTGAGTCATTATTGACTCGTTTGATTTGACTCAAGTAAACTCACTTTTGGGTCTAGTTTTTTACATTTTAAATTACACTCTTGATCGAGTTGGAGTGGCACCACCTCGGCAATTAAGAGTCCGATTCGATTTGAGTCCGAGTTCCTAAACAGTAATATCAGTTAATATTCTATATGACAGAGTCTCTAAAATGGCCATTAATTGCCCATATTTAAAAACGGGAAATGTTATCTGCACTACTATATTTTGATGAGGGCACTCCTCACTTTATTAGAAGTACGGTATGACCAACACCATAGGATGATCCAAACTGTCCATTAGATGGTCCAAAGCCTAAATAGGTTGTGCCCAAATTTTTTTTCCATAGGTTGATCCTAACCCTCTGATCTATAGAGTGTTAAGATCAACACTTTAACATTCAGATCCGAGGGATAGTATCAACCTATGGAAATGATTTTTGGGGCACAACCTATTTAGGCTGTGGCCCGTCTAATGGACGGTTTGGATCATCTTATGGTGAGGGCCATACCGCACTTTTAATAAAGTGAGGAGTGCCCTCATCAAAATACAGTAGTGCCGATAGCATTTCCCTTTAAAAATATCTTTCTCAATACCCAAAGAAGATCATCAGCCACATGTTTTTGGTTTCTGTAAGTGGGGAAGTAAATGAAAATAAGTATGCATTGAAACAAAAGCTTTTTCTTTTACCATGAATTCAACAAGCAATCCCAACTCGTTTAGCTCAATGCCTCAATCCATCTATTGTTTAAGAGATCAATTAGCAAGACCATGTCGTAATTAACAGAAAAAGGTGGCTAACTGTACACTTGGCATACATGTTTGGTGATTGAAAGCCGTTTATTTGATAAACCATCATGGTCGAGACCCATCCCCAAGAATGAGTTGTTCAAATATCAATGGCTTAAAGTCTCTTTAATGGAAGTCTTTTTTCGTGACCATTGATCAAGTGATACGATCATTTGATGAAGGTGAGACTAAGTTTTACCAATTTCCTTAAATATGGTGATAGCTCAAAAGAGTTTTTCATTTGGGTTAAACTTTATCTTCAAACTTTAATTAATAGATCTTTCTAATCATCTTCTTAAATTCCCCCGCACCATTGTTTAATCAATACACTTGGATTACTTTATTGCCATTTTGATTAAATTACTATATAATCTAAACTAATCATTTTCTCTTCAAGAAGATGCTTTTTGAAGATCTTTCCATAACCTTAAGGAGAGTTTGAGACCATTTGTGTGAGTTGTCTATGGTGTTTGTCCCTAAATTTCAGTGCTTTGGATGCCATTACCTAAACATCTATAGTCAAATTACACACGTGTTGTGCTGGAGCAACTAGCCAAGCCAATGCATCCAATTGAACATTCAAAAGTAACTCTTCTTATAAAGCCGACAAGAAGGGACACCTTTTCCTTTCAAAGCCCATACATGGTGGCATTTTTTTCATTCAAACCTACAACTAGTTAATCCCTTTTCTTTGAAGCCCATAAGAAGAAGCAGCTTTTCTTTTAGGCCCATAGGAATTGGAACCTACTTTTAAGCCCACAAGAAGTGGCACCGTTTCTTTTAAGCCCGAAAGAAGTGACACCCTTATTTTTTAGAGACCAGAAGAAGTGGAACCTTTTTTTATGCCCACAAGAAGAGACACTTTTATAGCCCAAAAGAAGTGGCACCATTTTCTTTTAAACACCCAAGAAGTGTCACCCTTTACTTTCAAGCCCAGAAAAGGTAGCGCCCTTTGATTTTAAGCTCACAAGAAGTGGCAGCCATTCTAGAAAGCTCACAAGAACTGGCACCCTTTTCTTTCAAGCCCACAAGAAGTTATGCACATATTTTACTTTCAAGCCCACAAGACATGGTACCCCTATTTCATTCAAGCCCATTGAAGTGGCAACCTTTTCTTCAAGCCCACAACAAGTGGCAACCTTTTCTTTCAAGTCTACAAGAAGTGGCACCCTTTTATTTTAAGTTTACAAGAAGTGTCACCCCTTTCTTTTTAGTCCACATGAAGTGACAATCTTTTCTTGTAAGCCCACAATAAGAGGCACCCTTTTCTTTCAAGCCCGAAAGAAATGGCGCCCTTTTCTTTCAAGCCCACAATAAGTGATATCTCTTGCGCATGCTTTTAAAATCACATGGCACCTTCGCTTTTAAGCCAAATAGAAATGACATCTTTTTCTTAATTTTAAAGCCCACGTGAAGTGTCACCTTTTCTTTTAAGCCCACAAGAAGCTGCACCTTTTCTTTTAAAGCCCGCAAGGAGTGACGCAGGAGTAGATGCTCGATCACTTGATGGACCACTGGATCATCCCAAAAGGTCAGCAACATGGACCTTAAATTTGTCCAACAGGCCTTCAACAAACCTTTTGCAAATGAATTACATGAATTATCCTTGTTAGTTATTAGCAGTTTTGAGCTCTACCCAGAAGAGTCTTATTTCCAATTTCAGTATCTCGGGTAACAATCGATCTTATTATTATGTGACAGCAGAGGAGACTGGGGTCAGCCAGTTGAGAGGACCTAGGACAATAAATCCCACCAGCAGATGTTTCTTTTTACCTAGAGAAGACTGTTTTTCCCTTCAGTGCCGGGTGGGGCTAAGGGTGGTGCTATTTGACAATCGTTGCTGGGGTGATATGCGTTCTTTATTCCACGGTACCCCTAGGGGGCGGCCCTTTTGTTCACTGGTCCAGGTTTCACTCGGCAACTACTCCCATCCTCCTTCTCCAAGATGGTGTAGCAAGGCAGTCCTACAGCCCCTGCTTTGTGCCCCATCACTCTCTTCTTCTCGGGTTGAATCTGGTCCAGTTACTATCCATCAGGTGATTGAATTGATGGTGGATCATACAGTGTCTCTCAGCTCACACTTGGGCCTAGTTTATCCGGGGCCGGCTGAAGATTACCGATCCAACATAAAGGCGGCAGAATTGAGGGAGGTCGATGGAGTGTCATCTCCTGCTCCTATATCCGATGCAAATCTGAAACGTACGGAGAGAGAATTGATACGGCTCCACTCAGATATCAATTATGACTCTGGATCGCATAGCAGTGGTCTCAAGCGTAAGACAAAAGGAAGAAAAAATGGAGTTGGGGAGGGGAGGATCTCACTGCACTCTAGTTGTTGATGAAGATTCTATCCTGGAATATCAATGGTTTGGGCTCTCGGGAGAAACGAATTCAAATAAAAGCAATAGTTAAACACCGGCGACCCGAGGTGGTGTGTCTACAGGAAACTAAGATGGAGCAAATCAGTTCCATAGATATGAGTAGCATGGGGTTCAACTCTGATTGGAATTTTGCTTTTGTAGCATCCAAAGGAGCTTCAGGGGGTATCTTGGTGGCATGGGATACAGTCTTGTGGGCCAGCTCGGATGTTTGGCGAGGGGTCTTCTCACTATCTGTAGCCTTCTGCAAATGTAATGATCAATCAGAATGGTTATTCACAGGCGTCTATGGTCCTTTGTCCGCTTCCGACAAGTGTTCCTTTTGGGAAGAATTAAATCAGAGGCGTGGCCTATGTTCCGCTCCTTGGTGTATTGGGGGGGATTTCAATGAAGTTCTAGATTCACGAGATCGAATTGGGGGTCAGCGCATTACTGTGGGTATGAGAAATTTTGCTGATTTTATCGCAAACAACGAGCTAGTCGATTTACCGTTGGGCGGTGCATCTTTCACATGGGCAAGAGGTACGAACCGGAGCCGCCTTGATAGGTTTCTTTTATCGGGCGACTGGTTGACAGGCATCTCAGAAGTTTACCAGCAGGCATTACCCCATTCTGTCTCCGATCATTGCCCTCTTCTTTTGTCCCCTAAAATGGAGTCCTGGGGCGCCCCTCCATTCCGATTTGAATTAGCTTGGCTGGAAAATCCCCTCTTGGAGGCTCAATTAGTTCGATGGTGGGCAGACTGTGCCTTCTCGGGACCCAGTGATGTTGTCATTGGCAAAAAATTAAGGTTCATCAAAGGGAAATTAAAAGCATGGGCTAAGGCGCAGAAAGAGATTGCCCTCGGCAGGAAGAGGGTCCTTGAGGACCGATTGTTGGAGATCCATTCATTGGCTGATCGTGGATCGGCAACGGCGGAGGATTTTGAGCAACAAGGAAGGCTCATACAAGAACATAAAGAGTTGTTAAGGCTTGAAGAAATCTCATGGCGGCAAAAATCCTGAGTCAAGTGGTTGATGGAGGGGGATAAAAATACAGCCTTCTTCCATGCCATAGCCAGTGCTCGCAGACGAAGGAACCGAATTGAATCTTTAGAGGTGGAAGGGGCTGTTGTCTCGGACCGGGAGAGGATTATTGCGGAAACTATTGCATTCTACCGATCTTTGTACTCCGATGACGGGCTTGTTCGCCCAATACCCCAAGACATCTGTTTCTCAAATTTGAGTCTGGAAGCTTCTGCTGGATTGGAAATCCCCTTCTCCGAGGAGGAAATCAGAATCGCTCTATTCTCTCTAGCTCAGGATAAAGCCCCTGGCCCTGATGGATTCTGCTTGGCTTTCTTTCAGACGTGTTGGGACACAGTCAAATCGGATCTTATTCGTTTCTTCCTAGAATTTTTTGAGGGTGCTATTCTCGACAAGGGGACGGGGGCGACTTTTCTAGTCCTTATTCCCAAAATTGATGGAGCATCCAAAGTATCAGATTTTCGTCCGATTAGCTTGGTGGGCAGCCTATACAAGGTACTTGCGAAGGTGCTGGCGGACCGTATCAAAGTAGTTCTTCCATCCATTATCTCGGTAAATCAGAGTGCTTTTCTAGGCAAGCGTCAAATTCTTGATTGTTCCTTAACAGCAAATGAGGCAATTGACTATTACCGGCGGTCAGGGGAAGGCGGCATCTTATGTAAGCTTGATATGGAGAAAGCATATGACCGTGTGGATTGGGCCGCTTTAGATTATCTTATGGGTCGTATGGGTTTTGGGGAAAGGTGGAGAGGGTGGATCCGGAATTGCTTATCATCTGCATGGTTTTCTGTTCTACTCAATGGTTCAGCAAAAGGATTCTTCAAATCCTCTAGAGGATTGCGGCAGGGCGACCCTCTATCTCCATTTCTTTTCTTGATAGTGGCCGAATCCTTATGCAGTATACTGAAAAAGGGTAGTGACATGGGGCTATATAGAGGATTCCTAATTGGGACCAGTAAGGTGGAAGTCTCGCTGCTTCAGTTTGCGGATGATACCCTCCTGTTCTGTTCACCGGTCTTCTCCCAGCTTCTCAACCTTAAAGCCATGCTTCGGTGTTATGAGATGGTCTCAGGTCAACGATCCAATTTTGGCAAATCTCGGTTGTATGCGATTAATGTATCTGAGAGCGAGGCTTCATCCTTCGCCGGAATTATGGGGTGCGGTCTAGATGTCTTTCCTGCTACCTATTTGGGTCTACCTCTCGGGGTGGGCCGTCCGAGACACAACCTATGGGCTCCTATTATACAAAGGATTGAGCGTCGGTTGGCCACATGGAAGCGCCGTTTGGTTTCCAAAGGAGGTAGATTGGTGCTTATAAAGGCTGTTCTCTCTAATATGCCAATTTATTTTCTATCCCTTTTTCATTGTCCAGCTTCTGTTGCTAAGCGCATAGAGCAAATTCAGAGACGATTTCTGTGGGGTGGTTCAAGGACTTCCAAGGGGGTCTCCCTTCTTAAATGGAGTCTAGTCTGCTCTCCAATTAAAAACGGAGGTTTGGGTATCAGGAGAGTCCAGCTCTTTAATCAGGCCCTTATGGGCAAGTGGTTGTGGAGATACGGAGAAGAACACTCCTCTTTGTGGGTTCGGGTCATTGACAGTAAGTATGGTTCATCTCCTGGGAATTGGGACTCCGTTGATACTTTCAAAATCAAAGGAATCACAGTATGGAGGGACATATTGCGTTTGAAGTCCTTTTTTGCCCCTGGAGTTCGCTTCAGAGTCTATAGGGGGGATCGAATTCGGTTTTGGCAGGACCCTTGGTGTTCGTCCCATTCTCTTCAAGTTTTGTTTCCTGACTTATATATTGTATCTTCTCAGAAAGAAGCTTGGGTATCGGAATGTTTCGAACGGGTCCAAGGGCAAGTGGAGTGGATTCCCAAGTTCCGTCGAGCCTTTTTTGTTCGGGAGTTAAGCGATTACAGCGCCCTTATCTCCTTATTAGGCTCTTGCTTCATCAAGTCTTCGGGCTTAGATCGTCGTATTTGGATTTGGAATCCGTCGGGGATTTTCTCTGTTAAATCTTTTTATCTCCATCTGATCCCCACTCTAGTGGAGCATGCGTCCTCCGCGGTTTGGCGCCTCGCATGCCCTCCAAGAGTTGCTTTCTTTGGGTGGTCGGTTAGCTGGGGACGAATTCAGACGATAGATTTCTTACGGAAGAGAGGAATGTGGCTGGTGGATCACTGCCCCCTATGTCTATCCGCCGGGGAATCCATCGACCACCTATTTATACATTGCCAGGTTGCTTCATATATTTGGGGTCATCTCTTTTCTAGATTTGGAGTCAGTTGGGTTGCTTCCAATTCTATGGCCGAATTTATTAGGAGTTGGGACTGGGCTCCGTGGAAGAGGAAAGGTAGAATTTTGTGGAAGATGTGTCTCTTAGCCTCCTGGTGGTTCTTGTGGAAAGAGCGGAATGCGCGGGTCTTTGAAGGGAAGGTCAGGTCCCCATATTGGATTTATATACAGGTGGTAGCAGCGGTCATCTCCTGGGCCCGTTCACTTCCTCTTTTTCGGTTTGTTTCTGCGTATGCCCTTTGGGAAGGGTGGTCAACCATATGCATGGAATCGGTTAACAAAGTGAAATCTCGACCCTCATGGTCCCCCCCGCCACCGGGGTCTCTGAAGCTCAATTTTGACGGTTCCTCTATCGGTAACCCAGGAGCGGCTGGAGTGGGGGGGTTATGTCGGAACCATAAAGGGGAAGTCATTTGGGCCTATTCGGGGCCTCTTGGATTTGCCGACTCGTCTGAGGCGGAGGTTCGAGCCATTCACAGTGGGATTCTTTCCATGCCTCGCTTGGAGTGCGACAGTCTGATTGTCGAAGGCGATTCCGTAAATGTTATTCGCTGGCTTTCGGGAGACGCTTCTCCCCCTTGGAGATTTGTGCACTTCTTTGAGGAGATAGAGGATAGAGGAAAGGGCTACTCCATGGTCTTTCAGCATGTCCGGAGATCGGCCAATGTGGCAGCCGACTCTCTGGCAAAGAGTGGTGTTTCCCGGGCCGAATTGGAGTGTTTTGACTATCTCCCCCCTTGAGTCATTGTCTTGCTATTTTATTTGCTCATTGTTCCGACAGGACCATCTCGGTTCTGCTTATTCATATATATAAATATATATTCTGTTGCTTTCTTCAAAAAAAAAGTTATTAGTTAGAGAGTTTCTATCAGTTGTTAAATTATCATTACTTAACTTATAGAGTTTTTATATGGTGCCCGAGTGTGGCCATGTATATTATGTAATAACAAGAGGAAGGAAAGAGATAGATGTGATTAAAGTAAATTTTTGGAACATCTTTTGTGAAGAGAGCCTTGGCTCATTCACATGGTTGAAGTAACTTGACTCCTTCACAGGTTATGTTTTGAGTTTCTTCTCCAAAAAATGTGGTATGAGATTTTCAAACCCCTACAAGTTAATTTAGTCGCTTCTTGTGTGATCTTCATTTTGGGTTGTTGCTCGATGGCCCTACATGAAGGAGTAACATCTTTGCTTTTCAAGCCCACATGATGTGGTGCCATCTGGTCTTGTAAGGGGTATTTTATCCTGAGATAGAAATTTTATTACATATTATGTCATACATGTGCATCATATATGACTTTCAAAAAAAGTATGGTCTCAAAGTAACATGTTTGCTTTTGTTTAGATTTCATCCCCAATATGGTGGTCACAAGTTTTCAAAACATTTTGTCGGTGTCGAAATCCGATCTAGCCGAGGAAGGAGTGAGGATTTGCTTCGTGCTCGTCCAACGCTCAAAGAACACAACATTAGAGGTTCTGGAGTTTAGACTCCGGAAAGACCCTCCGATGCTCAAGTCAGAAAATTGCTCAGATAGAGAAAACCGAGCAACAAAGGAGCAGGGTAACGGTGTAAATCCGAGAGCTTAGATGCTTACCTTGGGCGTGGGGGTCCCTTTTATAAACTCGGAGTTTTAGGCAGCTTAGGAGACCTGCCTTTTTTGGAGACTCCCTTATTGGGGGCCTATTTCCTATTAAATCTGTTTCATACTTACCTTGGCGATCTTTGGGTTTCCTTATGGACCTTGATTTCTAAATATATCCGAACTTTTAGGAGAGTTGTTGTATAGGGCTCGGATTCTTCTTTTAGCTTTAAGGCACTTTCCTATTTGAATAGGATTACTCGAGGGGAAGATGCGAAGTGACCCTTTTGTCCTCAGCTTTCACCTACTGAGTTAGACCCAAGGTCAGTCTGGTGCCACATGTTGAGCGCTTATAGGTGGACGGGTTTTATCCCTTAACACGTTTGTAGTCCCCAATTGAGAAGTGTGGTAAATTGTTCATTCGTATACAGGGAAGGCTTCAAGGTACCATGACACAAAAGCATAGGTGAGTGGCCCATCTTTTAGTTCTGAACCCCTAGAACAAGTATCTTATTTCTGATGTCTCATGGCCAATGACTGTCCGATTAAGCCAAACAATAGGTGTCATCTTTCCCCAACACCTCATTTGTTGGCTTTGCACAAACTACCCTCAAGTTGAGAAAAAATTCACAATGCAGAAAGAGTAAGTGGTGATTTTATATCACCAAAACTAAGAGATGTAATGCTCAACTTGCTAAACTACATCTTGTTACCATCCTTATAAACCTTTAGAGTGTTAACATAGAACATGGTAGCCTTGTGTCGCCATTTGAATAGTCCCTTTGCTACCACAGGCAGACACCACAATCAGGACCCATTGAACTTTGGAACCACGCTTTAATCTAAAATGTAATGCACTCAATAACAAAGGGACCAGAGCTTTTAGGCTGTGAAAACTCAAAAAACCTTCCCCCACCCCCACCTCCTCAAGCAATTAGGACATAAAGGCCTTCCATCTAGCTTTACCCATTTAAGGTACAATTTAAAGGGAAAAGGGTTTCAGCTAAAAAGAATCACGCATGCCACTTGCCCCACTGAACTGAAAAGTTAGCTTTCTCACTTTGTCACCAAAATAATGTTGAAAGAAGCTATACAGGTTCAGGTTCAGTGATAATCCATATCAGAATCAAGTACTGTTTTGGTGTAATTCTTTTTCCTCAACTTTTTTTTTTAACCTGAAAATTGTCTATAAAAGCCAAGGATACAAGGGTGGCAGAGTCACCTGGTCTCAGTACAAACAAGAATAAGAATCTCAATTATGTTGTACCCTACATATCACCGATAATGGATCTTAAGGAATGAATTTTCTCTTGAGAAATCTGCCGACAAAAATCCGATCAGATCGTGCACAAAAAAAAATGAAAAAGTAGAAATAAAAGAAAATCACAAGTCGAACACTGAGATTTTACATGATTCGGCCAAGATGCAAACATCTACTACGTTCATGGGTGGGAACATGACCTTCCACTATGAGAAAACAGAATTACAAGGCAAATTACTATGTATGAACTCTCTCTCTCTTATATCAATAATCTAGACCATCGATGGAACATCATAGGTGGACATACACTTAAACGTCAGTGTATAAACTCCATAAGCTGTGAATAATGGTAGCGAAGAAAATCACTCGAATAATTGAAACTTCTGATATTTCAAGCTAGTGAATAAAAAAAAGGAGAAATAATTGGGATTCATAAATACAATTCCAGTTGGCTTTCAGAAACTTACCCGTGCTTGGAGTGAGGGGCGCCAAAATTTCAAAAGAATGTTCTCCACATGGGTAGTCTTGGGAACATACGAGCCAAAAAAAAAAAAAAAAACATAAGAAACAACTTCAAAAGCACGGAACTGGAGATGGGCAGTAAACAGAACTACCTCTCCATGAAATTATTTCTTTATAAATTACAAACCCACACAAGAATTAGTTTAAAATACTTTTTAACGGGCACAAACTTACATACATATATCTAATGCTGGGACCATAGCTCGAGAATTGGGGAACCTCGTGGCTCGAATGAGGACCACAGGTGTCAACCATGTATTGACCGTAGATGAGCCTGCTCGCATTGCAATGCGTTTGGGAAACGAGTCAACTCGGTATGCTCTCCCTCTCCGTGCCACTTTATTAAAGAGTAAAATTAATGTGTGGGGAGAATGAGAACCTTAATTATCCATCAAATTACAACCTTCCAAGTTCGAGTTATAAATAAATCTCAGCCCGTTGAAAATGACTGCATTCTCCTCAAGTACTCAGATTTTATTAGAATAGAGAGGGCCAAGTGTCTTCTTGTAAAAGGATGGCAATATAAAACCAACTCGTAATTTGTGAAAAAGAAGGTAGTCCTTGGCTTTACACATTCACGTAGGTTGTGAAGTTTACTTCTCATTGTGTGGAGTGCTTGGACCTGGCCACCGAGTGGGGCCGCCACAATCCTTTTCTTGGTTAATGATGTAGTTTGGCAGCAAACTGGCCCTCAAATAATATACTAATTGATAAGTTGTGTTGAGTAGAAAGACGATCTCATGTTAGTGAATGAAAAGGACTATGACTCAGAACACACACGACATATGTACTTGGTGATTGGGATTGTTGATCTGATGAGCCATCAGAGGGCCATCCAGTGGGTTCACGTCTGGTGTCAAACAGAGATCTTATTGGCAAGATTGATCAGGCATGCAAAGATTAACGGGTTAAAGACATATTTTTCATCATACTCATCAAATGTCAAGATTCATCGATGAGGTGTGACAGGGAAATAGGCAAGACTTACAATATTCATGGACCTAATCTCCTCACACATGGCAGTGGATCCCATAGTACAAAGATTGCTGGTCCTTAACAAAACAATGTTCATTCAAAATGTTCTTCGTTGCTACTCTATGTAACATTTGGGGTCCAAGAACGTGAATTCGGGACTCACATATTTGACACAATTTGGCCGTTACTAATAATGAATTAAATAGCAGTGAGATGTAGTTGTTGGTTACCGAGGGGGCCCATTTTCACAATCAGGCCCACCACCCACGTCTGTTTGTTTCACATCTCTAATCAGTGATTTAAGGAAAACAAAACAAATGACGTTGGTTTACAAAGAGAGTATCAAGTATCTATCCAATAACTAAAAACTAAGTCAATTTGGCTCTTTAACTATTCCCATCTTTATTGAGAGGAAAAGGCCAAGTGAGAAGAGACTGAATTATTTCTTGATTTGGGGATATTTTTGTCTTTTTGAGTGGAAGGATTAGTGCTTGATTATCATTATTATTTTGTTCTCACCTCCCTTGTCTTAAAATAAAAGAGGCATTGGTACTTGGCGTGGGCCAAAAAGAAAGTGAAGGAGATATAAAGTGAAGAAAAAAATAAAGGATAATAGGGCACGGGAAGGTTGGATGTTTGTCGGTTTGTAGGTTAGGGTGTGAGAGAAGAGGTGGGGCCTACACTCGCACCTCAACGACCACCCTCTTGTTTTGACCAATCCCTAACTCTATGGACAATGACTTCGAACCACTCGCACTCCTCCTGCACAAAACACACCAAGCTCACTCCCCCATAATCTTATCCTTGTGCTTGTATTTTTCAAACGTAAAGGGGTTGTTATAATCCATTCATGTCTCTAGTTTTTGGTACACAATGGTTTTTTAACACAATCAAGGCAGAGAACACGGCCTTATCTTATAAGAGATAAAAGATCTAGTCATCTTGAACGAAAAAAGATCATGACCCACTACCCACATGGCCTATGTGCTTGGTAATTGGGACGGTCATGACCGTCGGTGAAAGTCACTTTTCTTGAAGTGATTGATCTGATAGGCAGTCACAGGATCAAATGACTGGACGGAGATCTCATTCACAAGATTGAGGCATGCAAAAATCGACGGGCTTGAAGAAAGTCCTTTTCATCATATTTGGTCGGAGGACTAGAATTATTTGATTAAAGTTGGACCAAGGGCAATATGTCATATTTGTATTGTGGGCCCACAGTTCGTGACAAAAGTTGCCCGACTTTTCTTGATCATGTATACTAGGCCCATCCTTAAATATTTTAGGCCATTTATCTTGTGGGCCCTTTATGCTAAAAAAATCTTTTCAACCTTGGCGTGATGCTAATTATATCTTTGAGGGCCTACAAATTAATAATGGTAAAAAAAACTGTTACAAACAGTCCACAACACTTTTGAGGCCCATCAAACAGAGGAGGCCCATAGGCCCACCTCTACCTTTTGGATCGGTTGCTATGGGGTACCTTTCTTATTTGGTTTCATTGGATCCCCGTAATTGAGAGGGAAGAGGAGTGGAAATTGATCTCCCAGAGAATACTAAATCGGGACTTTAAAACTTTCATTACTTCAATGAAGGGCAGCATTGTCACTTGACATGCGATCCTAGCCCCAACAAATCTATGGTTAAGGGAAACGGGCCCAGTCCACATTGGAGAAATTAAATTCAATCGTTGGTGGGGCCTGCAATCCAAGGTTAGGGACCACTATATTATAGTGGCATCGAGGTAAAAAATGAAGTCATTTTAAACTTTTATCAGAGTGGAGTAGTGGTGACCCACAGCAACAGCAAAGAAAAGTTGTCTGGGGACCCACCCATAAAAGATGGGAGTGACCCACTGTGCATTAACTGAAAATGGGTAGGCCCTCGTCACTTCAGTCGACGAGAGGAGAGGGAGTTGCCTGAAAAGAAGTGCTGTCATTTTCCTCATCGGGAAATTATAAGAGAACCGATTCCGTAGTGTGCAAGAGCAGGGAAGTTGTAGTCCACTTTTAGCATCTTATTGTATTTAGATTCCACCCTGTACTATCATTATTTTTATGATAGATAGCTATATTTAGAGAATTAAAAGAGACGAGAGAGGGTCATGAATAAACGGTATCCTTTATTAGCCAACCGATCCGCTAGATCATTGGCACTCCTAGGGATATGAACAAAAGAGAGAAAGCTCTCTTTACACATAGAACTAATCTCATACAAAAACTTAGCTAATCTCCACAGACCAATGCTCGATCCTTGAACCCAAGAAATAACATTTGAAGAATCCCCTTCCACCTCGAGCTTGCCTTTCATTTGATCCCTAAATAAGCACATGCTGAAGTGGAGAGCACGAATCTCCGCTTCTGTAGAATATGTTATTCCAATCAGCCCGGAGAAGACAGATAATGATACTGTTGTATCTCTAAAAACCCCTCTGATTCCCACTTTGCTGGGGTTGCCAAGAGAACAACCATTGACATTGAGCTTTAAAACATTAGGTGGGGGAGGTCTCCAAAGCGCTAATCTCTTTTCCTTTGGAATGGAACCCATTATGACTCTCTTCCAATTCCGTAAAATGCAAGCCGTAGAGTAGCCCAAAAGGCACTGTATTGTCGAGCCCAATTTGCCACATTGAATCTGATATTCCAAGCTAGCTTAAGGGAAGATGAAGACTTTTCCTCAAAAGTCCGAGCGTTCCTTTCCACCCAAATCTCCCACATTACTGCAAAGGGGATGAGACACCAAAGTATTTTTCCAATGAGCCAAAACCTGTTATATTCCACCTCAATAGAAGATTCTTGATGGAGTCCAATGCTACCCACTGAATGCCATACTAACCATACACCTGTGACTATATATGACGCACCTCTTTGTAATGAACGAATATGTGATTAATAGATTCTTCCTCTATAGAGCAAATGATGCACTTGTTTGCTAGCGAGATATTGTGCCTTCTGAGTCTGTCCAATGTGTTGATTTTATTCAATGCTACTGTCTAGCAGAAAGCTTGGATTCTCATTGGCACTGAAAAATTCCAAACTTTAAACCAAGGGAAAATAGAAGCCGAGGGGAGGCCGAGAAACCTGAAAAAAGACTCGACAGAAAAGAGACCTCTCGGATTAGGGGTCCAAATTCGACGATCATCTTTATCCTGCGATATGTAACACTCTTCCAAACATAAAAGTAGGTTAATGAAGCTATCAACATCATGACCGCTAAGATTCCTGTTAAAATTAATATGTTAAAATTAATATCCCAAACTGTTCTACCCTCCACTCTCTTATAACACTCAAACATACCAACATTTTTGTTGGTTGCAATCCTATAGAGACTTGGGAAAGCATGGGATAAAAGACAAACCCCTATCCAAATATCACTCCATAATCCCACTCTCTTCCCATCACTCACCCTATATCTAATCCCTTACTTAAAACAATTTCACAATGAATAAATAGACTTCCATACCCCTTACTAGCATTTGGGTCACAAAATGAACGGCATCAAGGGTGACAATGATACCAGAGCAAAATTAAAGGGGGAAAATAGCGGAATCTATTTCCTGCCCTAAGGTGGTATTCAACCTTCGCTCCGCTCGAAATGAAAATTCTATTTGATATTTTTAATAAATTTTTTAATTTAATATTTTTCATTGAGTAATGAGTTATTGCCACAACATCGTGACGTAAGGCAGCCCTTAGGTATAGGAAAATCAATAAAAAGTGGATTTTTTTGCCCCCATGTCACATGGGTATAGGTTACCGATTCCAATCCCTAATTCAAGCAATCCTAATGCAATGGTATTTTTGGTAAAAAATTATTCCTCACATTTTCAGAGGACTACCATGTTTTAATAATTGCACAAACTCAGCTTGTCTTTTCTTCATGAATTGGTTCTTGAGAACTTTTTGTGAGCTTAAATAACCTTTAACAGTTGTTTGAGTAAATAATAAAAGACAAGATTTTTTAGTGCAAATATAAAAAAATGGTAGTGCCAACATTAGTAGTCTTTTATCTGTGCTCTTTCTTTTGGGTTTCCTTCTTCTATAATCATTTACACATGGGAACCTCTTGGTGGATGAAAACCTTTTTTTCTGAGAAAGCAATGGAAAGAAAGACGATAAACCTCTCATTAGGTGTATCTAGTTGTCATATGGAATACATCATCAACTTTCTCCTTTAGTGTGAATTGGATGACCCCAATGATTAAACAGGGAAATGTTGATCTTGTTTGGCCGTTAATAGCTAGGAAATTTGTGATTAAGCATGATAACTAACTAAAGCAACATTTCCAAAACCCGCAGAACCACCTGATTTCTTAATCCTCTCGATCTGTACCGCACCATGATCCGCGAGCAATGGCTCAACCTTCTTTCCATGAACAGAGCCGTCAATATTGTATCGAGCCCAATGGTTCTTAACGTCGGATTAGTAGTATGGAAAAAGTCAATTAAAACAAAAAAAATTGGATAAATGCCAATTGATTTGAAGACTGACGGATGGGGCCCACGGCCCGTATCGTATCAAGTGGGTCCCATCACTTCCACCAATGAGAGAAGACTAATTAAATTGAGTCCCTAGTGAGATCACACCTGCCGTTTTTAACTCTATAAGCTTATTCAAAACAATTCATGTGATGTTGGATTAGCTCGTTACATAGATTTTGTCTTTGGCTGCAATTGATGATTAACTGGAATTAAAAGTGGTTAACAGAAAAATTATATAATGATTAGATCGTTAAGATCTGAGTCACAGCACGACAGATTGTTTAACAGAAATGCTATACACAGAGCTTTAGTATATATATCTGTTTTAGAGAAAGAGAGAGAGAGAGGGGCACGTGAACACAATCCACTGTCATCTCACACGAGTGACATGTCACTTCAATCAGTTAACTAAACCGTAGTAGGCGGTTACTTTCGAACCCAAACAAGTCTTGAGCGAGTGCAATCAAGCTCACACTCACACGGTCACACCTATATATAAAGCAACGGCCTCATCAGACCTGTTTAAAAGCTATATCACCACTCTACCAAGTACTAGTATTAGCAAAATTCATACCACACTGGTGGTGCCAATATCAAAAACCAACCCTCGTCAATATCTCCTCCCTGAAGAAAACACCCGCCTCCTTCATTTCTCCCCCTATTTCTCTCTGCCGCATTTCTGCACTTACTGCCACCTCCCTGTCCTCCTCAATCCCAACCCTCCAGTTCGTTATCCAACGGATCTTTCTTCTTCCAATTATACCCTCATCTCCCTACCTAATTTAAACCGAATGCCATTCTAACATTCCACCCTATTTTCTTCCTCCTTAGTCCTTCCTCTGTAAAACATGATTTCATGGAAAGATCTCTACACCGTCCTCACTGCGGTGGTCCCGCTCTACGTTGCGATGATCTTAGCCTACGGATCTGTCCGGTGGTGGAAGATCTTCTCGCCGGACCAGTGCTCCGGCATAAACCGGTTCGTCGCAGTTTTCGCTGTCCCTCTCCTCTCCTTCCACTTCATCTCCACAAACGATCCTTACTCCATGAATTTCCGCTTCATTGCCGCGGACACGTTGCAGAAAATCATCATGCTCTTCGTCCTCGCTCTCTGGACTAATCTAACAAAAAACGGGAGCTTAGAATGGATGATCACAATCTTCTCACTCTCAACCCTCCCGAACACGCTTGTGATGGGGATTCCACTCCTGATCGCCATGTACGGGGATTTCTCCGGTAGTCTAATGGTGCAAGTCGTTGTTCTACAGTGCATCATATGGTACACTCTCCTTCTCTTCCTCTTCGAGTACCGCGGAGCTAAGATCTTGATCATGGAACAGTTCCCTGAGACCGCGGCCTCGATCGTTTCCTTCAAGGTGGATTCGGACGTTGTGTCGCTCGACGGACGGGATTTTTTACAGACCGACGCCGAGATCGGAGACGATGGGAAGCTACACGTGACGGTGAGAAAATCTACATCATCTAGACGGTCTATCGGCGGTGGAGGTTCAGCATTCACGCCGCGGCCGTCGAATCTCACCGGAGCTGAAATCTACAGCCTTAGCTCGTCTAGGAATCCGACTCCAAGAGGATCGAATTTCAATAACTCTGATTTTTATTCGATGATCGGAGCGATTCCGCCTCCACGGCAATCGAATTTCGGGCAGGCTGATTTATATCCTCTCCAATCGTCAAGGAATCCGACTCCTAGGCCGTCGAATTTCGAAGAGCATATTGCCGGAGCAACGGGGAGTTCGCCGAGATTTGGATCTTATCCAGCGCCAAATCTGGAAATTTCATCCGTGAAGAACACTCAGCATCCTTCTCAGAACCAGATCAAAGCAAATCATGATGCGAAAGAGCTTCATATGTTCGTTTGGAGCTCTAGTACATCTCCCGTTTCGGAAAATACTGGTCTCCATGTCTTCGGTAGTACAGATTTAGGTGCGTCCGAGCAATCTGGACGGTCCGATCATGGCGCAAAAGAGATCCGGATGATAGTTGCTGATCACCCCCAAAATGAAGGACACAAAGGTTAAAAAAAAAAAATATTAAATTTCTATTTTGAATTTTGTCTGAACTTTCTAAATGGGTTTTTAATTTAATTTTATACCGATACCAGAACCTGAGGATTTTGGAGGTGAAGATTTTAGCTTTGTTGGGAGAAGAGGGATCCATGGAGAGGAGGAGAGAGACAAGGAAGGTACGGGAGGGTTATCGAAACTTGGTTCAAGTTCGACGGTGGAACTCCACCCGAAGGATGGGCTGACGTCAGATTCCGGTGCCGGAAAACAGATGCCTCCGGCGAGCGTCATGACGCGCCTTATTTTGATTATGGTTTGGCGGAAACTTATTCGGAACCCTAACACCTATTCCAGTCTCATCGGTCTTACCTGGTCCTTGATTGCTTTCCGGTGAGGATAAAAAATAAGAAAAAATTAAAAACAGGAAAACAAAATTCAAGAAAAATTCTCTTTTCTTTTCAATTAAAGAAAAATTAATTTTTTTTTTTTGCAGATGGCATCTCTCAATGCCGAAAATAATCGCAAAATCGATCTCCATACTCTCAGACGCGGGTTTAGGAATGGCCATGTTCAGCTTAGGTGAGCTCCGGATGCAAACATGCGCCTTTCGTTTATGGTAGCCATGGTTTTAAATTTCGACCGATTTCGGTGGACATCGAAACGGTATTTTATTTCGGCCGAAATTTCGATTTTTCCGAAATTTCACCCAAAAAACCTGTCTATTTAATTAATTTAAAATTTCACTGAAATTTCGACCGAAATTTAATATTGAATAAAATATTATTTTCTTTGTTTCATTTCAGCCGAAATTTCGCCGAAACTGGTGCCGAAGCCAAAATTTTAAACCATGATGGTAGCTAAGGAAAAGAAAAAAATTTATCCAAAAACATTAACCTAACAAAATCTCCTCGAGGTTTACAACTGTTAAAACCTTTCGGCGCTGAATAAAGAGATCATGCGCATATGGGGGCGTACGTTAGCGTATCGATTAGTTTTATTGTGTCGGAAGGATTATTGATTTTGGCGGTGTTGTGACAGGCCTCTTTATGGCTCTCCAACCGAAGGTAATCGCGTGTGGGAATTCTGTCGCTACTTTTGCGATGGCCGTCCGATTTCTCACGGGTCCCGCAATCATGGCCGCTGCTTCCATCGTAGTGGGCCTACGTGGTGTCCTCCTCCACGTGGCAATTGTTCAGGTAAAAAAAAAAAAACAAACTGATACTTCCACCCTCACTTGTTTTGGAACTGTCTAAAGTTCCCTGCCCAATTATTCCAGGTTCCAGCCAATGAAAAGTTGTATCATTATGGCAGTTGTGGAAAAAGCCAAAACAAGAAGGGTGTAGTTAATAAATATCAACCCCCAGTTTTCATTTTATAACGTCTTACTTTTTTATTTTGTTTTATTTATCTACAGGCTGCACTTCCTCAAGGCATCGTTCCATTCGTGTTTGCAAAAGAATACAATGTCCATCCCGCAATTCTCAGCACCGCGTAAGTAAAGGATGAAACTTATGGACAAAAATACCCTCTTCGTACATACTAATATAATGTTACTGAATAGATAGACTGATTACATTTATGGACTTTTCATCAGTCAAATTCAAATACCCATCTAGGGGTGCAAATGAGCCGAGTGGAGCCGAGCTTTGGGGTGTTCGGGCTCGGCTCGTTTAGTTTTTATGAAGGCTCGTGTTCGGCTCAGCTCGTGAAATATTCGAGAAAGCTCCGCTCGGCTCGTCTCAGGAATGATAAAAACATACATTTGTGGGATTTGAATCCAAGCCCCCTCTAAATCTAGCGCCTTAACAACTCGGCCAAACTTTCATTTGTGAAAAACAACCCACATTCTTTTATTATATATATATAAAAAGCAAACATAATCCAAGCTTTAAAGTTCGGCTCGGCTCGTTTATGAACCGAGCCTAAAAAGTTCACGAGTTTTTTCGAGCCGAACTATACAACGCTCAAGTTGAGCTCGTTTATTTGGCAAGCCTAATCTTTGGGCTCAGATTCAGTTCGTTTAGTAAACGAACGAGCCCGAGCCGAGATATTAACATGTTCACGAGCCGGCTCGGTTCATTTGCAGCCCTATACCCATCAAACAAAACCGTCCAATACTCCAATCACTGTCCTTCAAATGGACAGTTAAGGAAAAAAATTATTTCCACCTTTATGAAATCTATTTTCCATGCCGTTACAGTGCAAGTTACTGCGTACAAAGGGAGTTGTGGTCAAAATGCATTCATTTTTTTCATGTGGCATCCACTAATTCATTTTTCTAATTCTACTTTTTGGAAATTTCAGGGTTATATTTGGAATGCTAATAGCATTACCAATCACTCTCCTTTACTACATTGTTCTTGGATTATGAATTTTGGAAGAGATTGAGAACCGAAAGAGAGAGAGGAAAATAGAAATTCGGTTTCTATCTGACTTTTCAGAGGCCCAAAGGAGTGACTACCGGCAAGTCCCAACCTGAAGAAACTGATATTGTGGTGAAACATTGAAACTTTCCCGAAATTCTTCAAGAATGGAGATGACTTATAAAGAAAGGCAGATTTTCGTCTTCCCCAGAAAGCCCCAACAATCAATAGACTGAAGCCCCATCTATTTTCATATGGCCGGAAAAAGAAATGAAATTTGATTCCGAAAACATGGAGAAGAAAAAGGAGAAATGGTCATATATTTCTTTTTATACAGTGCCGGATTAGTAAAGAAAATTCTTTTCTTGTAATTAGCATCTTCTCTGCCATCAGAAAGCATTGGGAATCACCACCTTCAAGATTTTCTTCTTTGCCTTTTTTTCTAAATTGATTAGCGCAGATCCTGCAATGGTTTCGGTTGTGACTTCTTCTTTTCATGCAGAAATTGCTGAAAGAAATTGTTCTCATTAGTTCTATTAAAAATTGTCACAGTATATATAGTTAAATGACCAAAAATCTATACACCAAAGCTAGGTAAATAAACTATTAGTTTTTAAAGCTTTAAAAAGCTTACTAGTTGTCACAAGCATAAATATTGTTTAATGTATTTGCTAGGAGCAACCATTATCTTTACGGAGTAGCACCATAGTGTGACGGGTTGGGTTAATCACATCCTCGTACTGTCTAGGCCCTTTCGAGCACGAGGCATCGCTAGCGCGAAACCATATATTAAATTTTCTTTATGTGGTGTTGCCCTATAAACCCCAGCAGGCCACGCAGGTCTACCAATAAAAGACATCTGCACAATACTAAAGCAATTTCACAGAAAGCCATTTCGCCAGCCCATTGTGGGGGAGAATAGCCCCATAGGCTCATTTTTTTAGCAGATTTTTTCTTATTCATTTATTGCATCTGAGGTGGCTGTTCTTTCCAGCAAAAGTGAGCCTCAGACAAATTGCCCACCACCAATTGAGTTTGGGAAACTTCGTAGCACGATTCTACAGGTGGTTGGTTCGAGACTTCCCATGTTTGTTGCTTTGGTGGGGGAGGGAGGGGAGGATTGTTGCCTTATGGTAGCTAGCAATGCCCCATATGCTCGAAGGGCCTAAACCGCACAAAGGTGTGATTAACCCTGCTCGTCCTGCTAGGGTGCTTCTCAATATAGATAATGGTTCGGTCTTTCCCATCACCAATTAGTTTTGATAAACTTGGTAGCGCCATGATCCTATAAAGCCACTTATTAGGGTTATAGGTGCTAGGTTTTCTTTGAGTTTTCTAGGCCAAGGAGAGTTTTGGAATCCTAAACCGAAATAATGAAACCCTTCTCTCATGGATGCAGGCACACAGTCGAACCACGTAAATCTTTTCTCCTTGCATTGTGTGATTGTGTTTCTCATATTGTTTTTTGACGATTTGTGGCAAATCGTGTTTTATCCTAATTGAGAAGGTATTTCTCGGTTTCCTACACCTTGCAAATCCCATAGTTTAATGGCCAATATCAAAGCAACGGTGGGAGGTGGAAGCCCCCTCTCATCTCGTGAGACAAAGAAACTCCACTACGATCGATTTTTATACTAGCTAAGCATTAATCAGCGCTTACCTGACATAAAGGAAGCTAATGTTTGGTAGGTAAATGGACAACAATTTAAGGATCAGGTTTGTGCCACTTTTGGGGATGATCTAGCAATCAAAGAAAGTACAATGGGAGGAGACGTGCACAAGTAAGCAATAAGGATGGAGTATGAGAAGCTTTCGAATGGGTGTCCTTCACCGTCGGGTCGCACGTCTCACGTCGCACGGAACTATCATCCTGAGCACACAGGGTATGAAGCATCAATAGTGAAAGACATTTGAAAGACGTTACATACAACTCCCAAGATGTTACCCTATATATTCATGGTAATTAAGGCCTACCATTCTACCCAATTTCATGCTAGGGCGGGGCCCACTATTTTACACATTGATGTGGTGGGTCCCACCAACGCCATTCAAAGCCATGCATTGGGTGAGGCCTACATTTTACCTCATGTTTTGATGGGGTGGGTCCCATGAGGTTGGGGGATTTTTGCTGTAGCTGCAGTTGTTGCCGTTACTTTCCAAAAGACAATACGGAGCATCGCCATGTCACGGTTCCCACGATCCACCCAGAGGAAGTACATCGATGAAATAAAATAAAATTATCGTTTATCTGCAACATCTAAGGTGTATAGGTATCTTGTTCACCTTCTAGCATGCAATTCATTTCCATTCTTCTCTCATTGTAGTGTTCACTCTGCCTAGCGGACTCGTATTCGGTGATAGACTAATTACACTCATTGCACTCTATCTATTCGCCCACTATGTTAAAACTGTTCTTCAAGCAACCATACTTTAGAGGGGACCCATAGGGAGGGGAGCCCAGACTGATTTGAACAAGTGACCAAACCAGCACCCAACGAACCTCAGCTGTGAGCGATCGGATGTCTGGTTTCATGGTTTGGATCGAGATGTTGAACCACTACTAGTTCTAGCATGCCTGCACGCACCATCAGCCAAAGTAATTGGGAAATGAATTAGATGATCTTTTTTTTAACTGTACGAGCTAGTATGTAAGAAATATAGAGGGATTGGCGAATCTTAATTAAATCATCGATAATGGGAACCCAACCTAGTTGACTGGAGATCTCAGGAGCTAGGATCAATGGGACAGACAAATGTTCTCAGCGAATTGGAATGCACCACTAACATTAAAATGATGGGATTTAAACGTTAGCTGGGAATATAGTTACAGGGCGCCCTTGACAGGCTCACATATGTGAGTGTGGAAGTGCTTCCACTCCTTATGTGAATTTAGTTTGATTCTTTAGAGCGGTCATGAAACCTGAATATAGAACCTGGCCAAAAGTTAGCAATTATGAGAACTCGGCTGGGCTGAAGTCGTTTATGTGTACGTGTACTACATTTCTCAGTCTTATATTCAAAGTATTTGATTGAGGATATATGTCCACCAAATTCTTAAAACATGGCGCACCTACATTAAGAAACATGGTGCACCTACATTAAGAAAGTATTTGATTTTGTGGTGCCCATGATCGAATTTTGTATTCTTTAAAGAATGCGAAGCATGGAGGGGTCGTTAATTGTTAAACATTCCAAAAGTTAGTTATTATTAGTTGTAAATATTTAAAAATAAGTTTATAAAGTTTTAAAAATAGTTTGATAACTAATTAGTAGTCTCACTAAGAAATTAATGACCATTACATACTTTATCACCACAATTAATTGCTAGGAAAGCAACATATGGTTTTCCTATATAGAGAGAGATTGTTCACTCATATAAGAAAACTTTCACTGCTTTAATTTCTTCCATCAAACATTTTTTACACACCATTTTCTTCTCATAGATCTACAACCAAGATTTTACAGACGTTGGGGGGGGGGGGGGGGGGGGGGGGGCTGGGCATATTATAATTGTAGTTGGCCACAGGGGTGTAGGACTTATCAGAATACAAGTTCCATGATTGAATCATTAGGACTGTCTTGAAACTATGATTTTTTAGGGTATGGGGTAAGTACAATTGGAACCATCAAACGATCACTCAAGATCAGGCTGAGGTCACGTGGGGTGGGCCCAGCCACATACTCTAATATCTCTTGGGGAAGTTATATATTGGCCCTTTTTTTACTTGGGGCAGTCCCCTCTAGTCTATTTTTTACTAATCTTTTACACTAGAGGGGGCTGTCTCAAATTATTGGGGGGGGGGACTATATCATTTCCCTTTCTCTTGGAGTACTACTTTTCCATAGCTTCATGCCCTTCAGATCACATGTTTTCTGACTTGGGTCACCATACAAACCAGAAAGAGCGACAGACACCAAGTCTCTGTATATACCCAGAGCCATGCTAGTTTTTATGGGCAGATGGTGATCGGTGATCGGGGATGTGGGTCCCAAATGCTTGTATAACAGTTGGTGGGTCCCACATAGGTGTGAATACACCGAATAGTTGTTGTACATGCCGTACATCTGAATCAGTTCACCTCCTACCTTTTTGCATGTGAAAATGGAAAGGAAAAGGTTGGCATCTTTTAAAGGACATTGGCTTTCCATGAGTGGGTTTTCCCTTTTACTCTTCAAAGTTAATTTGAATAAAAGCTCTTCATGGAAAGAAAGAGAAGAATGGTCAAAAGCTGCTGCGCCTCCTTTTCTTTTGATTTACACCAGGGCTGCAAATGAACCGAGCCGGCTCGCGAACATGTTTGGGTTCGGCTCGTTAAAAGCTCGGCTCGGGCTCGTTTGTTTACTAAACGAGCCGAATCCGAGCCCAAAAATTAGGCTCGCCAAATAAATGAGCCGAACTTGAGCTTTGTATAGTTCGGCTCGGAGAAGCTCGCCAGATTTTTAGGCTTGGTTCATAAACGAGCCGAGCTGAGCCAAGCTTTAAAGCTTGGATTATGTTTGCTTTTTATATATAAAATAAAAGAATGTGGGTTGTTTATCACAAATGAAAGTTTGGCTGAGTGACTAAGGCGCTGTATTTAGAGGGGGCTTGGGTTCAAATCCCACAGATGTATGTTTTTATCATTCTTGAGACGAGCCGAGCTTAAGCTCGGTTCGTTCCACTTAACGAGCCCGAGCCGAGCTTTCTCGAATATTTCACGAGCCGAGCCGAACACGAGCCTTCATAAAAACTAAACGAGACGAGCCCGAACACCCCAAAGCTCGGCTCATTTGTATCCCTATTTCCACCACAAGACCCATCTTCAGTCTATTTTTGTCATTCACAATAAGGGGTGGTTATTCGGTTATAACCGAACCAAAATTTGATAACCGAAATAATTTCGGTAACTGAAACCGAACCGAAATTTTTAAAAACCGAACCGATTAAAAATTCGGTTATAACCGAATAACCAAATAGTGGGAGGAAAAGAGGGAAAAAAGCAAAATCTTGGTTTCGATCGGAGGGCTAGGATCATCCAATCAAAATGATTTTTTGAGCACAACCTAATTAAGTTGTGATCAATCAAATGGACGGTTTTGATCATCCTACGGAGTGCCCATATAACACTTTTTTTGAAAAAATAATGGTTTTTATCATTATTTCGGTTAACCGAATTTTTTTTTAGATAACTGAAACCGAATAACCGAATTTCCAAAAAAAAAAAAAAAAAACCGAAACCGAACCGAACCAATTCGGTTCGGTTCGGTTATTCGGTTTTAACCGAATAATGAACACCCCTAATTCACATCTTCAACTAAAGGCATCTAAATTACCCCACTTCTTGTACCTTGCTCGGGTGACCAAATCCCTCCCAGTAACTCAAAGACGAGTAATTTGTGACTCAATAAAAACTCCAATTAATTTTGTTTATTAGTGTACTCAAGTTCTTTATAAACGCATATTTTTTAGATATTAACAAAAAACTAATACAAGGTGTGAGTTTTAACCCTATACTTCTTGCGAGAAATTATATGGTGGCCGACCGTGAAGGTTGTACGTGAAACGTACCATCCTTGATTTTTGATCCAACAACAGCCTCCTAAAAAGTGCGCTCCTTTTGGATCAAATATCATGGGTGGTACCATTTTCACGGTACTTGACAGATCGGGCACCATATAAAAACTCACCTCTTGCACCTTCTACGATTGTATTTAGGAAAACCACTCAAATCCTTCGTAATTCTAAACAGCATATATGGTGGAAATCATGGTTTTAAATTTCAACTGAAATCCGAAATTTCAGGACCGAACAGAAATTTCGCGAAATTCCAAAATTGGTCCGAAATTTAGGTAATTTTGGCCCGAAATTTTGATTAAATGTTACAAAATTTCTTCCGAAATTTCGAGCCAAAATACCAAATTTCGGATTTCAGTGGGGTCCGAAATGGGTTCTGAAACCGAAATTTAAAACCTTGTTAGAAATATGTAAGTTCAAAGTGAAAATTAGGCTCCCAACCACAGATGAGACCGGATTTTCATCCTTTTTTTAGCATGCTAGAAGATCGGCCAATAGAGAAGCTGACAGGTTAGCTTGATCGGATGCAGCCAGATAGAGCTTGGACATCTTTGATCACCTCCCCATTTTAGAGCTTTGATTGTAGTTATGTTACTCGTTCCTCTTCCGTTGTTACACAGTTTTTTGGTTTGTAGTGATCATTTCCGCCGCGGGGTCTTTCTCCCCCTTTCTTTCCTTTTTTCTCTTTGAAATGGTGGAATTTTATTAAATGAATAAAGAAAGCTCCAGACCAAGAAGGTCACGGAGGCACAAAATATAAAGAATGGAAGGACTTAAAAAAATAAATTCAGAGATCTCTAGAACCAGGATATCCACTCCATCACGAGCGAGCCGGTCTGCTTCTTCATTAGCCAACTTCCAAACATGCAGGAAGCGGACTGGATGACCATCCATATAGTCCAAATTCTTATCAATCATCTCAAAGTCTCAAGAGAGTGGCTCCCATCCAACCACCTTACAATGTTAAGGGAATCACCCTCCACGGTAAGGTTGTCCAAATCTTCTCTAGCCGTCTATCTAATGTCCTTAAGAATAGCTATCCCCCTTTCTTTCCTTATTAATAAATTTTTCATCATTAAAAGACACAAATATTTGTATCCATTTGTAGTTTGCTAGTTTTGACGTACTATCTGTTTCACATTAAGAAGTTTGGTCCCCAAAACTAAGGTAAACGCTATTCTGCCTGCAAATTCTTACTCTGAACACAAAGAAAATGGACCTCCATTAATGGTGAAACTTAATTGGGCCCCACTTACATATAACCTCCAATACTTGACCGTTTTCCTTCCCATATATCAATATTTCCCTGTTTTTAAGCTGTTTATTTTTGTATTAAAAGATGGGCAGTGATAAATCGACTCCCCAAATTGATAAATCGACTCCGATGTGTCTTTCTCTCTCCTCTCGACTCCCCAAATGGATAAATCGACTCCCCCATGTGTCTATCACTCTTTTCTTTCTATGTCTAACCTAGAGGAGAGAGAAAGAAACATGGGGAGTCGATTTATCACTCCCCTAAAAGATTTGGAGCTGACCCTACTGAAGTTTTCTTTATATGTTATTATTGTAGGATCAATAGGGAATACATGTAATGCGACGGAATTAAGGAAACCAGGAATTTACTAATAAAAAAATTTTGTTTGGTATTTTAAGATAAAAGACTAAACAATTCATTTCTAGTTTAGCTCCATAGGAAAAAAGTCTGTGCATCCAAACAGAATAGCAGCATTGATTTACATACACAAGGGGGGTAATTTATTTTTTTACGGCAGAATTTATCTAGGAATCCTGTGCACCACCTTATTTTATTAGTAAGAATAAGAGTTGCAAGAGGAGGTCATAAAACCTTGCGTCATCAAAGTACAAGAAAAAACATACATATGGGGATGATTTGGTGTGAAACACATTTTATAGCAGGTGGGCATTGACAATTGGATCATCAGAAGTGGGCCCCACAAGGCCACGCTCACTACATAAAATGTTAATGCATGTGGGTCCAAACTCCCATCACCCTTCAAGGTGTTGAACATTATCTTTGCAGGGTGGTGGACTAGTCAATTCAGAAATTCATGTAGATTTCCCCTTTAGGTCCTGTTCGTTTCACAGTTTCACAACCGATTGTCAGCCCTGACCCTATTATTAGAGTATAAATTAATAGGTTTAGGGCTGACAATCGTTTGTCATAATCTGAAAGGAACAGGGCCTTAGGGTAGTTTGGGAATAACAAGGTATGCCATAGAACAAACATACCCCATTGGAAAGGGATGGGTCTTTACTATTTGTGACAGTACCCACATACGATCACATGGGGTGCCGGAAAAATAAACATATATGGACAACTGCTTTAAAAGTAGGCAAATTAGCATTCTAATCATCTAATTCTTAGTAATTGACAGGGCTTTTTAGAGGAATTTTGGAAATAAAATTACGAAAATGATATCCACACTCCCTTGTTTCAAAAGTATCACTCTTTATAATTTTTTTTTTTTTCTGGTTTACCTTTGAAGCCCACTTTTTAAGAGGCTGCTGTTGGATCAAATATCAACGGTGGTGCTTCTGTTGCCCCCGCGTAATTTCTCCTTTCCCAGAGGTGGTATAAGTTGGGAAATTATATATATGGTGGGCATGCACATGCAGCCCCAAAAAACAGTGGGGCCCGAATTAATTGGGTGATCCAAACCATTCATTTTGTTGAGCCCTGACATGGATAGGCTGTAACTAGAAAATCTTCCTAACCCCTCGATCCGTAGAGGTTTCTATACCATACTTTCCATTTTAAACCTCCACAGATCGGGAGGGTTAGGATCATCCTGTGAAGAAGATTTTTAGGGCACAACCTATCCATGTCAGGACCCAACAAATGAAAGGTTTTGATCACCCAAATAATGTGGGTCCCGCTTTCTTTCTTTTTTTTTTAGGGCCTGCACCTGCATCCACGGCCGTCTACTATATATATTCTCGGTGTAAATATAGCCAAGAACTAGGTCTCTACACCCGGAAAGCAAGACTGACTCTGTGAGAGTTACTGAATCTAGAAAAAGAGCGTTTAGCAAAAGTGACCGTTAATATGGGCGTAATTTAGCGGAAAGCCATTTTGCTGCTGACTTTTGCAGGAGGGAACAACCACCACTGATGACTTACATGAATAAGACAAAAACTGATAAAAAGTGAGCCTGGGTGGCTGTTCTCTCTTGCAAAAGCCAACCACGAAATTGCCTAGCAAACCCCACTTTCGTTTTCTTTTTCTCTCTACAACTTTTGGAAGAGGAGAAAATATGAGTGAGTAGGTTCGTAGTAAGGGGAACAGCCCAGGTAGTTATGACTCGTGAGATGCACCCATTTCAGACACTCCTCATATGTCCGGTCACGTTAGCATGATATGGACAGTTCATCCATTCCCCGGACCATGCGGACCCAACAAGCATATAGGGCCCGCCTGGCTCATTGACATGCCCAACCGTCCGATCTTGATTGGTTTGCAATAAGATTCTAATATGATTTGCTGTTGTTCTCGCCAACAAAAAATCATTTCAATTCAAATAATGATATCCTTCTAATAAGAGGAGTCATTTATCGTTGAGGCAACAGCTAGGTTGATTAAGGTCACGTCTCCTACCAGCTTTGGGGTGGCAACAAACAAGTTATTCCAAATCAAATCAACCAACTGCTTGTAAATGAGAAATTAGGAAAGAAAACAGAAGAGAGAACAGTTAGGCGCTTTTGGTTTTGGATTTTGAGAACAGTTGGTGTGACTAAAACTGATTGTTGGAATTAAAATTAGTTTTGGACTAACAATCATTTCTCAACCAGACAGGGCACCTTTGGCTAAGAGAGAGAGAGAGAGAGAGAGAGAGAGAGAGAGAGAGAGAGAGAGTGTGTATCCTAACTCTCTTCTTCTCATAATTTCATGTTTCGAGCTTTGCTTAATTTCGAGTGCAAAAAGACTAAGAAAGTGCAATATCTCAAAGAAAGAGTTAATGTAAGTCCAATGATAAGTTTTGGACTCACAATCGGTTCATAACATCCAAAACAAACAGGGCCTTGTGTTAGAGTATAAAAGATAAATAACGCCTTTCTCCAATAACTTAAGCTTTTGGAGAAGTTGGTAAGTTAGCATGGTATCAGAGCCAAAGGTCTCGAGTTCAAGTCTCCTGGATAGCAAAAATTCATATGCAATGGTCGGCCCAAAGTGGGATCACATGTGCCACGTGTTTGCCAAGTGGGCCACACGTACTAAGGAGTGTTAAACTCTAAAAGATAAATAACGCCTTTTTTCCAACAGCTTAAACTTTTGGACAAGTTTGCAAGTTAACACCTTAAGACAATGAGGTCCCTCTCGCAATAGATTTTAATTTGTGCTTGCCATTTACAAGACAAGGAGAAGGTTGGGTGTGAATGAAAGAAGGAAGCTCGTTTCTCTGTCTGAATACTCGTATTTCTTTGAAAAGATTAAGAATTGTACGTTAAATAAGTACGACCAGTGTCATTACTTTATGAGACCAAACGATATCAATATTTATATAAGGATTTAACCATCACACCAGAGGAGTCCTTATAACATTTCTCATGGGCCCCACACGATGAATTAGTGTTGAGACCATCCCACAAACACCCATACTCATCCGGACCCACCAAGAAACGGACCCCCACCTTACATATGAAATTTTTATAATGATATACTTTTATTAGCTTTAATTATGTGCTAATACAGTTTCTTCTAGAACTGTCTCTTTCATGGCACTCGGGACCGTTTGAACCATTGTTTCAAATTTAGGTTTCGGAATGCGTTTTGGTCCTCACCGAAACCGAAATTTCGAATTTTCAGATGAAATCCAACGAAATCAAATAAAGTATTATTTTATATCGTACAAAATTTCAGCTGAAACCATGGTTTTAAATTTCGGTCGAAAATCTCCTACACCATTAAAAACATTATTTTATTTAATACCAAATTTCGGTTGAAATTTCGGCAAAATATTATATAATTAAAAAAATGAGATTTTTGGGTTGAATTTTGTTAAATTTCGGACGAAATATTAACAAATCGAAATTTGTTAAATTTCCGATACCATTTCGGGTATTGTCAATTTTGGTTTCGGTTCGGTCGAAATTTAAAACCATGGCTGAAACTACCGAAATTTCGGGGAAATAATAAATAATGAATAGATTCAAGAGTTTTTGGTGAAATCCCTTCAATTTCAGAATGAAATTTCGATCGAAATAATGTAACATTTTCGGGTTTGAACTAGACACTCTCTTTCATTGTATGAGAGCATTAGGGGTGCCAACCGCTAATTGAGCATTTCACCTTAGCCAAGTTACTGATCTCTTGTGGGAAAGAAGCCACGACCTTCCTTTTTTAAATGGCAGCAAAAACTTTATTAAAAAAACCTAGACCGAGATGGTCAATACATAAGAGGAGAAAACAATTACATTGGTCACAAATGTGCCTCGCTCCCATCTCGATCCAACGGTCTGATTGGTCCCAAATGTCAAGGATAATGACATCTAACAGCTCATGGACGGATGTACGTGCATCTCAATTAATACAGTCTGTCGTTTATGTTCACACGCACACATCCTCCTCATTGATCAAGTGAGACATAGATAATCATGGGGCCTACATCATGTGGATCTCAATGTCAAGCCCATGTGGTTAGCACTTTAAGGAGTGATCAGAATCAGCCGTGGGGTATGATGTGAAATGGATAGAACTTGACTAATAAAGATTGAAGAGAGCTCATTCAGTTCGTAGTTTTTTGTTTGGTTTTTTCTTAGAAAAGGGAGCAGAGGACCCAGAGTTGAGAGTGACTACTCTTGTATTCATGAAGGGTCTCTACCAAGCGATACAATGTGTCGAATAGAAAATGAAAGACTCTAGATAGTCCCTATACCATGAACGCAATAGATGAGTAATTTTCTTAAATATTATTGCAACTGGTCTTGTCATTTGGTAGACGAATAGACGGCCACCATGGCGATTCGATTTTCATATGGGTTATTTATTAATTACTTGTAAGTACGATTAGACTGCTAACCAAAAAAATATCTTGTTATTTTGCAGAACACACACAGCCTGTTTTGTCTTTGATTTTGAGCCCAGAACTGATTATTGGAGACTAAATTGTGTTTAATTTTTAGTCCAATGATGAGTTTGGACTCAAAATTACTTCTTACAATCCTAAACGAACAAGTGCGAAAGTTGGCCTTTGGATTATGATCCCATAATCCAAAGTGACCCCTCATATAATAAAAACATATTTTACTAAGACGACCATAATCATCAACAATTTATGTTGTTCATTTTAAAGAGGAATAATTTGGTGTGTAATCTATACACGAACATTCAACCCATACAGTTATTCACCATAGAATAATGTGATTTCAGCATTCCTTTTTTAATAACACTCACTTTTGGTAAATACATCTCTGATTGGTGGGTTTACTATTCTTTTTTAACATCCTTTAATAGAAGGAAAATGATATAGTTACTGAGAGTAGACTGATGGAGAAACCAACAATGAGAATAATGTGCTATATGTGCAAAAAAAATTTCCTTTTGGTGATTTTCCTGAACCAAAGGATTGGTTGTATGTCACTTGTGATGCAATGGCAACAGCCCATTTGTTCGGTTTCCTGCTCAGCTGTAAAACCAGTTTCCCTAGCATTACTCTTGGCTTCGTTTGGTTGCAAGTAAAAAAAAATTCCATTGAGTTTTTGTGGAAAAAGCGAGGAGACAAGGGGGTGTTGAAAAAGCGATATTTTCAACACCCTTGGAAGTCCTCTCCCTTGTCTCCTCCCTTAATTGGATTTTTGTTTTTTACTAGGGGAGTCCCCCCCCCCCCAAACAGAAATCACCCCCCTAAGAGAAATCGTTAACTTTTATGCTTTTGGAGTTAACGGTTGCTTCTCCACCCCTTCATAAAAGTTAACGAAAACTGTTAAAGGTGGGAAAATATCCACCAAGGGGGGGTGGGGGATATCACTGGCCTACTCTTAATAGAACATAGAACAAGAAAAGTGTAAATAAAGATAAAAGAAGATATGGTAACTGAAAATAAGAACAACAATGATATTTTCAACACCAACACCCCCCCCCCCCCCCCCCAAACACACACACACACACACACATACACACACACACGTGCAGTACGGATTCACCCCAGTACGGATTCACCCCCGTATAATGTGAACAACAGGCAACTTTAATGTTATCACGTTAAAAGGGGACCGAATGCGTACTGCAGAGCGGCGGGGGGAGGGACACACACAAGTGCACCCATTTGTTCGGTTCCTTTTGGTCTTACTCCTGGTTTCGCTAGCATTGGGGTTGAAAATATCATCCTCCAATAATATAACAGTCTACTTTTTGTTGTCTTTCCTAAACCAAAGGTTGACCCTAAGTAACTTGTGATGTGGTGGCAAGCACCCATTTGTTCGGTTCCTTTTGGTCTTACTCCTGGTTTCGCTAGCATTATTAAAACTAAGTCCTAAAATCATGAGAAATTATATGTTGAACGAGCGGACATGCTTATATCCAGCATACGACGAAAGTACCGCCGTTGATATTTGTTCGGACAAGAGCATCTTAAAAACTGTGCTGCTGTCAGATCAAATATCTAAGCGTAGGATGATGAATGCATATCCGCCGTTCATCATATAATTTCTCCCAAAATCATTTCCCCAGCATAATAATCGAGTACGGTGGTTAGTGGGGCCTGGCTCTTGTTTGAGGTACAGACCCACTTGAGTGAGTCACAATATATAATTGGTAGGCAATTTTGAAGAAAGCCATTCTGGGGCTCAATTATGCATGAGAGAATAGCCACAGGGGCTCACTTTTGAGCAGATTTTGTTCTATTCATTTAATTCATATGAGGTGGTTGTTCTTTCGTGCAAAACTAAGCCGCGCAATGGTTTTCCACATACGACCTCAATGTTGAAAACCAAAGCCTTAACCAATTGAGGAAAAGGCTCAACCCCTGGAAATGAAATTTCAAGCATTTTCACGCCTCTTGCTTCTCTTTTCCTAAAAATAGCTTCATTTTGTATCTCTTTTTGGTTGCCTTTTTATTTATTTTATGGGAAAGACAAGCAAAATAGTGAAAATAAGTGCAGTCAGTCTATAATAGATGGAGAACAGATAAGGAGAAGATGTTGTGTTGGCCGAGCAACCTTGACAACAACTTCTCTTGCTGTACGTGACACATTTCATTCATTCTCTACCTTGCACGGGGACCATGGTTAAATGTTTTCGTTAGGGTATTCTAGTATATGCCATATAATAAGACCATTCCATTTCATATTCTTAAACCTTTCTTCCGTTCTTTTTTTTTCTTTTCTAGTGAAAAGTTCAGGTCCGGTTTAGATATAATTTTTTTTTTTTTTTAAATTTAAGGGCGATGATATCCCCCCAACAGTACGCATTCGCCCCCCTTTTAACGTGATCTAACGTCAAAAAGCATTGAAATTGGGCCATTGTTTGGGTTACAAGGGGGGCGAATGCATACTGCAGGGGGAGTGAAAATATCATCACCCTAATTTAATTCTATTTAGGACTAGTGAAAATATCATCGCCCTAATTTAATTCTATTTAGGACTGACACGTGAGGTATGGGCTAGAGAATCTGAATTTTGATCTGTGGTTTGGACTAAAATAAATGGATATAGACAAAACGAAATCAATGCAAGAAAAAAGGAAGAAAAGAGAAAGGAAGAAGAGATAAGTGATGGGTTTATGTTGGTTGAACCACCGACAAAAAACCCAGCCCAGTAAGAGGTCCAACAAAGGCTCGTTCTCTATCTCGGACACTTTCGGTGGGTCCGAAAGTGACATAGGAGGGAAGGTTCTTTTACAAACGGAGCCATGACAAAACACATTCCCATACGTCTTTTCAAAGCCAAGTTGGCCCTCAGCTTAGCTTTACCCAACTCCTCTTGGACTAGTCTATCAGGAGAGGGAGTGCCCTGTGCCCTGTTCACGTGAGGCAGTGGTCCTTGGCCCACGATCTCAGCCACATGCATTTATTGTATCCGAGTATGTATTAAGATTAAAAATGGTTCTCAGAAATTGGTATTCACAACCCTTGGCATTGTTCACAGGCAGATATATCATCCAGTTCAAACTCCAACACCTAATGGAAAAAGTGAAAAATAAGGGGGTACATCTATCAAAATAAGGGGTCCTAAGAAATCTCTCTCTCTCTCTCTCTCTCTCTCTCTCTCTCTCTCACACACACACAAATATACGGGGCCTCTAACATGTTAGAAGATCATCTCACTGCTTAGCTGTAAACAGCTGGTTAAGCAGATAGGACAAGGTGAGTTTGCACCAATGAGAGAGATGTTTGTACATATGTGCTTCCTACCTCTCTAATGCCCATATGGCCTACATTGATATGAACCATTCACGTGAATGATGGAAGCAAAAGGGGGAAAATACATGAAAGTCACACACACGAGAAGTGCACAAAACAAGATGGGAAGAAACGAAGATTAATGAAGAGGCCTCACTCGGTGGTCCTCCATGTCTAAACAAGCCATCAATACCATGGATGCAAAAGGGGAAAAAAACATGAAAGACACACGGGGAGAGCACAAAACAAAGTAGGGAAGAAACAAAAATGAATGAATAGCTGGTGGTCCTTAATGTCATGTATGAGTGGTCCTTAATGTAATGTATGAATGTCTTGTAGCTTATTTACGAATAACCCTATACGATATTCATGTATGGGACCGTGTGCCCTTAATCTGTGAGTGTGTCCCAAAGGTGTTACATGGGATTGTGGTCACCTTTCAAGGGTTTCAGCTGTTTCTCACAAGTTAAGTGGATTTTTCAGGGGAGATGATATTTTCACTGCCCCTACATGAATGCACGCTCCCCTTATAACTGATTTGACATGAAAAGTGGGCAACTTTATGTCAAATCGGGGGGTGCAAGTAATGCAAATGGCTGAAAATACCATTACCCTTTTTCAGGGACATGATATCCACAATGTTAATGGAATGCTTTCTACAACTCAGCCACAGGCACACAGAAGAAAACACAGGCATAGGTGCTTTTTAATGAACTCAGTGATTTGACTCGGTCCTAGGCTATAGTGTCCATTTGATGAGCGGGTCTACATCTGACACGTTTTCTTTTATTTGGAATGTCTCCATTCATGCCCCCCATAATCTCTAACAAAACCCATGCACCCCACCGTTAAAGTTGTACACCCATGAGCAGCCCACCATCTCCACTCAAACTCATGCACATGGTGGACTCCACCATTTTACACCATGTTTTGATGAAGCCTCACCACAACTCCACTCAAACCCATGCATCAGGTGGGGCCCACAAATTTACACCTATTTTGTGGGTGTGGGGCCTATTATTTTATTACCCATGCATAGCATGGGCCAAGAATGCTGGTGGCTGGTCTGAATTGCGACAGACCAGCCGCAAAAAGCCTTTTACAATGGACACTAGCATATATATATATATATATATATATATATATATATATATATATATATATATATATATATATATATATATATATATATATATATATATATATATAGGGGTGGCAATGGTTCGGTTTCGGCTCGGTTTGACCCCCAAACCGATGTTAGGGTTATTAGGGTTTAAGCAGGATGCTTAAAGCATTACACCCAAGGTATCTAGTTTGGAATACCAAGTTTGTTGCCTCCAGCCCCTATATATAGAGATACACTAGGGTTAGAAGAGGTTAATGGGCTCCAGCCCAAATGGGCCCACTACACCTGGTCCATTACCTATTGGGCTTATATTAGAACATACATGGGTTATATGATATACCCAACAACCGAACCGAACCATCCTACACTCCAAACCGAAACCGAACCGAACCGAACCGAAATTCTGAATGGCCAAACCGAACCAAACCGAACTGATTTGAGAATTTCGGCTTTGGTTTGGTTTTCGGTTTCTTTCGGGGTGTAAAATAATTGGCCCCTTTCCATTAAAAACATGAGGTGAAAATGGAGGGCCCACCCTATTAATGGATTTGTGGCATGGATGGTAATCACCTTATGAAAACATGGGTTTTGGTGGAAATGGTGAGCCCACTGATGGTATAAAATGATGGGCCCCATCATACGCATGGGTTTATATTGGGCCCTACCATATAGAAAACATGAGATGTAAAATGTGAGGCCTCCCATGCTATGGCTGTAAAATGATGTGCTCACCTTAACATCTGATGTAAAATGATAATTGATAAGCCCCACTCATGTTATGAATCAAGCATAAAAAAATATTGCCATTTGTTGAGCTGCCTCCAACAAAACACAACGATAGAATATACTTCCTGAAAAATATTGCCATGATATCAAGGAAATATTCCACCAATCTTCACAAGGTTACAGACATCCCCACAACTAAAAGAACCATTGTACACATCCAGAAATCCGAAAAGATGCAACCCACCCACATTTATGTAGCATGACACACATACACTATATTATCATAACACTACTATATGATGACTAGTCATTACATACAAAAGAGAAAAGTCTCAAAAAGAGATGTAGGAATTTCTTTTCCCAAGTCAAGTCATAGACCGCAATTGGCTCTGGCATCAAGCAGCATACAAAATGGTGCAGCCATCAAATAAATCCTAATTACCCACTATATCAAATTTAGGGTGTAAATGGTGCAGACATCAAATAAGTAACTCCATAGATATTGTTTCCATAAAAAAGACAAAAAAGAGGGGTGGACATTATGGAAAACATAAAATAGATTCCTTTTGTTTTTCGAGAAATTAAAATCTAACATTACATATGACTAAAATCATACGTCTTCCCTGGCCATTTCCTCATCCTTCCCCGTGAGAATGGTGGCATGTATTGCATCTAGAACAACAGCACAACAGAAACAACACCAATAAGATGACTTAAGAAAAGAAGACGAACAAACATAAGTATGAACATAAACACTAACAAGTAGTTATTACTAATAAACACTCTTCCATCCCACTCATAACACATTCCATGTTGAAAAGATGCAACATTACTAATGCTTAAAATTACTTACCATCATCCAATCGTTGATTCATCATTCAATGATTCAATTAAATGACTATCATATTCACTATCAATTGTAGAAGCCGAGTTAATAGTTGAATATGCATCAATCGACCCGAGATGTGCGATCCCTATGAAAAATAAAGCATAAATATATCAAAAGAATTTACATAGTTAAAAAAAGATAAATCATAAAAAAACTTATTAAGTAAAGAAAAAACATTACCATTTCCTTCAGCCTTCAACCAATCTTGAGTACAAATTAAAGCTTCTACAGTACTTGGTTTCAAGCTACTCCTATACTCATCAAGAACTCGACCTCCTGTGCTAAATGCACTTTCAGAAGCAACAGTAAAGATCGGAATGGCTAGAACATCACGAGCAATTTGAGCAACCATTGGATACTTTCGACCATTTAATTTCCACCAAGACAATATATCAAAAGTACCATCTTCAATCCCTGCCCCAGGATGCACTTTTTCGTCCAAGTAGAGTTCTAATTCAGATTTTTGTGGTGTCTCCTCGGTAGTTTCCATAACAAAAACAGCAAGTTTTGCCAAGTTGGAATTTGATGTCGAGAAAGTTGCAATCGATGTGGAAACATGCCCATGTGGAATTATATCATGTCTATCATATTTTTCCACGTATGCATCATAAAGACGAAATAATGCATTCTTCACATTCTTAATATTCATCTTTCTTTCCTCTTCATATGAATAAATTTCTCGAAAGAAGTATTGAATCGATTTCATTTTATATCGAGGATCTAAAATGGAAGCAATCCCCAATATAATGCTAGTAATTCCCCAATACTTCTCAAATTTTTCAAGCATTGACGCGGCCATGTTGCTAATGCAATTAACTTCACTAGTATTCCATTTCTTCAAAGCAAGATATATATCACAAATATCATTGAAATAGAGATTTGATGTGGGATATCGACAACCAGGAATCCTTTCGGTAACATCATAAAATAATTTCAAACAACCAACAATCATCTCTGCAAGATTCCATTCATATTCTGATGGTGCACAAGTGTACTTCGTATCACATTCAGCCATACGATTAAAAGCTTCCTTGAATTTAAGAGTGTTAACAAGCATCAAGTATGTGGAATTCCATCTAGTAGGCACATCATAAAAAAGAGAGCTTTTAGGAGACCGAACTTGATTTGCAATTTTTTTGAACCTCTCCAATCTAGCTTGTGAAGATTTAACAAACTTGATACTTTCACGAATATTGTGGATGCTTTCACGAAGATATCCTAAACCATCTTGAACAATGAGGTTTAAGATATGTGCACAACACCTAACATGAAGAAACTCTCCATTCGAGATAAGAGATTTCTTTGGGTGGAATACTTTCAACATCTCCCGAATGACAACATCATTAGTAGTACAATTATCCAAGGTGATACTAAAGACTTTATTATCAATGTTCCAATCATAAAGTCTAGCAGTAATTGACTTAGAGATCTCTTCACCCGTGTGAGGAGTTTCAACATTTATGAAGTTTAAAATTTTCTTTTGAAGCTTCCAATCATTATCAATGAAATGACACGTTAAGCATAAGTAACCTTCCATGGTTCTTGAAGTCCACATATCCGATGTTAGACTTACTTTACAAGGAAGGCTCTCAAGTTCCTCATAAATGTTATTCTTTTCAATTTCATACATTTTCAGACAATCTGCTTTCACAGTATTCCGAGTAATCAACTTAAACATCGGCTGAAGATTTCTGAGAAAAACTCTAAAAAAAACATGATCGGCAATAGAAAAGGGATATTCATGATAAATAACCATCCGAGTAAAATCATCACGGCTTATTTGTTGATTGAACTCAAAAAAACTAATATCAACACTCCCATCAATCTTTTTCTCCCCCATTTTAAGAATCTGTTAGCCCACATCAAGCTTTTGTCTCTTGCTCTTTTTATAAGCAAAGCACGTCTTTAAATGGTTACTCAAACTACTAGTTCCAACTCTACTACTTCTTGCGTATTTTTTATTGCAATGTTTGCAATAAGCCCATTCAGACCCATCTTCCTTTTTTTCTTTCCTAAAATCGATCCACACTTTTGATCTCAAATTCAAGGCATTATCATAGGCACCTTTATCAGATATTGGAATATCATCTTCATCAACATTAATAGGCACATTCATTTCCACAGAATCAGAATGCCTGTAACAAAAGAAAATAAATAGATTCTTCAAATGTATCTAAAAACTCTTATGTCATTCTACTTCTAAAACAACATAATAAGGTTCTAAAAAGTGAGATTATATACCTAGCCACTGGTTGGCTTGAAGATCCTTGATAAGATAGATTCCTTTTTTCTAAGCGGGGGATGCAAGCACGACGTGGGCTACGAACAACTTCCTGAGTAGTCTTAATTGGAGGACTTTGCGAACTCATCTTCCTGCAAAGTTAGGAAAGGTTGAGCAAAAATTATTAGACTTACAATACTCTAAGAAGCTTCATTTACAGTTCCATACTTGTGAATTAGAGACAGGAGAAGAATATTACCTTAGGCACGGATTGAAGATCGAGTAGGATTCAACTATGTCTTAGACACAAGTCTAGTTGTTAGATATGCAGCCCTGGCATAGCCAATATGAACACATAGAGTTAAAATGAGAATGCACCGGATTTTGCAATCCATAAAAACGTTTGCACATGTATCAGAATTACAAAAGAAAAGAGAAGTGACTAAAAGAATCGGAAATTTACACAAACTTTCCTTTCTTTTTCTTTTATCTCAAATCTCTTTCGCCATGAAATTCACAGAATAGGAGAAGAAAACAAACAGAAAATTTGAACTTTGAACAACACTAATGTTCAATAATACGTACTATAAACAGGAAAAAAAGAAAAAAAATTACTTTAAATATTCATAACATGAAGAAGATAGCAATTGCAGGTCATGCAGCGATCAAATGATTCTAGATTCATAACTTAAAATTCAATTTCGTACATCACTTAAAATATAAGGATGGACAGGTGAAACCCTCTGCAAACCAAAATAAATTCCTAATTTTCACATAATTACACATTACTGCCCCAATTTCACACTAAAACTGAAAAAAAAGAACCCAGCAGCCAGAAAGATAATACTGACTTTTAATACTAATCCTTCTCAAAATCCACAATGACAGTCATAAAAAAAATCAATCAAAATTCAGAAATCACCAACATAATCCCTTATTTCCACGACGAATCCCTCAATCCTTCACTATATTCGACACTAAAAATCTCTAGAGGCCCTGTTTGGATTGCAAGAATATTTTGGAAAAGTTAGGAAAGGAAAAATATTTCTAAAAGTTCCTACATTTTTACACAAGAAAAAAGATGACCTGTACAAATCCTACACAATTTTTACTTAAAAGGGACCTTCAATTTATAATTATATCCCTGTAAATTAATCATTTTTTTAGAGCAAATCAGAAATCACTGTATTATGCAAAATAAAGAACAAAAAAAAAAACATAGCCATTCAAAAAAAAAAAAAAAGAACAAAAAAAAAATAAAATCAGAAACCACCTCCATCATTTTCAAAACACCCAAAACCAGAAATCACTGTATAATGCAAAATAAAGAACAAAAAAACATAACCATTCAAAAAAAAAAGGAACAAAAAACACAAATTAAGAAATCACCTCCATCATTTTCAAAACACCCAAAACCAGAAATGAAAAAAAAAAGGCAAAATTTACTCAAGCTCAAATGAATCAAAACAAAATATAAAAAACCAGAAAGGGAACTGTAATTTTCATTAAAAAGCAAAATAAACCCAAATTAAAAAAAAGCAGAGATTCTCCAAATCTTCCCATTTTCTACAAGGTTCCAACCAAAATGGGGAAGAAAAAGACAAAACCTCATCCAATATCAAAAGCAAGAAAAAAGAAGAAGAACATTTTCTATCAGAACAAAACAAAGAAACAGAAAAGGAATGATACTTTCCTTCATGCAAAAAGCAAAATAAAGGAAAAGAGAACAAAACCCATTTGCAAAAACAGTGCAAAAACAGAACCCAATATCAGGAAAACTGAAAAAATTGGAAGAAAATCCAAACCTCTTCAAGTCTTCATTTTTCACAAGACCCAAAATAAGAAGCAAAGATAACTGTGATGTACAACGAGGTGATGAGGGCAAAGGCAAAAGCTTGAGCGAGGAGAACACCCGAGATTTCGAGAAGGAATTGCAGACAAGTGTTTCAAACTTTCACTGTTTCACAGAGAGGCAACAAGACTACAAGAGGAAGAATGACCTTTTTTCCCCTATATCGTTGGGGTTTTCTCCACGACCTAATTTCTACGGTTCAGATGATCCTAATCCTAAGGGCTGAGGTGAAATAAGCGGTAATTAATCACACGTGTGTAATATGTGTAGAGAAGTAACCGAATCAAATAGGCACCCCTTGAATTTTAAAATGCCACCCCCATCAATATGTTTTGATACTTTTAGTGTTTCGGTTCGGTTTCGGTTCGGCAAGGGTTCAAACCGAAACCGAACCGAACCGAACATCGGTTTGGTTCTACGAAACTGAAACCGAACCGAAATTTGAATCGGTTTGATTTACCCAAACAGAAACCGAATTATCGATTCGGTTTCGGCCCGGTTCGGCCAATTTTGCCAGGCCTATATATATATATATATATATATATATATATATATATATATATATATATATATATATAGAGAGAGAGAGAGAGAGAGAGAGAGAGAGAGAGAGAGAGAGAGAGAGAGAGGAAAAGGAGTGTGCGGTCGACCGCTTTTTGTGGTGATCAAATCCATTTATTTGCAAGGCCCCATCATAGATAGGGTGTGTACAAAAAATCAGCTCTATTGGATCATCCTAACCCCTCAAAAAGTGGAGGGCAAAAATAGGCAGATTTGTGGCAAACGGTGTCTGTCCATTTTGCCCTCCACTTTTGGATGAGTTAGGATGATCCTATGGAGCTGATTTTTTGTACACACCCTATCTATGAGGTCTTGCAAATGAATGCTTTGGGCCATCCTAACAATGTGGGCCCACATGAGTTTTTGGCCCTCGACCGCACCTAAGCTTAGTGCGGTCGAGCGCACAATCTTATTCCTCACACACACACACACACACACACACACACACACACACACACACACACATATATATATATATATATATATATATATATATATATATATATATATATATATATATGAGGAAACTGTTGGTGCGCTTAAGCTCACCAAACTTATGGTGAGCTTAAGCGCCCAATCACATGGGGGCCCACTTTGTTAGGATGATCCAAAGCATTCATTTGAAAGTCCCTTACATAGATGGGGGTGTACCAAAAATCAGCTCTATAGGATCATCCTAAGCCCTCCATTTGTGAGGGACAAAAATGGAGAGACATAAATCTGCCCATTTTTTGTCCTCCACAAATGGAGGGGTTAGGATGATCCTATGAAGCTGATTTTTGGTACACCCTCTATCTATCATAAGGCCTTGCAAATGAATGGTTTGGATCACCACAGAAAAGTGGGCCCCCATGTGATTGGGGAGCTTAAGCGCACCATAAGTTTGGTGCGCTTAAGCTCACCACAGTTTCCTCTCTCACTCTATATATATATATATATATATATATATATATATATATATATATATATATATATATATATATATATATATATATATGCAAAATGTAATATGATATGAATGAACACCGTTTTTAGAGAGATTTCGTGTCATAAACATGTAAAGCTAGTTATTTTGTGCACTATTCTTTCATTCGATATATTTATTTTGCATGGAATAGCAAAAATAGAAATTATATTTACACGTCTATGGTTTAGTAATGACACTTCTCTCTTTTTGAAACGATGAGATATTATTAGAACCAAGGAAGCAGGATTCTTCCCTGGGAGTGGGGAACCTCGATTCCCGGTTTCTCGAATCCGAAACGAGAATTTTCTCAAATCCCCAAAAACTGGGAATCCCGGTTCGGATTCACCGTAAACCTGATTCCAACTTTTGGGAATTGCGGTTTATGATTCCCCAGAAACCCGATTTCTACTTTTGGGAACCGCGGTTTAATGTTATGTGAAACGTGATTTCCTGGCAATTCCTCAGAGATTCCCTGGCGATGTCCAACTCCCCAATGATTCCCCGACAATTCCCTGACGACTCCCCAACGACTTCACGATTCCCGCTTCCTACCATCCCGAGAGCCTTCGATTCCCGCTCTAGAAATCTTGATTAGAACAGCTATCCCACGACTAAGAAAGTTGAGGCGAACAAGAGTACAAGAGAAAAAGACAGGAAGAACAAGAACAAAAGAACAAGACTTGGTGGGTAAGAAAATCAAAAATCACTTAAGTAGATCTATGTACACCTGATCGGGCTAGTCTATCTTCTGACTTGGTGGAATTGGACCATCCGACCGACCCTCTACTCGATCGAGGATCAAATCAATAAACTCTACCCTCTACTCGATCGAGGATCAAATCAATAAACTCTAAGAATCTTTAAGGAGAAGTGGATCTCCTGCCCAACCATCTGATAACAGGTTGTCCATATCTCTACCTACGATTAGCCTAATACCTTGAAGCTTCCACGTCTTTTGAGTCAAAAGGCCCACTTGGTGGTGCCATACTCATCTCTAAGAGCACCCCAATACCCGTTGACCCCGAATTACCCAAGATGGACCCGTCAAAATTTAATTTTAGCCATCCGGGCCAGGGGGCTTCCATCTAGGGGCAATTACCTAGTGACACTCTCTTCTAAGACAAATCTCCTTCCAACATTGTCTGATGTCGGTGTATAAAGCTAAAACAGAGGAGGATTTTAGCTCAAGAAATGACTTAAGGATCTTTGCATACAAGGGCGATGCACTTCTAACTTCGTTGTCGAACATGCGAGCATTTCCCTCTTTCCAGAGCAGCCATATAAATGCCATAAACACGAGCTTCCATAAGATCCTTCCCTTGGTAGGCCACGACACATAGAACCGGCAGGCTAAAAGCTCCGTGATATGGACGGGGAAAACCCACAAGATCCTAAGCAAGTCCAAGATTGTGGCCAAATTTCTCTAGCGAGCCTGCAATGGATAAACAAATGGTTCAATGTCTCGCCCACCCTCACACATAGGGCACAATGATCGACATTAAGAATATGACAATGACAGAGAAGGTCTATGGTCTAGAGCTTGTACTTGCAAGCTGTCTACTCGAATGCTCATACTCTAGGAGGAGCTGGAATGGACCGCACTCTAGAAAAATGCAAGTAAGGGGAGAAAGAAGCAAAATGGAGATAGAAAGACCACCGAGAACAATCAAGAGGCATTCAAAGTCCAAACCCTTTTATCCCTTCAATACTTCTCTATGCAGTGGGACTCTACAAGATGATGAGTGGCAATCCTATCAATCTCCCTGTCAAAGAAATTCTATCTGAATTCAATTTTCTATGAGATCCTATCACCTTCTCTGACGAACAAAGGCTTCTCCATTCGAACCCACTCTAAAAAGATCTAGGAACTGCACCATGAGGGGCTCCTAAGTGCACCATCTATCATGCCAGAAACTACATCCATTTTATACGCTATATATGTTATATTGACGCCTTCTGGGAATTTAATATTCTATCTTAAGATGTCTCTCCAGATAGTGAGAGCAGAGGGGCTACATTTGTCTTCCCACATCCAATGGCCTGGGTTTGACCCATACTTTGTTGCAATAAATTTAGTCCAACAAGCGACTGAGATGAAAACATGAAAAGACCAGCCAACAAGAAACCTCACATGGAGCTAAAGAAAAACAGAGGCGGCTTGTGTTGAATCCAATCGTGTTAAGTTCCCAATCTCCAAGATTATTATCATATATGGACTGGACTAAAACTATGTTCTACAGGTATTTCCCAAGATTATTATCTCATTTGGATTGAAAAAACTACTCCAAAATTATTCTTAATTGATGTTGTGAATTAGAACTGAATTCCTTCTACAAGTCTTTCCCTGCCCAAATTGGGATTAAGTTTTTCCTAGAACGTTCTCAGCTGCTAAAAACATAAAATATGCTGTGGTTAATGTAATAGATTTACTTCCTTTGTGTTATGGTTGACGTAACCTAAAATTATTTCTCTGTGTATCAGTTGGATGACCTCTACCAAGTGTCACGGTGACACTATTGAAACTGTTAATCACGTAGATTGTTAAGTGGGGGTTATAACTAATCAAAGCATGGGTTCCTATACGATGGATGCACATATTTTCCATGGATACATATGAGTAGGCGGAAGTACAAGTGGGGGTAACTTGTTCAATGATCCAAACCATTGAATTCCTAGGCCTTGTTATGGATGAGCTATAGAACAAAATCCACATCCATTGTCCCATGGCTCATCTATAGCAAGGCCTAGGAAATAAATGGTTTCGATCATTGATAAAGCCCCAATTGTACTTTTGTCTGCTCATATTTTTCCTTGGAAACGATAGGCGGATGCATTGTATAAGAACCATCAAGGCATAGGCCAAATGACTTATTTAAAGAAGACGACTTACAGCATATATAAAATAACTAAAATACCCTCACGCACATGAATACTACATTCTCACCATTTAAGAAAATGTATTTACATTCTAATAGCTCCCCTCAAGGTATTACTCTTTAGAAGCATAAGTAGCCTTTCAACTAAAAACTAAGGATGATCTCATCAAATTTGGTAAAAATATAAGCCTAATGATCAAGACGAGATGTATTTTGGTGCTGAATCATCAAGCTCTATCCTTTCACACACAAATTGATAATTAATTTCAATATGATTAGCGCGTACATGAAGTGAGAGCTTTAATCAAAAGATGAATCCATGTCAACTCAGAAGTACCAACAACCCTTGATCAATATTTGACCTTTGTAACAGACCCTGTAACAATTCTCTATATTTTGCTACTCCATGAAACGAGGCAACCATTCATGACACAGAAACCACATATACAGTTCCATCAGAGGTGGCGCCTCTTAAAAAAGGCAACATATTTGGCAAATTGAAAATGTTCCTCTCAAGGATCATGCAAGAACAGGCAGACATGAGTTACAACAAACAAGTTTACAACAAACATAATGGCAAGTCCAATGGAAGTCGGGTGTTGATGGGCTCCAACCAGAGGCTTCAATATCATACAATCTATGACAATTCCTCCCTCCCCCCCCCCCCCCCCCCCCCCCCCCCCTTTTTTTTTCTTTTTTTTAATGATGACCTTTATTAAAAGAGAAAGACTGAGTGGTCTTTATAAGCAAGAACAACAATAAACGAAACATAATCAGTCAATATTAGGGGATGCAAAAGGATTTGACAATTGCAAAGGAGGCTCTATCAACACTCATCAACAGTGTTATTGGCCAGCCTCCGAACATTCTGAAAAGGAAACACATATCCTCCAATAAGGTCAAAAGAGTCCAACACATCAGCAAACCTACAGAGGAACTCCTTGGCCAACATCCAATTGATAACGTTCCTCAAATCTCCCTCGAAAAGAAATGGGGTGATCTTCTTCTAAGCTCATAACATAGTGCCCCATATGAGAGCAAGCAACTCTACCTCATTCTAGTCCATATTGTAATGGGACCCAAGAAAGCCAAAGAAACCATCCCAACATGATCACTGGCAAATGCCACTGACACCTACCAAACCTAGTTTCACAATACTAGATCTTTCAAAGTTGAATTTGATGGAACCGAGTGGAGGGGAAATCATCGCTGACTCTCTAATGATGTGACAGCCCAGAAATGTCCCGAGACCTCCTGAGATCCTAACAAGAGACTTAAATGAATGGCTTGTGCCCTAGAGCCCACCGGATGATGAGACCAAAACGCCAACTACAGATGGCCCTACGGGGTCTAGCCTTACCATCGAACACCCTCATGTGCCACTTCTTCCAAGCTAGTTTGTTTTCACTGAACCTTAAATTAGCAAGAGTAGTGATGAGATTATAATTAGTCATATTAAATTTAGGCGATTGATACTCCATGCCCCCTTAATATCGTATGCCAATACTTGTCATTGTCTAATATCCTGCATGTTGCGACGATATAGTTTCCCCAGCCAGTTCTCTTGGAAAAAAAAAAACAACACTTGGAAGAAAATGTATACTATCAGAAACGGATAGGAGCCTACCTTTCCTATTTCGAAAACTCTACAATGAAGAGCAGAGAACATAAGAGGGAGAGGAAGGGACCATCCTTGTACCTACAGTGGAATTTGCAAGCTTGTTTGCTCTTTTTCGCTTTTCTTCATAAGCTCTTGCAGGTCCAGCATCTGTACGGTCAAGAGAGCCCCTACTTTCAATCCAAACGAATTTGAAAAGTCCATTCTGAACCACAAACAAATAACCAGGTTTGGCATTGGGGTATCTAAAACCATACCCTTTTGCAATGCTGATGTGAATTTGGGGTTCACAAATTAATTGTATGGGAAGAAAGGGAACGATCAAGGAGGACTGATGCTCAAGGGAACAGAGAAGATAGATATACAGAGAGCAATGGTTGGCAACCGGACATGGGAGTATAAACTCAATTTTGTTCAACCATACCATCATAATTAACTAATTAAGGCCATAGGCCTCTATAATTTATAGGCAAAGTACTTCCCATGAAATTCTAAGGCAAAGTACTTCCCTTACTTGAACAGGATCTGATCTATAGGCTCGTACTTCTGTTTCCTTAAGCTCTAAAGAGACAGGCATCCAAATCTGGTTGATGAATCATGACCATGTGACCAGAGCGTGATTGACGGCTTGGATCTCCCTGTGAGATCTTCAGCTATGGAGGATCGTTCTCATCCGGTTTACCAGTTGGGGCGGTCGCATGGTTGTCTGACAGATCAAACCCTTTTTTTAGGGCCACTAATGATTGAGGGGGATTCCTAATGTTATCGCATGGGCACTTGGGAGAAGTGGTGGACCGTGGCGTATCTATCAGATTATCGATGAGATCAGGGACTTAGTTTTGCTCCTAAAACCCCAGCAATCCCATAAGCGCAGATCGGCGAACTCAAATGCAGACACTTTGGCTAAAGCTGGGGTTTTATTAGCTGAGCCGAGGATCGCAATATCTCATATTGAGGGGAATGTGTTGTAATCTTGGCTCCTTTCTTACGGGTGTATTTTTGGCTATGGCATTCTGTAATTGTTCTGTCGGTGGGACATCTTGTCCCCTTTACTGATTTATAATAAAATCCGTTACCTTTAAAAAAAAAAAAAAGTGGGAGTAAAACTATAGTCCTAATTGTCTAATGATAATAAAAGCCCTGTTAAAGTACAAAAGATTAAATAATATCTTTAATGGTGAAAAATTAAATCACATGGCTGCCATTTAAAAAAAATAAAAGATTAAATCACATGGCATTGACTCAAACCCCTTTAATTAGACACCCTACTATTACGACTTTTATTCTCCCTGTACATGGACTCTATCTTTTGATGAGAATGGCGAAAGATTTTATTAATAAAGTGAAATGCCCCAGGGACCGAGGTGGTCAATAAAAGAGAAAACCAAGATCAAAAGCCTCATATATTGACAACAAACACTAGAAAAGTCAAGGACAAAGGAAATCAAACAACTCAAAGTGGGTTCTCTCGACTACAACCCTATCCAGCCGATCTGCGTCTCTATTAACCAACCTCCTAACATGTTGAAAAGCTATGTCGTGGCCCTCCAGTCGATCCTGGATTTCTTCCATGGGTTCTGAAAACCTCCAAGGATATGGATTCCTATGACCCATCCATCTAATCACGTTCAAATAGTCTCCTTCCACAATCAAACAATCCAAGTCACCATTACATGTGAGCCTAATGCCATCTAAAATAGCCATCACCTATGCTTCATTGGAATTCTTGATACAAATTTCATCTGGGTTCCATCGAAACCAATCTAAATGTTACCAGCTGTGAAACAACCAATTACTCTAAAAGCTTAATGCTCTGTTTGGATGCTAGGTTTTTTTTGTTCCCAGGATTTATGTGGGTAAAGTTTTAGTGGTCACATCAGCTTTTTCTTGCTGACATCAGCAAAATCTTCTCTTGAAAATTGTGTTCTCTCTTTCTCTCTCTACCCTCTCTCTCCACTCATCATAATATCTTTCTCTAATTAATGCTTGTCCCCTCTTTTGTCTCCTACCTTTACCCACATAAATCCCAGGTAAAAAAAAAAACCCGGCATCCAAACAGAGCATAAGCGGTTAGCGATGGTGTTATTTAATCATTTATAGTTTAACACACTTTAACACACCCCTCACCTTGGCGCCTCTTTTTTGGGCTGGTCGTACACATGGAACGTGTAGCCCCTCCTTTTCTTTTATACTTTAACACCAGCCAATCCACATGCCCACCTCTGAGCTTTTATAACTGTATAAGCGACAACCTGTGATCGGATGAAAAGCCCATGCCTTTAGTTGACCGTGGAAACAGAGGGTAGAAATTCAATGGATCGAAAACTATCAAGCGAGACTTGATAGGTGAAGAGCTCCAAAAGACGTCATTTGTCCCAATCCATTGAAGGGTATCGCGGCTCAAAATGGGCAAAGAAGCTTCACCATTGATCACTCGTAATGGCCACCATTAAAAGACTACAGATACAAGGATGATCTTCTGCTCCTCTTCATCCCCGCTCTGCTCATCGTTGCACAAGTTTTTGAAAAAGTAAAGGTGGGCCCCTTCCCTTTTGTGATATTATTTCTTCTTTCTTTTTTCTTCCAAGATTTTTCAATATAACCAACAAGGGCAACTATTACTTCCCCAGCCCACAGGATAATAGACAAAAACATGTTCGGCACATGCCAAATATTGAGCACGGAACATGGAGAAATCTTTTTTTCCAGAATGGAGATATCGATCAACTAAATTTATCAAGTAAATCAGAAGCATACTTTTGCTGGATGAAAAGACATTTCTCATGATGTTCTTTATATCTATCCCAAGAAAAAAGGAGTTGTCCATTGTGATGTTCTCTACATCACAATGGACATAGATATCTTCACAAACAAGGAGTTGTTCAATGCACTCTTTTGAAACCTAGGCTTTAAAAAATCGGTCAAACCAAAACTTTGAGACTTGCATCAATCCAAAGAAAGCTTTCTTCAATTTACCAACATATTCTCGACTACCTGTAGTATAAAAACCTGGTGGCTGCTTAATAAATAATTCTATTTCAATATTAACAAAATAAATAAATAAATAATTCTATTCCAACGTCCCAATGTAGGAATGCAATTTTCACATCCAATTGATGAAGAGCCAGTCATAGATAACAAAAACCAGCAAGGGCAACTATTACCATCCCAGCCCACAGGATAATAGAAAAAAACATGTATTGGCATGCATTATATTGAGTACGGAAGTTCAAGATATAGTTTTTCTCCCAAATGATAACGGAGCGTGGAGATATCAATCCCCTAACTTTATCAAGTAGATCGGAAGCATACTTTTGCTTGACAAAAAACATTTCTCATGATGTTCTTTACAACTAACCCAAGAAAAAGGAAGCGAGATGAGGTCCATCACAATGAACTTCGATACCTTCACAAACAAGGAGCTGTTCAATGCACTCTTTTGTAACCTAGTGTCACGAGCCTTTTCTTTTTCGTGCAGACAAACACGTGTGGCGCCCCAACATACGCATATGCTAAGGCTAGCCTTCTCTACTGCAAGGCCCCCGAAAGGCCCTACACCCTCTACACCTCTTGATGCTTTACTTGTGCTAACAATCTCCAAACTATTCAACAAGCTACTAGGCTAGTTCCTGCTATGTACCTTTTGATACTTTGATCACGGCCAAGGTTTCAAATTTCGGTTTCGGAATGCGTTTCATTCCTCATCGAAAACGAAATTTCAGTCAAAATTTTGAAATTTCGGACGAAATCTAACGAAACCAAATAAAATAATATTTTATCTCATACAAAATTTCAAACAGAATTACAGAGAAATTTCGGTAATTTTGGCTGAAATTTAGGGAAAATATTAAATAAAGAATAAAATCCAATTTTTTTTTGGAGATTTTCCTTAAATTTCGGACTGAAATTTCAGGGAAAAGAAATTTTGTAACGTTTTGAGTTTACGCAATTTCGGTTTCAGGGTTGACCGAAACCCGAAATTTCGGATTTCGGTCGAAATTAAAAACCTTTATCACGACTACCAAGCCTTTCATCAACCTACTAATATTGGCCTTGCCAAGCCCAACTGATGTAGGACTAGGAACAGAAATAGAAGAAAGGGGTGAAAAAGAGAAGACGAAGAGAAGAGAAGGTAGAATAGAAGAAGAGAAAGAAGAAGAAACATGTAGAGGGGGGAAGCCAATCCATTCAATTAATCATTCAAACTTAAAATCTATACTGCATAAGGCCTATATATAGGCAATGGAACTAAAATTCCATAGAAAATAAAAGCTCTAAAAATAACATGAAAAATAAAATCCTAGAAACTAAATAAAATGAAAAACTAAAAACATGTAAATAAATACTAATGGGCAAACATGCCACTTATTTGGCCTACTATCTTCATCACGCATTTTCTTTGGCCCCCGTCCTTCAACAAAAGAAACTGGAGCATCCTTTTAGAAAACTCACAGTCCGCACATTAGAGAAAGCCTATGAACTGCAAGTCGATTTCCTGATGTGCCTCACATGCACAAGCAAGGTCTTCGTACAACACTTCAGCAAACCACCAAGGTTCCAACCCATAGCTTGCTAGGCCTGGTAGGATGCCACGGGAGCAAACCACCAAGGATTGGACCAACCAAACGCTTAGACAGGAGTGCCCATCAAACGTGCTCTCCCAACATACTTTTGATGACAATGAGACGCAACCATTTGTGATGTTCCATTTTTACAAAAGAGTGTCTCCTTGACACCAGTCTCTGTAAAATTAGCCAAACCAAAACTTTGAGACTTGCTTCAACCCAATGAAACCTTTCTTCAATTTATCAACATATTCTCGACTATCTGCAATATAAAAACCTGGCGGCTGCTTAATAAATAATTCTAATTCAACGTCCCAAAACAGGAATGCATTTTTCACATCCAATTGATGAAGAGGCCATTCATATATATTTGCAAGGGCAACGATTAATGAAAAGAATATATGCCTTAAACAACTGAGTTGAATGTCTCATTGTAGTCAAGTCCAAATTTTTGGCTGAATCCCTTCGCAACATTACCAAACAATTTGTCACTCTTCCTCACCCTCCTAAATTCCATTCTACCTGTTAAATTGCATTGGCTTTCGAACCCCTCCAGTCCCCTCACTGTAGAGTTTTTTTCACCCAGGAGGGGCTCGAAAGTCAATTCATTATACAATAATCAAATCGTGACATACATTGCGACTTATTGCTTTTGTGGGAAGTGCTATATCCACCCCCTTTTATTACTTGTGAGTCAGACCCCCCTAGTGTATTTATGACTACTCTTTTACACTAGAGGGGCTGATCGAAGTAAAAAAAGTGTGAATATATCATTTCCCTAAAGCGTGACTATTATATTAGAGTGCGTTGATAGATATATCTTTGAGAATCCTTGCTTTGGATCTACTCTAGCGTAAAAATCATGCAAATCATCCATTCTCACAAAAGCATACTATTATTGTATAATGAATTGGCTTTCGAACCCCTCCAGGGTGAAAAACTCTACAGTGAGGGGACTGGAGGGGTTCGAAAGCCAATGCAATGGCACGGGTAGAATGGAATTTATGAGGGTGAGGAAGAGTGACGAATTGTTTGGTATTGGGATTTCGGACATAGAGTTGTGTTTGAAAATCATCCCAGCAGAGGAGCAATCCATTGCAAGAGCGGATAACCCTACAAGTAGAATGGCATGGCAATAAACTAAGTGTTGGATTTATTATAGGGAAACACGTGCCTTGCACAGTAGCGTAACATCTACGTTCATAGAAGAGGCCAGACATGGGTAGGGGTGATTTTCTCTCCGAAGAGAGAGATTTTGGAAATAAGACGGCAAAATTCTTTGGAAACGCTTTGGAATCTGAGGAGACAGGTGTTGGGCAATCGAGATATGATATCAATGACCACATCATCGGATAAAGCAACACTTCTCAACCTGCTACTTCTACTAGTTCTGTTAGTCTTATCAATGACGGTTAGTCTTATCTATGACTATCTCTCGTTCTTTGTAGAATCAATCAGTAAAAAACTAAGGTTTTCACACGTTAATAAAATCAAGGAGGTGAAGGACTTCCTCTTAGGAAGAAGAAGAAGAAGAAAGGAAAGAAGTAGTAAAGAAAAAACCTAGAAGAAAAGGCTGCGTACACTGAGAGAGATTCACGTTTTTCTCTTATAAATAGGGGAGATGATGAATTCACACGCCTTCTAGATGGGCAAGGCCAAGGTATGGTCAAAAGGTGAATTAGATCAACTATAACACATCCCAATTACATGGTAAAAGCTCAGACCAAAATCCTGATTTTTTCCTACTCAATTTTCACCCTGCATCATAGCAATCATAAAGTTTAATACTCTTTACTTGGACCATTCTACACAATCATTGAGCTCTACAGTTTAAGCATAAGAAAAGATAACCACACCTTGGCTTCTCCCAAACTTAACCCCATCAACCTACTCATGCCCCATCCATTTCTTTGTTGAATCAATCTCAGTTCGAAAATGTGAGAAGTGAGAACAGGTAAAACATTTATAATAACATTACAAGTCGAAATTCCACATTGAAGCACAACTAACTCTCTTCAGTTTTCAGCTTAAAGATGAGAAATCAATCATAAAGCGTACCTAGAGCACTAAAGTGAACAGATGAATCCTCAACCTCCTGCTTCTGGAAACTTTGCCTGCCTCCGGAATTCCTCATCAGCACCCCTCAAGAACTGATCCCATCCGCTCCCCGGGCTCATATCCAAGTAATCATGAGGAACCGCGGATTTCAACCAGGGGCGAACCCCACACCGGCTCTCAACAATCCTAAACTCAACACCCCCTCTCCTTCATTCCTAAAATTCTCCTCCAACTCCTCCCAACTGAACATCAATGGCAAAGTAAACCCACCCCAAGGATTAAAATCTATAACCTTCACCCGCCCATCCTTAGTAACATAAACATCAAACACATAGTCTTCCAATTCAAACTCTGACTTCAATTTCACCTCAAAGAATTCCCCAATAGACAACTCGAGATCAATCTTCTTTGCAATTAGGGCAGGGTAGAACATTGTAACCTCGCACTGGGATATTCCAACTAGACGGCGGAGGAGAGCAAAACAGCGGAACTCCATTTCCGGGCGGAGGGAAGGGTACCATTTTCGAAGGGCGAGGAAGAATTTAGAAGGGCGGGAGGTGGATTTATCGGAGCAGGAATTGAAAGCGTGGCAGAGATCATGAACTGCGATATCGGAGGATCGGAGAAGGAGACAAATCTCGGCGAAGGAAGTACACCGGAGGGTTCCTGTGGTGGAGATCCAAGCTGCATCGTTTGGAGCGCTCCAGTTTAGTTTGGGAAAGATTGCGCCGCCTAGGGTTTTGATTCTGATTATGAGTTTGATGGGATGATTGAATCAGAATCGAGGTTGTTGATTTTGCGGCAGGGGAGGGCATCTTCGCCGGAGATGGAAAGGGGGAGGAGGAATGGGCCGGAATCTTGGAGAAGGTATTGGATGAAGGATTCAGGGAGTTGGTGGATTAGGGTTTTGATGGAGAGGGATTTAAAGCGCGGGCACCATTCTTGGATTTGGCACCGCTTTACTTCTTCTTCCTTCATCTTCTGTCTGGTGTGGTTTTGAGAGAAGTGATAAATGGGGTTGATATCGTGTTTTTTTTTTTTTTTTTTTTTTTTTTTTTTTTTTTTTCTGGGGTAAAATTACATTTACAACCCTCTACCCGCCCATTCAACTTAACCCCTAATCCATTTCCTTACTATACTAAAAGCGAGTATCCTATAATTTCCGGCACGTTCTTTCCTGCTATTGTCTTATGCATCCCGCCTTAATTTCTGTCAAAGTCCCACGTATGTCCTTTTTCACTACTTCTTTTTTGTCATTTCCGCTTCTCATATGCCCTTGCACATGAGTTAAAAAAACGCCACCTGTCTCCCTTTTATGCCTCTTTTGCCCGTAATTGTCGTAATTTTTTAAATTTCTTTGTGCTTTTCCCGTAATTGTCATATTTTATTACACTCTTTCGGTATTTTTTTTCGTAATTTTGCTACTTTCTTTCATTTTCGCTTTCATTTTCCCGTCATTTTTCATTTAAAACTTAGTACCTACATGATTATTATTTATTACTATTATGTATTGCTAGCCACTTTTGCACAAATCGTTCTTCTGCAATCTCTGCTGCAAAGGATGGATGACAAGCAGACAAGTAGCCTCCGTGAAGGTGGCTAGCAAATCTCTATACCAAAAAACAATATCTTCAGAAAAACGTCAAAATTTCAGTTGACCCGCGGATCAACCCTGCTCGCATGGGCCGGGCGCGGGTCCATGCCCAATGACCCATAAAAATTTACGGGTGATTTTGACCCGGCCCGTTTGACCCGTTTCCCCATGATTTAGAGGGAAATGATGTGATTATGAGAGTTTTTATATAGTGTAAGTCCTGGTAGTGAGTATTTTTTTTTGAAAAAGTATTGTATGGCTTACATCGTAGGATGATCCAAACCGTCAATTTCATGGGCCATAATGTAAGTAGGTTGTGTGCCAAAATTCATTTCCATAGGATAATTACAACCCTCCAACCAATAAATGTTTCCTAAATATGTCGTTCCTCTATAGACTGCAGGGCTAGGATCATCGCATGGAAATGTGTTTTTTAGGAACACCCCATCAATAGGACGGTTTGGATCATCCTATGGTGTGAGTTATATAGTATTGTTTTTTTTTTTAATAGGGAGTGGAAGAAATATGTTTTTGGTTTGCAGGCTTTGTCACAAAATTCTTGTTAGAATATATATGATGTATACCCATGTAGTGAAGTATTTTTTAATAAGCCGGCAGGGGTCCCCGCAAAACCCCAACTTACCTATCAAAAAAGAAAAAAATTGTAATGAATATTTTACTGCCTACAACATAGGATGATCCAAACCGTCCATTTAATGGGCCACAATATAAATTGATTGTTCCCAAAAAATAATTTACAGATGATAATCCTTTGTTCACGCACGTGCAATGCACATGCATTTTTACTAGTGTTTAAAAAGTTACAAGTAGACCCCATGTGGTTTCAATTTGTGTAAGGTAGACCCCCTCCGTTGACGGTTCGTCCACAGATTGAAGGGTTAGGATGATCCTATGAAGCTGATTTTTTTTAGCACACCTATTTATGTCAGGGCCCATCAAATGAACGCTTTGGATCAACCAAACAATGTGGCCCCACCGTGTTTTTCGTAGTGTTTGGATTCAGGTATGGGGTTTGGAGGGGTGTATGGGTCTTCATTAGCATTGATAGTGTTTCAAAAGAAGGGGCCTACCTTGTACAAATTGAAACCAAAGGGGGTCTACTTGTAACTTTTTAAACATTAGGGGTTAAGTTGAATGTGTTAGAAACCACAGGGGTCTAAGTGTATTTTTCCCCCTTTTTTTTGGGGGGGGGGGGGGATGTAAAGCCGTCACTTAAGCAACTATTGAAATTGAAAAAAAGTGTCTGCTACAAAATAGATGGGTGATTTTTGGAGGAAAAGTGGGTGATTAACAAAGGGGTGATGATAAATTCGCACCCATGGAGAGTAGTTCACATCCTTTAATGTGATTTTGACGTAAAAAAGCGTTAAAACTCTGCCACATTCTCTCCTTTTTGACGCCTTTTTACGTCATCTCACGTTACAGTGGTGCGAATTATCCTGCAATGGGTCCAAATTTATCAGCTCCCTTAACATCACCGCCTCATCGCTTCTTCTAATCATATGATACCTTGGGTTCATGGAACATAAAAGAAATCTTTTTTCATGTTTTAGGTCGCAGATCCCCTAATGTGTTCCACGAAGGGCCGTTTACTTGATAGTTGATCCAATAGCAGCTAACTTTTTGAGGAGATGCTGTTGGATCTAACATAAGGATGGTACTTCTATCATACCACCTTTACATATTTATACGGCCCTTCATCATATAATTTCTCTACATTAACAATTGGGCCCTTGTGAACAAGTTGAAATTTGGGTTGGCTTGGGTTAACCTAACATAATTAAACTGGACCCCAGTTCATGATCAGCTAATTGGTAGAACAGCTCGTAATTCATGAAATGCCTCGCAGCTTAAATAAAAAAGCATGCCATTGAGGCTTGCGACTCATTCCTTCTAATTTTATAATCCACACATTAACTGAGGGCTTCGATGCCACTAAAACGGGTACTTAACTGCAAATAGGACATGTGGGCCTCTTTGGAAGCCATTAACTATATAATTTACAAAGCTAATTTAACCATTATTTGCAAATAATTATTTTTGACCTAAACCCACGTGGATTTAAGATAATATCTCTATATGTTTAGCGATATCAAAAGAGACCCTAACTTTTAAGATGAAAAGAAATGACACCCAAGTTCTTAAATAATCATATAACCTTGATCAACAAGGCTCTAACCATGATCAATAAGTCTTTAACCTTGATCAATAAGGTGTCTTTGAAGCCTTGCCGAGAAAAGCTAAGGCCCTGTTTGTTTTCGATTTTGAGAACCAATTGTAAGTGAAAAATTGATTGATTATTGAACTCAAATTTACGTGAAAAAATTGATTGATTATTGAACTCAAATTTACGTTAAATTTTGAGTCTAATAATAAGTTTTGGGCTCACAATTTGTTCTCGAAATCCAAAACTAAGAGGTCCTAAACTGTTAAATTGTGTGATTGTTCATGCTAAAGAAGTAGCATTTGTGGGGCATTTGGACCTTACATCAACTTGTAGGGGACCACATGTATGTGTTATGTGGGACCCAGGGTTAGAAGATTAGGTCCTACTAAAACATAGGGTCTGATATGTGCACGACCTCGTTTTGATAATCCAACGAATCGCCTTGTTTTATTTTGGGAATTGTAATAGCTTTTCACAATCGGTTAAATAAGTGTAAAACAAGGTGATTTGTCCTATTGTCAAAACATGGTCGTGGGGATATCGATCAGTCTCATAAAATATTAGCCATAGAGCTCTTATACGAAAAACAGGTGCAGCAAGAAATACAAAGTGGGTCCAATCTGTTTGGAGATCAAAACCATTCATCCACCGGACCTTACAATAGATGAGTAATAAGAGCTGTTATTAGGAAAAATACGTGCAACAAAATTACAAGTGAAGTCTAGCTATTTAGTAATCAAAATCATTCATGGATGGTTAATGAACAAAAACTCATCTACATTAGACAATGCTCACTATAATACATATTTGCGGGGTTTTCTTTAATAGTTTCTCGGCTTTATGAGACGTCCATTTCATACCCTGCAGTATGGATGCATAGGGATCTTCAACTAGTGAAGAAATTTTTAGTCGCATAGTCAAGCTATGCCCAGGACAAACAAATGAACAACTTAGATCATTTAAAAGTAATATCCTACTATTCTTTTCTTTGGGCATAATTTTATTTGAAGAAGTATAGCCGCGGATCAAATATCTCTAGGACAAATAAAGAATTAATTGCATTTTGAGTCTAAATTTACATATGGATGGTAGTTAATTTCATCTCTATTAACTTTTGCCAGAGTCTACAAAGTCTTTTGCCATTTTCTTTTCTAATTTTTTTCTCTTTTTATTTCCACCTCTTCCGGCTGTCACTGCAACTCGGAAGAGAAAGAAGGAGAAAAAGATAAGGAAAATGAAGATTTGACGCCGGAAAAATCATTAGGTGCTAGAAAATGGAAAATGATGAAGAAAAAGAAAAAAAAGAATAATTTGGCATAAAATGAGGTCAAATGGGCAAAAATCGTGACGAATCTACAAAAAGTTGAATCAACTATGTAAAATTGGGTTGACTCAGAAAAAGATAGGGTCGACTTTTGCCCGACATCGATTCTGGTTCTTCCTTCTTCCTCCTCATTTTCCTAGTTCTCTTCTTTTTCCTCCTTATTGCCCCTCCTTTTCTTCCTCTTCCTATTCCTCTTCCTCTTCCTCTTCCAAGTTGAAGCAATGGTTGGTGAGATGGTGGGGTTGGAAAAAAAAAAAATAGAGAAGAAGAAGAGGGCAAACCAGTATTTTTGAACTGCTATCCATACCTAAATTCAAACTAAAAAATGCAATTAATTGATAATTCGTCATTGTCATTTCTCTGGTGCATGAATCTCGTTCACGCAAAGAAGCAACGTTGTGGGCTTTTGTCGCTTCTCACCGTATCAAACACTCCATACGAACAAAAAACAAACAAAGATTTCAAACTGAAAATGGAAAAGTATCTAAGTGTCTGAATCTTCACTCCTAGATACCCATCCCATCAACAGTGACTATCGCTTTTCATATAAAAACAAAAATCCCATAAATTCCAACTATATTCACTGAAATGTTTGATTATTATTTTCTATAGCAAAAATTTGTATAAATGCTTAGTGAGCGGCGGAACGGTGGAAAACGGGGGTTGGGGTTGAGGTGGGAGTGGGGCCCGCATGCGTGGTAGGGGAGGAGGCGGGTCCCACCTTGTCGAGGAAGACACGGTTGGTGACGCGCTCACATCGAGGGCACATGCTGAGGGTGGACGCCTGTAAGGGCTGGCACGAGTGCGGGGATAAAAAGGTGGGTGGGTCCACCTTCATGGCTCTCAGCTCTTCCACTTCCCTTTGTAGTCTTCTGTTCTCTTCTGTTAGAGACCCATAGCACCTCTTCAGGTATTCGCATTCCATCTCCGTTTGCTTCAACTTCGTCCTGTTTTTCAATGATTTTTGTTTCTTAACTTTCTATTGATTTAAATCATTTCAATTATTTCTTCTCTCAATTAGTCAGTATAAGAACAAATTACCATAGCCAAAAAAAAAAAAAAAACCCAAGAGAAAAAGACTTCAGCTATATTAAAAAAGATTTTTAATCATGCAATTGTCAAATAAAAAGCAAAGAAGAGATAATAAAAGTGACCAAGTGATTAATGGTCGACAGTCAACAGACAAAAGTCTAACATTAGATGATTATGTCTAATCTTTGTCACCTTTTGGTCTATGATTCATCCCCCAACGGTTGGGGTTTCGATGTCATGTATTTGATCATGTCAAACACGGTTCAGTGTTTTCATATTGACTTCTTATCATGAAACCAAGAGTTTGTGATAAGGTAAAGAATTATATAAAATCTGATACTCTTCAAGGCTATGTTTGGTTGTAGGTATTTACCGAAGAGTAGTGGTATAGGTAGTCCACGGGGAGGAAACAAGTCTTGGATATAGCTGGAACTTTCTTCATAGAAGTGTTTACTTTTTCTTTTTCTTTTTTTATGGGTAGAAGTGTTTAGTTGTCAACTTAGTAGGGTAGTGGTAGGGAGTGTCATTACCCATATAGAGGGAGAAGAGAGAAAAAGAAAGAAGAAGCATTGCTCCTGACAATTGGAGTGTGTGTAATCAGATATCAGGTACGCCAATTGTGAGTGTTCATCTCGCCCAAAAATCAGATAAAGGGTGTATTTCATCTCGCCGCATCGAAAAGGTTTCATCTAATGGTTTATGTTTATGTTTTTTGGTTTATGTTTCTGTTTTTTCACAGAAATCAGATATCAGGTACGCCATATTTTTATATTTAAGGAAAAATTTCACAACAGTTCCTAAGAAATCCAAGCAAAATTTCCGCTTTTGTGGTTTTTGGCTTAATTTTTTGCTAGGAGGCTAGGGTGGCACTAGGGTTGCAACTCGGGTCGGGTGGGTCAGGTTTTAAGGAACCCAACCCTACCCGAGAAATATCTCGGGTCGGGTTTTTTTTCGGAAAACCCACAATTCCCAAACCCGGCCCTACCCATGATAAATCTCGGGTCGGTTCGGGTCGGGTCGGATTTTTTCACGTTGACGCAATTTTTTAAGGAAAATTCTTGTTTGGCAAGGCAACTCAACTCATAGAAGCAGAAATTACACTCACATTACACTTGAATCAAACAATGATGTAATTACACTCACATCACACTTGAATCAAACAATGCTGTAATCAAACAATGTTGTAATTACAATCAAACAATGCTGAATCAAACACTTGAATCAACTCAACTCATAGAAGCAGAAATTACACTCACATACAATAACAGTGGGTGCGTGGGTTTTCACTTTTAACTTTTAACTAACAATAGAAAAAAATGTACATACTATAACTTATGTAACTCGGGTCGGGTCGGGTCGGGCCCCTTCAAAACCGGCTCGACCCGAGATTCATGCGGGCTTTTGAATGCTCAACCCGGCTTGACCCGAAACCCATGAAACTTGAACCCAAAGCAGGCTATTTTCGGGTAGGGTCGATGCGGGTCGGGTAAAACCCGGCTCGAGTTGCAGCCCTAGGTGGCACATCAGCAGACATGCAATGGTTGATAAAGCAAGAGACATCTAATGCAAGTGGCCAAATAGTGATTTTGGCGATCTTTGGAAAGATGCTCGATTTTTGAAGAAAATGTTCGATTCTTGCAAGGAGTTGCAAGAACACTCAAATATGACAGGAATCTTGTATTAAACAAGATAATTGACCAAAGAAAAAAGGAAAAGATGTGAAGAAACCTAATCACAATCTCCAATTCTCAAGAAAAGCAAATGGATAGAAGAGAAGAGAAAAGCTCCCCCTAATTTCAATCCAAAGAAGGATTTCTACATAATTTCAAATCAACAAAAACTAAAAAGAATTACATGGGAGGGGTTTATATAGGCTAGCCCTTAACAAGTATTTTCCAAAATACCCATAATGAAAAGTTATTTCCCAAACTACCACTACTAGTGTAAAATGCCACAAAAGTACATGTAAAACCCCTAGAAAGATTAAACTACCACTAATGAACTGTGAAGACTACTGATGTAGAAATGCTAAAGGTGATGCTCCTGCATCAACATCCTTGCTGGTACTCTCCAAGGATTTCAATGGTATATTGGCAATCAGCTGACGTGGCATCCAAATGCAAAGCAAAACCCCTAAGCCATATCAGCTCTTGTGGAACCAAACACATTGTAACCCTCCCCAGACCCCGCAATGGCGGGAGCCTCATGCACTTGGCCGCCCTTTTAAGGATACTATTACTCGTCTTGTAAAATTAATTTCACTCATCACGACAAGAAACCAGCACGTGCTATGCTCGAACATTAATAATGCAAAATATGCGCCTTTACAAAGTAAAAATAGAGTCCCAACTCAACAATATAGAGGGCATTAAATAGCTACGAATAATTTTACAACTATAGATACTTACTAGGTATAGTAAAATTTACATTTGTAAGTTATTTAATACCTAGAAGAACCTTTACAATTATATGGTGTTAAATACTCTTAGGGACCCATTCTACTTGCCTGGACATGAAATTAATAAGATATACTTCTCTTTTACTACCTCATAAACCATCAATTAAAATATAAGGTGTTCAATAGCGATAAAGAAATTTAATTTTTTAAGTTATTTGATAACTACATAGAAAATCACATTTACAAGGTAGTTAATATTTAAAGGAAACTTTTCAGCTAAAAGCTTTAAAATAACCTCGAGACCACCCAACTTTTCCCATTATATATAGTATAGATTAATAGAAAGTCTACAATGTAAGTAAAAAAGGATAAAGAACTTAATATAATCGTGCTCATCAAACAATCATAGCGCAATGGATGGTCAGGATTATCTAATTGAAACACCAATGACAAATCAACATTGGGGACTAAATTACATTAACTACTCGGATCACATGCATGATATTTCCACCTGATCTTCTGGAAGTTCCACCCCCCTTTGTCCTTCTTTTCCGGAAAATGAGAGCATTTTCATCTCCTCTTGGTTGTCCACCCCCTTCTCCCCAGCATTTACACCCCCTTTTGTTTGTCATTTTCCTAAAAAGAACTTTATTTCCTAGGAAAAAGCAAACAAAAGATGTGAAAATGCTGCCATTTTAGGAAAAGAAACAAAGGAAGGAATACTGGAAAAGGGGGCAGAAACATCATTCCAAACACACAAGGAAATGATATTTTCACGCCTTAAAGAAAAAGACAAACAGGAAGGGAAAATGCAGCCATTTTTAAGAAAAGACAAACCCTAGAAGGGGGTGGAAAATATTAGTTTCCACACATATATATGCCCCATATCAAGAACACAACTACAATTTTTATTAAAATGTCAACCCATAATTCATAGTAAAATATTTTTATAAAGCATTTTCTTGTCACTTAGAAATACTTATGAAAGATTAAAAAAAAGAAAAAAAAGATGAGAAAATATAAAATAAAATAACAGCCATACCTAGCTCGACGATTTTGAAACCAAACTTCGACTTGGCGTGGTTTCAGCTTCAATTCAAAGGCCAAAGCTTCCTTCCGCTTCTGTAAAATAGGAATTAAAAAAAAAGAAATACATCAGGGTTTCAAGTTTCACCGATAAATAGAAAATAATAAAAAGAAAAGAACGAAAAATACGCACAGGATTCAAGGTCTGATTTTCTAGGAAACTCTTTTCCAACAACTGATATTGTTCCTTTGTGAGCCGAAGCTTCTTACGCGGTGGACCATTTTCTTCCTCGTCATCAACCATTCCTATTGACCACTCTTCAGATGGTAACTGGTTCATATCAAAATCCCTCATGCAAAAACCACCCTCTTCAAAAAAGATTAAAAAAAAAACCCATAACATTCAGATAAAGAAAGACAAGAAGAAAAAAAGGGAAACACCCAAGAAAAAACAAGATCATAAGAAAAAAAAAAAAAAAAGATGAGAAAGGATTAAAAACCAACTTGTCAAAACCAAAAAGTAGATAAAAAATCTACATATGGGTTGGTAATTATCCATGCAGAAAACCCAGATCAAGAAATAAATAACTGAAAGTGCATGCTAATTAGAAAAAAAAAACAAAGAAAAGATGATCATAAGTTAAATTAGAAAGAAATAAATAGGGAAAAGGGTTAGGGTTTCTAACTTACCAGATGATGATGATGAGATGAAACCTGGCATGGACATCGTCAGTTTTAACGACGAGGGTTTAATCGCCATGGAAGTTGCAGAAGAAGAAAAAAGGGGAAAAAAGAAGGTAAGGTGAAAAGGGAGTGGGGAAGAAAAAGGTAAATAAATAAAACATGAAATGATATATTTGTGGCCTTTTCTTCCTCGGGCCACCCTCTTGTAGTGTAAAAGACGGTCATAATGCACTGTTTGGGGGTGGTCAGATGAGAAAGGGGTGTGAATATATAACTTCCCATAAGTAATCGTGGGGCGTGGGGTTCCCTAGGGTTTTGACTAGTACCTTCGTGTGAAAAGCCTCTCACCGTTGGATCATTGACACGTGTCTTCAAGCATGAATTGGTGTAGGAAAAACGCCGGCAGGTTTCCCGTATAGAGGATGCTGAGTCAGCTTCGTGTTGTCGGGTTGTAGGTCGGCTGACGAAATGATTGGGAAAGGGGCTGAATATAGCAAACATTGGAAAATGGAAATAATCAAATGATTTTTCCAAACTAAAAATTATATGATTAAAAGACAAAGTTACCCCTGTTTATAAAGACAAAGACAAGATAAGGGCTTGGGATTCTTTATAAGAACACCCTTTCTATTTGTCTTTATCGTGGAACTGTCACACTCAAAATTATAAAATGTTAATTAAGTATGCTACGAATATATGATATGTGGCACTGGCACATCAACAAAATCATATAAATTTTAGTTCATTATCCCACTAGTAAAACGAGGTTGAGTGATTTTTTCACTCCCCCTGCAGTACGTATGCGCCCCCTTATAACGTGAACACGGGGCAACTTTAACGCTTTCTGACGTCAGATCACGTAAAGAGGGGGGCGAATGCGAATATCATCATGCTGTGTAGGAGTGAAGTTTAGTATTTTTCGTAAAGTAAACAGTGGAGGTCCATTTCATAGGATGATTTAAACCGTTCATTGGTTGAACCCCCGTGAATCATCTCCATAGGATGATCCAAACCCTCCGATCTTTAGAGCATATTTCTAAACAGTTGTGGGCGCCTACAGATCGGATGGTTAGGATCATCATTTGGAGATGATTTATGGTGTACGGTTTGGATCATTCTGCAAAGTGGGCCCCAGTGTACATTTTGACTATTACAAGCCTTCCCACGCACACGTAAAATCTCAAGGGGGTATTCTTATAAAGAATGGGCATGCCCTTAGTAAATTCTTTTAAGAGAATTATCTGCAATAAATTTATATAGTAAGGCATTGTTAAATTTCTTGATTGCTTACCTAATATTGTATTTGATGAATGATAGAATTGAATGAAGGGCGCCCTTGCAAAAATCATCTTCAAGGGTGCCCTTATTTGTTGATTTATGCAAGTCAACACAGTTTCCACTTTTTTTTGCACCACCATAAGTACATGTTGCATAAATCAACCAATAGGGGCACCCTTGAAGCTGGTTTGCATAAATCAACCAATAGAGGCGCCCTTAAACCTGGTTTTTGCAACGGCTCCCTTCATTCTATCATTCCTCATTATATTTTGTTAAATTCAAGAATGTAGAAACAAATTGCACATCGATGGAGTTATTTGTTAATTTAAATTACCATAAACAAGCTTTCTTAAAGTAAAAGTGAAATAATAGAGTACCCATAATGGGTATTTTTATATAACCAAACCTAACAAAAAATGGCTTACAAGAAATCCATTTCTAAAAGAGAAAAGAAAAGAGAATAAGAATTCAAAAGTAAGTTATTATTAAATTTTTTTTAAATATTTGGTATAAAGATAAACCATTTTAAAATATTTTTTGACATGTGATACAAAATTAGTATATATGGAATTTATATTTAATATCAACCATATTTTCTTCAATAAGACTTTGATTACTGAAATTTCACCCGAGATCTTGGCCACGTGGAACACAGGTTGCTGGTATATTTAGGCCCTTTCTTTTGGATTTTGAAAACGATTGAGAGACTAAACTAGTTATTGGAGTCAAATTTATGTTTAATTTTGAGTCAAATGATCAGTTTTGGACTCACAATCAGTTTTCAAAAAACTAAAACAAGCAAGGCCTTAATAAAAACAAAAAATGACAAAAACGCGTGTGTGAAATGATTTTCTAATAGCGGATCAAGTGTATGACAGAGTAAGAACTGTCCAAATTTCTGCTCTTAACGTCGCCCAAAAAGGCCGAACACATGTTCTATCTGTTCGCGATTCTCTCTCTCTCTCTCTCTCTCTCTCTCTCTCTCTAGCTCTCTCTCTCTCTCTACGATGTTAATTTTTCCGTGGATAAATATTCTAATGAGGAAAACATTAAATGTTTTATTTCAGAAATTTAGTGATAGGGTTATACGAAACGGTCGCTGAAAAATTTAAAAATTGCAACGCTTAAATTCCTCATGTTGCCAAATATTTTTACGGATTCCAAAACTGTCGGGGTAAGTCATTCATGGCGACATAAAAAATAGCGTCGAAAAAATATCCATCACTACTAATTGTTTTTCTTATAGTAGGAGGACAACCATCAATATATTTCGAAAGGTGAGCAATAATGTTGCAGATGTGAGTTATTTGGTTGTAAGTGTTGGGACCACCCTTAAAAGCTAGCCGTTAAGGGAAGGGTGCCCAAGTCCTTATAAGCCCATCCACAGCCTCTAACTTTTCTGATGTGGGATCTTTGCTTTCGCATGAAACCCCTAACAATCCACCCCTCCATGTTGAAGCAGCGTGGACAATCTCTCCCTCTAAACGGGAGCAATGTTGGAACTACAAGATCTCCCTGAGGGATCTTTTTCGTTCTCGGGGAGGCACACCGGGGCTACCGAGATCTTTCCCAAGGGATTTTCTCCATCTTCAAGTGCACACACGAGTGACCACGTCTCGTCTATGATACCACTTGTTGGGACCCAGGTAGAACTAATTAAACCTTAAAAGTTAGTCATTAAGGGGAGGGTGCCCAAGTCTTTATAAGCCCATCCACATCCTCTAACTTTTCCGACGTGGGGTCATTGCTTTCACGTGGAACCCCTAACAATGACATAGAATAAAGTGAACAATCGGGGGTTCAATCCCAGCTTACCAATAAAAAATAAACATTCATTGTTGCCAAACATGCCCATAGGAGGAATTGATATGGTTGTCATGAAGCATGAGTCTATGACCACTAGTAAGGGTGTCTATATTCACTCCCCTTTTAATTATACTATTCTATTTATAACCTGCCTTAGTAAATTTTATGGTATTTTCATTGAATCTCAACTTTTAATCATCGATTATGGATAAGAAGAAAATAATGGACGAAAACTAATTTCTAAAGATAATATGGGTGTCAACTTTTTTATTAATATAATTTGAGGAGTATCTAAATATATAATAAATTTCAATCTTCTCTGATAATTATTATTAATTTTAGGCGTACGATAAGGAGTAACATTAATAGATGAGACAATTGTTATCTAATATTTATTACATTGAAGCATGATTAGATTTTTATGTGGGTATTAATTTCATCTAATACCCACATTTAAATCATTTCAAACAATGTATTTGGCACAATTATGGCTTTGCTAGAAAAATAATATTTAAGAAATTTTCATTTAATATCAATCAATTTTTATTAAACTATTTTAAAATTAATATTTATGACATTTATATTTAATATCAACCATATCTTTTTCAATAAGGCTTTGATAGGTTTTCAGAACGATTGAGAGTCCAAAACCAATGACTCAAATTTATGTTTAATTTTGAATAAATGATCAGTTTTGGACTCACAATCACTTCTCAAAATCTAAAACAAGCAAGCCTAAATAAAACACTCAAAATCTAAAACAAGCAAGCCTAAATAAAACACAAAATGACAAAAAAGGCGAGCGTGAAATGCTTGTTTTGATAGCGGCACCAAGTGTACGACCAAGTTGGAACCGTCCAAATTTCTACTGTAACGTCTCCTAAAGAGGTGCATACCTTGCGGATGTAGCCATGTAGGGCGGTGGGGGGAGACGACAGAGAGAGGAGAGAGAATGGGAAAGACCGCTCGCGTTTTTGATAGGCTATGACATTTCGTGATGGATTCTACAACCGTCGCTAAAAACATATCTTCGGCTACCAAAATTTTCATTCTGTTTCACATAAAGGAAAATGAAAAATCAAAAAACTTTGCGACGGATAAATATGTTCTTCTCAATCGTATTTCAAAATGTAAAAGATGTTGAAGATGAGATTACTATGAGGGAAGCAATTTACAACAAAAATCCTTCTCAAATGAACCTTGATGGGGTGGTAGAGGCTCAAAACGACCTAAAGGAAACATTACTTCTAGAAGAAATTTTCCTAAGGCAGAAATCTAAGGAACAGTGGCTTAAAGAGGGTGATAAAATACTAATTTTTTTCATGCCTCTATGACTAATAATAGAAAATATTGTGGGATTCACAAACTCTTTCATATGAACAATTGGGTGGATGACCCACAAGAATTAAGTAATATTGTTTGTAACTATTACAAAAATCTTTTATCCAGTGAAGAAAATACAAGTTTAAACAACATTTTGGATAGTATACCCAAGATAATAAATGAGGATGATAATAGAACTATGGCTATTATCCACACACAGGAAAAAAATTAGAAAAGCTATATTTAGCCTTCTTCCTTCGGAGAGTGCCCCGGTCTTGATGGCTTCAATGGTATTTTTTACACTAATTGTTGGGATATTATTAAAAAAATACATAGTGGAGGCTATAGAGGCTTACACATCTCTAGTGTCACGGGAAAATAGTTGAGGGCAACCCAGTCTTTCAGAGCGCTCCGTGTCATGGGGATGCAATTGGCATTTTGGGTCATTAATGTCTAGTGAATTCTTCAGGGGTAGTCTTTAATAGAAATTTTAGCCAGAACCTTGGTGGTTTGCTTGTGGGTTGTAAGAGGACTTGCTTGTTCATGCTAGGCACATAGCAGGAAATTATACTACAACTAATGTGCGTGCCCTCAAGGTGGCAAACGGGCCGTGCCGGGCCTGCATAGCACGAAAAAATTAGGCCCAAAAGGGCCTACGGGCCGGGCACGGCACGGTATGGAAGGGTTCACGGGCCGTGCTATGCCAAGCCGGGCCGTTCAATCACATTTTTCAACCAAAGGACTTAAATATCAAAAAAAAAAAAAATTCTTCGATCCTAGCCCTACAATCTATAGTGGAACTACATATTATGGAAACCTCTATAGATATGAGGGTTCGGGTCATCCAATGAAAATGATTTTTGGGGTAAATATGCGGCCCATCAAATGGATGGCTTGGATCATTCTATGGGGTAAGCCTTATACTTTTTGAAAAATACTTTTCTATACGGGGTAAGCCTTATACTTTTCCATATTACATGTATATCGTGTAAACTTGTGCGTTTTATATGGGAAAGTGTTATATATATCTGTCCCTTTTTTAGTAATTATCTAATGGGAAAGTGATTATCTAATAATTATTTTAATCTAATGTGACAGGTTTACACTAAGCCATCCATATCTTAACTAAGGTAGGTGTAGACACCAATGAACCAATATTATAATCACGATGGGTTCACATGGTAATTTCACATTACCATTCTCTTCAATTCAACCTATTCATAGGCCCACAATTTCAACGTGGCAAACATGCCGTGGGGCAACCAACTCAGAATGAATACCTTAATTTTGAATATTGAGACCTCCCATCTTTATAAAAAAAATTTTAATAGGGTTGCTATAGGAAAATACTAATCACTTTTGGATAAAGAAAACTATGCAATAAACTTGTGCCATGTGTCAAAGGGATGAGAAACATAAGTACTAAAATAACCATGTTATAAAATTGTTGGAGGGGGTATTTTTGAGATTTTATGAAATATATAAGTTTTGGATGAGAATACCCCCCAAACTAGCCGTTTGAAACACGTTTTGGGGGGTATTCTCGGGTTTTTTTAAAAAAACACACACATTTGTTTTAAAAAAAAACACATTTTTTACAGGAGGCATCCGGGCTCGCGGGCCGTGCCACGACAGCCCGCCGGGTCACCCAAGCAAGCCCGGCATGGCCCGTGACTTCATGCTGTGCCGGCACAGCACGCGCCACTGTAACTATCCGTGCCGTGCCGTGCTTCGCCTGGCCATGGGCCGGCACGACCCGTTTGCCACCTTGAGTGTGCCCTAAGGGAGCTTTCGGTGTGGGCTGCAAGTTTTCTAAAGTGATGCTCCAGTTTCTTTGGTTGAGGAAGGTGGCCAAAGATAATGCATGTTGGGTTGGGTTCCCGCATGCATTGCGCTTACTGACCGGTGCCGGGGGCTTGCTATACTACTTGCCTTTTGCACCAGGTACATCTTGTGAGTAGGCCAATCTCTAGGTCTTCCATGAGTTTGGGCCAGGGGGCTTCGGTTGCGCTTGCGAGATGCATACCTTGCGGATCAGTCCATGGGGCGTGCTTGCTTCTTAGATGACCAAACCTTTGTGCTGGGCAGTTTTGTACGTGGCATCATCATGCCTTGTACTGGATGGACTTTGCATTGGACTTCAAGGCCTAATGTTCGATGTACTCGTGATACTGGCTGATCATGAGACTAGGCTCAGAGTTGGTCTCAGCAAGTCTAAGTTCAGTAGCTTGGTGAAAGGTTTAATGGCTGTGAGTAAAGGGGGTGGAAAATGATATTTCCACTCCCTTTTCTATCATTTCCACCGCTTTAATTTGTTCTTTTCTAGGAAAATGATATTTCCATTCTCCTTTTCTACCAAGGTTTGAACTTTGAATGCCCTTTTTTTGTAGGGAAATATTTACATTTGGAAAATATTTGCATTCAAGAAACATTTAAGGGCCCGTTTGGATACCTCAGATTTTGTATTTGGATTTGGAATTGAGTTTTCAGTACAAAATGAATAGATCTGCCAGCTCATGTTGAGGGAGACACAGAGGGAAGGGGGTAATCCCTGCTGCATGGGAGAGGTTGAGGAGCTAAGAGAGTGAAGGAAACTACCAGATCTATGGATTTCCAATTTTGTATTTCCACAACTTATTTGGAAGTCTGATTTTTTCACTTTCAGTTACTAAATTGGAAATTCAAAGATTTGATCGGGATCCAAATGGCAAGGCAAAAAGGGGTGCAAATGTGAGAATTCCAAATCAAAATCTCCTCGGCATCCAAACGGGCCCTTACCTTACTCGATTATTTCAAGAGTACCCCTCCCTTTAAATGGAAATTTTTAAGGATCAATTACCAATGGGGAACAAATTTTAGGTGGAATTATCAATAGGACCCATGCTTTTCAGAAATTATCAACGAGGGACAAAAGAGGTCTTGTCATAAAAAGCTGGACGGAAATGCCCTTTTCTTAAGCATCACGTTTTGCTTTTCCACTTTTCCCTCTTCTCTCTTCTTTCTCTCTCTTTTTTTTTACTTTTTCATTTTCAACTTTTTTTTTTACCTTACCAGTCATCTTCTTCATCATTTAGCCACCATTGGAGGCGGGAAAACTCAAAAATTTGAAACGTGAGTTCATTCCCATCTATCTCTCAATATCTAGGTTTTGTTTTTCATTTGTTTTAGCGTTTTGCATTTTTCCTTCTCCCTTTCATTGGAGGATGAGGAAGATGATTCGTAGGGTAGAAAGAAAAAAACGTGAAAATGAACGAGTGAAAAAAAACAGAAAGTAAAAATGTGTTCATAAGGGACTTGATAAGCCCATTCGGAATTTGGTAACCCCATTTTGATACCGGATAACCCCAACCCCAGAGACTTGAAAACCCCCTTCCAAAACTCCAGTACCCTTGGGCAATTTTAAGAGACTTGATATGTCCATTCGTAAATTGGTAACCTCATTTTGATACTAGATAACCCCAATACCAAATACTTGAAAACCCCCTTCCAAAACTCTAGTACCCTCCGCCAATTTTCAGGGACTTGATAAGCTCATTCAGAAATTGGTAACCCCATTTTGATACTTGATAATCCCAATCCCAGAGACTTGAAAACCCCCTTCCAAAACTCCAGTACCCTCGGCCAATTTTGAAGGACTTGATAAGACCATTCAGAAATTGGTAACCCAATTTTTGATACTAGATAACCCCAATCCCAAAGACTTGAAAACCCCCTTCCAAAACTCTAGTACCCTTGGCCAATTTTCAGAGACTTGATCACCCCATTCGGAAATTGGTAACCCCATTTTTTCTAGAGACTTGAAAACTCCTTTCCAAAACTCCAGTACCCTCGGCCAATTTTCAAGCACTTGATAAGCCCATTCGAAAATTGGTAACCCTACTTTTAAGAGTTACTAACCCCCTTCCAGAGAGTTGATAACCCCTTCTACTACAAAACCCCCTGCCTATAGCAACTCTTCTAATGGCATTACAATTCTGCCCATGATAGAAATAACAAAAGAAATGGATGTCGTTTTCATTAAATGTGCTTCATGTATTACATCCCAAATTGTGTATTACAAAAAAAAATTAAGTAAATCCAAAAATGTGTAGCCATCCATTCATGTATTACATCAACTTTTTCTTATACAATCACTTGTCTTCCAAAATAGTGAGTGAAGCCATCCATGCATTATCTCCAGAACTCACCCTAAAATACAAATCGCTTAAACCCTAAACAAGATAAATCAGAAATAGAGGAATGAAAAATAGTGCAAAACCCTAAAAAATAGAAAGAAAAACAAAACCTAAATACAAAGAGATAGATGGTAAGAACTCAACATTCAAGGTTTCAAAATTTGCCAGCAACAATGGTGGCTGAACAAGGAAGAAGATGACTAGTAGGACAAAAAATAAAAAAGGTAATAATGAAAAAGTTAAAGAAGAGGGAAGAAGGAAAAAACAAAGTCAAAACGTGTTCTAAATGCCAAAGGGCATTTTCGTCCAGCTTTTACTGACAAGACCTCTTTTGTCACTCATAATTTTTGAAAAGCATGGGCCGTGTTGATAATTTTGCCTAATGTGAGAATTCCAAATCATAATCTCCCTTACATTACTCGATTATTCCAAGAGTACCCCTCCCTTAAAATGGAAAATTTTAATTATTCGTACGGAAGTATCCTGCACATTGCTGTGAAAAATCATACAACACCCTGCCTCGTTCCTCCACGGACTGGAACCGGTCCCAGACAAATCGGGATCGCTGGGCCCACTTTGATTGTAAAGTTCGGAAGAAAATCGGCCTTCATGTTTCTGAAATCCACACAACGCGACAAAGCTATCGTACCTTTTGCCGATACGTGTCACAACAAGGAGCGACACGTGGCCCCACCAAACTTTTGCGTGTCTCGCATGCCTTATAACAACTTTAAAAGTAAGGAGTTATATAGCCATGCACACGGAAAGAGAATAAGAGACATCTTATGTACGGGGCTCATCTTAACCGTAGGATTTTTTCCACATGTGATCATATGAAGGCCTCCACCTTTGGGGGCCCACAACCAAAATTACATATATAAATCGTTATTACCGTTGATATTGGGCTTCCAATCCTGTAATCGTTTCCATTTCTAGGCAATGGTAGATGAATGGCCCACATAATCTACAAGTATCAAATTTGTACATGCATTTGCATTTGTATGGGTTGAGAGATTGTTTTTTGGGTACCAATCCTCAAAACCACAGTCTAAGTGAAGAAAGAAGGAGACCTCATCCATTTCACAGAATCTTAGATTTTAAGTAAGAAATTCAGGTTTTAGAGATCACTCCCCCATCTTGAGATCTCTAAAACCTAGAAACATGGTATGATCTACTCTCTTGCCGACAAAAAAAGGGTGAGAAATCAGAAAATGATGTCCGGACTGCTTCATCTCTCGTCTCCCAACTATGACTTTGAGGAAATCAAGATTATAAAATCCGTGTATCCAAACGGCCCCGAAATGTCCAAAGACATGGGTCACGGGGCCATTTTGTCTAGCTCCATTCGCACCCATGACACATGACCTTTTACTAACAAGGCAGCCAAGAGGTTGGTGGGGCCAACTTCTAGAAACGTTTGATCTTGATCGAACCATAATAAGATTCATCCGTGATCCGTACAGTCTGATCTTGGATGTTTCACATGTGATTATTCTCATTAAAATACTCAGTTTATAAAGTATATCTATCCAGTGCAAAATCATGGTTGGAGGAAGGAGACAAAACTACCAAGTTTTCAAGTCACCATACCTGACAAGGGAACAAAGCATGTAAAGAAATGATGCTTAACAGGGAATAAAAGTATATGAAGTGGAAGACAATGAATTTTCAACCGACATAATGTTGTTTTTATAGTGGTCATCCTTCTTATGATTTCGATTAGAATAACATGAAAATGAGCAAGTAGTAGGTTGCCGAAACTCTAGAGTTGGTGGTTTGACACTATTTTCTATTGTACATGTCCTCTATTCGTAATGTCCTACTTTGTATGTACATCATAATAAAATTACGTGACTAAGTTCAATGTGTTACAATCATAGTTTAAAAACTATAGGGACATGGAAAATTCACCCCTTTATTGTTCAAGCGCACACCCCTCTCGATCTGTCAAATTTCTTGTAGCATTGTTTGATGTGCAATATTACAAAAAGAAAAAAAAAGAAAAGAAAAACGGGCTCCTAACTGTTCACATTCAACAGGTGGAAGTCCTACTATTGTGGGAATGGTTGTCTATGACCATCTGTGATGGGGCCGCCAAATGAATTGTCAAGAGCTTGTATTTGTGATTGAATGTAATGGCCCCACTGATATAAGCGTTTCACACAGCTGAGGCCCTGTTCATTTTAGATTGTGACAACCGATTGTGTCTCCAAAACCAATTATTGGATTCAAAATTAGGTTTCATTTTGAGTCCAATAATTGTGTTACGTGCCTAGACGGGTCCCGCTTGGGGTGAAATAAATTACTTTGGTATTTTAGAGAATAAGATTAGATCTTACCACATGTGATATATTTAGTAGTTAAAATATTTAAGGATGCTATATATTTAGTAGTTAGGATATATTATGATTCTAATTTAGATTAAGATAATCTTTATTTAGTTAGTTCTCTTTAGATTAAGTTCATCTTTATTTAGTTATTTCTCTTATTATCATAAGATCTTTCAATCTTTAATTATCTGTAAGTGCTTTATATAAGCACATACTACATTAAATGGAAATCAAGGAAGAAATTATCTTAGAATTATGTCTTTTTGCACAATGGAGGACTGATCCATCCCTCGAAGTGGATCAAGAGGCTGATCTTCCCTTTAAGAAGATCAATCACGTTACGAACCGTTCAGGTTCGTAACATTTGGTATCGGAGCAGTTCAATCTGACCTCATGTCAAAGAAAATCGAAGAAATAATAAATCGATAGGAGGACGATATAAGAGGTTTCAAAAGGAAACTTGCATTTATGAATGCCAATTTCAACAAGATGGCATTATCACTTGGTGTGAAAATAGAAGAACCTCCATGTCTGCAGAAGCTAATGGAAGAGTTCAACGAGAGCACCGTCGAGAAGGCTTGCACAGTGAAAAGAAAAGGCGAAACAGAAAAAGGGGAAAAAAGCAGATAAAAGAAAAAGTAAAGAAGCTACAATAGAAAGTCGTCGTTGATTTTCAATGTTGTCGAGTTCGATGAGTTCACCATAGAAAAATCCGTCGTTCCTCTCAAACTGTTCAACACCATCAAGAAGATCCTCATCCTCGATCTTCCATGCATCAAAATTACAAACATTTCAAGAAAACATGGCAAAAGAGCTTCGATAAATAACACGACAAAATCCATTGAAGATGGAGCTGTTGTGACCCTTGGCGATGACATGCGAAACGATGAACAATTGCAAGATGAAGAGAAGTAGAAAGAGAGCGAGAAAAAAGAAGAGAAGAGACAAGATTTTTTGAAAGTCCCGCTGAAAATTTCATTTTTCACCAACTGGCCAGTGCTTAATCTCCAACCTTGAGGACAATGTTGATTTCAAGGGAGGTGGAATTTCATGTGCCTAGACGGGTCCCACTTGGGGTGGAATAAATTACTTTGGTATTTTAGAGAATAAAATTAGATCTTACAATATCTGATATATTTAGTAGTTAAAATATTTTAGGATGCTATATATTTAGTAGTTAGGATATATTAGGGTGCTAATTTAGATTAAGATAATTTTTATTTAGTTATTTCTCTTCAGATTAAGATAATCTTTATTTAGTTATTTCTCTTATTGTCATAAGATCTTTCAAGATCTTTCAATCTTTATCTGTAAGTGCTTTATATAAGCACATATTACATTGAATGGAAATCAAGGAAGAAATTATCCTAGAATTGTGTCTTTTTGTACAATGGAGGACTGATCCTTCCCTCGAAGTGGATCAAGAGGCTGATCTTCCCTTTAAGAAGATCAATCACCTTACGAACCGTTCGGGTTCGCAACAAATTGGTTTTGGACTCACAATCAGTTGTCATAATCTAAAATGAACAGGACTTTATTTTCTCCAACAGAATACACTTTCAAAACGGATCTTTTTTAAACTAAAGATGAAAGTGAAATTGACCAATGATTGATAATCTCTACAGTGTTATTTGTATTTCGTGGGTATTCGAGCTCACTTCTTTGTCTTTTGCTCATGTGTCACAACATAGGGTTTCGACTTTTTTTGTTTTACAAAACTTATTTCCATTTCGTGAGCAGCCCTCTTTTCTAATTAATGTAACAAATGGATGCATGTGATGTAGGACATGTTTGACAGCCATGAAAGTTCTTTCTAAGCAATATTGGTTCATCAAGTAGTGGGAGAGGGACAATGAGGGGTGGAGGAGATGGTGAAAAAATGGGGAAGTAAAAAACTCTAATCAAAATAAGGCTCTTGTTTTCTTAGTTTTCAGCCACTCCGGACCATCTCCTCACTCATGCCCTCTCAATTCTATCCCTCTCCTTCCCTACTCCCATGTTAACACTTTGGTTTGATAATATTATGTTAAAAAGGGGAAATGATATCACCAAAACAGTGTTTTAATAATCGCACTAATTCATCTTGTCTTTTATTATTTAAAGAGCTGTCATAGGTTTTTACAGTTCCCAAAAAACCCTTACAAGGGAATTAAAAAGGAAAAGACTAGCTGAGTTTGTGCAATTATTAAAATAAGGTTGTGCTGATATCATTTCTCAAAAGAAGGGCAGTGATAAATTCACCCCATTCTAGGATGAATTCACCCCGTATTTTTCAAAATGCTATGTACAGCCCACACCATAGAATGATCCAAACCGCCCAATTGATGGGCCAAACCTGGCAGTAACGTATCGTTCAACGAGCTTAACGAGCTGACAATGGTTATTACAATTCCCAGAAAGCTCTTAGCAGCCAATCAGAGAATTGTCAAGCAAGGTCATCCAAATTAGTCTGGGAAGTTCTGTGATTAATCTCACTAAAAGTATTTTTTTTAATCTCTGTCCATAACAAAAGAATTGAAGAAGGCTGGACAAAAGAAAACATGGCCGTAAAGTTTTTTTCAAGTGGTCGAACAGTTATAAGCAGCCTTATTTTAACCTGCCTTAGGAAATGATATGATTATGGACTTGCGGTTCATTTAGAGGGATATTATGAGATCAGGCTAAGTAAAAATTGAATAGGGTTGGTTCAAGTTGTCTTTTTCACTTCCAAACTTTTCAAGAATATTCTCGCAAATCCATAAAACATTGTAAAATCACAACTCAACAGCTACAACAAGTGGGTATTTTATTGTGTTGATTAGAGCGATTTTCTCAGCAATCATTTTTCAACGGTCAGATTTGAGAGTCGGGTAATGAGGAGTGCAACTGACCCTGTTTGTCGTTTGAATAACAAAATTCCCCCCAACGGGTTTTCACACGCACCAGTACTTTCATAAATTTACATATTGATAGGTGAATGGCACCTGAGCAAAGTTGCCTTCTTAGTTTACTAAATAATGAAAACCTACACTTTAAGTAAGCTAAGAAATTCAATATCCATAAAGAAGTAACAGTTTGAGTCCGTAATTGGTTTTGGACTCACAATCTGTAGTCATAATCTCAAACGAACAGGGCCTTGGTTGTTCAAATCTTAGAAATGTAATATTCATAAAGAAGCCGCAACAGTTTAGTGGTCCATCCCGACCGTATGAAATGTGGTCCACCCAGTTCCATTGGTGTCAACATGAAAAATGTATAGCAGATTTATCCAAAGATGCAATAAACCCGTGCTGACTATCGTCATTGTGAACAATCAATTTGAATTTAAATTCTGCTAATTCTTTTGCAACCCTTTTCTAAAAGAATATGGTGCCAAGAACGCGCTCGGCGCAGGGTTGTCCCAAGCACTTGACCTAATATCTATGTATTGTTGGACATGTGGCATGAGAGGAATGCGGGTTAGGGATGTCCCTAAACCACATGGTTCTTCGTAGCATTTATCTTTCCCAAATTAACCACTACTTAATGCAATCAAAGCAAAATTAATTATCAATATCGAATCTTTTCTCCGCTTTCTCTTGTTCAAATTTCGCTCATCCGCTCCAAAACAAACAATCCCTCCCAAAAACTCCCTCTTCGGATTTAGGGATTTTGCGGCCGATCGATAGGGTTTTTCTCATCACACTAGAAGTGGCAAGCCATTGGATAGAGAAAATGGACGACACAAGCGAAAAAGGTACCATGTATGAAGCTTCTTGTTATCCTGGTTCTTGAATCTAATGTACATAGGTGATTGAATTTCTTGACAATCAAATCCATTTTAGACCTTATTTGTAGAATTGCATGATATTCTGTTTTAAGATTTTGCTTAGTTTTCTAATTTCAACAACATTAACAAATGTTTAATATTAAAATAAATTAAAATTGTTGTGTCAAGGGAGGAAGTCCCTTTGTTAAACAAAACATAATTTATTGTCTTGCTTTAGTTTGTTTTAATAAATTATTCGTAATTATGTATTTGCATTTTAAATTGTTGTTATGGGCATCTTTGGTAGCTATTAAAAAATTTCATGGAATCCCTGCTAACTAGGGCTGGCAACAGGGTAGGTCGGGACTGGATGTTGGGGTCCCCCCTACCCCTTCCCCTCTACGGGGAATTTTCCCCCTCCCCTTCCCCTCCCCACTGCGGGGATGGTGGGGAATCCCCCTCCCCTTGCCGCGGGGAATATCTAATCCCCATCCCCTCCCCTTCCCCGCCCCAACATCAGCCCCTCTTTAGTCATTGATACACTACTGCTGGGTGTCCCTAATCTCATCACTCATCAGAGAGATGTTGCCTTTATTTGAGGGAGGGAGATTTTCAAAGGATTTAATGTTACCATTAGTGATTGTTCGATGGAGAAATTTTAGGGATTTCTAAGGGTAATATACTAATATAATGAGGGCCAATGCCCAATGGGTTATGGGTAAAAAAAAATATAAAGAACTATTTTAGGGACAAAACTGTACTAATGGTAATTATGAAAATTTTAGGGGAATCTTGTAGATATGTTTCGATCCAAGGGGTTTCTAGTAGTTTTCTCAAAAAAAAAAAAAAAAACACTTAAAAAATACAAAAAAAAAAAAAAAAAAATTGCATTAATGAGGCACGGGGCGGGGCCAACTCCATCCCCTTCCCCTTCCCAGCTCAAATTGGGGAATCCCCCTCCCCAAGCGGGGTGGATCTCCGCTTTCCCGGGTGAAATTGACGGAGGTATCTCTGGTGATCATTTACCCCTATTCATGGCTGAGCGCGTACATCAATGTCTCCCCACTAATTAGGCGGACGACAGGACTAGTGTCGCACAACGCCAATACCCTACAGAATGCATAGCCCTATATGTACCGATGAAAGTCACAAAGGTCATAAGCCTTACGAAAAAGGGGCAAAGCAAGGGTTGTTGGCAATGCGACATTAGTTGGCATATAACAATGGACAAGTGAAAGCCAATGACGGAGCTTACAAGAATACCGTCGCCTATTGTCACTAAGAAACTAAAAGAAACTTCAGAAACAGAAGAAAGGGGGGAAAGTGAGGAAGAAACAGATGTAGAAATAGAAACAACTTCCGAAAGGAAGGGGACTAAACAGGAACAAGAGGGATCCACCGAAGAAGACCCTTCCTTTTGTTCGAAAGAAAAGGAGGATCCGGACAAACTAGATGAAATGGAAGAGATCCGAGTGAATGGAAAGGCAAAACTTAAAGATAAAGAGGAATTCTATTTTTGGTTTGAAAAACCTTTATTGACTCAAAAAATTAATTGTAAATTAATAAAAAGATTGACACATAAGATAAATATACGAAGAGATAAGAAGAGATTCGTCCACCCCCTAGATATTTGATCCCCTCTCCTACAAAGAAACTTGCAAGACCAACCCCATTCGTAATTCCATCAATTACTCGTCTATCAAAAAAATGAGTTAGTTCGGCTAATCCTCTTATGCCCTGAGTTAAAGATATTGCATAAAACAGGTCTATGTAACCACGATTATATGACCAATTGTAGATCCCATTTATTATTTGGTCCAAGAAAATTCTCTTAGGGCTGATTTTAACAAATGAGTTGATTAATTCCAAATTCTGAAAAGATGAATAAACAGAACCATATAAAATAGACGATATGAATATTCCGAAATAGGCTATACTGACTGGAAAAAATGCATTTGTCGCAAATTCATACCAATTCACCTAATAGTTCGAATTTCGATGTAAAACGTTTATTGATGGGGTTAGCCATTTGGATAATATATCCAAACCCATTACTCCTTGATCGAAAGGAATTCCTACGAATCCAACGAACAAAGTAAATAGGACCAACACAAGTAGCGAACTACACCAAGGCACCAACAAAAGCAAAGCGTAGCGACCAAATCGAAGAAGAGAAGGAGAGGGGAGCTTACTCCGCTTAGAGAGACTAGAGATCGTAGTTTCAATCCTAACCTCATAGAAGATCTTTTCATGGAATGCCTTCCTGGCTCGTATGATTGTGTTGCCTTCCTCACTGGTATTCCCATATCGGGATCGGGGACCAAGACGAAGCGTAGTACCATACTCGAACCTACCTCTCGCTAGTCTAACTGATTTTTCCGACTTGGTGGTGGAAAGGGGAATAAAGCATGATTGCGAACTACACTAAGGTTCAGATAAACTCGTTAGCGGGAAGAACAACGACTAGCAGTACAAGGAGGCGATTCAGCAAGAGAGGCACACCTCTGCTATTGACCCGATCAACTTGTTTTGACTCAACAAAACCGAATCTACTCGTACTGATCTACGACCACCCTTTGAAAATTGAGTTCATAAAATGAGTTTTTCTCTTTGAAAAGGTTCCGAGTTTTCGTATCTTCTCCCGAGAAGGAATGACCTAAGTTAAGTAAGTGGTCATCAGTTGTATCTTCCCATAGAGATAGCTAGGCTCGCAGGCACAACCCTCTATTGTAAAGGTTTTTGGCTTTCCTCTCATGAGCAAAGAGCAAGCAGCTTACTTACCTAAGAAAAAAGGGCAGGATTTGATTAATAAACTAAGCTTGCAGGATCTAAAGTGGAGTCTCGCTACAAGTTGAGCTTGAAATGGAAAGTCCAATGGATAAAGTATCGCTCGCTTAGACAGGAGCGATATACGCAGGTGTTGTCTTGTTCTCTTTTCACCTTTCTAACTCTTCCTGCCAAAGGTGCGATGGGTTCGGGTGGCCTAACGAGATTAGCATAGCAGGTCTTTTTCATATGAACGGGAAAGAAGAGGCTAGGCTTAGGAGTCCTTAAGAGCAAAAACCAAGAAAGATAGAAGTTAGGAGCTTGGCTTTATCCTATTTTTCTTTGGGTTGATTTGATCAGGAAGGGATTTCTCGTAACCCTACTACTAACCTAGTATCAGAAAGGGGCACAAAGGGCAACAGAAGGAGTGATTTGTGGGAGTGGTGAGTGAAAAAAAGGGGAAAAAATCTACAAGCCAAGCGAAGTAGCTGCGTAAGAAAGGCAATCAAAAGAATGAGTTGAGACCAGGTGAGGCTCCTCCCACCGCTACTGCTGCAAGAACATCAGTTGACTTTGAAGCTTCGATCGTAGGATCGTTTGAACCATTTTATTTGAAATGGGAACCTGATTTCGACCCGAGGAGGGAAAATGGAATCTGTGTCCTTGGGTGAAGCTCCCGTTCCCCTTCTGCCGAACAGTTCGGGCCAAATCCTGAAGAAAGCTAAAAAGCGCTGTTTGATGTTGTCGCCATATTCCATATGTCTTAGTCATCTCTGCCTCGCTGCGGGTCAGCACCTCCGAAAGAAACGGAGAGAAATAATTTTCCTGCCCATCATCCGATACTCTCCTCACTCACTGCCCTCTGAAGTCTCTCTCACCATCCTTCTTTCCTCTCCTCACATTGGGTAAATACTAGATAAATAGGAATTCCTTGAAATGTTTTTCATGGTTGCCAAACATGCCCTAAGAGATCAAATAGTTAATGACTTGTAATATATATACCAACAACATGCTATATATACAAAAAATGTTAGTTTTGAAAATTCTTAGTTGGTATCGCCTGTATTTTCAATCAAATGGTCTCACATTCGTATATGCCTGAAAATACTCATTAAAGCCAGTCCATCTTCACATGTGGAAAAATCAAATGGCCTTACCCATTCATATATGCCTGAAAACCCATTAAGCTAATCTAAACTTGAGGAAAATCTATGTACCTTGAAAAAGATCAATTTTGGAAACATATATTCACCCCATTTTCTTCCCAAAAAAGTAGTCATAAATAGATTGGAGGGGGTGGCCCAGTGAGGAAAAGGGTAACCCCATTGTAGGATACTATGCCTTCATCTTCATGATCTGATGGTTCATCGGATCAATCTGCCTTCACTTAAAGAAGAATTGTCTAGAATATGCTGAGAAGGACAATTACAATAATAATTTTATGATTAGTATTAGTGGTAAGTGAGCAAAATCTGCTTGCCAATTTTTTCACAATCACTAGATGTATTAGCACTTCTCCTCATGATGAATATTAGATATTAAATTAAGGGATGCTCTATTCATATTTTATCTGGGGCAGTGATAAATCGACCCCCAAATATCTTAAATGGACTCCCTATGTGTCTTTCTCTCTCCTCAGGGTTAGAGAGAGAAAGCGGAGAGAGATAGACGCACAGGGGGTCGATTTAAGATATATGGGGGTCGATTTATCACTCCTCTTTATCTGGGAGGAAATACTTTGAGTTGTCCAAAGAGAGAAGAAGAGGTGTAATGTCCTCAGGGTCTACTTGTATTGTCACGTGTGACAATACGCCAAAGGTTAAAATATTTGATGGAGTGGTGTATATTTTGGGTTCTGTACCTATCACCTTTCTCAAAGATGCAGGTGAATCTAATATCACTTAGCATTCTAGACTACAATGAATGAAGAAAATGTGGAGCCACGATAATGAATGAAAAAAATGCGGTCGATAATATTGTTAGGTGAGGAATTTGATATCTAAATGTATTCCTATGAACTCGACATGTGACAGAAAAATATGATATGAGGTATGATAAATGTTGTGCAAGGTTTCTTTCATAGTTGGGGAGAGACAGATGTGACTAGTTTCCTAGTAGGGGATGATGATGGTGAGAAGCTAGTTCTTATGATGGGATAGGACGAATCAAGGCATTTCTCCATAGTTAACTATGCAAGTTGACTCATATGGCTACACATGTGCATTTATTATGTTGATCGAGTCAGGTGGCTTTAGGACCAGAATGATTCGATCAATGGTATATAATTGGTACTTCAGAAGGCCAATATAGTTTTGCAGTGATGGCAAACATGTAAAGATGCTATCAAGATATCTTCAAGAGGGATGCGAAATAAGCAAAGGTGGAGATTGTTGGATTTTATCATATTTCTTGCTTAACACTTGTGGGGCTTTTCAAGTATGACTAGGATAGAGTTAGATAGTAGTTTTACGTTCAGAATGATTTAAGACGATCTTGTCATTACCTAGGCTTTAGGTTTGGGAGATAACCTATATACCTTGCGACGACCAAACCCCATTGTGTAAATATATATTGTGTTCTAGGTTTCCTACCCGCCCCGGTTTTGTTATCCAGCAGCACCACAGTTCCGACCCATCCAGCAAGACCCCGCCCCTTGAGATGCTGAAAACGGGTCTACACAGTTGAAGGAGAGAGTCCACAAATATAGCCTAGCAAATTTTCCTCCCTTTCCAATGTGGGATCTCACAATCCACCCCCTTGGGGCCAACGTCCTCGCTAGTACACTGTACTGAGGGAGGTCTAGCTCTGATACCATTTTGGGACAACCCGGACCCATTGTGTAAACATTGTTCGGCTCCGAGTCTCCCCCGGTTTTGTTTTCTAGCAGCACTACCGTGACCGACCCACCCCGTAGGACACTGCCCCTTGGAGATGCTAAAAACACGTCTACACAATTTAGGGAGAGAGTCCACATATATAGCCCGACAAGTTTTCCTCCCTTTCCGATGTGGGATCTCGCATACTGCAATACACATAGAAAAACTGCATAAATGTTTGGAGATGATGATTTTTCTATTTGTTCATAGAGATAAGGAGGGGTGAGTGAATTTTTTTTTTTCTCTTGATAGAGAAAGCGAGAGGAGGGAAAGGTTTACATTTTTGGGCATTGGGAAATCCTTTTTGTAATCGTGTTATGATTCTCTCACAATTGAAGATCATTATCTTGCCTGTCAAAGTCTACTTTTATGTCAAACCACGGAAACACTCATGTGATATATTGTGTGCTTGTGTGTCTTTTCTTATTCAATTACTGATGATCGAATTTGGCCCGGCGGATTTTGTTTTAGAAATAGCTATAAAGAAATTCAGATCTATAAGTTATTTAATTGCTACATAAATTTACACGTATAGGATAATTGATTGTTAAAGAAAGTTTACATCAATAAAGTATTTAATAGTTAACAGAAACTTCATATTTCGATGATTATAAAGAATCTAAACGGACGGACACCCAAGTTTTTCCATTGTATACAATATAGATTGTTCAAGTCATAGAAAATTGGAGCTAAATCAATCCAACTTTATGAGCAATAATGTTAACAAATGTTAAAATCAAGTTCACAAAAATTACGATGGGAAAAGAAAATTAGAAACAAAAGATGAACCTGTAGTGACTTTTATTCCAGTGTATTTGTTACATGCACCAACTGAGGAGCTGATGAGGATGTCCGGATGAACCTGTAACTTGCCCATGGGAAAAGAAAAAAGTTCTAAACAAAAGAGAAAATCATTAATCTCCCGTGTCTAACTAGAGAGGCCCGCCTTTCTTATGTGGACTTGAGTGTAAGGAGTCAAACACTCCTAGATGTCCATTTCATGTTGAAATTTTTATGGTTAAATAACACCAACTCTAACAACTTAAGCTTTTGGAATAATTGGTTGTTTCACAAGGTATTTGAGCTATTGCCTCACAGCAAGTCCTAGCCACTCCTACTCGAGCCAGACGGTTCGCCTCTCCATCGCCGACCTCCTGACGTGTTGATAGCGAACCATATGACCCTCAATCTAACCCAAGATCTCATCAAAGAACTCTGAAAATCTCCAAGGGTGAGGGGCTCAGCCTTCCCACCGCCTCATGACCTTTATTAGGGAATCACCCTCGACTATAAGATTGTCCATTTATTTTTCCGACATCAATCTAATACCTAGGTGGATTGCTTTCACTTCTACTACACTAGAGTCCTTAATTCCTATCAGACATGAGAAGGCCCACTTAGTAATGCTCTTTTCATCTCTAAGAACACCCCTACACCTGAGGCCCTGGGTTTCCCAAGCTAGAGCCGTCAAAATTTAATTTCAATCACCCCATGTCAGGCAGGTCCATCTAGCGGCAACTATCTTTTCACAATCCATGCTACTGCAAATCTCCTTCTAGCACCTTTTTATGTCTAAGTCCGAGTAAAAAGAGAAATCAAAGAGGACTTTAGCCCAAGAAATGATTAAAGCGATTATCCTAGAGAAAGATACAGAAGCACATCTGACCACATTCCTAAAAGTACGAGCAATTTTCTCTTTGCACAAAATCCAGAAGGGTGCATATAGGTTTGAGTTGCAAACTCTCATCCCTCTATTGATTGCTAGGATATACACACTGTTTGGAAAAATATGGCACGACAGAGATTCTCCTAACCATAAATCCTCCCAAAACCTAGTAACCCTCCCCCTTCTCACCCTAATTCTAACTCTATACTTAAACAAGGGTACGTATTGACAAGCAAATTGTTACTCTCGAACCTTTTGCCTAATGATGGGGTCCCTACTCCCTATTCCCTCATTGCTTCCCATATTTGTCCCCAATAATTGTGCACCATTAGCCAACAATGCCCATTTCCATAATGTCTTTCTGTGGTCCAAGGAGAAAAAGACAAGCTTCAAAGGAGTTCTGACATGTTAGCTGGAAAAACCCAAGAGATGCCTAAAGATTAAAATGTAGGACACAGACCCTCAAGCTCCCACGCAAGAGAACAATGATCAATAATAAGTATGTGATATGAAAGAGATGAACATCGCCTCACGATGTTCTACAAGATCAAGTCTCGATTTCACATTCATTTACCCATTTGGTACTCCCAAAATTGTCATTTGCCATTAATCGTGAAAGTGAGTTTCTCTGTAGTCATTAAGAATTGAGAGCAGCGCTCGCTGGACGATAAAAAAAAAATCCATTAGTAAGGTGGTTAGGGTCCAATCAGAAGCTGAGTTTTGAACGAAACAGAATCCTAGTTACTAGGAAGAGCTGACCCTCTAGGTGGATGTCTAAGTTGATGTACGATCATCACAACTGTTTACCGTGGAAATCCTCCTGTTTTATGTCTAACAAGTAATACCGCATAAAGATGTCGATGGAAAGAAAGAGATAAATTTTCTCCTTAGCGTCCGAATAGGAAACACAGAAAGAACCCCCCTTTTTACATCCAAAATGGAAACCGCGTAAAAGGGAGGCGATCCTAAAACAAAAGAAAGGGGGACAAAGATTAGCTTGAAAAAAAAAAGGTTTAGTGCCAAAAAATAAAAGGGCATGTACCCTGACGTGAAAAGGGTTCTTATACGGGAACCCTAATATGCATCCCTACGTGGAAGGAAAAAACAAGGGGAGTTTGGAGGGTCTTTGCTCTTGAAGAAGCTAAGCTCTTCAATCTTTATTTTCTCTTGTATTTTGTTGTTGCCATTGTTGAAAGGAGAAGAAAAAGATCACTCTTGTCGACCTAGGTTATGTCTAACCATGTTAAATCTGTTGTCTCTTTTGAGTTGGTTGATTTTCTTGCTTTCTCTCTTTGTTTTTATTTTCTCATATATTTCTCTATTTTATGTAACTATTTTCTTGTCTAATGGGGTTGTTTTGCCCAACAATGGCTACACTAAAAAGATGGACTTTGCATCATATGACCATTCTTCTAATTTCTAATTGCCAATGGGAATTTACATGAGACGCCAAAACCTTGAGGCAGCTGAAAGGCATCCTGCCACTGTCACATATATGTGAGACTCCCTTATTTGAAAAAGAAAAAGTTGATATGCATCTTCAAGCTGATGTCATGCTGGCATAAAAAAATCTACCATGAAGCATCTGCAAGACTTCTGTTTCATGGTGTTAAATTCCCAAATCAACTCAAAAACTGTCCCTTCAAACATCTCAAAATGCAAACATCAAACAACAAATCTAAACCTTACCCATACACTAAACTTACGTAAGTCACAGGGCAGTGCTTTAGCATAGATACTAAACTAAAGCACTTTTTTTTAATTTTTTTTAACTCACCAAAAAATAAAAAAGTGCTTTAGTATCTATGCTTGTTCGTTGCACCATTTCCCAGTTTCAGGAAAGCATAAACTCAACTCAACTCAACTAAGCCTCTGTCTCTCACTAGTTGGGGTCGGCTTTTTAGGAAAGCATAGAAAATGGAAATTAAATTGGCCCTGCATCCTTATCATTAGTCGTTCAATACAAATCCCATATGTAGCACATGGCCTGTTGGACCAAATGTGATTGTTCTGCAGTGCAAAAATTGCACTAACCAGAGATGAGACCCACCTATTCAAATGGAGGAAGTCTTCAAGATGAAGTTTACTTTAAATATATATAAAAAACCCACCTTAAATAAAAATCCCACCAACCAGATGACCCTAATTGTATGACTTGTTTGCAGTTACTTCAAATATAGGCCTTTCTGTTCCAGTCTTCTATTTTCAATCTAGCGACTGGATGGTTAGCATCCTCAGGTCCTGATTTGCTGGCCATTGGTAATCAAAGGTGGTATCACATGGACGGTCTAGATTGAAGATCACTTTCCTCATGTAAACTACCCCAGAGTTGCACAATAACATAAGGTAAACGACTTGCATCACATTGTTTCTTTGTTTTTATTAGAGACATTATACTTCCACCCACTTCCAGCATTTCTATTCCTCATGTTTGTCTTTTCAAAAATAGCTGCATTTACACCATATGTTTGGCTTTTCATGAAAATATAGTAGTTTAAGTAAGAGACAAAAAAGGATGTATTTCCCATATTATCATAACTATCATCATCATCATTATTGTTGTTAGACTTCTGCTTGCCCTTCATCTAGGGGCCACCATGAGATAAGGTAATATACAAGGGATTTTTTTTTGGTTGCTCCAGCCTTTTATCTAGTGGGACACTATGAGACTGGCGCAGTTCCCATGTGTTGATAACCAGCAAATTAAAAAAGGGCTTTTAGAGTTTTCCCTACAAAAAATGGCCGGAGCCATTTGGTTTATTCGTCTGGTATTCTACAAGGAGCATCTTATGATCGAGTTGTGGTCCAAAACACAAACTCTATGTTGTTACCATAAAATTTTCATGTTTACAAAAAGAAAATAATTTATATTAAGCTTACACCTCTCCATGAAACGTTTTACTGATATAAACGAAGGGGATTCTAGCTAATAGTCATGCTTTTCACTTCTGTAATTAACCACTCTCTCCGTTACCTGTGAGCATTGCCCATCACTTTTGCACCTCACTTAGCACCTTACTATTGTGAGTGGACAAATTCTACACCCATGTTGCATGGGTGTATAATGCACCATGGGTGTGATATAAAATGATGGGTCTCACCTTATCAAAATATGTATTGTAAAATGATGGGGCTCAGTGGCTCACCCCTGAATAGCATGGTGTAAAAACAATCTACCATAGAAAAAAATTTCCACGGATAGAAAACAAAACGAATGACAATGCAGAGAAACCCTCCTCTCTTGTATAAATATAGTAGACACCTCTCAACAGTCTAATTACGCTAGTTTCTGATAATTTTTACTACGTTATTTCCCATGCAACTCAAAAGTAGAAACCAAATCTTAACCCAAACCTTAACTATTAATAACAAACACCAACATAGTTACAGTAAATAAACAAGTAAAACAAATAAAACCACTTCACTCATAAACACCACCATAAACTCAATTTAAAACAAGGGCTTATTTCAAAAAAAGTTTCTTAGCAAACCCATCACACACACACACCACACTCTCCTTGAAACAGAGCTTAGATAATATAGAGTTCATCATCAGCAAAGATGATGAAATTAAAGTCCTCAACGTCTCTTGTTCGCGGGCTCCTTCTGAGCATTGAAGTACACTGTGGCGACCGGAAGACCAAGGCCGTACTGATCGGAAAACTCCCGAGTTCGGAAATTGTTACGGGCTACCGGAGGTTCGATCGGAATGCTGGGACCCTTCTGTTGGAAGAGAACAAAGATGTACCGGTGTATACCGATCGGAGGCCGAGGTCCATTGTAGGCTAGAACTTCATTCCCTGTACAAAAATTTCAGTCCAATGAGGCCTAGAAAAGAGATTTGCCAGGTGGCATCATCAGAGGGTCCAACGTGGCACATGCAGTGAGAGTTCTCTAAATTTATATAGAATAAAAAGTTCTTAGACCCCTGACATGGCATGCATGATACAGATACTTCTGCAACGTGTCAGAAGGAGAAAGAAAAGGACAAAACAATATATAATAAAATAAGATGGATATTCTGCCCTGGGAACAAACATAGTTTGTGCTCTGTAGTCTGTACATTGCAGGGGTATTTTGGGGAACTAAAAATTTCAGACCCGAGGCAAGTCGGTAAGGAAAGACCCCACCATACCTTGAGACGCATCAGATCCACCCGGTATGTCGACCATAATCCTGAAATTTAAAAATAAACACTTACAAATGAATCATTTAACATGTTCTAACATGATGATCAGAAAAATAAAGGCATCCATGAGATCTTTATTTACATGCAACCCTGTAAATAGGCAACGGAAATATGATGGAAACTTAAAGATGAGAAACAAAGAAGAAGAAACATAGTCACTACCAATGGATCCACTCGCGCATGGTGGGGTCGCTAGGGCTCGGAGCATCAGGGTCCGTCATCACCTATTCATCACAAAACCCACATAAAAAAAAATCCCACTTGAACGATCTAAGCATGCTAAAACAAAGAAAAAGCCCAAATACGCACGCTTCAAATATGTAGAAAACCCACATAGAAGACTCAACACAAGCTACAAAAACAACATAAAAAAGACCAGAGGGTGCTAAAACGACTTAGCTTTACATATACTACTAAAGTTCAATCTATACAAAAGAGTACAAGCCCACCAGAGTGTAAAGAGTGCTGGGGCGGCCTGAGATCTGCACGTTTGGGGGGTTTTCAGCCATAGAAGGCTTAATGTCGCATCCGTTGGAGACTCGCTTAGACCCATAGTATACAGACATGCTGATACTAGGCACAAACATGTCTATAACATCGCCAATAACCTTGCCCACCACAAGAGGATCTATAGAGTGAGCCATGAGAAAAACGAAAGAAAGAAAGAAAGAAGAGGAAATGAAGAGGAAGAAAAGGGTTGTGTGTTAGTGGATTATATAGCGGATGGAGGGGCGATATACCTAAGGAAAGTAAATTATTCGCCCCTCTTTTTTTACTTCGGACAGCCTCTTTTAGTGTATTTATGACTACTTTTTTACAATAGAGGGGGCTGTCCCAAGTAAAAATGGGGGATGAATATATCATTTCCGTATACCGAATATTAGGTGCTTATTCGCATGCAATATTGGTGAAGGGGAGAGCCGGAGTAGCATGAAACACGTGTAAGCTTAACCGAGAGGACAGTCACCATTCGTCTTGGAGTGTCGACACGTGTGGGAAGGAGCTGCGTTTGGTTCGGATAATAATAGTAACATTTATTAGGCTAATGGTGTATTTGACTGATAATAGTCGTGTTTGAACATTTCCTTTCTGTACAGAAATTTGGAAGGGGTTGATGCTTTGATTCCTTTTCCTACTTGAGGAATGCATTGGATTCTTAGGTTCTCAGAGTTGTTTTTAAGCTCTATTCTAGAATGGCTCTGCAAGTCAATTTCAAAGTGCGTCTATCGGTCCTTTGATGATATTAAGATCACTAACTATTTATAGTTTGATGTCAAAAGACCACCTACTATTTACAATTTCATGCCGAACCTGCTATTTGTAATTTATTTGATGTCAAAAGGCCACCTAACATTAAATCCAATGGACAGGGTCTTTGAGCTTTTGCATGGTAAAAGGTCGTAGATATGATGTAAAGAGGTAAAAATTAGAGTTTTAACGCTATTAGGACATATTTGGGAACAATGAAAAAATATTTCATGGAATACTAGTAGGGCTAGTTGTTAGAGATGGGCAAGTAGGAGGGTGGGATTATGGTTAGCAAAGCTTGAATCAGCAAAAAAAAAAACGGGGCGGGGAAAATTTGAGTTAATACTGTTGAGTATAAATGATTATATAACATCAAATCTAATAGCTTAAGCTTTTTGAGTAATTGGTTGTTTCACATGGCATTGGACCAATTGTCTTAATGTAGGTCTGGGGGTACAAAACCAAACAGCTCCTAGATATTAAATAGCCACGAGTACGGCCAACCTAAAACAGGGGCCACATGAGCCCCGTGTACGGCCAACCCCGCCAAAAAAAAAAAGGGCCCACGTGTACGGCCAATCCCCCACCCCACACACACCCAGAGAGAGAGAGAGAGAGAGAGAGGTGAGTGGGAGTGTTGAGTATAAATGATTACATAACACCAACTCTAATTGCTTAAGCTTTAGGAGTAATTGGTTGTTTCTGTATTTGTTTAAAAAACACATTTAATATTCGTATTCAATAAGATTAAAATTTTGACATTTATAAAATGTTGTGGTGTAAAGTTCGAAATTTGGAATGTTGGCCAAAAAAATGCTTTCCATACATAAAATGTGTTTTAAATACTTTCCTAAGAAAAAAAAAAAATTTGCTGTAAAAGCTTTAAACAGAGTTTTAAATGAACCTAAATGAAGTTTTGGTAGCTATTGGTGGGAGTGAAGGAAAAATTCTGACTTTGTTATTCAATTTGAAGTAGCCTATTTTTTTTCACTATTTATTATGAATTTCTTATCCCCTCTCCATTCGTGCTCTCTCTACCCTCTCTCTCATCCCTCCTGATGGGGTCCGAACTCAGCACTGATGAGGTCCGAACTCAGCAACCAATTGGCTGTTGACACGTGGCCCTCACAGGGACCGCTGCAAAGCCAACACCTGTCCCTGCTAGGTGTGACACCTGGACCAATCAGGGACTTCCACCTGCCCCTCCTAGGTATGAGACCTGGTCCATACAGAGGCCACCACCTGTCCTGGACAGGTGGCTCAGAACTACCACCTGTCCTGGACAGGTGGCTCAGAATCACTATAAATAGCCTTCACTTGTGCTAAGGTGAGGGATCTGAAAATCAAAACCCTAAGCTTTTGCTCTGACATTGCTCTGCACTCCTGCTCATACTGACTTGAGTGTCGAAGCGCCCGTCCGGAGCACCACTCCGGGTTGGTCTTCTGACCCTTTGTCTTCTTGTCTGTGCCCTTCAGGCCCAGATCAGCCCTTCCGGCCCTAACAGCGCAGGACTCCATCAGCCCTTCAGGCCCAGATCAGCCCTTCAGGCACAGATCAGCCCTTCAGGCCCAGATCAGCCCTTCCGGCCCTAATAACGCAGGACTCCATCAGCCCTTCAGGCCCAGATCAGCCCTTCAGGCATAGATCAACCCTTCAGGCCCAGATCAACCCTTCCGGCCCTAACAGCGCAGGACTCCATCAACCCTTCAGGCCCAGATCAGCCCTTCAGGCACAGATCAGCCCTTCAGGCTCAGATCAGCCCTTCAGGCCCAGATCAGCCCTTCAGGCCCAGATCAGCCCTTCAGGCATAGATCAGCCCTTCAGGCATAGATCAGCCCTTCAGGCCCAGATCAGCCCTTCAGGCATAGATCAGCCCTTCAGGCATAGATCAGCCCTTCAGGCTCAGATCAGCCCTTCAGGTCCAGATCAGCCCTTCCGGCCCTACCATAACCTGTTACCAATTTTAGACCTAACAGATTTGGCGCCATCCGTGAGACCCCGCAACAAAAAGCTGTTCGAAATCTCACTCAGACAAAAATGGTAGGACGGATTGGCGCGGAGAACACACGCCCCCGGACCGGAATCAGACTCGTCATTTCACAAGACGAGACAACAGCCTCCGGGACAGGCATGTGCGTCCTGAGTCTAAGTGTTTGCAGTGCTTGCAGACTTAGACCTCAGCAGCGGTGCAGAGGTTCACTCCGTAGAACCTGTTTGCAGCGCAGCCTCAGCAGCGGTGCAGAGGTTCACTCCGTAGAACCTGTTTGCAGCGCAGACTCAGCAGCGGTGCAGAGGTTCACTCCGTAGAACCTGTTTGCAGCGCAGACTCAGCAGCGGTGCAGAGGTTCACTCCGTAGAACCTGTTTGCAGTGCAGACTCAGCAGCGGTGCAGAGGTTCACTCCGTAGAACCTGTTTGCAGCGCAGACTCAGCAGCGGTGCAGAGGTTCACTCCGTAGAACCTGTTTGCAGCGCAGACTCAGCAGCGGTGCAGAGGTTCACTCCGTAGAACCTGTTTGAAGCGCAGACTCAGCGGTGGTGCACTCCGGCTCATCCTAGTGGCTTGGAGATCAGTTCCAGTCGAGGACGCCAATAGTGTGGCCCACCCCGGCTCATCCTAGTGGCTTGGAGATCAATTCCAGTCGAGGACGCCAGTAGTGTGGCCCACTCCGGTCATTCTAGTGGCTTGGAGATCAGTTCCAGCCGAGGATGCCAGCAGTGGAAACCACCTTCAAAGACTCTAAGTGTTTGCATACTTAGCTCTCAGCTCGGTGCTTGCAGACTTAGAAGCCCCGCAGTGGTGCACTCCGGCTCATCCTAGTGGCTTGGAGATCAGTTCCAGTCGAGGACGCCAATAGTGTGGCCCACTCCGGCTCATCCTAGTGGCTTGGAGATCAGTTCCAGCCGAGGACGCCAGTAGTGGAGACCACCTTGAATACTCTAAGTATTTGCATACTTAGCTCACAGCTAGGTGGTTGCAGACTTAGAAGCCCAGCAGTGGCCCACTCCGGCTCATCCTGGTGGCTTGGAGATCAGTTCCAGCCGAGGACGCCAGTAGTGGAGACCACCTTGAAGACTCTAAGTGTTTGCATACTTAGCTCACAGCTAGGTGGTTGCAGACTTAGAAGCCCAGCAGTGGCCCACTCCGGCTCATCCTGGTGGCTTGGAGATCAGTTCCAGCCGAGGACGCCAGCAGTGGAGACCACCTTCAAAGATTGCAGACTTAGAGAGCAGAAGTGGTTCACTCCGGCATGTCCGCTAAAGGATAAAAGACCAGTTCCGGCCAAGGACACCCAGTGAAAAACCACCTTATAAAGCTCAAGTTCTGAAGACTTGGATCCGATCAGAAAATCCTGGTCATCTCAGGCCGACCAGAAAATGAGGTCATCTCAGGCCGATCAGAAAATCTGGTCATCTGAAGAAGACAAAATTCTGCCCGGCCGAGCCGCCCAGAAGGGCTCGGGCCGACCAGAAAATGTGGTCATCTCAGGCAGACCAGAAAATCTGGCCATCTGAAGAAGACAAAAAATTCTGCTCGGCCGAGCCGCCCAGAAGGAATAGCCGGACAGGATATGACGCATTCGCTAGAAGACCAAAGATCTGCCCGGCCTGGCCGTCCAACGTCTTCGCCGAAGCCGGACAGGATATGGCACAACCGCTACGCGACAAAAGACCTGCCCGGCCTAGCCGCCTAGAAGGCTTAGCCGGACAGGATATGACGCGTTCGCCAGAAGACATAAGATCTGTCCGGCCTGGCCGTCCAGCGCCTTAGCCGAAGCCGGACAGGATATGGCGCAATCGCTACGCGACAAAAGACCTGCCCAGCCTAGCCGCCCAGAAGGCTTAGCCGGACAGGATATGACGCGTTCGCTCGAAGACAAAAAGTCTGCTCGGCCGAGCCGCCCAGAAGGGCTCGGGCCGACCAGAAAATGAGGTCATCTCAGGCCGACCAGAAAATCTGGTCATCTGAAGAAGACAAAAAATTCTGCCCGGCCGAGCCGCCCAGAAGGCTTAGCCGGACAGGATATGACGCGTTCGCTAGAAGACCAAAGATCTGCCCGGCCTGGCCGTCCAGCGCCTTAGCCGAAGCCGGACAGGATACGGCGCACTCACTAGGCGATAGAGGACCTGTCCGGCCTAGCCGCCCCGTCCAGGAGATCTGCCCGGCCAGACTTCTGGTTCAAATTTCGGCCGGACTGGATTGCACAGGGGCTCTTGCCCGGCCGTGCTCCTTCAGGCCAAGTTTCAAGGTCGGACCAGGCCGCCCAGAGGCCCCTGGCCACCGAGGTTTTTTCTGGCCTCTGCTTGAGGCCGGCCTCAGCTGCCCAGAGGCCTTAAGGCCGGCCAGATGCTGTTTTAACCCTCTTTTTGCTTCCCCTAGCCGCTGTCACGACTCGGAGAACCAGGGGGCAACTGATGGGGTCCGAACTCAGCACTGATGAGGTCTGAACTCAGCACTGATGAGGTTCGGCACTGATGAGGTCCGAACTCAGCACTGATGAGGTCCGAACTCAGCACTGATGAGGTCCGAACTCAGCAACCAATTGGCTGTTGACACGTGGCCCTCACAGGGACCGCTGCAAAGCCAACACCTGTCCCTGCTAGGTGTGACACCTGGACCAATCAGGGACTTCCACCTGCCCCTCCTAGGTATGAGACCTGGTCCATACAGAGGCCACCACCTGTCCTGGACAGGTGGCTCAGAACTACCACCTGTCCTGGACAGGTGGCTCAGAATCACTATAAATAGCCTTCACTTGTGCTAAGGTGAGGGATCTGAAAATCAAAACCCTAAGCTTTTGATCTGACATTGCTCTGCACTCCTGCTCATACTGACTTGAGTGTCGAAGCGCCCGTCCGGAGCACCACTCCGGGTTGGTCTTCTGACCCTTTGTCTTCTTGTCTGTGCCCTTCAGGCCCAGATCAGCCCTTCCGGCCCTAACAGCGCAGGACTCCATCAGCCCTTCAGGCCCAGATCAGCCCTTCAGGCAGAGATCAGCCCTTCAGGCAGAGATCAGCCCTTCAGGCATAGATCAGCCCTTCAGGCCCAGATCAGCCCTTCCGGCCCTAACAGCGCAGGACTCCATCAACCCTTCAGGCCCAGATCAGCCCTTCCGGCCCTAACAGCGCAGGACTCCATCAGCCCTTCAGGCACAGATCAGCCCTTCAGGCATAGATCAGCCCTTCAGGCCCAGATCAGCCCTTCAGGCATAGATCAGCCCTTCAGGCTCAGATCAGCCCTTCAGGTCCAGATCAGCCCTTCGGGCCCTACCATAACCTGTTACCAATTTTAGACCTAACACCTCCTTTTAAACTCCTCTCCCACAATTGGGCCTGCCTTCGAAATTGCTCTTCTCGAAATGTGTGTGTGTGAAGGAAAAATTCTGACTTTGTTATTCTTTAAAGATATAGAAATATAGGTAGATAGGTTTGTTGTCATGTTTCATATCTCCTTTTTGTCCCCAGGCAGCCCACCGCCGCCCCAAAAAAACTTTATAAGTTAAGCCAAGTGAAAAGAACACTAAAATCACCCTCAAAGGCTAGCTATCAGAGCGAGGGTTCTCATTCCCTTATAACCTAGCCCCTTCCCCATCACTTTTCCAATGTGGGACTATTTACTTTTGAGTGACACCAACAATCTCCCCCTCCACGCGGAAGCAACGTGGACCATCTCGCCCCTCCACACGGCGGCTGCGTGGGAACTACGAGATCTTCTCCGAGGGAATTCCACCGTCCTCGGAGGCACACACCGGGGTTACCGAGATCTTCCCGGAAGTTACCACGCCCCAGCTCTGATACCATTTGCTGGGAATTTAACCGGTATTTCCACTTCGATATCCCCTCGCAGCAAATCCAAGAATAAACCGGTATTCCGATCGAACACCTGCTCGGATACCACTGTTGGGACCCAGGTAGAACTCGCCCTCAAAAGCTAGCTATCAGAGGGAGGGTTCCCATTCCCTTATAACCCAGCCCCTTCCCCATCACTTTTCCGATGTGGGACTATTTGCTTTTGCATGGAACCCCAACAATTAATCGGGCCAGTTATGAGAGCAGGGCGGAGAGAGGGAGATTTCAGAGGGTCGTAGTGAGGGGAAGTATGAAGAGCCCCATAAAATAGGGGGGGGGGGGAATCAATTTGAAGCTATATATTTTTATTTTAGTGTTTTTAGGGATTTCTCATGCTGCTCTCTCCATGTTCTCTTCACTCGCCGTATCAAATCTCTCCCCCTCAGTCCTTCTCAATTCGTCATTAACAATTGGGTCAATGAATATTCCATGGAAGACTTTTCCTAATTGTTAAACAAATTCTAACAATTTTTTTCCAAGAACATGTATAACCTAGATGCAACTATTGTCTCTCCTTATCTCCATTAGCTTGCAAAGGGGGGAGTTCTATCTAGAAGGAAACTTTTTCTTATGAAAATTTTGTTGTTTATTTAGACGGATATGGTATGGTATGGCTTTTAAGAGGGATATAATTAATTAATTATAAATTAAAGGTCTCTCTAGATTAAAAAAAAAACATAAAAACAGTGGTTTAAGTTATTTTTTTCCATGTGTAATTAAACAAGAAAAGCGAGAAATTTGGAACAGTTTTTCTCTTCCAAACCTTTCCAGTAAAATTCTCGCAATCCAAATGGGTCCTAAAAAGAAATTTTAAAAAGTTTCCAATGATATATTTATTGATTAATTCTCCATTTTAATTAAGACTATTTAAGTCTTTGGATGCCTGGAAAATATTTTCACGAGAGAACTTCACTAAAAAATATCTAAGGTCAAGACTGGTTTAAAGAAAACCTTGAAAAACCAGAAAAAATTATCTTAAAATAAAAAAAAATTAATGAAATTAAGATTAGGCAAACAGTAAAAACTTATTTTCTCAGAAAATATTTCACTCTACTTCCAAACAGCCAAGGATAACATATTCGTGTATCAATTCCAGGAGAAATTATATCGTGCCTACGGTGAAGTCAAGTGTAGGATAAAGGCATTTTCCTCGATATTTGATCCAACATCAACTCAATTCAACTCAACTCAATTCAACTAATCCTTTGTCCCAAACTAGTTGGGGTCGGCTAATGAATCCTCTAGAAAATTTCCATGAAGAAGGTGAAAAGATCTAACCTGCTCAAATTGACTAAGTCTAATCCAGACACTAGTTGGGTTCGTCGGCATGGATCATTTTCTTTCATTCTATCCTATCCAAGGTCATATTTGATCCAACAACAGCCTCTGAAAAAAGTGGGCTGATGGTTGGATCAAATATCAAGGGCGGTCCCGCCTGCAAGAGATTTATGCTTGGGCACCATATAAAAACTCCATTTTTAGAAGGCATGGTATGACCCACTTTAGACATAGAACTTTGGGGAAGTGATATATTTGCCTCCTTTTCTTCCTGGGGCCACCCCTTTAGTGTATTTATGAGTTATGACTTATGACTACTCTTTGTACACTACAAGGGGTTGGCCCGGGGAAGAGAAGGGGGCGGATATATCATTTCCTCTCACTAACGAATTAATCAACTTGACCTAATATCATTGCACCACGCGGGGACCAACCCCGCATTTCCTCTAAAATGTTTTATCATTTAAAAAAATATTTTCCCAATTTGAGGATTATTTGAATGGTTTTCCCAATTATAACCAACGGCAATATTTGCCAGAGCAAATTGGAACTAGAGAACAAAGAAACCCACCCCAAATGAACTGTGTTGATGTGAAAGGTGCAAAGTAGGAACCAAAATCCGAACCCAAGCAAATCAAAGATTCATCGTGCCCCAAATTCTCCCCATCGGATGATCCTAACCATCCATACAATATACTTTTTTAGACTGGATCTGAACATTTGTAGATAAGCTCTCTTTAATTGTCCACTTCATCGGATGGTTAGCTTTGAATCGAATGGTTCACCATTGTCCTATTAGAGAAAAAATAGCTTTTAACCGACAACTGGTGGTACACTGGCACCTATGGCGCAAGTTAGTGAAACAAAAAGATAAATCTGAATTTCCATGTCTAACCTTAACAAAGACGAATATTACAAGAAATGCTTAATACTGAGCTGCTATCCTAAGAGACAAAAACACAGATCAATTACAGAGAAGAAAATAGAAAGAGGGAGGATAAAGTGGATGAAATGGGATGGAAATCTAAGAGGAATGGAAGAAGATTGATCGTTCAGCTGAGCAGAATCAACGGCCAGGGGCATCCCATCTCTGCCAAGGCTGCAAGATTGAGGGTCGGATGAAGCATCAACACTGCCCATCATAAAAGCCCTAAGGACTGAGGAAACTGTAGGGACGTAGAGTGTTGTGTTCTTGGCCAGAAGCCATGTCAGCCCCATCAGCTCGCAATCTCTGTTGTGCATTTTGCTCTTCCTCTCTGATTCGCTGCTCCCATTCTTCAGCTGCCGTAAGGAAACAAAATAATATTAAAATGAAAGTCAGAGTCAAAGGCTTTGTGTAGTGAGACAGATACTAAATTAAGAGGCATTCATGATTCTTGCCACCTAGAAATTCGGATGATCTAGACCCTCCAAATACTGGGCTACGCTATGGATTGGCCATGGTAAAGTAAGCATTAAACCAGATTACATACGAACCTAACCATACCACAAACAAGGATTTCGACCGAAATCCGAAATTTCGGCCAAATTTTTCTAGGGATTTCAACCAAAACATATATTTCTTTCCATTAAATATTAATTTTCCGAGGTAATTTCGGCCCAAATTTTCGTTTTATTCGGTTTCCTGGATTTCGCCCGAAATTTCGGTTTCGGTGCCGACCGAAACTACCCCGAAACCGAAATTTAAAACATTAATCATTAAAAGCGCCATGAAAGCAAGAAAAGCTCTACTCCATAATGACCAAAGCTAAGAATAAAAATATCCCGACTGCCCCAATTCATTCGATACCATTAAAATAAACAATTAAAAATCCAAAAAAAAAAAAAAAAAAAGTTGTTCCCCTTCATCATTGCTCTGATAAAGAGAGCGTCAAATAAAACAAATAACTTTTTTTAGAAAACATTTTTCCAAATATTCAGTTTTAATTCTTCTTAACTTTAAAAAAATAAAGGCTTCTCAGATATTGGCAGTACAGTGTGTTAATAATTGCACAAATTCAGCCTGTTTTTTCTTTAATTAGCTTTTAAGGGCTTTTTAGGAAATGTAATAATCTGTTTAAAAAAAATAAACGACAAGATGAGTTAATGCAACTATCAAAACATCCTAGTGCCAAAATCAGTAAGACCAAAATAAAATAAAATAAATAAACAGGGGAATGATACAATGAGACTGGCTGCACCTGATAGAGGCTCTTCAAGCACTTGGAACAACCAGCAAGAGACGAAACTCTACAATCTCTCTCCACCCTCTGCACCCTACCGTCTCCCACAAGCTTCCCTTCAGCCGACACAGAGAACGCCTCAGGGCAGCTCAGCACGTGCAATCGTATCCCACAATAACAATAAACCGCATCACACGTGTCATTTGGCCTTTGCAATTCAATCCCTCTCCCACTCAACGCCTTTTCGAAATTATCCACGCACGTCTCCGAATCATCGGGCAGAACGGGCAGCAGGTCGTAATTGGGATCTGCGGGCAGCCTACTTGCCCGGCCCAGAGCTGTGTTGGAGTAGGCAGCGTAGAGCCACGTGGCAAGGGCCGGGCAGCACCGGGTCAGGGTCACCCTCTTGCCTCCGCCGCAGGCCCGGCTTATGCCGTGAAAGAGCGAGTCGGATAGGTCCAACGGGCAGCCAGTTGAGTCCGATTGTTCTGGGAAGGCTGGGATCGTGGCTGGGGAAGATGTGGTTAAGAAGGGTTGGATCGGGGCTGGATCTGGGTTGGGCAGGATGGGCAGCGCGGGCAGCACGGGCAGCAGAATGGCGAGGAGGACGCCATAGAGAAGAGGGTAATCGGGCATTTTCCTTCACTTTTTCTTTTCCACAGAGAGAGAGAGAGAGATTGGAACTTGGAACTGGGTGTTTGTCTTTTCACGAGGGTCGAGCAGAGACGCAGAATGGGTATAGGGCTGGGATAGAAAAAAAAAAAAGGGTGCTGATATTGGTTCTGCCATGTTTTAATAATGGCACTAAATTCTATCGTCTTTTATTGTTTATGCATTCTTCAATGGCTAATGCAATTATTAAAACATGGTAGTGCCAATTACACACGAGTCTTCAAAGCTGAGTTTGTGCAATTATTAAAATATGGTAGTGCCAATATCAGCACCCTAGAAAAAGGAGAAAAAGTTAGGGGGGTGTAGGGAGACTAGTGTAGTAGTGTGGGGACTTTATGCTAGACTGGCCGAATTTGGCGGTTCTCGCTTGATATAGAGGAGTAGTAAAGTTAGCAGAGATGATAAACAAATGATTGAGAGGTGAAGGTGATACTGACACTTGATTAACGATGTTTAATCACAAAGACAACTACTATAGTATGGAGAAGTGGGGAAAGATTTGTGTAATTCAAAGTAGTCAATGTGCCCCACAATAGACTACTTGTCTAGAAAAATTTGCATAATCAAACAGCACATAAAATATTTTTCATTTCCCACTCAATCGTAAATTTCTAGCTATATATTGATGTCAGGAAAAGGAATGGCTAGAAATTCGTGAACAAGACCTGATGGTCGGACAATTTGGATTAATCGAACTAAAAACAAATGGGGATGGGTTTTGCACTAATAGACATTAAGGCTATGTCTGGCAGCTTCGATTTTTTTTTCTTGAAAAATTACTGTCCGTAAGTAATGAGAGAGTGGAAGAGATGTGGGTTAAGGAGAGAGATTTGAAAGGGCACGATTGAGATGAGGGTGAGAAGTGGCTAAAAATCAGGATAAAGTCGCTCCTATTTTGAGTTTAGTGTTTTGTTTCCTTATTTTAGCCACTTCTCACCACTTTGAGAGAGGCTAATTTCCTTATTTTTAGCCAGGAAGATGTGGGTCTCTCATGATGTTTTACAAGATCAATGGTCTTGATTTTACATACATACCCACAGCCCAATGCCCTATTTTTTACAACTTCTAGCATTGTAAAGGTGACTTCTATGTGAAGTCCCTCCAATGTTACTTGGAAATTTTGGTTGCATAAAATTCTATTAGTTCTCATTTGGTGAACTTAATTATGACCCCAGCACCCTTGTTGGTTGTTTATATAAAATTGAAAACTTTATGGATGGATGTGACATTTTGGAGCATATCACGTGGTGCATTGTCTGCCTTGAAGGCGACTTCTCCCCAAATTTCGTGATTCAAAATTGTGGATGCTTCACTCTCCTCGCTTGCCTCCTACAATGGGTAGATTTGAGAAAGGTTTAGTCTCATACTCTCATCACGAGACACTGAGATTCATTGTTAGAAATTAATTGCTTACTTTGGATCTCGGGGCGAATTAAAATCTATATGGATAATTTGGCATTTAGTGATGATAATGGCTGAATGAGATTGAGCTTTTGCTAAAATTGAATTGTAATCAGCCACAACCCCAACCAATTTTTTGGTAAAAGCTCAACCAATTTCCCAAAATATCAACCCAAGTTGCACCTCTATAACCACATTGATTAGGATTTCATACTGTTCACATGATGGCACCCGTGGCATGCCCCACAAATTGTTACAAGTGACAAATAGTTCAATCATATGATTGATTTATCAGTGCTAACCCTTTCCATGAATGCAACACGCCCCCAAATCCCCAATCCCTCCACCCCATCAGATTACTCTAACCCTTTGATTTGAGGTGTTCTTCATGAATTTAGGCAATGTCCGGCAGCCAGAAAATTTTTTTATGATAAATTAGTGCCTACAAGTGGAAAGAGAGGGCGTAGGGTGGGTGGGAGGAAGTGAGAAGTGGGTAAAGTCGCCTGAAAAATGGGACCCTAATTTTTAGCCACTTTTCTCCCTCTTCTCAGTCTTGCCCTTGGCAACTCTTTTTTTTAATCATTCGGCTTTGGCCCTGTTCATTTTGAGTCCAATAATTGATTTATTTTTTGATGGGTAAGCTGGGGTTAGGCAAGACCCCTACCAGATTTCATTAAAAAAAAGAAAAAATACATGAAGATTAGAGACAACCCCTAACACAGGGCGAAACCAACAAAAAACAAAAAGAGAAATAAACAGAGCTAAGACCTAAACAACACAGCAAAAGAGGAAAGAAAAAAGAGATCAACAGCAAAGGCAAGAATTGGCCTAGGGATCACAATTGGTAGGCACAATCTTAAACTAACAGGGCCTCAGAATCATTTGATAGTACAAGAGGTTGGCCCGTTGATTTATAGCAGATAAATGGTTTGAATCAGCTATGTTGTACTTAAGGATATAGGTGGTGTAAGATTAATTTATTGTTCACCAAACAGCTCAACCATTTTCCCTTGAAAATTATACGGAGCTGGTAAAGTGTAGCCCAAAAAGAGATAGTGGGCCCAATGGCTTTTTGTGTGCACCATATAAAAACTCTTATATTATGTAACCAATGACACCGAGTTGCTCTTTCATTGCACGTGCTAGCTGCTAAGTATGTCCACAAATACTTTTTTTTAGTGGAGACCAATGTGAACCACGCCATTAATCCTCTCGAGTTTGGAAATCCCATCCAAAATTGAAGATCGATGATCTAATTTATGTAATAAAATAAGACCCAGTCCTAATAGTTGGATAATAATCAAATTTAATGACCATCCATTTTGAGGAACTTGATTGGACGGTAGAGATTGAACAGAAATAGGGTGTGGACGGTCTAAATGGATCATAGGTAGGTCCCACCTTTAAATACAGGTGCATGGCATTATCTCGAGCCTTCTCATTGGGTTTCTCCCTTCTAAGGTTCTATTCTCAAACCCTGATGTAAATTCATTTTCTTTTTCTTTTTCCATTTTTTATTGTGAATTAGGGTTCTTCCATCCCTATCCCACTGACAAATGCATTGTGATTACAACTTTGAAGAAGTCCGAGGAGTTATTTTGACTGTGGTGTTGGATTTGGAACATTTTGGGAGTTCCCTTTTAGTGGGATGGCGCATTCGAGTGTGACTTTCGAGAACATTGGTGGGGTGAGTAAGACTGGTGAGACTTGTTAAACCTAAAGTACTCAGAGCTTTGAATCTTTTTGCAGCCACTTCCACATACAAACTTTAAATGTGTTAAAGCCTTAAAAGCTCTCACTTTATACTACTTCAAGATGTTTTTAGCGTTAAATGCTTTACATCGATAGCTTCACTGCATGCGCGTGAGTCACCTCCCTCTCTCTCTCTCTCTCTCTCTCTCTCTCTCTCTCTCCATTGCATGCGCCTGAATCACCTTTAACCCCTCTTTCTATGTCTATTGCAAGAATAATGTTTCTGATAGAAAAAAATTTCTCAGAAAAAATTTCTTCCCACAATTTAGAGAGAAAGGTTTGTAGTTAATTAAGAGGGATACTGTCATAAATCAAAGGTCCCAAAGTAAAAATTAGGGGTGCAACTCGGGTCAGGTTGGGTCGGGTTAATCGACCTGAGGAACCCTTTTTTCCAATCCGAACCTGACCTGACCTGATTTCCACCCCGACGAGGTTCAACACGATCCGACCCGAGGAAACCTTTTTCCAACCTGACCCTGACCTGACCTGACCTGATTTCAACTCGACCCAACCCGAGTTTTTAAGCTCACAAAAAAATATGATAAAAAATGTCGGGTTTCACTTGGATCAGGTTGCCCAAACCCTCAACCCGAACCTGACCCGAACTCGACCCGACCTGACTTTTTCTTCGGGTTGAACCCGACCCGAATTGCACCCCTAGTAAAAATTGAATAGGATTGGTTCATGTAATACTTTTTTTCATATGTGAATAAGTAAAAAATTTTAAGAACATTTTTCCTTTCCAAACTTTTCTAGAAAATCCATTTGTTTTTTTTTAAAAAAAACTTTTCTAGAAAATTCCTTCGATCCAAATAGGGCCTAAGTTTCTTTTAGGGCCATGCCCACAAAAGGGGAACCGTTGATTTTTGTTGTTTATAATCTTATGCACTAGGTATGAGATGTCTGATAGGCGTGAGAGCAAGAGAGGGTGGGGTTGCCTCATGATATTCTACATGTTCAACTGTCTTGATTGCACAAACATGTTCCCATGCGGGACCCACCATTTATCCCAATGGTCTATCTGCATGGCTGTTTTCTTTCAATCAATTGAGTTGCTTAAGGTGCATTTCTTTTATAGTTTAATTATGTTTGTATTTTATGTAATAAAAATTAATTTAAATTTATTTACTTGAAAATCAAATAATTTGTTGACCCACATGTTACCTGGTGGACTCCACCGCGTGATTTTGTTGGCAAATACATATTGCGAGATGATATTTCCACCCCCTTTTGATTGTCTTTTCTTAAAATGGACTGCATCTCTACTCTTAGCAAGAAAAGACAAACAAAAGGGGGGTGAAAATGCAGAAAAGGGGGTGAAATATCAGTTACCATATATATTGTATCAGATTTGTAGATTATATGGGGATTTGCTAGCATCCATCGCAAAAGGCATTTCGAGGATGGTCTGTCGCATCTGACAATGGAGACAAAATCTGCTGAACAATGAGCCCGTGTGGCTGCTGTCAGATGCAACAGACCATCTGCGAAATGCCTTCTGCGATGGACGCTAGCAAATCCCGATTTTGTGTATTAATAACTAGGAATTTGCTAGGGACCATCGCATAAGACATTTCGCGGAACGGCTGTTGCATGAGAGAGCAGCCACATAGGCACACTTTTCAATAGATTTTGTCTTTAATCATGAGGTGGCTGTGCTCTCGTGGCAAAATGCCTTCTGCGATTGTCCCTAGCAAATAAAATGTAATAAAATGTTGCTACTGTAATATTAAAAAGGTGCTAAATCTGGGGTAAATAAATTGTACTTGAAACTAACAATATACAGCGATAAGGCTGTGAAAATGTTTAAATCTTATAAGGGTGATGATTTTTTCGCCCCTGTAGCACCCCCCCCCCCCCCCCCTTTTGACATGATTTGACGTCAAAAAGCATGCAAGTCTGCCCACAATTCACCTTAAAAGGGGGTCAGAGAGCATCATCCCGGTGTGCTATTATAAATTATAATATCAAGGGGTGTAAACGAACCGAGCCTAGCCGAGCCGAGCCGAGCCGGCTCGTTAGGCTCAAAAGCTCGGCTCGGCTCGGTCAGGCTTGGCCAGGCTCGCGAGCCTTACCGAGCTCGGATTTTATTAAGTTCACACCCCTCTTCTTCCTTGGACAGCTCTATCTAGTGTAATTTGACTACTTTTTATCATTCCTTAAAATTATCTTAAAAATTCCAAAATGAATAGTCAATTCTTTTTCTTTTTCTTTTTCTTTTGGGTTGGTAATTGTTTTCTATTGATTCATATCTCTGTAAGGTTGCTATTCATTTAAGTTGTGCTACTGTTATTCTTCCTTTTGTTTTTTTGTTTTTTATTCTTCCTCTTGTTTTTTTGGGTTGAAAGACGTTTTCTTTTGTAAATTGTTTTTTTTTTTTTTTTGGAAAAAGTTTAGCAAATTGTTCTTATCTGAATTTATGGAGGTGTTAGGTTCTTGTGGATCAATTGATTGATATGTTTACCTTTAAAAAAAATTGCTTGATATGTTTGATTTGAGCAGTTGGGGAATGCTTCTTTCTTATGAATGAGACAATCAGTTCCATCTGTGATTAGCTGGTCTCTTCTATTGTTCATTTTCAGTATTTCTACAGTTTTGCTTTAGACCCTACATCTCCATTCTATTATTTTCTCAGTTCACCCTACATCTAGCACTCCCGAGACCCCGCAAAGGCGGGAGCCTCGTGCACTGGGCCGCCCTTTTTTATGTTGATTTTGATGGGTTTTGTCCTACATGACTAGGGCTGCAATTATAGTAGCATTTTCACCAAGTTCAGTCTTCTTTTGCACCTTTAGCTAATAGTGGAGAATATAGATTTCTACATTATACCTATTTCATTCCTACAAATTCCCATGGCACTGGATCCCCAGCTAGAGCCAGCTGACAATGTTGGTGATACCTGTAGAATGGTACATTGAACGTCCAGCCAGTCGATCAATACCGTTAGTGATACAACCAGTAGAATGCTACATGATGAAGCTGTCAGGTGACCAGCTCATTGCAATTTGCTGGTACTTTGTAGCCTGGAAGAAATTTTGTGATGATCATCATAAACTGTTCCACCCACAGTACCCAGAAACTCCTTTAACAGGGTAAGCTTCACATTGGAAGCTAAATTCTACTCGCTTCCAAAATTTTTAGGAAACACGCTTCCAAAGTCAAACACTTGTTATTGGTTGAGAAGTATGCTTCCAAATTAATAAGAACCACACTTAGTAGTTGATATGAAATGTGCCTCCTATTAATTGAGTGTTCGCTTCTAATCTAACAAGAAGCTTGCTTTCTTTCAATTTAGACTGCTTCTTGCTCAGGAGATTCTTTTTCTCCCTAATGGAGTTTTCCTAGTTAATGTGAAATGCACTAATGTATACCTTGGAAGCTCTTTTTTGTATCTAACTTCGAGCACACTTTCTTTTAATTAAGCTTATACTTCCTGTTAGGCAGGTCTTTTTTTCTTCTAATGGCATGTTCCTAAAACACTCCCAATTTTCAAATAAAACTTTTGTGGCATTTTCTTTTCAGGAATCTTTGTTACATAGATTACTCTGAATCGGCGACGTACCCATGTCAGACACGTGTCGAATTCCAACACTTTAAGATTCAATGTGGCATCTCTATATCTCTTTTATCAATTTTTTTTATTAAATACTACAACAATAAAGGTAGGGATTACATGTTTTGAGTTTTATCTATTTTAATAGTAAGTTTTTTATACGAAAATAAAACATTATATTTACTTCACCTACTAAAATTTCCAATGTATAACTATTATAACCATATCATCATGTAAAAGAAATAAAATTAGGATTGATTAAAATATATTGGTGAATTAACGAATCACTCGGTACTTGTGTCGGAATCCGATATGGAATCTATTTCCCTAAAACTTGCAACTCTAACCTTTCTTTTCCAATGTGCTTTCTGTTCATTTTTTTCAGCAACACTTCCTACACAATTCATTTTCCGCACAGTTCGGGTTTCTTTTCCATCATGTTGCCTAAGCACTTCTTCCTACTCACTGATCACATTGTTTTTAGTGCTGCCCATCTGCTGCATTTCTCTTTTTTAGAGCCCCTTCTTCCTGCTGCTTCCCATAGAACGGTCTTGGTGGCATGGTGGAAAATACTAATCTAGTTGAGTAGAGCCCCAAATGAAGGTGGATTTGACAATTGTATTTCCACAACTTTGGCTTTGCAACCCATGCTCATTGAAGCCATCCTCAACCTACTGAGGAAAGGAAATAGGTAAATGATATGAAGAGCGGGAAGATTGAGATATTCTGCCATAGTAATGACGAGGAAGAAGGCATGTGTCATCATAAGCACGCACTGAAATCTCCGACGGCTCCATGGAGAAGACTAACCAAGGGAGCATTTAACCAAGAAATAAAAGTTCAATAGCTTCCAAGTTGTCTCCTCCTCCTCCAAGTTGTGGGGCCAACACAATGACCACATGATCAACGGGAAGCTTGGAGATAAGCAACAACAGCTTTGCGATCAAGGCCTCTGCCAAGTTAGCTGCCACTCCTTAAATACCTAATCAGGTTGGGGGAAAAAAAATCTGCCCGTTGTCCATAGACTGCAACTTATTGATCTTAGATTGATTTCTGTTTTGAAGGCCTGTCTCAAACCCAAAGGAAGTGATATTGAGGATAGGCCTCAAAAGTCACTATTTGAAAATCCTCCAATAAAATTTAGGTAACTTTAACCCAATCAATGTCGATATGATTTCCATTGATGTTTTTGGGTGTGTGTCAGTTTGTTAGTTTCACGAAAATTGTGGATCACCTTTCGCCAAGAATCATTGATGATGAACTCCGTTCTCCGGCTCAAGTTGCATATTCAACTTAACTCACTGATGATGAAGGATGGGTAAGCTTCAATCCATGATTTTCTTATGTTTATCTCCTTGCAGTCTTGATCCCTTCCTAAACATTACAAGCTAGCATTCAAAAAAAAAAAAAAAAAAACATTACAAGCTAGCATTGAGTGTTTTTGTCTCTTGTATCTGCAAACCACGGAGCTGCATCATTGAACAAAGGACTTAAGACAATGAATAGACCACTTAATTGCCTTATTATTTAGGTTGCTGCTTTCTCTTAGAAAGATAATCATTTCTCAGATTTGCATCTTTAGTCCTTCATAGTAGTTTTCTACTTATAGCATCTAGGTCTACCTTCGATGGACAAAATACATACTACTAACTAGAATTGCTTGATCAACATGGTTTAGAAATCCGAATGTTCAACCACATGTTCCTTTATTACCCAAGTTAAACAGATGACTCAATTGGTGTCCTTGTTAAAATTGAGCAACTGGTGGCAAGTTCCTAGTCAAATTTAATTTCTTACTAGATCTCCCTAATCGGAAAACGATAAAGACTAACAGGGAAACATCAAGATGTTGTAGTGAACGCACTTTTGCACCTGCTAAATTGGTGGTAAGATGCATGCCTAAAGGATTTTGGATTGATGGGTTTTCTGATGAAATCCAATGTAGAAATTTATCGGTTTTATTCTGTGGACCATGGATGCTTCTTTAAGGTTTTCTGATTCCCATTTGAGGAAGACCAGAGTTTGGAAGCTCCACGACGGATTAAAGCACTTGGGACGGCCAAAAACCCTAGGAATCCGGGGAAATGCGTGACTTTTTGCGCATCTCAAAGTGCGAAGATGAAGCCTGTAATGCAAGAACACAGTGATAGAAGAATATATTGCAAAAAATGTTAACATTTCCCTTGTTTGTCAATTGCCAGGAATCATAAAACATTGCATCCGGTCCGAGCAAGGCATCCAAACTAGGCTAATCAGTCATCACCACAAAATAGGGAACTGATAAGGAGATAGACTTGCTCGAAGGTAGATAGTCATACACCAGTAAAGTGATGAGTAAAGGTGTAATAAGAGTGAATCAGTCCATTGTAATGTAACAATGGCAGATTTAAGGGGATGTAGTTACTAAGAAGAGACGAGGTGTAGTAGAGTTTAAAGTGCTTTTCACCTCTCCTCCTCTCTCGATCACCTCTCAAAGTTTGGTTCATAAGCTGCTTTCTACTTATCTCTCTCCTCTCCTCCCTCAACAGTTGGTTCATAAGCTGCCTCTTTCTACTCCAATCTTACCCTCGCATTTCCCACTGTTGGGTTCGTAAGCTCTCATGTTGGACTCGTATTTTTCCTTAATCCTAATTTCTTTCTTAATCTTTCTCCTTTTTTTAATATTAATTTCTTTCTTGATTTTGATTCCTTTCTTGTTTCTTACTTTATCTTCATAGAGAGTAATTTGTGAACCCTAAATTCTCATGGTTACCTCTTTTAATTAACTTTTCTTAACCTTGCCGATAGATAAATTGTGCCCTAATATCCTCTCCCTTTGATGATTCCAAACCATTATTATTATAAGATGTAATAAATGGATGGTGAAAACCTGCATCAATAAATCATGTCGCTACATCATCCAAGGAACTGAACTTCTTAGACTGTTCTATAAGGAGAAAGAAATCCTTGGATAACCTATTATTGGGATTGGCCATCCTTCTTGGATAATTTTATCTTAGTAAACTGCTCGGACCTTGCCACATCTTTCCAATAATCGGTGAACTAATTGCGGACGGACCATGGTTTCCAAAAATCTCATCATCTTTTCGAATGGACGGTTGAAACAAAAGCAAAGTATATATTGATGGCCCCACTTCCAGATTATGTATTCCAGAATCTTCGAGAAACCTCGTGGAAAACGCCAGCCTTGGGCTTGCGAAGCGGCTTCTCGTGCTTGCAGATTCCCTGCTCATTTCTCGTCCATTTTCCCTCATTCCAATATAATTATCCTCCCAACGCAAAAACCCCCTCAAAATCCGACGTGGACGCCGAATTCCAAGAAATTTACAAGACGAAGAAAAGCCTCGGGGTCCTACACTAAACCTAAAATCACATGGACAGTGAAAGACTGAAAGCACTCACTTCATTATATTCTGAATCCGACCTTGTATCTTACTTGAATTTACTATGGAACCACCTTCTTTTCTTCTTTTCACTTTTCAAACGTCACAAGGGTACTTGGTCATTTCACCTATTACAGGCAGCTTTGTCCCAAAAAAAAAAAAAAAAAAAACCCACGGCCACATCCCTTCCATGTGGGGTGCAATTATAAAAATATCCCTCATTTGCTAAGATATTAATGGAAAATTCATAGAAGTGGAAGACTAAAATTCCTTATTAATACTTCTTCCAGAAATTGAAGAGGTTAGGGCACTTGTAAATTGTTTTTTTAACCCTTTTTTTTAATAAGTTACTAGTAAATTGGTTCATATCATGAAAAGAATTAGAGCCTACGAAAGATCTAAAAATGTATGATTTGATGTTAAATAATGATAATTGCATTTCAATTTCTTAAAAGATTTATGATCAGCAGAATAACAATACGCAAAAGATAAACGAAAGTTCCACACACAGATTTACGTGGTTCACCCAACCAGTATGGTATGGGCTACGTCCATGGCAGAGCGACAAGCCAACGATTCCACTATTCTGAAGAAGAGATTACAAACCCTGACGCCTTTCTAAGGCGTCTCCTGATATTAGGGTAAAGAGTACAGTACTTTCCATATTAGACTGAGATCATGCTTCACCAATAACAGATTCTAATAAGTAGTTTGTTCTCTTTTTAACAAATCAACTTAATGTCACTTAAGTGATCTAGGGTTGTAGATGAATAATTATGGGCGCTTTTAAAATAAGGGTATTTGGGTAATTTGCTTTAAACTTGAATGTGTGTGCATGATTCAGAGGCCCTTTTAATCCTGGGATGTTTTTACTGAAATACATGCATGGTCCATGGACCTTGCAGTCTTCATGTGAATCCACATACTCATTTGTTAATATATATTACATCAAATCTCCTGGATTGAAGATTCATGGAGCCCGAGTCGGTTAGGCTTCTCTTATGGGGTCTCTTCTCCCTTTTTGGCTTCCTTGTTTTCATCTTCCTACTTAGAAATCTCTCCAAACAAAAACATGGATCTTCTTCGCCTTCCCCTCCTCCTCCAATTTATTTATGTCATGTTATAAGGGAGATGAGCATCGCCACTCTACGATCAGCGACTGATAATTTTAGCATGTTGAGATTGATCAGAATCGGTCACTCTGGCGATTTCTTCAGTGGATGCATAGATGGAGCTGAAAAGATTGTTGTGAAGAAGGGTGTTGTGGAGGTATTAAATAAGGAGCTTGAATTGTATGCTTGTCTTAGTGATAGGAGGTTGGTGCCATTGCTTGGTTATTGCCAAGAAGAGAATGATAATCTTTTCTTGGTCTATGAATTTATGGAGAGAGGAGATCTAGCTACCCTTCTTGCTAGGAAAGATCGATTGCTTCCTTGGATCGCACGGCTGAAAATCGCCATTGAGGTGTCTGAGACGTTATTATTTCTCCATTGTACCTGCAATCCTCCCATTCTTCATAAGTAAGTTCATGTGATTTAGTTGAATATTTTCGATTAAAAAAAAAAGTTCATGTGATTTGTCCTATAAGAAGTGACTTTGTCGTTTCTCTTGATCACTCTATTGCTTGACATTGTTTCTACTCTAGAACAAAGAAACACTGATGCCCAATCGAAATCCCATGCTTCTGAAAAACCATTAGTTGTTGGAATTTAAAAGATCCCACTTAAGTGCAGCTTCTGTGCGAACTGCAATGTAAAAGATTTTTAACTTTGGACACAAACTGCACCCAAAATGAGATTGGGTTGCATACCCATGCTGATCAAATCAAAAAATAAATAGATATTAGAAATTCGAAAATAAATGAAAATTATGATTTTTATCTGTTTTTAATGTATTTTGAACAGTCCTTTGCAAAAGAAACAGTGAAAATTTGAAATGAAAAAAAAAATAAAAAAAATGTAAATATTAAAAATAAGGAAAATATAAATTATGTGAGGAATGATAGACTGAAGGGCACCCTTGCAAAATCCAGTTACAAAGGCATCCCCATTGGTCCATGTCAAGAAAGCACATTTATTATGGCACAGAAAATCATGGAAATGACATTAATAAATATAAAATTAAATGAATAATAAATGCACTTTCTTAAGATAGAGACCCGTGGGGGCGCCCATGTAACTGGACTTTGCAAGGGCGCCCTTCAGTCTATCATTCCTCAAATTAATTATCTATAATTTACCAGGAATAATTGGTGTTGTTATCATTGCTATTTAGGTTGTAGTAAAGATGATTGAGAAAGATAGTAATTATTCCTTGTTTATGAGCAGTGATGTGAAGAGTAGTAGCATTCTGCTGGTCGCAAACTATGAAGTGCGGCTTGGGAGCTTAACCAGAGCTATGAAAGTAGAACAAGGGGAAGGATCATTGAGCTACGATGTTCAATGCTTCGGAATACTACTTATGGACCTCGTCTCCGGGCTAGACGTAAGCGGAGCAGAGGACCCATCTGCACAAAAATGGCTTCAGAAAGCGATGAATTACACTGATCCAGCTGCATTACTTGCCTCAATCGACCCAACTCTCATCGTGGAAGAAGACCTAGCCAATGAAATTCTGGGAGTGATGACCCTTGCAAAGGCCTGTTTGAGCAGTGCTGAGTGGCTTTCCATGAAGCTGGTTCGCCAATTCTTGGACCAATCGACTCACATTGGTGACACCATTTCCATGTCTGGGCTCGAGCCGTTTCTATCAAGCTCAACCCTCAACGAGATGAATGTTTCCAGTGCATAAAATAAGTGGTTTTACCTTCTCCTAAGCTTCAATCATCCTAAAGATTTCCTGCAATCACTGGGCCTGATTTTTTGGAGATTAAATCCGCCTTAGACTCCAAAATTTTCTTGGTGTTATTTAATCATTTATGCTTCAACACACCCCCTCACGTGGGCCCTCTTTTTTGGGTTGGCCATACACTTGGCACCTGTGGCCCCTCTTTAAGTTGGCCGTACATGCAGATTTTTTAATATTAAGAACTCTGGTCCCATGGTCACAACCAATTACTCCAAAAGCTTAAGCCGTTACCATGACCATCCATCATCATGTGTCCTAGGTCCTGCTTAATGTTATACACAGTGAGGGAAGAAACTTGTGTATAACATTGAGAAACAGGAAAATCGTCATTGCATGAAAATCGGGAAAAGAAAATGTGGGTTTTTGTTCTGAGTAGGGTGCTTTTAAAGTTTAAATGATACAAAAACACCTCATAATTAGACAAATGAATAGTTTTTTTAGCAATGCTAGGAAAACGGGATTCCGTCTTGGGAAAAAACAAGGCAACAAACATAGGAGCCACGTCCACTAAAATACAAATGGAGGAACTCAAATCCCCATAAAAGGAAATAAATACAGATCGAAAAGGGTTGACACGTCCACTAAAAGACAAATGGAGGAACTCAAATCCTCATAAAAGCAATAGAGTAATGCTAGGGAAACCGAGAGTAAGACCTAAAAGGGGACCAAACAAATTGCTTCATGCCACAACTTCACTAATGACATGACCAATCCCTAAGTGAAGGGAAATCACCAAAAAGTAAAATTTTCTTTAACACGTGGCATATTCTCATTACAGGTCCTGTTTTAGGTGGTCCTCTACGTCTCCATATCATTTGCCAAGCAATAAATACTGATTGAAAAGGATCAAATCAACAGTCATTTCAGTTCCGTTTTCAAAATGTTTTCCTAGTTTAAAACCTGTAGTTTCAATTTGTATAAGGTAGGCCCCCTCAGTTGACAGTTCGTCCACAGATTGAAGGGTTAGGAAGATCCGATGGAGCTGATTTTTTGGGCACACCCTATCTATGTCAGGGCCCATCAAATGAATCATCCAAAGCAATGTGGGCCCATACCCGAATCCAAACACTACCAAAAACACAGTGGCCCCACATTGTTTGGATGATCCAAAGCGTTCATTTGATGAGCCCTGACATAGATAGCATGTGCCCAAAAAATCAGCTCCATCTGATCATCCTAATCCTTCAATCTGTGGACAAACCGTCAACTGAGGCGGCCTACCTTATACAAATTGAAACTACAGGGGGTGTAGTTGTCACGTTTTAATTTTTAAACTATAGGGGTAGAAGTGGATGTGTCAGAAACTAGAGGAGGGTGTCAATGTAATTTTCCCTTTCTCTTTTGTACATGACACCCTTCATTTGGATCTAGGATGCTCCGTCCGATTTTGTGGCTATGTTTGGGTCACGATCCAAAATAATTTTGGGGCGGAGGACTCGTTCTTTTGACTTGACCTTGTATCATGGAAAACCAATGTGGTAAGACTGTACACACAAGTTACTAATTAGTGAAATTAGTTGGCAATGTAACTGTCAACTGCACAAAGGTCCATCAAACCGTAGCAGTCAGTGACGTATCCAATGGGCAACGGTGGATCCAAATGTTGTACGCAAATCCCGTCTCAAATGAAAAATCTCAAAATAAGTGTAAAATCATGTTCCCAAGGCCCTCTGCATTTTTCAAAGTAAAATTTTCTCTGAATTACAGCGAAAGAGGAGAGATAAAGCAAATTTCACTGTAATATTCTCTAAATTTCGAGATAAACTGAACATAGTAGTTACTAGTTAGTATACATATGACAGAGTGGATAATTTTCAGTTCTACATTTTTCAACAATATTTTAGGTTCACTACTAATTTTCAGACTCACCACCTTCAGTTTTACCAAGAGATATTTGTAAAAGTCAAAACAGGGCTAACCTGACTCTTTTCAATTGAAGCTCAAGAAAGATTTGATGTACTATAGGGTGCTGTTTGGATACAGGGAAAGAATATTGAAGCTCAAGAAAGATTTGATGCACTAAAGGGTGCTGTTTGGATGCAGGGAAAGAATGAACTTTCCAGCAGTAACTCGATTTCCAGGGAAAGTCTCTTCCCAAAAAAAAAAAAAAAATCAGTTTTTAGGAAAACTTCAACCCTACTACCCTGGAATTTTTTTCCCACCAAAGGGTCACTAGATTAGTCATTTTCTTTATCTATGACGACTTTTTCATATCCGGGAGTAAACTCAATGTATCACAATTCACAAATGATAAATGTAGGCAAAATTAATTTCAGAAAAAATATAATTCAATTTATCAACCAATTTCTTTCTTTAAGAACAAATTTCTCTCTAGTTAACAGCCTATGAAAATTCAAAAAATAATAATTGCGAAGGTGAATAAAATCCAGAGATTATTTTGAAACATAGTAAATTAAGAGAGTAGCATAACACCAAGAGTATTGGTCACCCTCACAAGAAGATTATCTGATGTAGAACCATATAATCAAGCAGAAAGATAATTTTATATCCAAACTAATTGGGGAAAATATTAAATGACATTAGAATCCAAATAAAGTGAAAACATTCTTCTTAGAAAGTTTGATATGTTTCAGTTTAACTATATTGCAATAGTAAACTAAGGTTAGGATACTAACATATGAAGTTCTAGGAGTACTTAGTCTGTCATCAAAGTACACCCTCACCACTAGGTCTTCCTAACATCTAGTGTTGTTAACCCCATTGCCAACACACCACACCTTTGTCAACGACACCCTAGGTACAACACCTTCCACAACAATAAACACCTTGTACACCTTCCTCGACACCTGTAAAAAACTATACCAAGAAATAATCATTTCATTTTACTATTTGGGTGCTAATACTCTTTAACGAACATACCTGAATTATGTTTGGCCACATAAAAAAATTTCAAAATAATTTTTATAACCGCACAACCATGTTTTGATAATGCGGCGAATCACCTTGTTTTATGCTTTTTTAACCACTTGTCAAAAGATATTATAAATCAACAAAAACTCAAAGCAACCAATTACATAAGAGTTAAAAAAGGTGATTTGCCCTATCATCAAAACATGGTTCTACAGATATCAGTTCCCTAATTTTTAATGTCAGCCTTCAATAATCGAAGTAATCTAGCAAACTAATTGTAAGCATATGCAGGACAATGATGGAGTTGAAACACTTTAGGGGCCGTTTGGATACGCAGATTTTAGAATCTTGGATTTCCTCAAAATCCTGGATGGGAGACGAGAGAAGGAGACCATCTGTTGTTTTCTGATTTCTCGCCCTTCTTTCCGTTGAGGGAGAGCAGGAGATCGTCCCGTGTTTCCAGGTTATAAAAATCCCAGGATGGGGGAGAGATTTCTAAAACCTGGATTTCTTACTTAAAATCCAGGATAACGGATTGTAAAATCCAGAATTTTACTCCACTTTCAAACTAAGACCTGGATTCTCAAATCCACGTATCCAAACAGCCCCTTAGATAGTAATAAAAGAAATAGTAAGTACCTATTCTGCATCTGCATTCGCATCAGTCCGTTGTCGCTTTGCCTCATTTTTCTTCTTGTTCTTCCACCACGAGCGTTTTCTCGCACCTGCATTAACATTGTCTTGACCGACAAAGCTGACTGTAGGGGCTGGCGCTACCAATTGATCCGCAGTTTTCACTTGTGAAACCTCTGTCTGAGAAGGAGGAGGAACTCCGGTGAGTGTAGAAGAGGTCGGTATCTGGGCTGGTGGGGAAGTTACTTGTGCTACCAACGACGAGTCTGACGGTGAAACTAGAGGCATTGTTTGGTTGAAATGGGCCCCATCAGTAGAGCCAGGAGCAATTTCATTAAACATTTCCTCCTTTGGTTTCTTAAATTCAGAAACAGATGGATTAGATACAGGGGCCAAAGAAATTAATCCAGAAGACATAGGCTCAGAATACGCAATCTGCGGCATATTAAAAAGATTTCGTCCTCCCATTGTTGTATTCATATCATGCGGAAAAGTAAACTCACTAACTTTGTGTATTGCATGATAAAGTTTGATCTTAGATTTTATAATTTGAGAGAGAGTAGTTCCAGAGCCAGAGTTACCTGCAAAATAATATCAAACTATTAAAACCAGCCCTTGAAAGAATGAAGAAATGCCACTTCCAAATCATGTGAATGAATTCAGATAGAGAACCATGAAAGCATTGTACATACCTAGAATGGACTGGATAGCAGTTCGTGCTGCCATCTGTTCGGCCTCTTTCTTATTCTTTCCGGCACCCCCTGTGTAACTCGTACCATCAAAAGACAACGAGGAAACAAAAACAGGAAGAAGCCCTTCTGACTGAGTGGTATTATATTTTGGCATTTCCACATTCATTTTCACTGCAAACTCATTGAGGATGGACTTGCAGAATACTGTATCCTGAAAAATGAATAAACAAGAAAGCATATAACATGATCCCACAGAAAAATGCATAGGTCATTAGTGATGACTTGCTCAGTTTCCTTATTTGTCCGAGTGTCCAAACATAAATTAAGCAATTTCCTGATCTTATTTGAAACTACTACGCATTTATCAGGAACTAAAGCAGGGTCACACACCAATAAATACCGAAGACAAATTCTGTAAGAATTTGTATCATTAAGGTTACTGAAAAAGATCATATCTTGAGTGATGGAAAACAATTGCCAAATGAATATGAAAGCCAAGACAAATGAATACAAGGGTGCAGAAAATAAGTGGCTACTCAGAGGCAAAGACAAGAAAGGGGGGAACGGGTGAACGAGGGTGAAAATTGCAAGGGGGTTAATAATAATACAACACATCCCTAAGCTAATGCCAAATTTCAGCTCTCCTTAATTTCCATACATTCCATATCACATTTCATCACTTAGATTCTCTATATAGAATGGTCAGAAGGCATAATTTGTTGACCGTATTGTAACTCCAAGTTGTCTAGCTGATTCTCAAGTAATATACAGTACGGTTTTTTCACTTTGTGTAGAGGTAACAGTAATTCCACTAAATCATAAATTATCTGATAAGATTGATTATTTCTCACAAACAAATTCAAATTAAGGATTCATTACAGCAATTCCGCTTCTCGCAACTTTAACATCAATGCAATTAAAGGCTCGGGAAGACTTTTAATGAGCAGAAAGGTCATACAATTGGAATTCAACCCATGATGGCAAACAGGGACAAATCTCTCTGTTTAGCACAATGATGAGAAACAAACAAATATGGGGCAGTGGATGACAAACCATCCCCATCTATGTGAGGTCACCCCCCAAGCATTTATGTCACCAAACAAGGTCTCGATGTGATTTTTGAGACATTCAAAGTTATTGAGACAACTGATAATTATAATCTATCGACAGATATGAATAACACAAATAATTTAACTATGAAACTAGCTTCTTTCCAGAAACCTGCATGCTGCTATATGTCAATGGGGCCATATTTAAATGTGACGTGAAGAAAATTTGTGAGCAAAAATAGTCATCAACACAATTAGCATTGTAAAATAGCAAAAATTTTACAAGGATAAAGAAACACAAATTTTGATGAACAAATGGCAGGTAGTTGTCCCACCCATTTTCCCCTCCACTGTTGGATGGGTTAGGATGATCCTATGGGGCTGATTTTTTGTGGACACCCTATCTAGGTAAGAACCTTTCAATGAATGGTTTCGATCACCCTAAAATGTGGGCCCCCACTGTTTTTAGCCGACCGAGTAGATAAGCTTATCTACTCGACCGTATATATATATATATATATATATATATATATATATATATATATATGAGGAAAGTGTTTCTACTCGGTCCCCTAGATAAGCTTATCTACTCCTCCCTTTAAAAAATACAGTGGGCCCACGCTGTTTGGATGATCCAAAGCATTCATTTGATAGGTCTTAACATAGATAGGGTGTGCCCAAAAAATCAGCACCAAAGGGTCATCCTAGCCCTTCGTTTTGTTGGGCACACCGTGTCCAAAATGGACGCATATAAACGTGGACGTTTATATGTGTCCATTCTGGGCACCACAAGGCACTACAAAACGAAGGGCTAGGATGACCCTTTGGTGCTGATTTTTTGGGCACACCCTATCTATGTTAAGACCTATCAAATGAATGCTTTGGATCATCCAAACAGCGTGGGCCCACTGTATTTTTTTAAAGGGAGGAGTAGATAAGCTTATCTAGGGGACCGAGTAGAAACACTTTCCTCATATATATATATATATATATATATATATATATATATATAGAGAGAGAGAGAGAGACTATACTATACAAAATGAATATGCAGATGACATAGCTACATATACAAGTTGTGTTTGCCACTTTGCCTGCATGTGTGTGCAGTTTAGTTTTACACATGTATCCGGACGTTGTGGCCTCTAAAGTCACCACTTTTTTATACATTGCTATATTACTTTTACTATTTTTCCTAGAGAAGCCAGATGCATGTAAGGGCCTATTCAGTTCAAAAAACATTTCCAATCAGAAGAGGGGCTTAACAATAGCAAAACCTCTTTTTTGTGTGAATTACATAGATGGTACTTACATTATGTTGATTTTAGATAGATGTCCACATGATATTTGTAAATCGAGGAAACCCTAGAAACGACACTCGGTGCCTCTGAACGTAGCCAATTATATCAAAGTCATTGTGAAGATGAAAGAAAGCAACATGACATAACAACAGCTCGTCCAGTGCATAACATCTAAGAGCACCCTTTGGCATCTGCTCCAAAAAGATGAAAAGGTGCGACATTTTATTTCGACAGCTCACCTTCACTACATGCATAAAAATCTTAAACATGGGTTAGTTAATCTCTGGTTGGAGTAAAATTGAAATGGTGGAAGGCTATTTACATGGATATTTTTGTCTTGTTAAGTAGATGTTAGCTTTACCAAGAAGAAGAGGGTAAAAAAAGAGTTTTTGCCTTGTTAAGTAAGTGTTAGCTTTACCAAGAAGAAGAAGGGGGGAAAGAGACTTCTAAGAGGCAATTCACAACCTGTCCAAATTTCTGTTGCGACAACAATCAAAATCAAGAAAATTAATACTCAACTCAACTAAGCCTTTGTCCCAAACTAGTTGGGGTCGGCTAATGAATCCTTTAGAAAATTATCATGAAGAAAGTGAAAGGATCTACCCGGCTCAAATTGACTAAGTCTAATCCTAACACTAGTTGGGATCATCTACATGGATCATTTTCTTCCATTCTATCCTATCAAAGGTCATGTTCTCTGTTATGTTCCTAGCCCTCAAGTCTTTCCTCACTGTTTCTACCCAAGTTGTTTTCGGTCTGCCCCTACCTCTTTTTACTCCATCAACTTGGCACAAGTCACTTCTTCTCACTGAGCATCCAAAGGCCTACGTTGGATATGACCAAACCATCTTAAGCGGTGTTGTCTCATCTTAAGTCCAAAATCAAGAAAAACAATATAAAAGAAATATTATAACAACTCCCATTTCAAATATATATATATATATATATATATATATATATATATATATATGAGGAAAAGGATTGTACGCTCGAGTGTACCAAGCTTATGGTACGCTCGGGTGCCCAATCACATGGGTCCCACATTTTTTGTGGTGAACCAAAGCATTCATTTGCAAGGCCCTATCATAGGTGGGGTGTGTACCAAAAATCAGCTCCATTGAATCATCCTAATCCCTCCAAAAGTGGAGGGCAAAAATGGGCAGATTTGTGGACACACAGTGTCTGTCCGTTTTGACCTCCACAAATGGATGGGTTAGGATGATCCTATGGAGCTGATTTTTGGTACACACATCATCTATGTAAGGGCCTTTCAAATGAATGCTTTGGATCATCCTAACAAAGTGGGCCCACATGTGATTGGGCACTCGAGCGTACCATAAGCTTGGTACGCTCGAGTGTACAATCCTTTTCCTCTATATATATATATATATATATCAGCTATTATAGAATATGCAAAACTATTAAGAACATTTTACATATCAATGAAACTGTAAAAAGCAGAGTGTACATTGCATTTCAATATGAAATGATGCAACAGATAGCCATAGGTCTTTCAAACCAGAAATACGACAAGGACAACCTTAAAAAAAAGATTTTTTATTAATTTTGGTGGCTTTTAGTTGAATTTTCATAATATTTTTGTTGGGGGCTTAGAAAGTCCATGTTCTAGGATAGGGTGTGTGAATTGTGGAGGTTTACTTTGGAGTAGGAAGGCTGAATGAGAGCTGGTATATAATTAGAAATAGTTCCAAGAGAACGTATCATTCTTATAGGTGAATTGAGTTTGTTTCATTTGGAAAATTTTGATTTTTATTCATCAGAATTCTCTCTCTATTAGGATTATTTTAGGAGTGTTTTATAGTTAGAAAGTGACTATGAAAGGCCTAGGAAAGGAAGTATTTTAGAGGTGGGAAAAATCTATTTATATGGTGTAAGACTCTCTTTGAGGCAACCTTGTCCTTTATTGAGGGGTGTGGTTGGTTTTGTTTTGAGTTTGAATTTACGTTGAAACTTGTAGTTGTCATTTTAGTTTTGTTATACTAGGAATGCCTTGAAGCTATTGAAAATAAAAAATAATAAAATATTCTTTGAAGTGTCCAAGCATGCTAGGGGCCACGCAAATAAGTTCAAGTCAAACAAATCGGTGAACATTTGTCTCCATTCTTAAAGTTTCAATGCCACATTAAATATTATAAGTTCATCACTTCAGATTTTTAATGTTAAAATGCTTTATAGCGCCTATTAAACCATGGGTAATGTATGTGGAGGGGTAGTTTGGAGTCGGAAGGCTGAATGAGAGCTGGTGTATAATTAGAAATAGTTCCAAGAGAACGTATCATCCTTATACGTGAATTGAGTTTGTTTCATTTGGAAAATTTTGATTTTTATTCATCAGAATTCTCTCTCTATTAGGATTATTTTAGGAGTGTTTTATAGTTAGAAAGTGACTAGGAAAGGTCTAGGAAAGGAAGTATTTTAGAGGTGGAAAAAATCTATTTATATGGTGTAAGACTCTCTTTGAGGCAACCTTGTCCTTTATTGAGGGGTGTGGTTGGTTTTGCTTTGAGTTTGAATTTGAATTTAAGTTGAAACTTGTGGTTGTCATTTTAGTTTTGTTATACTAGGAATGCCTTGAAGCTATTGAAAATAAAAAAATATTCTTTGAAGTGTCCAAGCATGCTAGGGGCCATGCAAATAAGTTCAAGTCAAACAAATCGGTGAACATTTGTCTCCATTCTTAAAGTTTCAATGCCACATTAAATATTATAACTTCATCACTTCAGATTTTTAATGTTAAAATGCTTTATAGCGCCTATTAAACCATGGGTAATGTATGTTAATGCAAAAAAATGGGAAAAAGCAATTCACTCTCTTACAATTCAATCAAATCTTATGGATTTCGAATTGAATCTTAATTTGTATTAACTTTACAATTTTCAATTGAATCTTAAGATTCGATCATAACTTGTACGATTTATGCGATTTATCGTAATTAAGTTTTGTATTAAGGGAGATAGAATTTCCTTTCAAAAGACTCTTTCTCTTTTGTGCTAGTAAAAGTTTCAAAAGCTCACTCATGAGATGGAAGAGGACAGAGGAGGAATTCCAACAAATTGAACCAGTCAAACACAATGCGATTTATCGTAATTAAGTTTTGTATTAAGGGAGATAGAATTTCCTTTCAAAAGACTCTTTCTCTTTTGTGCTAGTAAAAGTTTCAAAAGCTCACTCATGAGATGGAAGAGGACAGAGGAGGAATTCCAACAAATTGAACCAGTCAAACACAATGCATGCTGTCATGGGGAAACAGTTCGGGGACACAACCAATATTAAAACCTCGTCTCATTGCGTTTCGCAAAGTCGTCTCTAATAGAACATTTGGTGGGCACTCCTGGTTGAGAAGGTTGGTTGGCCAAACTCTATAGGGGGAGTTGGCCCCGTGACCTGCTGACTCCCCCCTCCCTCCCCTCCCGATAGGCCTAGTAGGTGTAGGCCGGAATCTTGGTGGTTTGCTTATGGGTTGCAAGAGGACTTGTTCGTGCATGTAATGCACACAACAGAAAATCATACTACAATTCGTGGGCGTGCCCTAAGGGAGCTTTGGGTGCGGACTGCGAGTTATCCACAGGGATGCTCCAGTTTCTTTGGTCGACGATGGGAGCCAAAGACAGTGCATGTTGGGTTAGGTTCCCACATGCATTGCGCGTACGGACCGGTTCAGGGGCTAGCTATACTGTTTGCCTTCTGCACTGCAGTACGTCTTGTGGGCAGGCCAATCTCTAAGTCTTCCATGAGTTCGTGCCGGGGCGACCTCGGTTTCCCTCGCGAGGTGTACACCTTGCGAATCAGTCCATGGGGCATCTTGCTCCTTGGATGACCAAGCCTTGGTGCTTGACGGATTGGTGCGTGGCATTGTCATGCTTCGTACTCGATGGACTTTGCATTGGGCTCCAAGGCCTGATGTTCGATGTACTCGTAATGCAGGTTGATCATGAGAGTGGGTATCTAGAAGTGCATGTCAAGATCTAAGCCAAGTAGCCTATTGAACAACTTAGAGTTTGTGTGCACCTGTTAAGCATCAAGAGGTGTTGGGCGTGCAGGGCCTTCAGAACTTTGCATCGTTGAAGGCTTGCCCTAGCATACACCTATGTCGGGGCGTCGCACGGGCTATTCCGTTGTTCAAACATTAGGCCCGTGACAGTTGGTATCAGAGTCAAATGGTCCAAGCTAAATTCACAGTGTGCTTGATAGTTGGTATCAGATGGTATCAAATGACATATCAGAGCAGGTTGTGAATGCAAGAGCTTGTCAAAGAGCTATGATACAGATGGTGTCTGTGATGGCTTAGTTGCAGCAAGTTGCAGTGTTTGTGGCTATAGTTAATGCATCCTTAGTGCGTGTAGCAGTGCACAAAAGAACGGGAAACGCTTTCAGTTGTGGCAGAGTTGGAAGGAACGTGAATGTTTGCCAAGTGGTGGCAGCTTGGTTTGCTATTCCGCGGATGTCTTTGAAACTATCACTTTGAAAGTCCATTAATTAGCCGAAGGAGAGCTGAAATTGTGTGGGTATGTTCCTTTCTGAAAAGTGATACATTGCTTTCTCAGTGGTGTGTGCGAGACATCATTGAGATGTGCTGGTGGCACAGGTTATTTTGTAAGCTCGGCAAACAAAGTGGCAAAGTATGGCACCTTGGAAGTTTGAACTCTCCCCTATTCTACTTGACTCACGCAACAGAGGCGCGATGGCATGGAAAGACTTGTTCCGTCTATGTTTGTTGAAGCATTGTTCAATGGATTTGCTCAAAGCTTGATACAATGGAAGAGCAGCAACCGTTAGCGAATGGGATGGCATGTTTCAATGAACCACCGATGTGTGAGATCGGAAGTAGCAGTTGGGGAGTTGTAATGCTCTGTTGCAGTGTTGGCTAAACAGCGATGTGTTTGCATATGGCATGAGGGCTTGAAATGACAAAGGGTTGGCTTGCTGGCATAAGCCTTCCCCTATCAGATGAGGTGCTGAACGTGTCGGCATCAAAGCGCTTTACAGAAGTGAAATTGCTTACTCAGTGTGATGGCATAACCAATTTGATGAGCTAGCAGTATGCTCCTAGGGTGAAGAGGAAGCACCGACGAACCAAGGTCAAGGTACATCACATGAGAAGGGTGACGATACTGGGGGCCAGCAGGGTGAAAGTGTGTTCACGACCTCGACGAACTTAAGATATGCTCAGGGTGAAGACCTGGTCAATGACAGAAATACTCGGATGGCATATCACAATCATTATCGGGCATGAGAGATGCCCTCCTCAGAAAGACCTAGTAATGGACGCCGAGGCCGCTTAGATCGATAATGGGTTTGCTGTGCTGATATGGGACTGTGGTGAGCTCAGATGGCATATGAGTTGACTGTGTTGGTATGGGACTGCATAGTTGACTTGTGTGCTTCTTGTTACTTTAGAATTTCTATGTTTGATGAGACTGAAAAGAGCAGCTCAATCTGAATAATGGAAGATTTGGGTGGTTAGCAGTCTGAGTACTAGCCGCGGACACCCAAGCAACCATTGGTGGCATAAGGGTTGATTGTTCAGACAAGTACTATAGCGATGGACTAAAGTAAGAAAGACTAAGCGTCGCAGTTGGGGATGTGGTTGGTTCCCCTTAAGATCTTTAAACCTGACAGAGTAGCAGGTGTTTTGCAGTTGCTAATCCCAACAGGGGATTCGTGGCCTTCACAAGGAGGTGGAACCTATCACGGTTCCTTTCACCCGGGGATGTAGGTTGTTTCCCAGCCAATGTTCTCACTTTGCGTGGCTGCCGCAGCAGTCAATCCTACCAGGGGATCCTTTGCCTCACCAGGAGGCAGGACCTATGATGGTTCTTCCGCAGCATTTGTAGGCACCGTCATAAGACCTTAGCCTAGTTTGATGGAGTCCGAGAAAACCATCGATGTTGAAGATAACTCCAACAAATCTAACGCAGTGGTTGACAGAACTTGAGGCAGTGATATGCAGTAGAAGTCAAAATGGACTGATTGTCGAAGTACCAATGACAGCTGTTTTCAAGATTGAGAAGTCACTGCTATTGTAGAACTGAACTTCGCAGAGTGCTCAGTGTCGACGAGGGCGTCGACGTTATCAGGTGGGGTAGTGTCACGGGGAAACAGTTTGGGGACACAACCGGTATTAAAAAGTCATCTCGTTGCGTTTCGCAAAGTCGTCTCTAATAGAACGTTTGGTGGGCACTCCTGGTTGAGAGGGTTGGTTGGCCAAACTCTATAGGGGGACTTGGCCCCGTGATTTGTTGGCTCCTCTCCTGGTAGGCCTAGCGGGTGTAGGTCGGAACCTTGGTGGTTTGCTTATAGGTGGCAAGAGGACTTGCTCGTGCATGTAACGCACATAGCAAGAAATCATACTACAACTCGTGGGCGCGCCATAAGGGAGCTTTGGGTGCGGACTACGAGTTATCCATAGGGATGTTCCAGTTTCTTTGGTCGAGGATGGGCACCAAAGACGGTGCATGTTGGGTTGAGTTCCCACATGCATTACACGTACGGACCGGTTTAAGGGACTAGCTATACTGTTTGCCTTCTGCACTGCAGTAGTCTTGTGGACAGGCCAATCTCTAGATCTTCCATGAGTTCGTGCCGGGGAGACCTCGGTTGCCCTCGCGAGGTGTACACCTTGCGAATCAGTCCATGGGGCATCTTGCTCCTTCGATGACCGAGCCCCAGTGCTTGGCGGATTGGTGCGTGGCATCGTCATGCCTCGTACTTGATGGACTTTGCATTGGGCTCCAAGGCCTGATGTTCGATGTACTCGTGATGCAGGTTGATCATGAGAGTGGGTATTTAGAAGTGCATGTCAAGATCTAAGCCGAGTAGCCTGTTGAACAGCTTAGAGTTTGTGTGCACCTATTAATCATCAAGAGGTGTTGGGCATGCAGGGCCTTCAGAATCTTGCACCGTTAAGGGCTTGCCCTCGCATACACCTATGTTGGGGCGCCGCACGGGCTATTCCGCTGCTCAAACATTAGGCCCGTGACAATGCGCTTGAGGGCATTACTTACATCGAGGGAGACGACAATAAGGACAACATCGACAAATCATCGGTTTTTTATAATTGATTTGTCATTTGATGTTTGAGACTTTGAGAATTGATATGATCTTGTGTTTTTATTATTTTTAAGATTATTATTCAATATGCCGGGATTAGAGCCGGGTAGATTCCTTTCACCTTCTTCATGAAATTTTTCTAAATGATTCATTTTAGCCGACCCACACTAGTTTGGGGCAAAGGCTTTGTTGAGTTGAGTTGAGTCGAGTTGAGATTATTCAATATGCATGAGTTTACATCATAATGGGAAATAGATGATTAGTGTGATAAGTTCTTTTTTTTTTAAGTTGAATGGTGTGATAAGTTTGTTACTAAAGAATTTATATTATGATATTGAATAACTAATCATGGTAATTTCTATTTTAATTTAATGGATTTCCATGAAAATTAAATAATTGGATATTTTATTATTATCTAATTTGTTTTATAATTTTTATATTTTTCATAAACCTTTTCTATATATATAGGGGAAACGTTTTCTGTGAGATACCTCAGATAAGTTATCTAAGCAAGAGCTCAAAAAAACATATGGGCCCACATTGTTTGGATGATCTAAAGCATTCATTTGGATAGTCCAAAGATAGATAGAGTGTGCACAAAAAGTTTGTTCCACAGGATTATCCTAACCCTTCAATTTGTGGAGGTAAAAGTGGATGGGTATAAACCTCCACAAATCTGTCCATTTTTAACCTCCAAAAATCAAAGGGTTAGGATGATCCTATGGAGCTGATTTTTTGGGCACGCCCTATCTATGTAAGGGCCTATTACTGGAGAAACGTTTTCTGCGCGATACCTCAGATAAGTTATCTGAGCAAGAGCTCAAAAAATCATGTGGGCCCACATTGTTTGGATGATCCAAAGCATTCATTTGGATAGTCCAAAGATAGATAGAGTGTGCACAAAAAATCTGTTCCACAGGATTATCCTAACCCTTCAATTTGTGGAGGTTAAAGTGGACGGGTATAAACCTCCACAAATCTGTCCATTTTTAACCTCCAAAAATCAAAGGGTTAGGATGATCCTATGGAGCTGATTTTTTGGGCACGCCCTATCTATGTAAGGGCCTATCAAATGAATGCTTTGGATCATCCAAACAATGTGGGCCCACATGATTTTTTGAGCTCTTGCTCAGATAACTTATCTGAGGAATCGCGCAGAAAACGTTTCCCCATATATATATATATATATATATATATATATATATATATATATATATGGGGAGAGAGAGAGAGAGAAAAAAAAAAGAGAAGGTACTCCCTGGAGTAGATAACTTATCTACTCCCTACCTTAAAATAACAGTTGGGGCCACATTGTTCGGGTGATCCAAAGCATTCATTTGATGGGCCCTCACATAGATAGGGTGTGCCCAAAAAATCAGCTTGATAGGATCATCCTAACCCTATGAACTGTGGAGGCAAAAATGGACGTGTATAAACCTGCACAAATCTGTCCATTTTTTGCCCCCACAGTTCATAGGGTTAGGATGATCCTATCGAGCTGATTTTTTTGTGCACACCCTATCTATGTGAGGGCGCATCAAATGAATGCTTTGGATCATCCAAACAATGTGGCCCCAACTGTTACTTTAAGGTGGTGAGTAGATAAGTTATCTACTCCAGGAAGTACCTTCTCTTTTCTCATATATATATATATATATATATGTTCTGTGCGACCGTAAAATCCCTACCAAGTTGAAGGGAAAGTTTTATAAGACAGCTGTGAGGCCAGCCATGCTGTACGGCTCAGAATGTTGGGCCACCAAAAAGCAGCATGTGCATAAGATGAGTGTAGCAGAGATGCGAATGCTTAGATGCTTAGATGGATGTGCGGCCACACAAGGTTAGATAGAATTAAAAATGAATACATTCGTAAAAAGGTGGGGGTGGCTCCAATCGAAGAGAAGATGAGAGAGCACCGCTTAAGATGGTTTGGACATATCCAACGTAGGCCTTTGGATGCTCCGGTGAGAAGAGGTGACTCGTGCCAAATTGAGGGAGTAAAAAGAGGTAGGGGTAGACCGAAAATAACATGGGTAGAAACAGTGAGGAAAGACTTGATAGCTAGGAACATAACAGAGAACATAACCTTGGATAGGACAGAATGGAAGAAAATGATCCACGTAGAAGAACCCAACTAAGAACCCAACTAGAACCAGGATTAGAGCCGGGTAGATCCCTTTTACCTTCTTCATGAATTTTTTTTTCTAAAGGATTCATTTAGCCCACCCCAACTAGCGTGGGACAAAGGCTTTGTTGAGATATATATATATATATATATATATATATATGAAAAGTGTTGCTACTCGGTCTTGTAGCTAAGCTTATCTACTCGGTCGGGTTAAATACAATGGGGGCCCACATTGTTTGGGTGATCCAAACCATTCATTTGAAAGCCCCTTACCTAGATAGGGTGTCCACAAAAAATCAAACCCATAGGATGATCCTAACCCATCCAACAGTGGAGGGAAAATGGGAAAAAATGGACAGACATAGTTTGTCCACAAATCTGCCCATTTTTTCCTCCATTGTTGGATGGGTCAGGATCATCCTATGAGTCTGATTTTTTGTGGACACCCTATCTAGGTAAGGGACTTTCAAATGAATGGTTTGAATCACCCAAACAATGTGGGCCCCATTGTATTTAACCCGACCAAGTAGATAAGCTTAGCTACAAGACCGAGTAGCAACACTTTTCCGATATATATATATATATATATATATATATATATATATATATAGAGAGAGAGAGAGAGAGAGAGAGCATTTCCTACACACTTGTGTAGATAAGTTACCTACACACTAGCTTAAAATACAGTGGGGGCCCACATTGTTTGGGTGATCCAAACAATTCATTTGAATGATCCTCACATAGATAGGGTGTCCACAAAAAATCAGATCCATAGGATCATCCTAACCATTCAAACTATGGAGGCAAAAAATGGACTAATTTGTGAAGGTATACACGTCCATTTTACCTCCACAAATCGTAGGGTTGGGATGATCCTATGGATATGATTTTTTGTGGACACCCTATCTATGTGAGGACCATTCAAATGAATTGTTTGGATCACCCAAACAATGTGGGCCCCCACTGTATTTTAAGCTAGTGTGTAGGTAACTTACCTACACAAGTGTGTAGGAAATGTTCTCTCATATATATATATATATATATATATATATATATATATATATATGAATTTTGTGATTTACCCTCTTACGATTTACGATTCAATTCCGATTTTCAAAATCTATTATATTTAAGATACGTATTGGAGTTCTTTATCGCAGCTCTTACCGACTGATGTTTGACAACCAAGAAATTTGCATGTGGATAACTAATGATAGAGTTAAAGGATGTACAAGTTAACATAGTTCTCACCAACCTATCATATCTAAGATACGTATTGCAGTTCTTTACTTCTTTAGCAAAGAAAACAAGAAGTATATTATAGATAGTCTATGAACCCTCACCCAAGCATAAGATTCAATTACTCAAATCAAATGAACTTCTTACATAAGAATGCCTCAAAACCAAGCCGAAAGACGTTACTCTAGCATCAAACCTCAAAATGTACATGCATTTCCCAACAAACATATCTCATTTAAGCTTCCCCTTGTTAAGGTATTCAAAATTTCAAATCCCAAGCTAAACGCAAGGAAGCTTGATCTAATGTTGTCTCATAAGGTATAGCTACAATTTTTCGAAAAAAAAAAAAATATTTGACCTAAACCCAAGGAAGCTTGATCTAATGTTGTCTCATAAGGTATAGCTACAATTTTTCGAAAAAAAAAATTGACCTAAAGAGGGAAATTTACAACAAGAAGTCATCGGGCAAAGGTTGCCCAATAAAAAGATATAATCTATTTGCACCAGATAAAAGATTTAATCTATTTGCACCAGATTTCGTAAGTCTATCAGCGAGATCATTCGCACTACAAGGAATAAACATGAATGTAAACGACTTATCTTTGCATCTGTTCCTAATCTCATCAATGTAAGAAGCAATATGCCATTGACCCTTACGGTTTCCTTTCGCCAAACCAATTAATTAGGTCCAGTCCGAACTTCCCATTATTTAATTAGGTGAGTTCCCCTCCAGTCCGAACTTCCCATTATTTATTACCTGAAATATTCAACAGTCCAGTGAGAGCAGCCCTCATCTCAACTTATGTTTTCCCTGTAGGCCCCGAAAAGGATCTCTGTCCATAAGAGTTATGGATGGAGCCCTCCAACAGCTGCAGGATCTGAATTCTCAATCAAACACCCATGAAAATTCAGATTTTGGCAATCCGCCAAAGTCCTCCGCCCAACTATTTAGCAAGGAGCGCCTTATTCCTTTAGATCAGATTGCAAAGGCCAAGCCCACCATACTTTTTTATCCTTACAAACCGCTTCCCATTTAGCGAGATGTTTTATATATTTGTCTTCTTGTCCTTACCAAAGGACATTTCTTTGAAGCCTTTCTACTCTTCTTGCCATATCCTTCAGAAGTTTGAAAAGGGACATAAAGTAGGTTCGAAGGTCTGGTAGAGCTGCCTTGATCAAGGTATCCTTCCTCCAAGAGAGACATTTTTTCTTCCATCCTACCAACTTCCTATCCATTCTTTCGATGATAGGAGCCCATAAAGCTTTAGAAGGAATACCACATCCAAACAGGAGACAAATATAATATATCGAAAACCTCTCGATATTGCAACTCATTACTTCAGCAAAATCAGCCGCCTTTTCTTCCTCATAAAGTAGGTTCGAATGCTTACTCAAATTGATCTTTAGACCCAAAACAGCCTCAAACATCTTCAATGTAATTTTAAAGTTGAAAATAGGCTCATTACTATAATGTTTACATTTTTTTTTTGAATGATAACTTTAATGTTTACATTACTTATGCTTTAAAGTAAACTAATTAGAATTTTTATTATTTTATATAAGGAAGTTAAAGAAGAAGAAATCAACCACTAGTAACCCCTGAAGGCTAGACTACCTTGATGTTAAGATGGAATAGGTAGCAGAGGAAGACAAGGACCTCAATAATAACGATGTTGCTGGGTGGTGAGTACCCGCTGCTTGAGGATGAGTTGGATATGAGCGATGAGAGTTTTAAGAACTTAATAACAATTTCAAATTTAATTTATGTTTAGTAATATTTATATTTGGCATTTGGCATTATGAATTGTGAGTTATATTGAGTTTTGCACTGATTTAATATTAATTAGGGTCACCGAGAGCCAATTTCATGCCTATATAGTATATGGTAGATCTTCATGTAGTAAAAAGAAATAGAAAACATTTTTATAAACATAGAACAACAATGCATAGTAACTTTTCGATCAATGATAGAAGGAAATTTTTGAGTCACAGAAGGGGCATATATGTGAGATCAAGATTGTTGATCTCATAGAACATCATGAGGGGGCAAACCAGTGTTTCAAGCCAAAGCAAAATGGTGATGCCAAAGCAAATCCTAGACGACTTGACACAGCGTGATCGAGTACTCATTTAACGCATATGAGGCCTAGGTTGTTGTGAGTTATGATTGATTTTGTACCGCATAACACATGCTCGGGTAGGAACATGGCTAAGGTACAAGGGAGCCGATTCGAGCAAGTCAACAATGATGCGGGGGAGTTTTGAAACTATGTGGCAAACATTAAAATGATATGAGAACAAATGAACAGGGAGGAAGCTTGAAAGAGCATTAAAGAAGTGTAAAAACTTTCTTGGGAGTTGTAAGGTACTATCGAGCATAGAAACAAAAGAATTAACAAAAACTACCATTGGAAACGCATAGTTGAATTTGTATTGACACTAAAACAACAGATATGCAATAGAAAACACATATGTTACCCTTCTGATTAGTGATATCATATAAAATGGCAAAGCATCTATAATAATTATTTCAACTCATAAAAACCATTCAATAAAAAAAATATTTCAACTCATAAATGATGTATGAGCACACCTCGGCGATTAGAGGGCATCCTTCATCCTTTATCTTTCTAGATATATTGTCAAGCGCAAATTTTGCAACATCCTGTTCCGCTGCCTTGCGATGCTGAAATGTATGAGATGACGTATATGTTGCACCATCAATTATAACAGTAGATCTAAATCTCGGTGCATGAGGGGAACCTTCATTAAAGGTATGATAAATTGGAAGTGGAATAGCTGAGCGTTGTGCATATTCTTGCAAACGATTCTTATGCAATAAGCGCACTGATGAAACACCTAAAGAAAATAAAAACACAAATGAGATCATCTATGCAAATAAAAAACGGAAAAAAATGCATTTCCTACTTTGCAACATATAAGAGAGTATAAAAGTGATTGAAGCAGAACAACATAGGTTTCATTAATATAATAGTTGGCTGCCAACAATACAAACTCGACAAGTAGGCCAAAATAGAAAATTTCGACTTGACTCCATGAAAAAATGAGTCAACTCATTAGATGACTCGGTTTCTACAAAAGGTATATAGACAGCATAAATAGATATATGAAATGAATGTATGTTGATAGAAAAATCCACTAAATTTTTTCTCATGTCTCACGTGATTTGGCCAAGTTGAACCTACTCAACTCAACTCAACTCAATTTCAAGTTGAGTGAACTTTTCAGCTTGCTAAAAGGGCGGAAGTACTACATAGATATCAAATCCCCCTATCAAAGCCTTCCCCAAGATCACATGTCATTTTTTTTGCATTTCACGCTATTTGAGCGGAGGGAAAAGCTCTATACTCAAAATCAAGGGGCCTCTATAATGAAGTTGGACAATCTCCAAGTGTGGAGAATGGATTCCTATATTCATGCTATGACGTTCAACGAGCCAAGCTCAACCCAAAGAACACTAGAAATTAAGAATATCGACCACGGGCAAAGCCTGAAGTCCACTTGGTTATAGTTTGCAGTGCCTATATGATGTGATCTAGGAGCCCGTGACTAGGCTTTTATGTTATTAAAGAGCATGTTTTTTTCTTTTTATTGAAGATTTATTTTAGTAATTTTATCGTATTTTGGTTAGCCTAGATGTAGGAAAAGTCCATTACCTAAGCTCAATACTCATCGCTTAACCCTTTAAATTCCTCTTACATCCTATTGTCCAATACCATGGTCTATAGCACCCCTCCCAAAATCAGAAGTTTTGTGAAATCAAAAAAGGGAAGCCCCTCTCTCCATATCCTTCTCCCTTCTCCGCTAACCTATAGGTTTGCATCACTATAGGATCAGAGAAAACGTTTACCTCATCTCCCTCATTTCTAATGAGTCTTCCAATTTCAACGAGGCCAAAATTATGTTGTGCACCTTCTAGCTGTGTCCAAATTTAAGGAGCCTACAGTGAGTAGGACCATCTTGAAACAACCTTTTTATTTAATGGTAAGGATAACTTCATTGATAAAGAAAAGCCGACTGAGGGAGTCCGGAGAGGATGCAAGGAAAGGGCAAATAAAGCAAAAGAGAAACAGAAAGAATTAAAATACAAAGCGGAAACAACTATGGAGGAAGAAAGTCGAAAAACTCCACTCTCTCCCTGAGAACTCCCTCTCTAGCGAGCTTGTCCGCCTCTCCATTTGCTGACCGCCTCATATGATTAAAAGATAACGAGGAGGTTTCAATCCTGTCCTGAATCTCATCAAATAGAGCTGCAAAATCTCCAAGGTACCTTATGAGGATCTCTTAACCACCTTATCACATTAAGCGAGTCCCCGTCGACCACCACGCTATTCATGTCTACATTACGCAGTAAAGAAATTCCTTGTTTTATGGCTCGAACTTCCGCCTCATTTGAGTCTACCACCCCTATTGGCCCACTGAATGCCCAAATAACGTCCCCATTCTCATTCCTTAAAAGCCCACCAATACCTGCAGGTCCTGGATTCCCCAAACTGGAACCATTAAAGTTCAGTTTTAGGGATCCATGAAGCGGAGGAGATCATGCTTGAACCACTTATCTTGAAACAACCTTATCCATCCAAGGGATTACAAGATGCTATTTACTTCCATTTTATAAATAGATGTCCAAAAAAATCACTAAATTCCATTTTAACAACCAATAGATAACAAAAAAGCTCGATGCCCATCACTAATGTCCAAGTTGGAGATGCCTGAACATCGAAGATTATATACATACTAGATACTCTTTTGGCTCATACTAGATAACCTCTCTCCATATATCTTGATCCACGGAAATTTTAAGCTATCAGTTCTTGAAATTTTTGAGGGTTTGGATTGTGAGATTCATATTTGGAGATATTTATCAACCCTGAATTCACAAAATTTCCAACTGCAGTTTATTTTTAAAGAAATGAAAATTAAACCGGTTTGTGGGACCTTGATTATTGAGGTTTAATTGGGAAGTTTCCTCCAACTTGCATATCAGTTTTGATCATAAGACTTTGGGTATTATCATCTACATCAATTGGTATCAACTATCAACACATTCATACTAAAAACCTATGATTTGTGGACACAGACACGAGTGTCGCGTGTCGACGCAGACACGGAGTGTCGGACACGGCAAACTCCCAAATTTTAGAAACGGAGACACGGCTAAAATAGAAAGCACATACAATTATGATTTGTGGATACGGATTCGTGTGCCGAGTTTTGACACGGATATGAGGTATCTGACATGGAAACCCTTAAAATCTAGAAATAGTGGCACACTCATACACGTACATACATACAAAGTTACCAACACTTAAGCAGTATTTAAAAGTGTCTAAAGGAGTGTCGACACGTTTGGAGATAAGTGTCGTGACACGACACGACACGTGTGTCAATAAGAAATTCTAAGTGTCGGCCAAATCATAGCTAAAAACAAATGTATGAATTAGTGTAAGAGCATCCATAGTAGGTTATGTCCTGCGTCCGTAGCCCCCATATGAGACACTAACCAAAATAGACTCGATGGCTGGCTTGATAAAACACCATCCAACCAAATTTGGGTTGCCATGTTAGATACCTCATATCCTTGTCGAAACTTGGCACACGAATCCGTGTCCACAAATCATGATTATATGTACTTTCTATTTTAGGCGTGTCCCCGTTTCTAAATTTTGAGAGTTCGCTGTGTCCGACACTTCGTGTCCGTGTCGTCACGCGACACTCTTGTCCGTGACTACAAATTATAGCTAATTCCTAAATTTGATATATTTGACCAAGGTTTTCATATTTCTTAGGTTTCCAAAATGACAAGATGCATACTCATTTTTTGTCTTCCCACAATCTAGGCTCTCTACAGTAATTCCAAGGGACCTAGATAAGGGCATAAAGTATGTTCAGTTTTAAAAAAAACGAGGCTTTGATGAGATTTGAGTGTGTCTGTGTGCCGGTGGGTGGGTGGGTGGGGATCCACCCACCAATAAGAAGGTAATTTATTTTCCACATTGCCAATCTCTTTTCCATTCTCTCCACTACATGCCTCAAGAGTGCTTTGGAAGAGATGCCTACATCAAGCAAAAGGCCAAGATATGTAATATGGATCTAGTCGACTTAATATCCAAAATACATATAAAAACATCTTCTCTTTCTTCAAGGAATACAGGTTCAATATATCTCGCCACCCAACTAAGTAAAAGACTTAAAGAAAGCTAATGTAAAAAAGAGTGGCAGAGAGACAGAGACTTACCTTCCCACTTCCTTTAGACCCATAAAAAAGTAACCCAAATATGATGATGAGAAATCAAGAAACTCGCGCAAAATACACAACCAATAATTCATATTTCAGTTTTCAACTAATAAGCCCAACCCATGTCCCCTATACCGTAATGTAAGAATTCCTCTGCAAAAATAACACCAACTGGACAATCCAAACCGTTCACTCGGAGACTTACGGGTCATCAATCAGATGTTTAGGCGCATCTGGCCACAATCATGGTGTGACCAAGGTTTAAAATTTCGGTTTCGGTACCAGTTTCGGACCCTGAAATTTTGAAATTTCGGTCGACATTTCAAAATTTCAGTCGAAATCTGGTACAAAAATCAAAACTAATATTTTATTCAATATCAAATTTCGGGGTAATTACGGTCGAAATTTCGGGGTAATTACGGTCGAAATTTCAGGGTAATTTCGGTCGAAATTTCGGTGAAATATTAAATTAATTTAAAAAAAAAAAACAGATTTTTGGGTCAAATTTCTGAAAAACCGAAATTCCAAAATTTCGGCCGAAATAAATGACCGTTTCGGTTTTTGGTGGTTTCAGTGTCGGTCTCCACCGAAATCCGAAATTGGTCGAAATTTAAAACCATGGGTGTGACCCCCCTGGACTAATAAATATCAATCAACTGACCGTACCATATACATGTTCAATCATGGAGTTGTGCAAGCTGATTCATCTTGGAAAAATTAAAATTCCAAAGAGCATGTAAGCAACTAGAAAGGTCCGTACATACAGAGCCTTACAAATGGAAGAGAACTCCCAATCACCTAATAACCACAAACTCCATTTCCATCAAATAACAAAGGAAAGCAATAGAAATCAAATCCTAACCAGACAAAGACATAATTTCTCAATCGATTTACCACAAACATACAAATCCAAACAGAATAAGATAATTAAAAAAATCCCATCAAAAAACTACATTCTATAACTGAGACAGAGCCGCGTTTTCACAACGGGCATTGCGAACCCTAGAAAAGAAAATAAGAAACCCTAACCCTAACCCAAATGATTTCGTGAAATAAACCCTAACAAAGAAAAAATGGATGAAAAAGAGCTGAGAGATTCTTACTGGGATTCGACTGGCTTGGATTTGATGGCGCTGGCATGGGATTTGAAGCCGCTGCGACTTCCATTGGCGCGTCCGTACGATCTAGGGTTTTGATTTCCTCTGGGTAGATCGCCTCTTCCACTTCGATCTATAAATAGAGCCTCGCCGAGAAAGGTTGAAGGGTTGATTGTTATTTCAGGTAACAATCTGACGATGTCCAGAAGATTAACGGTTCGCTTTTAATCGCCCAGTGTCACGTGCATCACGTGCATGGGGATTGGGTTTTGGGAATCTTATCGCCCATTTCAACTCCAGAGTATTGCGGAATATGGCAGTGGAATCCACAATCCATTCCGATTCCGCTTGATTCCGAATTCAGAAAATGAAATTTCGGGGGCGGCAAATCATGCGACCCTTGTTTGAAGACCTTTTTGAGATGTTGTCCGAGCCGCTGACCATAGTGATGTCTAGTGAGAAGAGAAAGCTTAAAGCTGTAGGTCTTATCGCGTGAGAAGTGATGTCTAGTGAGGTCCCTAGCATGGGTTTTCATAGAAGATAGGAGGATCAAACATGAGGATTTTAAACGGCATTCCCGATAGCTCCTTTTTGCACATTTGCAACAAATGCACAACCATAGTTAGCAAAACTTATTTTTTAAACGCCACTTCTTTTGCCTTCTGTGGGTTTGCAGTTTAAAAATTCCTTTAGATCTTAAGGAAAACCTTTTAAAACACATATTAAACATATTTTAAATGTATGAAACACGTTTTATTTGACCAACTTTCTAATTTCACCCAGCAATATCTTGTAAATGACAATTTTAAATAAATGTATTAAACGTGCCGTTTGGTTGCCAGAATTTTTTTGGTTCTTAGGACTTTTGTGGACTTGCCGCAAGAAACCAACGTTTGGTTGCTGGGCCCAAAATAATCCCAGGAACCAAAATAAGCCCGCATGAAACCCTAGCCTGGAAAAAAAATACTCCCAGGAACCAAAAATAAGCTTGCAAAAGACACTTTTTCTTCCCAACAATTCAAGCAACTAAACAGAGCATTTTTTTCCCACCATAGTCCGGTCAACCAAAAATGGGATTTTTATTTTACCGGGATACCTCTATGGAGGTTTTTTTTCCACCAATCAATCTCCCAGGGACTTTTTTGTTCCACAGAAATCCCAAGAACCAAAAAAATTCCAGGAAATAATTTTGGGAAAATTATATATACACCCCCTATGGTTTAGCCATTTTCCGCTTTAAACCTTGTGGTTTGGAAGTTACCAAAGACACCCCCTCAACTTTCCGTGAGTTTTTTTTAACGCGACGGAGTGGGAGAGGGGGAAATGTCTATATTGCCCTCGTCTTCCCCAACTAAAAATTAGGGTTTTCATATTTAAAAACTGAAAATTAAGGTTTGATTCAAACCCTTGTTTATTTATCAACATAAACCATTGATTTAGGGGTTTTATTTGTCTTCATTCACATCATTATCATGATTTACACAAGAACCCTAATATTTTAGGGTTTTTATTTTATTTTTATCAATGTTTTTTTCTTGAAATGTGGGTTTGATGTAGCCATGGGGTGGGGTTTCATTGTCTGTGATGGAGGTGACGGAGGTGGCCGGAGATGGCGACGGCGGCGGTAGGAAACGGTGTAAGCCTAATCCCTCTACAAATGACTTAAAACCAGTGACATGGGTATTTCTATTCTCAAAATATTAACCATGGTTAGTTTTAGTCATTCCGTGAGGTTAAACGAACATACTGTCAACGGATGGGGTCTACTTAAAAATGTCAGAAAGTTGAGGGAATGTTCGTTGGTAACTTCCAAACCACACGATTTCGTCTCAAAAAATAGACATGAAGCCTCATGGAGAGCTAGCGACAGAAGACCTATTGCTACATTTGAGACGGATAAGCGTTAGCAGATGGGGGTTAAAAGCGGAAAATGGCCAAACCACAGGGGGTGTATATGTAATTTTCCCAATAATTTTTGGGCCACAACCTATTTAAGCTGTGTAATGGGCGGTTTGGATCATCCTGTACTTTTAATAAAGTGAGGAGTGCTGTCATCAAAATACAGTAGTGCTGATAACATTTCCCTAAAATAAAAAGGTTTTTTTTTTATCTAGGGGAGACGTTATCAGCGCAACATATTTGCACAAACCCAACTGTCTTTGCTTCTTTAATTGGCTTGTGAGAGCTTTTTGGGAAATGTAATAACCTTTTGACAGGTCTTTAAATACAAAAAGACAAGGCAGGTTAGCGAAAATATCAAAATATAGTTGTGCTGATACCATTTATCTTCATCAATCATCCGCAGCAAGCAAGCAGGTTAGCTCCGTTCCTTTTGGATTTTGATAATTGACAGCCCAAACCCAATTGTTGTACTCAAATTCACGTTTAATTTTGACCCCAACAATTGGGTTTGGACTGAAAAACAATTCCCAAAATCCAAAATGGTGGGAATTTCTCCGATTTCCAGGGTGGGATTACAACAAGATAGAGGCTAATAATACATTTCCGGAGAAGGCAACAGTCCAACCACTCCCTTGGGTGGGTATTTGAAAAAGCCTGTAAATTTTGGGAAATGATTTTTTCCACGGGCCTCTCCCACCACTGGGAGTTGAGAAAGGCCAGCAGGAGTTTATTGCTACCATAGGGTACTATGACTATTTGTCGGTGATGGTCCTACCATAGCATGCCATCTGAGTCAATGAATACAAGCAAGATACACAACGGGAATATTCATAATTCAATATTCAACGGAAAAGAAGTGTATATCGAAAGTTGAAGATTGCTTGAATGGCAAAATAACCATGGGCCATCCACTGGACAAATAGTGTATATTGAAAGTTCAATATTGCTCGATCACCAAATGAAGTCCCCTTACTCATCTCAGCAAAAAATTTCCAATCGTCCCAGGCCGACTGTTGTTAATCCAAGTAATTTCTAAAATTCAAGCAACTTTCAGCACATTTGAAAGCTAAGAGGAATTACCCAAAAAAATTGTCAGAGAATCTGAATGATTTCAAGTCATAGCAGATAAAAGTTCATCGCTGTAAGCTTCTTGTGATAAATGTAATGCAAAAATTGATAAATTTCACTAGGGAATGTATACCTGAATTTGATGAAAATCTCGAATTTGGAAGAGGTAATGATTCGTATATTTGGGATTCTTCAATCGGATAAACTTATTGAAGTCTTACAAACATTAGGCATTCAAGGCACCCAGCTCATGTGACAACCCATCGATTGCCTCATCTGAATGTTCTGCAATAGTTTCTGCCTGCAGAGTATAACAGTATCAAGCAATCCACCCCAATTCAAAAATCTTTCTCACATTTCAAAATAGTTTTTACAGAATAATTTCAGCAGCACAGATCATAACTTTCTTTAAGGAATTCCCATTTTCTATAAAAATGCCACTAGACAAATTCATTTCAATACATGCCGCAGGGGATATCTTAAAACTTTCATGCCATGTGAACCATTTTAAAGAATAATTTTTATGTGCGCGGTTATGGCATTCAGATATTACGTAAAAATTAACAGATCCCTACACGAGTGCATATAGAGGTACTATTTCATGGTTATCAATTTCCAAGAACATATATGATATGTGCAACCAATAATATGATGAGATATGATATAGTACTTAAGTTGGAGAAGGGCTTATGCAGTTCACTTACTTTTGAATCTCTTTTTGATTTCACAACCACGCACTGGGAAGCACTGATGCTTGCGCTCTTCAACAGGTTACGGGCATTATAATTTAGTTTATTTGGGCCATCTTTGGTAGCTGTTGGCTTCAAACCCTCACCTTGCGGTGATCTAGGAGGGCTTTGAAGGGTTGTACGAACAACGGATGCAGCAGTTCGCTTTTCAAAACTGTTGTCTTGATCAGCAACATCATCCTTAGGTGTGCAGACCCGCTCTCTGCAAAAAAAAAAAACTAGGCACGATCAAACATAATGATCCAGCAACAGAATTTTATTATTTTTCTGTCGTCTATTTACATATACCTGGGCAAAGAGGCATACTGCCGCTGCAGTGGAGTGCTTCTTTCCCCTTTACCATAGTGCTCTTCAAGATGAGCAAATTGTCGTTTGAATCGATCAACACCACTGTTGATAGGAAGACAACAACTCAGCTTTAGCATACAGCAACTGTTACAGCATGGAAGGCCTTACAAGCATTATTCGTGACCAACAGTAGTCCATATTTGGATGCGTAGGCTAATAGAATGATATGCCTACTGTTGTTGCACGGTGATATTAGCTGTTGATGTTCAAAACATAAAGAGACTAGAGATTTGGTGGAATATGGCATTGGATAGCTTAAACACAGGTAACCAATTAAAGAAAAGAAGAAAAAATAATCAAAATGTCCAGCAATTATTTAATGACTTGACTTTCCTTCTCAAATAAATAAATAAATAAATAAATAAATAAATATATATATATATATATATATATATATATATATATATATAGAGAGAGAGAGAGAGAGAGAGAGAGAGAGAGAACATTTCCTACACACTTGTGTAGGTAAGTTACCTACACACTAGCTTAAAATATAGTGGGGGCCCATATTGTTTGGGTGATCCAAACCATTCATTTGAATGATCCTCACATAGATAGGGTGTCCACAAAAAATCAGATCCATAGGATCATCCTAACCATTCAAACTATGGAGGCAAAAAATGGACTAATTTGTGAAGGTTGATACACGTCCATTTTACCTCCACAAATCATAGGGTTGGGATGATCCTATGGATCTGATTTTTTGTGGACACCCTATCTATGTGAGGACCATTCAAATGAATTGTTTGGATCACCCAAACAATATGGGCCCCCACTATATTTTAAGCTAGTGTGTAGGTAACTTACCTACACAAGTGTGTAGGAAATGTTCTCTCATATGTGTGTGTGTATATATATATATATATAATGACTTGAAATATGTAGGAAAAAAAGTGACACCATTGCGTCGCAAAACTAAAACCCAGTATTGTCTCACTTCTTTTAGTAACAGGGAAGTCCACTTCTTGAAACTGGAGGGTGGTAATTGAGAAACCTTTCCTCATGTTCGGTTTTGAATTGAAACCTAGGACTCCCAAACCAAGTAATCCTAAAATCTTTGTTGACCATGAACTTACAGTAGGGCTTTAACCATGAAAAAACCTACAATGGACTGTCCATGATTGTGTCTCTATACTAAAAGCATTACACTCATCCGTCAGGCAAAAAGAGTGTTCTTTTGCAAATGCAGATGATCAGCCCATCTGAGAGCAAAGGCACTAATTAGATAATATTCTATAGATCTCAATGAATCGCACAACTAATTCAATGTTTTAATGCATGTGAATCTTCTCTTATTTTCCATATGTTCCCATAGGTTCTTCTTACTTCCTATTACACTTCGAAGGAGTCTTATCACCTACCCACCTTTCCCAAAAGTAATGGAAAATAAACATTAGAACAACAAGATGGTGGCTCTGTGGGAGTGAATATGGTGTGGCCCATATAAGACTCACCCATATCTTTGGAAATGTCTTCATCTCCTATTTAGTCTCCCCTTTTAAAGTTTTTAGCAACAAGAGTTTTAGAAATTACTTCCCATGCTTCTCAATTATCCACATACATGTATGGTATACCTTATAATATAGAAGTGTGGTGTAGTTAGGACTTCTGGCCCTAATCATAAAACACTCCATATATCACTCTCCTTGTACCATTGAAAAAAAGCAGTCCCCTTGATGGGAGGAGACGTGAGACAAATAGAGCATAAAACCTATCATAAGAAAAGTCCCTGATCTGAGAAGAGAAAGCATGTGATTCTATCAATCTAGCCGTCAAGCCATCGTCAGAAAAATAGCACTCCTTCACGGATCATGAAGATCATATAGGAAGAGCGTCATCATCACCTGAGCGGATCACCAATCGGAGAACCAAGACCAGGATCTAGTCATCATGGCTGGAGGTGAGTTTTTGCATATTACTTTAAATCAGAGGTTTTATAGGATCAAGTAATCGTAGTGTCAGAGACTACCCCAAGTCAGCATAGAAGAAGTTCTGCTACCCACCACTTTTCAGAACAAAGGACAGAGGAATCGCACTACACGATCCACTACCTGCATTTGAATGAATGGCGGAATGCAGCGACTTGTGTTCAGCACAACCATCCAAGTATTTCAGCGTCTGAATGGTCGCAGGAGTTAAATAAGAATAAAATATGCACATCTTGTCTGGGTAGGATCCTTGAAAGGTTGGACTACTAGAAATTGTCCACACATTTGGAAAGTGATCTAGGTTTTCAGTTTTATATGGTTCCTAACTTTGGGATTTCCAAGGACAGGTCCTCCACCAAGGAGATTTGAAACCGGAAGTCCTGGAGCCTCGGTACCAGAAAATTCTTGGAGAATTGAGTTCAAAAGGGTGGGGTCTACCAGAATGGAACACACTAACCACTGAATTTACAGAAATACAGAAAGCCAAAACCATAGTTGCCAGAGTGGGAAGTGAGTGCGAGAAACGATGCAGGGAGCGAAAGCGGGAAGTGATGGTTTTACAAAGGTAAAATGTGGGAAGCGAAAAGCTCTAAAGAAGTAAAGAGAAAATGTGGGAAGCGTCATTAAAAGTCAACATGAAAACTGTAAATGTTGGTTGAAATGGAAGCTTGCCTCAAGAGTTCTGTGCAACCATAAAATCCCTACCAAGTTGAAGGGAAAGTTTTATAAGACAGCTCTGAGGCCAGCCATGCTGTACGGCTCAGAATGTTTGGCCACCAAGAAGCAGCATGTGCATAAGATGAGTGTAGCGGAGATGCGAATGTTTAGATGGATGTGTGGCCACACAAGGTTAGATAGAATTAAAAATGAAGACATTCGTAAAAAGGTGGGGGTGGCACCAATTGAGGAGAAGATGAGAGAGCACCGCTTAAGATGGTTTGAACATACGTAGGCCTTTGGATGCTCCCGTGAGAAGAGGCGACTCGTGCCAAATTGGTTGAGTAAAAAGATGTAGGGGCAGATTTAAAACAACTTGGGTAGAAACAGTGAGGAGAGAGTTGATAGCTAAGAACATAACAAAGAACATGACCTCGGATAGGATAGAATGGAAGAAAATGATCCACGTAGAAGAACCCAACTAGAGCCAGGATTAGAGCAGAATAGATTCCTTTCACATTCTTCATGAATTTTTTCTAAATGATTCATTTAGCCGACCCCAACTAGTTTGGGACAAAGGCTTTGTTGAGTTGAGTTGAGTTGAGTTGATGAAGCATGTCATAAGCCTCATTGGAAGCAAAGTAGCGAACAAGAAGTACGTAGAAAGAGTAGGATTGTAGTAGGTTTGGGAGGGAGGGTTGATATAGGAAAGGATTACATGTAGAAAAAGAAGATTGCCTAATTAGAATTACAAGTTTAAGGAACTCATAGTTTCACAGGTTTTATTCATGTATATTTAATATAAATTTTGGGATGAAGATCCCACATAATTTTCATTTGAAACTCAAGATGAGTTTTCATGTTTTGAATGCACGCTTTTTTTAAATACACTCCTTCAACATTCTCTTTTTTAAAATACCATCATTCAATACTCCTGCACGCCCTTTTTAAATACAGTCCTTCAATATTATCTTTATTTTTAAATACAGTCCTTCAACATAATCAAAAGGAGAAAATTATCTTTTAGGAAGAAATAACCACCTAAGTACAAAGCACACACTTAATTAAGAGGAAACACGTAGTAAATGTCTCGGAAGCAAGAAGAACTTAGCTTCGGAAGCGAGTTTCCGGGGAAGCGAGCTTCCCATCCAACTAGGAAGTTTCCGGTAACTATGGCCAGAACTCTTCCACGACAAAAGGGTTGGCAAAACAAAAACTTTCAAACCTGTGCCACCAAGCATTAGGCTGAGTTTTATGGAAGAAGACAATTTAGGAGTTCATTCGGTATTATGCGGTTAAAAATTCTCATGCAATGTAGTGCCACACATTTCAACAGCCAGTTTAACTTACTGTGACGATAAATCATAAATAAGTTGAAAAAATACCCCACACATGTCAAGAGCCAATTTAAATTTTTGTGACGATAAATTGAAAATCAGTTGAATAAATATCCCACACATTTCAAGAGCCAATTTAAGTTTAGCGATGATAAATCATAAATCAGTCGAATAAATATCCAATTCATTATAGGAAATAACCTAATCTTGGCTAATAAATGTTCTAATGGGTTTGAGCTCAAAGAAGTATATGAAACTCAAATATTTCACCAGAACAGTATTAACTGTCAATCTCATTTTCATCAGAAAATAGACAGACCTTGGGTACATGAAGCTAGTCTGATCTGCACCACGTAGATACTCCTGCAGCATCTGAGGATGATACTCCAAAATCTGTTTACTTTTAAAAGAAAATCCATTATAAACAAAAAGTAGATTTACTCAAACTACCATTTCAACAAGTATATAGCTGTGCAGACACACCTCTCGATAAATTAGTTCTCTTACATCATCTTTTGTCAATTTCCTCCTTTCAAACTCAAACTCCAGTTTCGAAATAGGCTGCGTGGATGGTTCACGATCCACATTCGCCAAGCCACTAAAGTACGGATCGGCTAGTGCCTGCATAATATAAACAACTTAAGTATTAGAAAACAGAATTAACAAGTGGCAAAGTTGAATGCTTTCTCAATGCTTTCATCGCATAAAATTCAATTTGCGGTGCTAACTATCTCGGTTAGTAAAATCTTATCTCTTCTGCAGACGGGCGATCAATAGGATCAAATGCAAGCAGTCGTTCAAGTAAACGAAGTGCCAAGGGATCTGCATCAGGGAACTTCTGTGAGAATGGAACCGGTGTTTTTTTCCTCATGCTACTTAAATATCTTTTAGCCTTTTCATTCCGAATCTGCACATGTTAACACAGAAGAGAAGATGAAACCAAAGCAAAGTACAGAATAAAAGCCGCGATGATGAAATTCAATATTAGAGGCAAAGCAACATCTTTTGTTGTGAATCTTTAGAGTAGTTGAATAAATAAAATCTGTCAGGAGACTCAGGACCATTTATGACAATTTTTTTTTTTGAATGGCGAACCATTTATGACAATTAACATTAACTTATTAGGAGAAAAAGGGGAACAAACCCTAGCAGTAGATTCAGGTGAAGGAGTGCCAAGCAAATCAGTCATGAGATCCAACTGATGAACCACATTCTTCCCAGGGAACAATGGTTTTCCTGTAAGCATTTCTGCAAATATGCAGCCTATGCTCCAAATATCAATTGCAGGAGTGTACTGCAAAACATGAAATGTCTTAGAATCTGCATCCCAGGCAGCCATTACAATAATTATTTTCAATTAAAATAATCACAATCCAATCATGTGAAGAAAAGAAATCATAAAGTGAACTCCATGCGGCATACACCCATCAAGTACTCGCTAGAAGTAAAAGCAACAGGGGTTCCAGTACATGTCACCAAAATCATAGCACAATAAAACATATTAATGACAATGATCAGTCTGCAACAAGAATACAAGTTGCAATTAGCAATTCACAACAGATTCTAAAAAAAATGCATAAATAAAAACAATATAAATCCCTAAAAATGGTCCACAATGCAACTATGAATCAAAGATCACTTATATTCATCAATTGTAATTTGATGGCATAGAATTTACGACATCAAGAAAAAAAATTATATTCATCAAAACATAACTTCAGTCTGCTACTGTTCAAAAAAAAAAAAACATAACTTGAGTTTGTAATCATAACAATATATATATTTTTAGCCTGTGCACTATAAGTCCTTATGATACAGATTGAGTTCCATTAGCAGATAACGATCAGATCAAGAAACATCATTTTTTTTTGAAACAGATAATGAAAAGATATATTAAATTAAAAAAAAAAAAAAAAGGAGATCTAGAAACAATTGAGGTAGCAGTCAACTGTTTCCAACATTCTTTTTGAGTGGAGTAAGACTGACTACAAGGGTGGCCCCGCAGCAGCCACTACATCTCTTGGTAACAAAAATATACTTCAGAGGTATATCAAGATTCAGTCTCCAATTCATACTTCAACGACAAGTCGTTCCTCATTCACATCTTTTTTTTAAAAAAATTCTACTGTAATTCTTTACATAATGACTCCAAAAAAAGAAAAAGAAAAAAAACCAACAAAAGAAAGACCAAGTCCCAGTTAGCAGATAATTATTAGATTAGAAAACAATCAAGGCAAGGTAAAATGTCACTCAACTCATCCTTGTCTCCTCGGCCGTCTCTCACATAGAAGATTTAGAATATGATATCGAGCAAGGTAAGCCCTCCTCCAGCACATTCTATACTTCACTGGCTCTAAAAAAATCCGTAATCGAAGAGGACTCCCCATCCCCACAACCAAGACTTAACAAGGGTCCCCAGCATCCCACCTCTTCAAAAGCAATACCCTCAAATCCATCCCATAACTCTCTCCTTCCAGTCCAACTTTGACTTGCTCCTCACCTTTTCAATCACGACAGCACCATTGTCCTTGACACCGTGGAAACCTCAGCACCTAAAAATATTTTAGAAATTGTTTTCCTTTCTTTTCTTTTCTTTTCCTTTTTTTTTTTAAACTTTTGGAAGGAATACTCGCAATAACACCTCAGCAAGCCCAATAGAAATACAAACGAGTTAGTGGAAATGACTAGTTTTAAGGGACCCAATAAGAGGCCTAAAATAATGTAATTTCCAATTCCAATAAGCTTTTCCCCCAAAATTAAATAATTCCTAAATACTTTAGTCCTCATTAATCTTTCTAAGAGGCAACTTACCTAAACTGACAGTATTAACCATAAATTATGGTTACAAATATTTTTCAGGAACTTCTCGGGAAGGTTGTATCTCAGAATGTTTTAACTTTTTGTTATTTTAGGGTTTTTATTATGGAAAACTGGAAAATAAAATATATAATATATATTTAAGAACAAAATTAGGAAAACAAATAATATCATGAATTTATCATGATATTTGTGTGATATTTTTGGGGTAAAAAAATAAATATGAAGACATCTCGATGATTTTTCAGAATATTGGGAAATTTTCAAGGTTTTGTTGTTTTATGAAAAATCTCAAAATATAGCGACATTTTTTAAAATATGAGAGATATTTGTGACTATGCTTTAAATAACATTAAATAAGTAAAGCTAGCCATACAGATATGGCAAAATTAACTTAAACTACTCATAAGAATGTAGAAGAAAGAATTTTCATTTCAAATATATATATATATATATATATATATATATATATATATATATATATATATATATATATATCCCTAAAATTCCTACACACTTCACACTTGAATAACATAAGCTACTCGTAGTAGTAGTAAAACAAAGTACCTGAACCACCGTACGATATTGACAACGTCACACTCATTTGGAAGAAAGCATGAGAAATTATAACAAATTAAATTGTGAAAATGCAATAAACAAATTCATGCCATACATAGGGAAGGTTCCAAAACATATAAATTTCCCTGTTCTTAAAACTTTTATGACATTTCTGAGAAAGAAGTATGTCAGGAACTGTAAGTACGCTGAATTAAAAATAAGGCCAAACAAGAGGTGTACTTCAACTAATCAGAGTTCAAAAAGAAGAATTTGACTTCTGATGAATCTTCAAGATGAACTCACATAGATACACAGAAGCCAAGAAGATTTCTTTCTGGATTTGTATTTATACCTGATTTCTATTTTTGTCAAGTATGCAAGAAGTACAAGAACTAATAATCCTTTATAAAAATTAGTACAGCTTTCAAAGAAAATTGCAAAGAGCGAAGAGAAAACCCTGCAGATGAAAATTTATTCTCACAACTCTTTAACTTCAGAAAATAGACAGCAGTGCAACAATTTCTAGTTTACTATGATACATTGATACTACCTATTGCTTAAAATGGCATTAGTTAGCTTTCAAAAGTCAGATTTTGAATTAACAAGCAACATGTTAACAACAAAATAAAAGAAACGGTGAAATGCTGTTACAAATCATGTAACCACTTATACAATCTCTAATGCCTAGTGCAAGCTACGATGCAAACCTCCAGATACTACAAAGGCCACTAAAAGGAAAAAATTAATGGCTAACACGAACAAAACTTTTTCTTATTACTCACGGGGCACACATTAGCAGCATCAATTAATATTATAAATGCCAAAAATAGCTAAACTGAAAATTGAAGTAGAAGCAAGGACAGTAGAACGCCCAGCTATCTCATACAAATAGGAATTTAAAATTAGATAATATCAATGAGCTTACTTTGGAGAAAAAAGAACCACAGAGTTCAGGAGCACGATACCACCTGGTAGCCACATAATCCTTCAAAAGAAAAACAAATAGAACAAAATAACTTATGAATGAAGAGCTTCACATGAATATGAATTGGAGGTTGTTATAAATTATATGTTATAATCAAATACATATATACTTTTTTTAATGGAAAATAAATTATATAATTAGAACATCAAAAGCAGATATCATTAGAATCCAGAAAGCTACAAATCAGTAGAGGTTTGAAGTTATAGAGAATATAGCTTCAAGAAACTACATGGAGAAGTTATAGAGAATACAGCTTCAATAAACTAAATGGAGGGGGCACACACTGTCCAGAAAATAGCAGATGGGGCATCATTAAATGATGCACGTGCAAGCCCAAAATCACAGATCTTCAATTTGCAGTCTGCATTAGCAAGGATATTTTTGGGCTTCAAATCCCGATGGAACACGTTTGCTGTACACAATAAAAAAAATTCTATCAATATCGCTGGGAATACAAAAGCAAAATTAAAAGGCTATAGTATCGAAAGAAAACATAACCTGTATGGATATATTTTAGAGCTCGAAGAAGCTGGTATAAGAAAAACTGATAATGTTCAGAAGTAAGATCATCATTTGCCTTAATTACTTGGTGAAGGTCAGATTCCATCAATTCAAAAACAACATAAATATCTTTAAATTCTCTTCGAGATGGAGGGAGCATTATATGCTTAATTTCTACAATATCTGGATGGTGAAGCAGCCGAAGGAGCTTGATTTCTCTGAGAATGCGGGTGGCATCAGAAACATGCTCAAAAACATCATTGATCTTCTTAATTGCCACCCTCTCCCCAGTGTGGGCATCAATTGCAGACCCAACAACGCCATAGCTTCCTTTGCCAATGACCTCTTGTATTTGGTATTGACTTGCCTCCCCATACTCTGTGAAGAAATCTGTGTCAGCAGAACCCTGAGTAAAATAAAGAAATCTTAGTAACCCTAGCAAATGTATTGGTAGATAGATGATTTGAGACAGAAAAATAGCATAAATACTTTTAAGTTAGCAACACAACAATAAGCAGTTTATTCCACCAACACTATAGTGAGAAAGTAATAGATGGGATAAACGATGAAAGAATAAGAAATTTATTCTGAATGCTATTCATGAATACTTCTTGCGAGACCAAAAAATTTCAGAAAGCACACTGCCAGATGAAGTGATGTTTAAAAACACAACGAGATAGCTTGAATCTTTTCCTCTTCTTCTTCCATATAATCTATTATTGTCCCTATATGGCTATTCCATTTGCAAAGGGTTGATTTGGAGCAAACAGGGCAAAGCCAAAGGCCTAAATTATGAAACACCTGCAGAAATAACTGGACTATGATAGTAATATGTCAGTGCCATGTGTGACGCATGTTTCTTTATGGGCAGTAAACAAACCTCATTTAGGAAGAAAAGGGAAAACCACACAATACAAGCAGTTGATGGGAAGAAATCCCAAAAGCAGTTGATGTAGCAAATCAGTCATGTACGATGGAGAATCTCTGATGTAACTACACGTTTAGATTGATTACTCAAACCGACGGATTTTTTACTGTGTTGATAGGTTCACTCATCCTTCCTGTGTAATTTTTCTGTCAGAAATGAAGTTCAAATTGGCTTGTTTGAGGGTCAAAAAAAGCAAAGACGCTACAAGAACTGACAAATTTAACATTTTGCTCATTGTTGGTGATTTCCAGATTCAGGCCTCAACCTAAGTATTATAGAGTTAAAAAGGCCTTCAGAATCAAACATCAGAATAAACGAAGGGCAGTAGAGAATCCGAACAGATGCAAACAGATCCAAATACCACTCAAATCTTTCTTACCAAAATTCAAAACAGTCCAGATCTTGATCACATCCAGGCAAATATAGGATTAGAGTGAACCACGTACATTCTTATGTGGCTCGATAATTTGTTTTGGATTTTAAGTACTGATTGTGTGTCCAAATTGATTATCAGACTGAAATTCATGTGTTTTTTTTTTGGGAATGGTAGCCAATTTTATTGCAAAAAAAAAGGGGGGGACCGAGATAGTCTATACAAGGAGCAGCAAATACAACATGGAAAAGGAAAAGCAAAATAAAAAACAAGAAATCAATGGGGAAGAGAGTCGAATAGCACCAAGGCTTCCTTAGAGACTCCTTCCCTTGCTAGGCCATCGGTTGGCGGAACGACGAATATGCTGGAAAACAATATAAGGTGATCCCAACCAATCCTGCATTTCATCAAAGAACCGATCAAATCTCCAAGGGTGATTGTGCGAACCTTGGAGCCATCAGATTATATTATTACGGGAGTCCCCTTCGACCATCACTTTATCCATTTGGTGTCTATCTAACAGCTTTATACATTGGTGAAAGGCGCGTACCTCTCCCTTAGTAGCAACGGCCACCCCTATGAACCCACAAAGGCCCAAATCACCTCCCCGAGTTCATTACGCAAGACACCACCTACACCGGCCTGGCCAGAATTCCCCAAATTAGAACCATCAAAGTTTAGCTTCAACAATCCAAGCGCGGGGGAACCCACTCTGGCACTATTTATGATTAATCTCTGCACTTAAGCACGCCTCTTTCCAACCATTCCATAAATCAAGGGCAGAGACAAATTTGAAACTCGGGTAGAGACAACTCATGAAATAGTCGGGGCAATAACTTTGATGAATAGGAAAGCTGACATTTTAGAGACACCTTTGAAGACTCTGGCATTCCTTTCTTTCCAAAGCACCCAAATGGTTGTTAAGGACACATTCCTTTAATTTTAAGCACAATAATCAGTTTTGGACTCATAATCGGTTCTAAAAATCCAAAACAAAAGGGCATAAGGAGGTTTCGAATTCCAAAATAATCAAGAAGGCAGGTACAGAGACCTTTCTACAACAGCTCCAGCGATTCCACAACGTGGAAAAAGAATAGGACTTTCAGAAACCATTTCAAGCATTGACCGAACAGAAACATGAAGAGAAAAATCCAACGACTGTAAATCCAAGCTTCTTACAAATCATAACACAATACACACAGGATGAATGAAACAAGCTAACCCAGTTGAATCTGGATTAAATGTTTAAAAATTGAATGCAAGGCACAAACAGGAGGGGAAAAAATAGTTATATCATGTGAAACTAACCAACCCAATGAAGAATGACAACAAAATAAGTCAAGGAATTGCGGAATAACTACCATATATGAAATGAAACTGACAGTGTTTGCATGGTATATTCTATAAAAGCATATGAAAATAAAAATAAAGAAGCAACTAAAGTAAACTTCATACACGTCTCCGTGGCTGTTTGGGATAAGGATTTACACAAATCCTTGTATGTTGCACATCTCTAGAGGAGATTCCAAAGAGACGCAACACGCCTCTAAACATTTTTTTACATTTCACCTTTGCAGAGAGTGTCCAAGTATTTTTGGCTACTTCAAGATAAATGGATTTTATAATACAGGATTTTATAAGCTAAAATCTTGATTTTATAAACTGAAACCTGGAATTCATAAGCTAAAACCTAGATTATACAATCTTGAAAATGTGCAATCCAGGTTTCAGCTTATAAAATCCAAGTTTTAGATATTAAAAACCTGGTTTTAGCTTGTAAAATCCAAATCCTGGATTTTACAATCCAGTAATATAAAATCCTAGTATCTAAACAGAGAGATAGTGTGTTTTGTTTAGAGTGGGAAAAGAAAACAATAGATTGTATATAAACCCTTCGTTAGATTTTCTTGACTATTTTGTTTTGTTGAAATTAACGAACTTTCTTGTTTAGAAAGAAATGCTTGATCTTTGTAGAGTCCAATAAACTACTAAAAAAAATCAAATAATCCAACACGTCTTAAACTAAACGAAGAAAACAAAAACACAAGCAAACAAACATAAGAAGAAACAAAAGCAGTTTCAAAGAGAAAAGATCAAAACAAAATGAAAACCCTAAGAAAGAAAACCCTTATAAGAAGATTAAAAGGGGATGGGAATCTGACCTTCTTGTTCAAATCGATCCCGGCCATGATTTTGTTTCTTTTGGGGACCCTGATGAGATTCAAAGCAGAGATCTCGAAATCGTGTATAATCTTGAGCAGCTGCTGTTCGTGGTTATCTTGGTCTTGGTGTTTTTCAGGGCTTATAAAAATTTTGGAGGGTTTATTAGAAGAGAGGCATTGAAAGCAGCGAAGAAGGGCATCCAGGAGAGCTCTTCCCCCCATATGAAGTAGATCGGAGAGCCAGAGCCTAATGATCTCAGCATTCCCCGCTCCTCCCTACTTTTCCTCCCAAACCTCCACCTCCACCTCTCGCTCTCTCTCTCTCTCTCTCTCTCTCTCTCTCCGAAATGTGTGAGAAAAATAACAGGGTCGATATCCTTTCCCCCTTTTACGGACCGATGTCCAATAATAGAAAGTCTGATGTAAGCTATACATATAGTTTATTTTAGGGAAAATTACATTTACACCTCTCTAGTTTCATACACATACACATCTACCCTGTGGTTCTAAAAGTGACAACCACACCCCTATGGTTTCAATGGGTTTTTCAAGGCGGCGAGGTGGAAATGACCAAAATGCCCTCATCTGCTCAACTAAAAATTAGGGTTCCCAGACTTGAAAACTAAAAATTAAGGTTTGATTCAAATCCTTGTTTATTTATCAATATAAACCCTCGATGTAGGAGTTTTATTTGTCTTCATTCACACCATTATTTTGATTTGCATATAAATCTTAATATTTTAGGGCTTTTTAAAAAATTTATCAATGTTTTTTTCTCGAAATGTGGGTTTGATGTAGCCATGGGGTGGGGTTTCATTGTCTATGGTGGATGTGACGGTAGTGGCCGGAGGTGCGACGACGGCGGTGGGAAATGGCGTAACCCTAATCCCTCTCTAAATGAGGGTATTTCTGTCCTCAAAATATTAACCATGATTAGTTTCACTCTTTCTGTCAAGTTAAACTGACGGACCTTTGATGGAGGGGGTATAGTTGTCACGTTTAGAATCACATGGCTAGAAGTGTATGTGTCAGAAACTAGAGGGGGTGTAAATGGAATTTTCCCCACTTCTTTTTTTTTGGGTGATGATAAATTCGCACCCCTGGATAATTCAGACTCCTTTAGCATGAATTGACCTCAAAAAGCGTTAGAGTCTGCCACATTACTTCCTTTTTGTCGTTTTTAACGCAGTGCGAATTATCTTATAGGGTGTGCGAATTTATCATCAACAGTAGTGCGAATTATCTTATAAGGTGTGCAAATTTATCGTCTACCTTCACTTGTTTTGAAAAATTACAGCAGTATAACGGAAAGTGGCTATTGATACTGAGACTAACATATTTTAACAAGGAGTGCTCCAATGGGATGAACATGCGGTCGTTTAAAGGGTTTTAAGAGCTTTTTGAGAAGCTGTCTGTCTTTTCTATTTTAATCGGCTTGTTAGAGCTTTTGTGGGAATTCGAGCTCTTTACACAATAAGACGAGATGAGTTAGTGCAGTTGTCAGAATATGATTGTGCTGGAATGCTGGTATCTTTTTCCAAACTAAAACAAGTTTTAGCTATAATTGGCCTTGTTTCTTTCCCTTTATTCACAGATATAAGTCAGCGGCCATTTTGGAGTTTGGCTTTCTCATGACTCAGCATTTGTGAGAGAAATTGGATGGGTCTGTCCTATCTGTCATACATCTCCACCGTTTACTGATTTAGAGCCATCGAATCATTTATCTTTTCTACTTGATCGCTCTGAGGAAAGTGGGTCCCATCATTATTACAATAGAGGTTGATGACGCATGGAGGATCACACATTCCACGTGGACTTGATGGCCAAATCTCCTTCCATACACAGGCCGTGTTTACGGTGAATGCGGAGTAGTGATATAGTGCGTCGCAACTTAGATGGGCCAAAGACTTAAATTTATTGCAATTGGACAATCTCAGCCTTACAATAATTGAATGCTCTTCAAATGGAGAGAAGAAGAATCATTTTGATAAGAAAATGATATGGTGATGGGATGGTTACTGTTGTTTTATCGTGGGGTTGTGGGTCATCGATGATACACGTGACGAAGCAACAAGTGGACCTGATCATTTGGAATGTGTGCCATGTCTAAAGCAAAGATAGCGAGCAACAGATGCACAGAGGAAGAGATAAATGCTAAAGGCCCATTACAACTTTGATAGTGGATGTGACTGCTATAAGCTAACTCTATTTTAGAATTTGAAAAGCGATTGTAAGTTCAAAATTGATCATTATTGGACCCAAATTTAAACTTAGGCACAGTTCATTTCCGATTGTGAGCCCAAGCCGATCATTGTACTCAATATGTTGGGAGTGCGGGGAGCATGAAAAGTTCTGTAAAAACAAGAAAAATAGGCCCAATTTCACGCTCTTTCTCTGCACGCGTGCACTTTCTCCACTTTCTCCACTTGTGCCTTAACAATTCTCTCCCCTCCCCCTTTTCAACTCATCTTTTAGAGCACGTCTGGCAGCCTTGAATTTTTTTCATGACAAATTAGTGTCTCCAAGTGGTGAGAGAGGGGGTAACGGGGGCGAAGTGGTTAAAAATAAGGAAACTAGTGTCCCCAAGTGTTCAGAAGTGGCTAAAAAACAGGAAACAAAATACTCTACTCTAAATAGGATCCAACTTTTTCTTGATTTTTAGCCACTTTTCACCCGCATCTCAATTGATGTTGTTGCGGATTCCAAGCAAAAGCAAAGGTCCCACGTCAGAAAAGTTGAAGGATGTGGATGGGTTTATAAGGATTTGGCCACCCTCCCTTTAACGGCTAGCTTTTAGGGGTGAGTTCTACCCAGGTCCCAAGAAGTGGTGTCAGAGCCGGGGTGTGGTAACCCGATGTGCCTTTAAGAGAGGAAAAATCCCTCGGGGAAAACTCAGTAACCCGGGTGTGCCTCAGAGGATGGTCAAATCCCCTCGGAGAAGATCTCATAGTTCCCACGTTGCCGCCACGTGGAAGGCCAAGATTATCCACGTTGCTTCCACGTGGAGAGGGAGATTGTTGGGGGTTCCATGCAAAAGCAAATATCCCACTTTGGAAAAGTTGAAGGATGTGGATGGGCCTATAAGGATTTAGGGCGAGATTATCCACATTGCTTCTGCGTGGAAAGGGAGATTGTGTTTGGGTTCCACGCAAAAGCAAATAGTCCCACATCGGATAAGTGAAGTGGATGGGGATGGGTTATAAGTAGGGCTGCAACTTGGGTCGGGTTTTACCCGACCCGACCCGCATCGACCCGACCCGAAAATAGCTTGGGTTGGATTCATGTTTCTCGGGTTTCGGGTCGAGCCGGGTCTACGATCTAAAAGCCCGCATGAATCTCGGGTCGAGCTGGGTTTGAAGGGGCCCGACCCGACCCGAGTTACTTAAGTTATGGTATGTATTTTTTTCTTTCTAAAACTTTGTTACTTTAAAAGTGAGAACTTAAAAGTAAAACTCACGCAGGCACACAATCACAGGGACTCTTTCATCTTCTGTTGGTTTCTCCCCTTTAGCTCTAGGGTTTAAAGTTTCAACTAAATAGTTAATGCACTAAATAGTTTGTTGTTTATCTCATATGAGTATAATCATTTTCATTTAGTAATGCATCAATTTATTCTCTTTGGACTAGTTATTAGTTAATGCACTAAAGAGTTTGCCATGCTTGAGTTTTCTACTTCTATGAGTTGAGTTGCCTTGCCAAACAAGATTTTTCCTTAAAAAATTGCGTCAACGGAAAAAAAAACCCGACCCGACCCGAGATTTATCATGGGTAGGACCGGGTTTGGGAATCATAGGTTTTCGAGAAAAAAACCCGGCCTGATCCGACCCGAGATATTTCTCGGGTAGGGTTGGGTTCTTCAAAACCCGACCCGAGTTGCAGCCCTAGTTATAAGGGGATGGGCACCCTTCCTCTAACGGCTAGCTTTTAGGGGTGAGTTCTACCCGGTTACATTCCCTACAAATTAATGGTATCAGAGAGCTCAGGGCGTGGTAACCCCGGATTGCCTCTGAGGGTGGGAATGTCCCTTAGGGAAGATCTCGGAAGCCCCAGTGTAGTTATCTCGTGGTTCCCACGTTACCACCGTGTGGAGGGGCGAGATGGTCCACGTTACTTCCATCGGATAAGTGAAGTGGATGGGGATGTGTTATAAGGGAATGTGCACCATCCCTCTAACGGCTAGCTTTTAGGGGTGAGTTCTACCCGGTTAAATTCCCCTACATATTGTTGGGGGTTCCATTGAAAAGCAAACATCCCACATAGAAAAGTTGAGGGATGTGGATGGGCTTATAAGGATTTGGGCTCCCTCCCTTTACTGCTAGCTTTTCGCGGTGAGTTTTACCTAGGTCCCAACGGAAGCTCTCTCAATTCTCTCTCCTCCTCCCACCGTCCTACTCCTCTCTCATCATTTGGAGAGAACAATTGAACAATTTATAATGAGAAAAAATTCAGGGCTGCCAGACATGGCCTTATAGTTGAACCCGCAGATATTCCATGAAATATTTTTCATGGTTTCCAAACATGGCTTGGGTCTGTTTGGTTGCACAATTTTGGGGGTTTATCAGGTGTTTTGACTAGTTTTGGGATGCCACATCATCTTCTAGAAGTATTTGGTTGCATGTCCTGATTCAAACTACTATATACGAGAACACTCGTCTTATCTCTCCCTTCTCTGCTCATATGTCATTACTGTTGTCCCCCCTCCAAATTACTTTAAAAAAGGTGATTTTTTTCTCTAGTACTCTCTCTCTCTCTCTCTGCTCACATGTCATTACTGTTGTCCCCCACCAAATTACTTAAAAACGGTGATTTTCTCCTCTCTGCCTTCTATATCACTCCCTTATGTTTGTAAAGACAATCCGACAAGGAAACTAGTTAACTTGGCAACCAAATACTACTGACCATCACTCTACAAGGAGATTGCTTCACTGCTATTACACATGCTGAGTACTTCAATTCTAATCCATCACGACTATACAAAGCAACTACGTGCAACCAAACTTACCCTCATATGTCTGTTTGGCTGCAGGTATTTATGTCGGAGAGCAGTGATATAAGTAGTCGAGATGGAGGAGATGAGCCTTGGATTTACCAAGAACTTACCTTGTAGAATAATGGTAAGTAGTGCTTCGTTGTCAACTCCGAAGAGCAGTGGTAGGGAGCGTCATTACCAATAAAAAGAGAAGAGAGAAAAAGGCATCATTCCCAAGAAATCCAAGCAAAAAACTACATTGCCCTCTTAGGTGTCTTAAGGATGTGAGAACTTCACAAGTAATAAGCAATCATCCTTAGCTACATCGACTACTTGGTTTCAGAATAGCCATATCCCACTAGTTAAGCAGCAGGCCGGATGGGACAAGAATGTGATCAGAAAAGGAGGCTCCAAGATGAGCGCATCTTCCCTCTCCCCCTCAAATTTGGGCTTGCGTTACATTTCATTCACCTCATATCGGCTTAGTATTTAATGCCGATAGTATATATCATTTTGCGTTTATCGTATGCAGGTGCCAAATATTATCATGAGAGTTACTAAGCATTCTGTTGGGCTCCACTACACACTGCCAATCGTGAAGTATCTATGTTATTTTAGATTTTGGCATTTGAGCATATCATTCTCTCATAAAGTATGAGAGGGTGTAAATGGATATTCGGAAATTCGATTACCGTCCGTATCCGAATCCGTTTAAAGCGAATATTATCCGAATCCGTTTCAAGCGGATATTATCCGAATCCGTTTATGAGATATCCGGCTCTTAGCGGATGCGAATCTGGTAAATAGTATATCCGATCCGTTTAACATCCGAATCTGAGAAGTAAATCTTTTTTATTTATTATTAATAATATCATTAATATTTATTTTTAGTAATGACACACTATCTTTTGTTTCTATAAGAAAAGTGAATATTCTTTTTAGAAAAATAAAAATAAAAACAAAAATAGCCCAAACCCATTCTATCATATACAAAAAAAAGAAGGAAAAACCTGAAAACCACTACCAATACTATCATCCATCCCCATCCCCATCGCCTCCCTCTCTCTCTCTCTCTGCCTTTGTTTTAAAAGGAAGAAGATAATCTCATATATTTTAGGGTTTGAGAGTTAATTTTGTGAAGAGAATGTAGAGGTCTAGTTTTAGGGTTTGGAAAACTCATTCGAGTAAGTAGGAGAAAAAAGATAAAGTGCTGCAATAAAATCTTCGAATTTACCGGATAAACGAATACGGATAATATCCGAATTCGAACAATATCCGACAGATACGAATTCGGTAATAGATATTAAATATCCGTCGAATCCGAATCCGAATAGTGTATAGTGTATTCGAATTCGTATATAGCCATATCCGCTCCGAATTCGATCCGTTTACACCCCTAGAGGGATATGATATTGGCATTCCGTTTTTTTATGTTGGCACTTCCTTTTTTTATATTGAACTTCTCTTATTAGCAGTTTTTCAACCGTAACAGTCCATATAAAAATAAGATAGATATCTCAATATCTAAACGATGGAGTGCAGATATCAGTTCTTCGTATGACACATTTACAGCATATATTATAAAAGATACTAAATTAATGAACAACTTAGAAGACCATTCCAAGCACCAGTGGTCTAGTGGTAGAATAGTACCCTGCCACGGTACAGACCCGGGTTCGATTCCCGGCTGGTGCAGCTATTTGTTTAGTTTTTTGGGCAGGTGCTTTAGTCACATGCATCTGGACTTCTGAAAAAACTAAGGGCACCCTTGCAAGCTGCAAGAAGGTAGCCGCAAGAGCGCTCTGTTGGATCTACATCACCCAAAAGCATCTAAACTCTTTTAATCTGCATTTTCTGTGCTTGTTTTAAAATCACAGTTGGTTGAAATGGATCCGATGGGGAACGGACGCCCTTCAATTTAGCATTTCTCAGAAGAAAAAAAATATTATCATAATCCTTCACTTTTACTTGGTGTTGAGTAGGGGTGCAACTCGGGTCGGGTTTTGAAGAACCCTACGCTACGCGAGAAATATCTCGGGTTGGGTCGAGTTTTTTTCCGGAAAACCCACACTTCTCAAACCCGTACCTACCCATGATAATTCTCGGGTCAGGTCAGATTTTTTCACATTGACACATTGTATAAAAAAAAAACAAATCTTCACACAAAAAATCTCTAAATTTATGTAATCAAGTGTATAAATTTAAGAAGGAAACTATATTTCCACATCGCAAACATGATCACCTCAATGAAAGCAATTATACCAATATATTGAAAAATAATTTGCTATGTTAAAAATGTAATACTACACCTACATAAGTCGGGTCGGGTTTCAAGTTTTATTTTTTTAAACCCAACCCTACCCAAGATTGAGCCAGGTTTTAAAACTAAAACCCGACCTACCCAAGGCCCATGATTTCTAAACCCGACCCATGCTATTTTCGGTAGACCTGGCAAACGGGTAACCCGCGCGGGTACGATACCCGCGGATACGGGTAAAAATTACCCACGATTCTACGGGTAGGTTTTTCATGTACCCAGACCCAACCCGCGCGGGTTGGGTAAACCCACTGGTTACCTAGGACTAGTGGGATTTTAAAATGGAAAAAAACAACTGGGTGGTGTTCACATGCCCAAAAACTGGGTGGTGTTCACACTTCACGAGATAAAAAGCAGATGATTTTAGGGAATGAAAAGTTGAAAACAAAAGAAAAACTTAACCCTAGTTTTGACGGGTAACCCACAGGCACGAGGACCTGACCCAGACCCACCTGCTGGTCACGGGTACAGGCCGGGTGCAGGTTTTTTTTTCGACGGGTGGAAAATTGGTACCCGTACCCACAAATCTTACTACGGGCCAGGTGTACCCGCGGGTATGGGTCCCATTTTGCCGGCTCTAATTTTCGGGTCGGGTAAAAGCCTACCCAAGTTGTACCCCTAGTGTTGAGTAATAAATCACTCATTTTCGGACAAAAAATAGGAATGCTAAACTAAAGGGCGGCCTTGCACCAGCCACAAGGGTGGCCCATTGGACCCACATAATCAAATTGAACTTTAATATGCATCTTAATACAATAGGAGGAGCCCTTCAGTTTAGCATTCCTTCAAAAAAATGCATCTTAGTACAAATCATCATTTTAAATCTCCTAGGTGTGGACATTATCGCTGCAACCAATTAGCTATTTAGATCCTGTTCTAAGGCTCATTGCGAGTAATATGCACCACTTTTCAGCAGATTTTGTCTTATTCATTTAATTCATCTGACGTGGCAGCTCTCACATGCAGCAGCCAGCGGAGAAATGCCTTTCTGCGATACTCCTTAGCAAATCCCTACATTTGAATTACATTTACATGGGAAAAGGGCGGGGGGAGGGGCTAATATTCGTAGTTGTCCATTTCAACAAAGAAGTCAGAGGAAGGACGTCATGGTAGAATTAGCTTCCATGGAAAAAGCAGGTTCCTTCTCTGATGGCTTACCTAATAATCCTAACCTTCAACATCAAATATTCTTAAAATCAAACTCTTTCTTCTTCCTCCTCGCTTCGTGGTGGAAATCTTCGCCATGTTTTCCAAGCTCTCCCCTTTCCGCAGCAAAGCCAATCGTTATCAGGTGCGTAACTCACGTCCTATGTTTTTTTTTTTTTCAGCCCTAAACGCCCAAATATTGTCCCGATCTTATGATTCAATTGTCAAATCGGTTTGACTTCTGTCATTTTAGTTTGAATTGTGGACAAAGTTTTGCTTTTTACCACTAGTGGACGGTTATGATCGTCCGATCTACCAATCTTTTTCTTTTCTGAAATTTTGATTTCATTTTTTTTTTTTTTTGGCTGGTCTCTCTTCCGCTGGATAGCGTTACCGATTTTCATCATGGATTTGAGAGCTGTGTTTTTATTCATCTTCTCAAATACAGAATTTAGTTTGATTTCTCGAGCTTTATCGTTCTAATTTTTTTTTATCTTTTTCTTTTTGATGTGATTGCTCCGGTGTAATTGCTAACATCAAATTCAAATCACTTTGTTTGAGAGTGAGACAGAAAATGCTTTGCGCAGTGTGGGGACCACCACGTAAACTGTCTAATGAGCCCCACAATTATTGTAAACGATTCTTGAGGAGACAAATGATTTGGTGTGGAACACACCAACCAAGAAGGATTATAGTGGTTTAGTCAGCCTATCCTAAGCCGTAGAACCAGACATTGATTTTTTTTATTTTTTTTTGTTGAGAATGGCAGCCGAAAAAATGAAATTATGGAGGAAGGGAATCATGTAATGCCAAAGATTCCTTTGACACACCCTCACAAGCTAAACTATCTGCCACCTCATTGCCGGAACGACGGATATGATGTAAGTCTATGGCACACGACCGGACCCAATCAAACATCTCAATAGAAAAACCTATCGAATCTCCAAGGCGACTTGTGGGATCTTCTTTAGCCACCGAATTACATTCAAGGACTCCCCTTCGATCATCACATTCTCTCAATGTTGCCTTACTAACAACTTTATACCTAGGTGCACTGCCCACACCTCCACTTTCCAAGCATCCGCCTCCCCCAATGGGGCCAGCAATGCCCAAATAACCTCCCCACTATCATTTCTCAAGACTCTCCTAATGCCAGCAGGAGCGGGGTTCCCAAGACTAGATCCATCAAAGTTGAAAAGAAGAATCTCTTTTCCTTGTAAACCTAGGATCATGGTATTCAATATGTTTTTTTTGGTAGGTAAGCTGGGATTTGGCAGTGACCCCTACCGGTTTATTAGATAGTGAGAAAGATGTTACATTTATGGGTACAAGACACCATCCCTAACTCGGAACACATGTGAGAGGGAGATCCAAAAACTCTGGGTAGACAAAAACAAGACACTAAACTTAAGAGTTCAAACCGCTCAACACTCTTAAGTTACATAATCAGCCGACTTTATAAGATTATGTTGGGATCTTTGGGAGCGTCTTATGCAATTCTTCTTCGGAACCTTCTGCCATGGTTAACCTTCGGAGTTATTGTGATTCGTCAATAATTCGTCTTCCGAGGCTTCTCTCCTTAGTTTCCCACTCAAGACCTACTTGGGAGGGTGACTCCGCTCCCCCTATCATTTCCTTGTCATTTTCTAAAAATTCTATGTGCAATACATTGGATTCTTCTTCTCGGCTCGCTAGTTGGGTCTTTCGGCGAAGGACAACATGGAGCTCATCTTTACTTTTCTTCTCCGACTTTTTTTTAATCTCAATTGCAATTTTTGTCTCCTATTGTCTTCTTTCCGGTGCGACTGGTATGGTATTGCTATCATAGAGAGTCTTCTGGTTTACAAGCCTCCGTTCTTGAGAAAAAAAATTCCTCAATATCGCTAGTTTTTGTGGCACGTAGTGGTTGAGTGATTGAAATCTTGGCAGTTGTTGCAGGCTTTGGCTTCCAATCATACTCAACTTTTGGTACTGAACCCCCATAGGAGTGGTGAGTTTTATGGTATCAGGATAATTTTTTCGGGCATCAATCTCTACACGAAACCTTGCATAGCTAAGCCTTGACGCTTCTGCTGTAGGGATATACATATAGAGAGGTTTCCCGATTACGGGCTGATTTGCTGAGATTATGGTGTGTCTAGAATTGGAGTTGGAGACCTGGGAGCCAAATCCAAATGGCAATCACTGTTACACTCATACACTCAAGGAAGATCTCTGGGGTCCATCTTTGTAATATCAGTGGTCTGCCTACATAAATGTGGGTTGTTGTTTCTAGAGCATGAGCGCAATCTTCTGGGTTTGTGAATTTGAATAAGAAGAATCTGTTGTTCAAAGCATATAGCTGAAGCTTCCCTTTTTGGCTCCATCTCCATGCGAGATAGTCTCTGAGAGCTATGAAGTATAGTCGTCTACCTAGAAAGTACCCCACTATGCAATTTGACCATTTACTTGCAGCCTTCCCTGCGTCCTCTTCGCTGAAAATTACTTATGCATCTTTTTCTTCCTCGTCCAAAGGGATGTGATCTAGCTTTGTGATTTGGGCATGGCTGGATTTTGCCTCGAGCAGATGGTTCATTTCCTTTGGCTGGCCAGAGTTCACCTCGAATAAACGAGTCCATTTTTTTGGTGGATTGGAGGTGTGGCAATGGATGCAGGTGTGGTACTAGATGGATCATCTTTTAGAAATGGGTATTCAATATGTGGTGATGACAAATCCGTTTGAGGTATTTAGAACTAATATAATTTAACCATGCATTAAAATCTAGAATACAAAGAAGATTGAAAAGTTACATCCATCAGCCATGGTGATGATCAATCTGGGCTGGATCTTTTACTATCTCTCCAGTTGACTAGTTCACTTGGAGATCTCCTTTTAGTAAGTTAGATGGCAGCATAGACCGACCCATTATTTTTAGACAAAGACCCATTAGAGTTCCATCCACAATTGTAGTTGAATCTAGGGCTACACTAATCATTCATGTCTCAATAAGGATGAGATGCACTGATTACCCATATACCATCTAGTGATCACTTTTGTCAACGGGTAACTCAATAATTTCGGACTTAATCTCATTCATCGATCTAGACCGTTGATCTTAGACCAATGATTGCCCACATAAGATCTTACATTCATTTCTTACACCTTTTTGTAAATCAAGATCAATTGATTAGGATCGTCCATCCACTGGATCAACCTCACCAATCACCATGAATGGTGGAGCCTACCAACCTACATGTGATGGCCCCCACGATGTTAAAACTGATGTGTCTGCTAAAAGAAAAGTACTTTTATTACAAAACTCATTGTTTCAGCTGGAAAACAACCCCGATTGGATCACCCATTCTAGTTTTTATATCCACTGTTCTTGGGACTCTTGTTTACCGTTGTAGGGTCAGTTTGGGTGTGCATCTAAGTTGCATTTTGTTACAATTTGCATGTAAATTGCAATCTAAGAAGGCTTTTTGGGTTGCGGTCTACACACAACTAGTAGTCTAGTACCCAAAATGCAACTGAGTTATATACCATTATTAGGAGTATGCACACTTCCAATCTGGTGTTCAATTAAGAAAACTATATTCTTCTCTTTGCAGAAAGGAAAGCATACTCGTTATGGCCAGATTGATTCAGGCCTCCTTACTGATGAAGATGATTACATTTCAAAGACAAATCCATCCTACTCAGCATCAGAATCATCTCTGAGTGATAAATCTAGTTCTGGTGTCCCCCATAACCGGTTTGGCGTCCGAAAGTCAGACGTTTCACCTTTATCAACCCAAGCCTCAGAGGGAAATTCAAGCCTGAGATCTTTCGACCAATATTCGACTTATGATAATTCTAGTTCCGATGTCCCCCATACCCGGTTTGGCTTCCAAAAGTCAGATGTCTCAACTTTTGCAACCGAACTCTCAGAAGAAAATTCAAGCCTGAGATCTTTCGAGCAATATTCGACACATGATGATGCTAGAGATAGCCCAACAGCCTCTTCTATCCATACTGAGGAGATTGATATTGGTAACCCGGCACTTCTTTCTTATGAAGATGCAGAAGAACAATTCTTGCAAGAGCATGAAGGTTATTTTGAGCACCTGTCGGTGGACTATGTTCGGAAGGATCAATATCCTAAGCTTGAAATGCAAAACCTTGTCTATCTGGACTACGCAACTTCTCCATTGTACTCACGCTTTCAGGTACGTGGTTTAGTTCCTTCTGAGAAACAAATGCAATGAGCTTAGCTTTTACTTCATGAAATTAAAGAATTTTGCCAACCATCAGCTGTGTCCATTTTGTTTTTCATTGGACTTGTCTGCATTTTATTATCAGGTGGAACAGCACATGCGGGTCCTACTTGAAGATGAGGGCCCATACTTGGGTGCACTCTCTACCTTTGACAATCCATCTGCATACCTTAAAACATACATCAACAAAACTTGCAACTACCTTCTAAAACTTTTCAATACAACCCAGAATGACTACACCATAATTTTCACTCCTGGCCTAGCATGCTGCTACCGACTCTTTGGTGAGATGCACCAATTTCAGAAAGGTAGTCTTCTTCTTGTCACCGAAGACAACCATGAGTCTGTTCGGAATGTGGTGAATTCTGCAGTCCTTTCTGGAGTGAAAACAGGGCCAGTGCCCGTGAGAAACAAGGACTTGTGTATCCATGGAAATGAAATGCACAAACTGCTTAGAAGGCGTGGTTGGGGCAGTCTTGGATGCGGGCTCTTGATATATCCTGCTCAGTCGTGCCTATCGGGAGTCCGTCATTCCCTGAATTGGATTATTGATGCACAACAAAATGGATGGAAAGTCCTTTTAGATGTCTCCAGCGCCTTACCCACGCTTACTGTTGATCTGTCTTTATATCAACCTGAGTTTGTTGTGGGTTCCTTGTACCACATGTTTGGATATCCTTCAAATGTTGGGTTTTTGCTTGTTCGGAGGAATTCTCATTCCGTTTGCACTCCAAAAGGATCCAATCAGTTGAAGATAGCAGAGTTGCCAGAGCACGGAAGGGCTGTCCATATTGTAACAGAAGGCGATACCTTGAGTCTTCACACATTTGCAGCTTTCAGTTTTGGCTTTGAACATTTGGAGAACATTGGCATTGTTGCCATTCAGAAGAGGGTAGAGAGCTTGGCCGCTTGGTTGTTTCAGACTCTCAAGTCATTGAAGCACAAGTTTGATGTGAAGCCATTGTTGCAAGTAAGTTCTATTAACTATTATCTTTGATATGATGAGGCAAAACAAAAGAAAAGGTGCTATATTGATTCCTCTACATGCTTGGAAATTGAAGACCCATCTTAGCACCCGAATTCACAAAGCTTTAGTTGGTCTCATCCAAGTGAAATAAGTGTCTCCTCTACATACTACTGCATTTGAAAGTCCACGACCTTCATCTAAAATTTTCAATTCTCTTCAATACCCAATATGTCTAGATATATAAAACAGTTTATAATAAACCAGACTCATCTAGTGGAAACTTCATAGTGAGAGGTCAATGAAGAACTTCAAGTTGTTGTTTTCAATTAGAAGGGTTGCAGCTAGAAGGATTTCATTTGAGGGGAAACCAAAAAAAGAAAAAAGAAACTCTTCCATCTGTGAAAAGAATTTCAAACCATGTAACCTGGGGTGGGGATACACTATGTCAAAAAAAAAAAGAATTTCAAACCAATGCTTCTTCTCATTCTTTCAAAGCCCAAGTGTCACTGTAGCTTTGCCAGGAAAAAATAGTGTACTCCTATAAAAGCTACAAATAGTCCTTTTTAAAACGAAAAAAAAAAACTATGTTTTACAAAAATGAAAATCCCAAGGGAGAAATAATTTGGCCTTGCCAATTTTCACTAGGAAACTGGAAAAAAAGAAGAAGAGAAAAATAACAAACGAAAGAAAAAATATCAAATAAGGAAAGATGAAGGTGGTGATTTCAAAGATAAATTTAAGAAAAAAAAATATAAGAATAATATTTGCAAGTAGCCAAACTAAACTCAACAGAAAATGAAAAAAAAAAAAAAACAATAATAATAAAGAAAGAAATTGTGTAAGGTAGTATTAGAATTTAGAACATTGTTTTTAACCTGATGAATTTTGATACATTTCCATGTTTTAACCCTTCCATTAACTGACTCTGAAGGCCATCATCTCTGCTGATAATATTAGAACATTGTTCATATAATGCTTTTTATTTTTCATAATATCTATGGAGTCCATGATGAATTTTGAAACTCTTCCATGTCTTTTATCTTTTGCGTTAACTTACTCTGAAGGCCATCATCTCCACTGATATGCATATGTATAAATTTGTCATGGTATGTCAGATTCATGGATCATTAGACGCAAAGTACAGAGGCTCTGTCTTGGTATTCAATGTCTTAGATTCAACTGGAAACGTATTTCCAGCGGGACTTGTTCGTAACCTGGCAGAGAAAAACAACATCTTCTTAGGTTGTGGTACTCTCAGCAGCCCCGATTTGGCTCTCCTTTTACACCAGAAATCCGACAGACAAGCAGGCAGTACGAGTGTTTATGCATCCACCTGTCACTTATCAGTAGTCCGAGTGTCGCTGGGCCCAGTCACAACATTTGAAGATGCCTACAGGCTGGTGCAATTCTTGTCTGACTTTAGGGATGAAGATTACATGTCATCTGAAGCTGTTGGGTATGTGGAAGAGCGCAATGGTTACTGTTAAAGGGATAAAATGAGTTTATGGGTTACCATTAAAAAAAAACAAATGAGTTTGTGGGTACTGTGGAATCCAGATGTAGGGCTTGGTTAGTATTCTAGGAAACTATTTTTTGAGAACATTATTATTTTTGAGTCTTTCAGATTTGATTAAGGAAAAGGACTAGAATAATGGGAATTTGTGTATGTAGAACCCATTAATCATTGTAATACATTTTGTTAAATTCACTGTCTTTTAGATTGAAGGACATCAGACTTTAGCCAAGCTCCATTCAAACAATATAGGTGAAGCTCTCCGTTCCAAGAAGGAAGAGTCATGCATTACATTTTCAAGGAGGCATCCAAGGCTGGATCAATGCGAGATATACCATCATGCGAAATTGAATCTACTTACAAACTAAAAAATGAGTCCGCATTACATTTTTTCCCAGTTTCTAGTGATGTAGGATCGATTATAATTATGATTATATTCCTGTCTTTACTCTTCCAAGTCCACTGTCGATAAATTGCTATCATCCAAAAAAACCTGAGAATTTTCCACAAGTACAACCATCTGGATTGCATCTCAATCTTATTTGAAGAAAAAAAATAGAGGCAGAGAGAATATGGATCTATATCTAACAGATAACTAAATAACCAATAAATCATTTAAATAACAAATAAATCAATTTTATCAGTTGAGATATTGGCCAGTTAATTCTATTTTATTTCAGACTCATAATCCAATAGATCAGTCGATATCTTGGGCGATATGAGATGTCCTTGGCTTATATGTCAGATAAATATATGTTGAAAAACTGAGATGGGTTCAGCTCAGCCATTTAACTTTTATCAGCAAATCAATAAAGGCAATCTTTATGGGCCAATGTATTGGTTTTTTGGGTATATGTTTTCCAAAATAAATACACATCTTGTATCCGATAGGGGACAATACCGAGATATACCAAATTACCGATAACTCAGCCAAGATAGATACTATGATTGCAAGTGAACTTGACCTATTTGTATTAAATCTCTCACCATAAGTCAAGGTAAAAAGTCAGCTTCTATGTTTATCTACAACTCCTTAGGCCCTGTTTGCTTAGGATTTTGAGAATTGATTGTCATTTAGAGTCAAAGCATCAAAGATATAGATGATCATGGGTCAGAATTTCAAAATCACCCTCAACAGTTAGACATTGAGGGATTTTCACCATATTACTATTTCAGAAAGCTGGCTTTTGTAACATTTTCTCCTATTACAAGATTTGCACCACTAGTTATGGCAAAAAGTGCAAAAATTATACAAAACTGCTGTTACAAACCAGAGGAACTCTAAAATCTGCAAGAACTACGTGCGTATTCAATCTCTTTGTTGCAGCTTTCCATCAGAATGGTGTTACTTGGTTCTTGTAGTTCTGTGAGCCCTTTCAAAGATAGGATTTTCCAGAAGTTCCTTAGCAGATGGTCGTCTAACAGGGTCAGGATCCAGCATTACCTGACAAGATTATGGAAGCAGAAACAAAGATAAGAAAGATATTACGCATTCCTGAGCAATAAAAGAAAGAAAAATGTATAGCTTTGGTCTAGGATCCTCACCCTTTCTCAGCTCTGTTATGAATTCATTATTAATTGAGAAAATGTTAATAAATATCAACTATTTTCTTGACTGAAAAAAAAAACAGAAATCAATGAAGTTTCATAATTGGATATGGGTAAGATTCTGTTCACTTCAAAATGAAAATTAACATCTTCTAATATCTAAAAGTGCAGTTTGGAATTAAACAAAAGAAGGGACTAATTTGTTTCCTTTGAGAACTCAGAAGACACTTGGATCACTGATTTCATCAATTTATTGGCTATGAAAGGTTATGGTCTTGTCACTTGAAAGTTAAAAGCCAAAACTAGGTTTACACAGCATTACAAATTAAAATATGAAATTATTGAAAATTAAAAAGCATTATTTCCTTCTTGAGCTCCGGAACCACTTTGATCAGTTAAAAACAAGAAAACGGTAAGTTAATCAATTTGAAGGTTTATGTTCTAAGTAAGATATATGTGACTTTATTGTGTACCTTCAGCAAGTTCTGAAATTGTATGGAATTCCCAGGAAGCAATGAGATCTTGCCCTCTCTAAGGTTTAAAAACTGGGGCCCAGACTCTAGCAACGGAGACCCTTTCACAAGCTCATAGATAGCAGCTCCTAATGAGAAGATATCGACCTTGTCAAGATGCTCGTACTTGTCGTTCAGAATTTCCTGAGGCATGTAGCGCGAATCACCTTCTTCAATGGGTAAACTTCTATCGATAAGTGTTGCGCAACCAAAATCCCCAAGCTTATAAATGCCATCTTTGACATAGATATTATCAGGCTTTACATCTAAGTGAGCTATCCCACGTTCATGTATGAACCGCAATGCCTTAGCAATCTGTACAAATCTTGGTCATAGTGATCAAAATTGACATTTAGTGAGGGAGCAGGAAATTGTGTCAAAACAGATATGAAATAGAAGACCGCTAGCAAAATGGAAATCTCTTTTGTAAAAAAAAGATGGAATCCTCTGTGACACATGCGCAAGAAGGATGTGAGCTTGAATCCCACAAAATGCCAAAAAGCAGTGGAAATGACCAAATCGTGGGTTTATTTCTCTTCCGTCTTTATTTTCCAAACAGAGTTCTGTTTTCGAAGTGTTTTCCTAAGAAATAAAAACGGGAGATAAGAGTGAAATGGTCAGCAGAAGCATAACCAGAACCCAGTAACATGTTTAAGTTAGATGATTAACAGAGCAATAATAGAAATAAACAAAGCAATTTTAAACTCTAAAACATTGAAAATCAGACAAAAATGTTTGAGAGGATGAAGACTAGAACTAGCTTCTGAGATATAAAGCATTTACATTATTGTCAAGAATATCACTAGCAATTTACAATTACAAAACAAAGACTTTCCTGGGACATTGAAATTAAGGTTTGGAAGTGACTTTTGCAAAGTCACTCATCCAATATTCCTCGGAACAATGACACATGACCTTGATAGTTACTTTGTAGGAAGCAAGTAATAAATGTGGTTCACTTTCCTGTCAACAAAAAGATAAAATTGCCTTGCCATTCTAAATAAATAAATCAATCAAATTGCATCTATCTTCAACAAGACCATGGATCGCTGTGGGATTCGGACTTTCTTCCATCTGCTGAATAATTCTCAACTAAGAGCACTTCATAGTTTCTGCACGTGTTATATTAAATACTTCTTCATTAGAGTTCATAGATGTACTGAGAAAAAGCACACAAACCAATAAATGAAAACCTACACCATCTGACTTCATAATTATCACAAGTGGCCATCTAAAGATAACAAAGAAAGGAAAAAGAAAAAGAAAAGCTTTCTAGATGGAGCAAGGGGAATGGCCTAGTAACCTGATACATTGCATCAAGGACTTCTCCCTCCGAGAATAAATGAACATGTGAAGTGATGGATAGGCTGTGATCACAAAGCTCCGTCTGGATATATAGTTGCTCGTTTTCGAACCAAGAAGTGTAGTACCCAACAATGTTTTCATGTGATCCTAATCAGAAGAGTTCGTCAATCCAACCGATGCAGGACTGGTAATTTAGGCCATGTTTGGCAACCATGAACATTTTTTTTTCTATGGAATATTAGTTTATCAAGTGGTGAGAGAAGGGTAGGAACGGTGGGAGGAGAGACTTGAGAGGACATAGGAGAGGATGAGAAGTGGCTGAAAAATAAGGAAAAAAAAAATCGTATTTTGAGTTGAGTTTTTCCCCCCTTATTTTCAGTGTTTTCTTACCATCTCCTCACTCAATCCCTTGCAGGTCTCTCCCTCTCCCGTCCTCCCCCACTATAGCTAATATTCCATGGAAAAAAATCATGGTTGCCAAACAGGGCCTTAGTGTCAACAGTATGTAAAGAAGGCAAAGTTGAGAAGTAAATAGATTATCAAAATACCTAAAGCTCCCAGAGCTTGGACTTCCATTAATGCTCGCCTCCTGCAAAATGTAACGGGGAAATAAATTTAATACTGTACACAACACAAATTCACAACTATATGGAAGCAGAAAAATAGGAATCTACCTTTCTGTGTCCTGATGCAGCTGCCGTATGCTATGTTTCACAGCATACATACAACCATCAATTCTCTTCAAAACCTTGAAAACATGACTGAAGTTCCCAGAACCAATTTGCTGGAAATAGAAACAGGTGGAACAAGTTAGAGTAACTGGAATGGAACTTCGAAAAAATGATTTGCCAAACTAGAACAATCCCAATCTCAAAAAAAATAGTGCAACCACTACACTCTACAATGCTAGAAATAAACCAAGATACATGAATGCAAAGGTTAGAGAGTCTTGTGGATTCTTTTTTGAATGGCAAAAGTCTTATGGATTTAGATGCAACCTCAATCTCATGGAAATCGGTGCGGTATCGTGAGAGCCCGTCTCCACCAACAAGTGAGGGGAAAAAACCTGTGATTTCCAACATGACAGAAACATCACATGAGACATCCAAGAGAAGACAGTCCAGTATCACAACCTTTTAAATGTAATTTTCTGATCATATAATTACAAAATAACAGAAGTTCATTACATAAGTTATCAATATGCAATATGAAAGGCAGTAAGGGGCACCTCAGCAACGAAAAATTAACAACAGAAAAAAATCCCAGAACTTAAACAGGCTTCAGTTGAATCTCAGTTATAATATAATTCTATGAGGAAAGGTACGCCCAAAACAGTCTTTGTATTTGTACATTCCCGGACAAAAGACACATTTTAATCAGTTTACATTCGAATATGTATTCAGTTACTTCCAGAAAGCAATGAATGGTATGCCCATCAGTATCTTTGTATTTGTACACTTCAGGACAATAGGCACATTTTAATCAGTTTTTTTTAATGGTTACACATTTTAATCAATTATACATTCAAATATGTATTCAGTCACTTTCAGAAATCTAGAGATATATATTTGAATAATAATAACCATTTATCCATTTAGATCCATTTACAGCAGATTTGTACATTTAACTACACTTATTCCCATATGCATGTCTTCTGCAATAAATAAATAAAATAAAAAGAACAGTAAGAAGAAACCTGTGTGGAAGTGCTCAGTTTATTAAGAAAGATAAAATAAATCCACAGTAGTTGCCAAACTTGTGAGAATATTAGGAAAATTTTCTAGTTTTGAAAGGTTAGAGCCATTCATCTCAAGCAACAAAAAGTAAATAACTACCATAGAACTTTGGTCCTCACAACATTAGCAAGGAAGAGAAGAATCAAATGTTTACCTGTAGCTTTTGATCTTCGGTTGCCAAAGATATCAAGATCCATTGCTGCATTATCATTTAAATATGGGTTCTCGATGCAAGGGGGAGGCATAACCCGACAACGCAAAGCTACTGCAGACTGTGAAACATAATTCTGCTTCTTTTGTGACCCATTTACCCATGGTTTTGCTACCTGCAAGTCATCTGAGCCAAAAACGTCGATTGCAAATTCTGACTCGTGAGGATGGCAGGGCAAGTGCGAGTTGAGGCCATTCACCAATAATCCTTCTGAGAGAAAGTTGGACATTTCAAATGTCAACATCAGTAATACACAAATTCAAGACAAAAAGAAATTAAAAAAAAAGGGTGAGTCTTGATAAAACCTCAGAAGAATCTATTCCCATAATCCCGAATCCATACATAGATTAAAAAACGTAAAAATTAAAAAATTAACTATTCTTACTGGCTACTTTAGGGAGCAAAATAAACCAAAAGGAATCAACACTTAATACATCCTTCCAAGTGCAAGCTGACAAATGATGTCAATCAGCCAATCCCTTTTTGAAGTCATATTTATATTGCCTTCACTGAATTGATCTACGCAGTGTCATATTTTAATATCACACACTATTAGGTTTTATGGTTCAAACAAGTGGGAAATCAAAATCAGTAAAAAAAAAGAGGGGAAAACAAGTCTGAAATGGAACTAATTTTAATGGTTTAAGAAACCAATCACACAATATATGCAGGAAGCATTAATCAAGCAACTGAAATAAGAAACTGTAAACTAGAACAGATCTTAAACCTCGCCAATGTGATTGATGCCAACAATTTGCAAAATAAGAAACACTCCAAAGATTAAAAGGTGAGGAAACAGAGCCAAGCGACAAGGTTGAGATCTCAAACTCAACAAACAGAACTTATAGCAAAGAAGCATTGGAAGAAAATCTGACAGAGGGAAGTTTTTTCTTTTGGCAAAAATACGAGAGAATAATATCTCCTATACATGCAAAAAATGCCATCTATGGTCGGCCCTCTTTAGAATAATTTTCTTTTCGAAAGCTGATTATCATCTTTATTAAAACAAGAAAGGGAGAGGGTGATAATAATGAAAATATGATTGGGCCCACAAAAGTCTCACCACAAGGTTGCAACCAGACGCAGATCATGCCCACACAACTCGACTCAACTCAGCATAGAGGATGGTTATGTTAAAGAATTTACCGACAAATCCTTCTTTCTTTTACGGTTGTTTCCCAATAAAAAATAAGCTTCCGTTCATATGCCCGCTCCCCCTTTCAACATAAGGCTTAAATTGGGAGCAAACAGGCAACAAGGGAAGCTAGGTACTCTCCAGTTTTTTTTATTCAAAATAAAGGTCATAAATCATTTACTATTGAGCTTATAAGTCATCAACGATGCTGAAATTACAACTTCAATGCTTATAAATCTATCTGACATTAGGTGATTTTCAGCCACATAATTCACTAATAGAATAGAATATTATGTAAGTACCTATTGGTCATGGCCAAATTTGTTAGTGCTCCTAACCATTAGGATTGTTAAAATAATGCTCACCATTTACTTTGTAATAGTACTAAAATCTTAAGCATGAAATATAGGATATGTAATACACAAAACCCTGCACATGTTCCTCCAGACATTCGATCCATTCCTAAAGCATCCAGTTAGATTGATATGAACACTTTAAAGATTGCAGTTAGTCATGTCTCCAATCAAACTACTACATCCAATATTTCAGTATCCACCCTCCTGTTATATCAGCTTGATATTGATAGGATGGTGGGTACTGAAATTTCCAGTCTAATCTTTACTTGCCTTACATGATTGTGTGTTGGACTGTTGGGGATTCCACACATAAGAAAAAACATCCCACATCAGTAAATAGAAATGGATGTGGATGGGTTATAAGGGAATGGGCACCCTCCCCTTAATGGCTAGCTTTTAGGGGTGAGTTCTACCCGGGTCCCTGACATTGTGCAAATAAACGTAACTGATGTACAGATAGAACATGCAATCAGACATAAAAGAAAGGGGAAAAATAATTCCTTTCTAATAAGCAATCTTACCCTTTCTGTGTCTTTTACTTCTAACAGTGTTTAGCTTCTCTGGTGATTTTGGACAGGCAATGTTTTCCTGCAAGATGATTAAAGGAGAAAGTGAAAAGTTAATCATATAGATGCTCAATAACCTTGCAAGTGTGATCAAATGTACCTTATTGGAATCCAAATTACTAGAGATTTGCTGCCCATCTGGAGTAATATAATCTGGAGTACTGTGAAACAGAAAAATAAAACAATAAACAAAAAAAAAAACCTCAAATCTGAAAATCAATAGAAAATATGGGTCTGGTTCTCGAACTTTGCAGCTTTCTAAGTTATGACGAACGAATAATATCTTATCCATCCAATCAATGATTTGCTCATTGAAAAAAAAAAAGATATTTCCCCAAAATTCATAGCATCTACATGGATTTTACAATCTCCTGGATTTTACAAGCTAAAACCTAGATTTTTGAAGCTAAAATCTGGATTTTACCAGACTGAGTCGTAACACACCTTATTTATGTATTCAAAGTCCAGGTTTTAGGATTTAAAATATTTTACCAGACTGTGTGGTAACACACCTATGCATTTAAAATCCAGGTTTTAGCTTAAAAATCTAGGTTTCAGCTTGTAAAATCCAGGATTTTACAATCTCCGATTATAAAATCAATGTATCCAAACGGCCCGCCAATGTCAGTAGTCGCGCTCCCACACTACTGTTATGGAGGAGATTAGGGCGGACTACCAAATTTGGAGATCCGAGAATTACCTTTACATTTCCCCCTAAATAAACCCTAGATTAGAAAAAGGGAAGAAGTACCAGAAGAAATCCTGACTGAGAATGCAATCTTTTTCGTCCTCGACATTGCCATCGTCAAGAGGGAATGAGGAAATGGAGAGATCTTGGCCTTGTAGAAGCTTCTGAAAGCGACAAGGATTGGAGAAGTCTGGGAGAGGGAGCAGGGTGACTTGCCCTAGCTGCTCCGTAAGGTGGCCTGCAACAGAAGCTTTTATCGTCATTCCTCTTTTCCCCTTCCTCTTTAGGGTTTTTCTCTTCTTCATCATCTCTCTCTCTCTCTCTCTCAGAGCTGATGGAAAGAGGAGAGCTTTTGTCTTTGTTTGGACGGCGGGACCTTTTGAAAAGTGGGACCTTTCGCAATTTGCCGCCGTTGCGCTTCGTACTTTTATTTTAGAGAACTGATATATATTCCCCTCATTTTCTTCCTGGGACCACCTCGTCTAGCGTATCCTACAAGTAAGTGGTCGGAGAAGAAGAGAGGGAAGTATATTATTTTTTAGGCCGATGATTTTTTCGCCCGCCCCACTGTAGGATTTCGCGCCCCCTTAAGCATGATTTGACGTAAAAAGCGTTGAACTCTCCCACAATTCTCATGATAGGGGAGCTCATAATCCTACGAGGGGAGAAAAATCATCTCCCTTTTTTCTTTTTTCTTTTTCTTGACACGACGAGTGGTTTGCCTCCGAGGGTGGGAATATCCCTTGGGGAAGATCTCGGAAACCCCAGTGTAGTATTTCGTGGTTCCCACATTGCCGCCGTATGAAAAGGCAAGATTGTCCATGTTGCTTCCGTGTAGAGGAGGAGATTGTTGAAGTTCCACGCGAAAGCAAATAGTCCTACATCTGTACAGTAATGAAGATGGGAATGTGTTATAAGGGAATGGGCACCCTCCTTCTAACGCCTAGCTTTTAGGGGTGAGTTCTACCCTGTTTTATTCCCTACAAAACGCCGTGATGGAAATTAGAGGGTTTGTACGAGGGAAGGGATGTTTTTATTTTGAGCACCATCCTCGTGTTGAACCAAACCGATTCAAATTTTGGTTCGGTTTCAGTTTGGGAGAACCAGACCGATGATCAGTTTCAGTTTGGTTCGGTCTGGACAATGATAAATGTGCCCCTTTTCCTAGGAAAATGATAGAATGCACCCCTTTTCATCCGTTCGGTTTGATTCGGTTTGGAGGTTCGGTTTGGACATATATATATATATATATATATATATATATATATATATATATATATATATATATATATATATGAGGAAAGTGTTTCTACTCGGTCCCCTAGATAAGCTTATCTACTCCTCCCTTTAAAAAAGTACAGTGGGCCCACGCTGTTTGGATGATCCAAAGCATTCATTTGATAGGTCTTAATATAGATAGGGTGTGCCCAAAAAATCAGCACCAAAGGGTCATCCTAGCCCTTCGTTTTGTAGTGCCTTGTGGTGCCCAGAATGGACACATATAAACGTCCACGTTTATATGCGTCCATTTTGGACACGGTGTGCCCAACAAAACGAAGGGCTAGGATGACCCTTTGGTGCTGATTTTTTGGGCACACCCTATCTATGTTAAGACCTATCAAATGAATGCTTTGGATCATCCAAACAGCGTGGGCCCATTGTATTTTTTTAAAGGGAGGAGTAGATAAGCTTATCTAGGGGACCGAGTAGAAACACTTTCCTCATATATATATATATATATATATATATATATATGTTCGGTTCGGTTCGGTTTGGAGTGTAAGCATGGAATCGGTTCGGTACCGAAACCGAACCCTTGCCACGCTTAATTTACTCCCAACCCCAATTTGTGGTGAGAAAATTAAAAAAACAGGTCTATATTAATCAAACAAAGACTATACAAATTGGAGGGTCAGGATCATCGAATCCCTCGTCCATCTAAGAGTTGAGAGAGCCACTCTAGCATGCCTCTTTGTTTTTGTACTGCATCAAAGATAAATCAAGAGATACTTTCCTTCACGTAGTTGCTCTCAGTTTCAACTGGCCGTGATATACCGCGACGATCTTTGTCCTCTTCCAGCTATGCCCCTGAAAACCAGAAAACCCTAATTTTTTCTCGTCTTAGGGTTAGGGTTTTCCTGTTTCAATATCTAGGGTTTTTGGCAAACAAGTTAAAGAACAGCAGCAGCGCTGCTGAAAAAAAGAGCAAAAAGGCCAAACAAAGTCCGGTTTCGGTCTCTCAATTAGGGTTTCTGCCCTTCTGAAATCGCGCAAAACCCTCCCTTCTTTTTTTTCCCTGTCTTAGGGTTTTCCTTTTTCTATTTCTAGGGTTTTGATTTCTGATAATTCCATAGATCGAAAAGAACAGCTTCTTATCTAGGGTTCTTGTTTCTGCCCCTCTGAAATCGCTCACCTCTCTGCCTGACCTCCCCTTTTTTGTTCTTTTCAAACTAATTTGCTTGTTAGGGCACGAAAATGTCGCATAAAAGACGAGCAATCGATGATCCTCCGTTATCAGAACAATACAAGAGAATACAAACCCAAACTGCAAACCCTTTACTTTTTCCTCCCTCGAATGCTATTCCATCCGGTTCTTCAATCCCTTCTCCGCAGCCGCGAAAACGTCCAACCTTTGTTTCGTATCTCGAAACCCCTAATTTGCCACCAAAAACTAAATTACTCTGCGACATCCTCTCCAACACTCCTTCAACCAATGTAGAGAACACACTCAACGACACTGGAATTAGGGTTACTCCAGAAGATGTAGAGGAGGTCTTAAAGCTCTCGTACGGATCACCCGGCCCCGCCGTGAAGTTCTTCCGGTGGGCTGGTCGCCAGCTCAGCGACAAGCACAGCCCATACGCCTGGAATCTCATTGTCGATCTGTTGGGTAAGAATTTGCTCTTTGATGCTATGTGGGACGCGATAAAATCAATGAATAACGAAGGGTTATTGTCTCTTGCAACATTTGCCTCTGTTTTCAGTAGCTATGTAGTTGCAGATCGTGTCAATGAGGCGCTCATGACCTTCGAGGTCATGGATCAGTATGGCTGCCCTAGGGACATTGTGGCATTGAATTCTCTGCTTAGTGCGATTTGCAGAGATGGGAAGACATCAAATGCAAGAGATTTTTTAGATACGGTGAAGGGCAAGATTCGACCCGATGCAGATACTTATGCAATTCTATTGGAAGGTTGGGAAAATGGGGGGGACGTTGCAAGCGCTAGGCAGACGTTTGGAGAGATGGTGATTCTAATTGGGTGGGACCCGGAGAATGTACCTGCCTATGACTCATTCTTGAATACGTTGCTCAAGGGTTCCAAGAGTCCGGGCAACATTGATGAGGCAATGAAGTTTTTCAGTATTATGAAAGAGAATAGGTGCTACCCAGGTTTGAAATTCCTTAGGAATGTGCTCGAAGAGTACTCCAAGTCAAGCAACGTTCGTGATTCTTCTGCTTTGTGGAAGGAGATGGTGGGGAGGTTCGCTCGCGCTGCTTCTTCTTTGTGGAAGGAGATCGTGGGGAGGAATGGTTGCATCCCCGACACGGGAATGTATAATTCGATGATCGCCTTGCAGTGTCATCTTAACAATGTAGATATGGCTTATCGGCTTTTGGATGAGATGGTTTTTGATGGGGCATTCCCGGATTCACAGACCTATAATGTCATGCTCCAATCTTTGATTAAGAGTAGAAAGTTACGGGAGGCTTCAGTTATATACAATGAAATGGTGAAAAATGAGTGCCTTCCCGACTATAGTAACTGTGACTCAGCAATTAGGGTTTACTTGGATTTTGGTGATTCAGATATGGCTATAAGAGTTTGGAAATGCATGGTTGAAAATGACATTACTCCCTTAGAGGATAGTGGGAACTCGTTGATTGTCGGGCTCCGTGACAACGTTAGGCTTTCAGAAGCATGCAAATATGCGGAGGATATGATTAATAGGGGCATCAAGTTAAACTCTTCGACATTGTCAAAGTTGAAAGCCAGTCTTCTCAAAGCGCGTAAAGGAAATGCATATGATCAGCTTCTAAGAAAATGGAAATCTCATTAGGAAGGACGCACTCCTCAATCCCGTAGCATTTTTAAGTGTTGAGGTGACAAAATCTTTTCACTTAGTTTTGGGTTTTTGTTCATGCATACTTCTATCCGCAACCTGGCCTTCACTGAGCAATTGAGTTTCTAATATGGAATCTGTCATCCACCTGATGGACATGTGAGCTACTTTGTCATGGGCTCTTTCTCTCAAGTTATCCTGTTCAATGTTATATTTATGAGCATGAGTGCCCCGGAAGACTCAAATATCTTTGTTTTCCCAGGCATTTCTAAGTTGTGTCCATTTATGTTTTGTTAGAAAATTTTCTACACTGGGATAATGGAATTCAGTTAAATTCTCTTCTTACTGGCTTCTGTGAGCAATTGAATTTTGCAACATTTTATGTTAATGAGTTGAATAGGTCTAACTTTTTTTGGAGAAATAAAAGCAGGATTGAATTGGTTTGCTCTTATACGTTCCTCTGAAGCATTCCGCTTAGTTATTAAAAAATTTATTTGCTGTGAGTTCTTTTTTAATTTTAATAAATTCGATGGGTCAATCAGTGGGTCGCAGATTTGATTCAGTTTTGGCCCTACTGTATTATTCAAAAACTTTTTTAACTTTCTAAATCAATAAAAAACTCACCACTCAGTGATTGAATTGACAGCATAACTCACTTTTACCTGGTCATTTCTTTGATTGGGTACCTGTTTCTAAACATTGGTTTTATTTTGATCTTTCCCCATCGTCTCCCATCCAGGATTTTGAGGAAATCCAAGATTCTAAAATCCGCGTATCCAAAAAAAGGCAAGCAGAGAGGAATGGGGGGAAGGAGACGGGGAGACTGGTTTTGTACTGGATGTGGATATCTCAACTTCAGATGGTGTAGCAGTTGTCGATGCTGTAAGATTGGTAGAGTAAAAGATAAATTTTGGCGATCTCCACCGTCAAAAGACCTTTCTTCTAAGCCAACGGAGGAAAGGTTAGAGGGGTTTTGGCCCGATTCTGGGAATATCTCAGTCAGCTCAATGGATGGGATTCCAACTTTAACTATCTCAGGGAAGGAGATGGAAGATTGTAGCCTTCTTTTAAAGTCTTGTCTGGTTGGTGGACTAAAATGGAACAAATGGAGCCTGACGGATATTTGGAAATGAGCCATGACTCTACGGAAAATCCCATCTCTTTCTAGGCCAGGCATTTTTGGTCCTGTTGAGATTTTATTTATGTTCCCTAGTGAAGCAATGGCTTCCAGGGTTCTGAAGATGGAAGAAAATGCATGTGGAAATTTCCTCTTCTCCCTCTCTGGGTGGAGTCCGGCTATTAGACACGAGGAAAGGGTGATTTGGATCAACTTCATTGGGATCCCCCTTCATGTATGGGCGACATCGACTGTCGAAGATTTGGGAAGGTTATTTGGAAGTCTTTAATGTGAAAATGAAAGGAAGCCATGGTCATTGTATGACTCACGCTTCGGCTCTTATCCTTACCTCGGATAGGGATGCAAAACCTTTCGTCCATATTCAGGTACAGGATATTAGTTTCAGAATCGATATAGAATCCCTGGCTTCCATGGCCCCGCCCAGTGAAATATCTAAGGATCCTTTTTATTCTCGAGTGGAATGGCCAAATAGGGCTTCCTCTCCCCTGATAGTTCCCTTGGATCTGCATCCATTGGTAAAACCTAAGAACCCTCGGCCCGTATCATCGTCCGAGTGTAAGAAGACCATGGGTATGGGGGAACAGTTCATCAAGAAGTCAGGCAGAGGTGAGATTTCAGATCGGCCAGAAGCTTTGAACTGGATTTAACTCAGCTGAGTCGCCCAGGTGGGTTTGCTTTGGGCGGTTCTCATGGTTTGCCTGTGGAATTCAAAATTCAAAATGAGCAGTCAAATCGGAATGCGTCCTTCGAGAAGCACCCTCTACAGGTAGGTATCTCCCAGGGCTTTTGTAAGGAAGCTACTTTAGCTACTTCAGCAGCTTTATCTCAACCAGGTGTGTCCTTAGGACATCAAGGTCAATCTGCCAAAAGGCTCCGGAAATTAAATTCGAAAGGAAAAAAGCTGTTGGGTGCCCTTTTGAGAGGCATCCTGGGACAAGAGCTGAGCACCCAGGTTTCATCTCTGAAATTTGGTCTATCCAAGACGTGTCAAATTTTGCAGCAAGCGATGGGACGCCAGGCGTGGAGAAGAGCTCTTACTCTTCCCTTATGTCGTAGCTTTTGGGCAAAAGATAAACTTTAGGTAGTGATGGGCTCTAGGTTAGAACTCTAATTGATTACACATAATCCGGTGTTTTGGGAAAGGTGCTTGTGGAAAGGAATAAGTACCTTCTCGGTCTAAGTTACTGACAGCTCTATCACCGCCTCCATTAACTGGGTGGCGGTGGCCTCGTTTCTATAAACTTTGGTTAAGGAATTATGACGAGGAGTAATAACATTACTTGACTAGCACGCTTTCTTGCCCTTATAAGGTTTGACAAACAAGGATTTGGAAAGGAAGTCTCTGGTTTCTTCAGAAACCGCGGAATTAGTTTAGTTCAGTTGTTACTCTGGATCTTAGTGCTTCGGAAACTCGAACTTTCAAACAAAGAAGGATAGAGTTAGTCGATTGTTCCGCTTGGATTAACACTCTTAAGGAAGTTCAAGCCCTTATATATAATGAGACTAAAGCATCCATTGAAGATCCCACTCCATGAGAGCTTGTCAAAAGGGAAATTAAAAAAAGGCAATGGCATCAGCTTAAAGAGGACTTTCTGCAGAATATGAAGGAGTTATTTCCACTGACAGGTTCTCGGAATATTAAGGATATCTGTGTTCCGGTTTACAAACTTCGTTTCTTTAAGAACAGCTTGGAAGATGAGAAAAAGGTGCGCCGAATTAGTTGGGAGGCAGACCGTCTTATCTGTATCGAAAAGCTAGAGGAACTAATTGCTACTCTTGAGGACCCGATGGAAGAAGTCCCTACACCCGAGTTTCTTTAAGAACAGCTTGGAAGATGAGAAAAAGGTGCGCCGAATTAGTTGGGAGGCAGACCGTCTTATCTGTATCGAAAAGCTAGAGGAACTAATTGCTACTCTTGAGGACCCGATGGAAGAAGTCCCTACACCCGAGTTTGCTATTGTGTTCTTCTCTAAAGAAAGGGAGTTGTAGGCGAGCGTTGAATTCTTCCTTAGTAGATTAAGGAAATGCTCCTAGATTTGGTTTTGTTTTTATATAGTCGTAGCTAGTTTTTTGGGGATCCCTTGCCTTGGGACTTCTGGGAAGAGTATGGAATTTTTTGGGAAATTAAGGGTCTTTTCGTTTAATTTGTGGTACTTATGACGTTTTTAGTTCTGTTAGCTGGTCGTAAGATGGTATTTAGTATGGTGGTCCAGAGAGATAACAGGAGTAATTGGCCCATATAATGTCGATTTTTAGGTGCTCCAAGGATAGTAGTAGATCCTCAATAGCTTGAGAGACCATGGTCTTTCGCTTGTCGAGGCATTGCTGCTTGGAAATTATTTTACTCGGCTATTAGCAATGGAATATGGAGACATTGCGTTTAGAGAAGTGCTGGGGCTTTTTGGAGGTTGATTGATGAAGTTGATGATTGTAGGTTGGAATCATGGTAGTGCAGGACAAACGTTGGGCATGGTCAAGGAAAGATTCTTTTGATTGTAGTGCATGACCAGCCCATGGCATGGTGCAGAAAGAAAGGGCCCAGACTGCTATTGTTTTTGTTTTTGGCTTAGGGTATGCCCTGGCCAGCTTTATTTGATATTATGCAACGCCAGGTGGGACTCCTGGTCCCTAATGTAACTTTCATGGTATCAATGAAAATATGTCAATTTTCAAAAAAAAAAAAATTGATCTTTCCCCTCTCAAAAGCAATGATGAGTTTGCAGCGGATGGCTTTGACCATGGACATGGCAAACTTCTCATGTACTAGGTATTCTCCAAGCTGCTTGTGTAAACTCACTTGCAAAGTCCTGCCTGTCTTGATATTGCGTTACCTTGGGTGGAACCATGTAAATCTCCTTGGCGCCATGAAAGAGTGACAACTTTGAAATTTGACACAGAGTATACTCTTGTCCATAGTTACTAGGGTAGGAAACGAATTTGGAAAACGAAACGTGAAACGGAAACGGGAAACTCATGAAAAAAATATAGGGGAAATGAAAAATGAGAAAATAATAGAAAATCGTCGAAGTTCCACACATGTTTCCTACACGTTTGACATGTGTTCTCTACTAATGTTGCATACGTTTATCACGCGTTTCACACATGATTTACATAAGTTTCTCATGTGTCCCATGCGTTTCAGAAACATTTCTCCAATTTTCTTATCATGTTTTGGAAACGTTTCCAAAACATGGGAAACACTTTTTAGAGGAAACGAGTTTCCCACCCGCGAGAAATGCGTTTTAAGGGAAACGGGTTCCCCACTCGCCCAAGGAGTTTCCGGCAACTATGCTCTTATCAACTATCCATTTCTTATGCTCTTAACCTTGCTTCATGCATCTACTATAGACCATCTATTCTTACTATGCTGCTATCATGCATACAATGATCTGGTACATGCATCACAATGCACAAAACTTATCCTACTTCTAGGCTTTCACATTTTCGAACTTCAATTCCGAGGATTTGCTTAGCAGGGGACATTTTTATGACAGCCTTGAATACTGCACATGTTTATACAAATTATTTCAGTGTTACGCCAGTCGCAATGCACCAGAAAGACCTAATGATCAAGATAAACAATTTGGAAATATCCTTGATCCAAGTTTAGCACTGTATACCGGTCTGCAGGACTAGGATTCGAGATTCTATTTTGAGGAGTGTAGCTTAAAAGAGTAATGAAACTGGCCAATTATTGGAGCCAATGATGATTGCCTCCATTCTCTTGCTCTAGCTATGTTCTCTTCTATGCACACGCTTCTTTTGGAGTCGTCGTCCACACTATTTTTTGATGAGGCCATTTTGGACTGCAGTCTGGAGGGCTTGGAAGTGCATGATTATGTATCTTTGCTGTCAGTGATACATCTATTTTTCTGAATATTTTGGCTCATTTCATTGCCACTAAAGTGTGTTTGTTTCTTCATTCTTACTATGCTTTTGGCTGTCTAAGATCATAATCGTGGATTCCATCATCTTGTGGACATGGTATTAGTCCTTGCTCACTTTTTTATATGTTTTGGTATAGTCTCTGTAAATAACCCCCACCAAATAGTCTGTGTAAAGGCTTCATTTATTCCAGTAGCAGTGAACAGCCACCACAAGTTGAGATGGTGTCTGTCAACCCTGGTGTAGAATACAGAGTTCTGAAATTCATAAACTTCTGGAATGAATATAGCTTTGGAATAGCATTTGAAAAGAAGACTATTTAGATCACAACTTAAAGAAAACTTGTCACAATCCGTCTTACTCTTATTAATTCCATTTCTTCCTCTTATTAATTCAATGGAATGTGATTTCATTTGTTTACTTGCTCTTCTGCTTGTATGGGAGGGAATGCCTGTGCAGTTAGTTATTTCTGAGTGTTGTTGTTGATTGTTAGTTCTAACTTCAGGTCAAAACTCTAATATATAATCTGATAACAAAGTGCAACTCAACATGTGTGCTTCCACCCTCTGTGCAACTCAACATGCGTGCTCAGTTTTGTTTTGGATTTTGAGAACCGATTGCAAGTCTAAAACTGATTACTGTTTTGGACCAGTAATCAGTTCTCAAAATCTAAAACAAACAGGGCCTTAGCTTTTCTTGGCGGAACCATAGAAGAGGGCTTATGGCTCAAGGACCTGAGATCATTCAATCAAGGTGGTCTGAACAGAATTTTGCCGGAATTATGGTAGCCGCTATTGCTCATATTTTTCGTAACCGCTAGAGTTGAAGTCGAGAGCCACTGATTAGATAGTTGGGATCATGCGTATGATTTTAGTTATATCAACTTCATAACAGAACTATCAAATGATTGATCGAGATTGTCATGTGCCTGAGCCTATACTTGGCTTAGGCTTCTCATGATATTATTTCCCTTTTAAGTTTGTAACGTATAACGAGATTTAAGGCTGTAATGTGTGGAGATTTGGAGAGTGGGAGTTCTATAAACTCCACCCTCTTAGCTGATCGAGAACACACCATGCAATAGAGAAAATCCGCGTAAGAGGAAAAATGACACTGCCATTGGAAGAAGAGATCACATCCTCTTTTTGCAAACACTGCATTCTACGTAGTTTTGCAATAATCCTCATAATACAGATCCTTCATCTGAGGGTTTCTACCCAGACATGAGGTAAATGTGACTGCTTTCAAACATTTTTAACCATTCAATGATTGAACTTGAAACTGGGTTGTCAATTTTTTCTTGATAGTCAATATGAATGCCATTTTTCAAGCACTAGAAATTATTTGATGGAGATATGGTAAGAGACCCAGATCTTAGGACGATCAATGTTTTCTGGCTACATTAATGAGCAATCAGATGACAGTTTCCGTTGTTACTCATTAAAAGAAAGAGCAAACACAAGAAATTGGTTGTCCTGAGGTTGCTTATCATTTTTGGGTCCCCCAATTACTTTTTATTTGCTAGTAACAGCTCTGATTTCTTCTTCCAAAAAGAAGGTATAGGAACAATGGTTGTGGGATATAACTCCTTGCAGTTTACTCTGAATTACATGGGGTATCTTCATCAACTGAGATGGAACAGTGTTAAATTATAAAGAAACTAGACTGGAGTTAATGAGCCCCCTTTCTGACTGAAATTGCTTCTATTTTATTTTCATTTACTGTGTTATAACCTGGTTCTATAGTTTTCATCAAAAATTTGGGAAAATTACAATGTTTTCATTGGAATTCCGTGTGGCTCTGTGCGAAATCCATGGAGGACCTGGTTTTGAACGGATTAGATGAACAAAATGTATATTATAAAATAGGAAAAAAACCCTCCAAATGGATAATTAAATATAAGAAAGGTACACATTCTTGATCAAGCAGGGATGCATTACTGGTCCTTTTGACAGTGGGATGCACATCCCACCAGGACATTCTTAGAATCATTCATTTTCATGTACATCTTCTGCAAAAAAAAAAAGGTAATAAATTGGGTACCAGAGAGTATTTCAGTCATATTATATGCTAAAAACAATTTTCAACTGCAATTTCTTTTTCTGTATTTCTTTCAATTATTATCTTAATAATGTTACTGACACAATTAATGAAACTACAATTTTCTGGAAGTCACAATACACCAACAAATGATGCGGGTTTGGAGTCCCTCTTGTCAGGGTAGATTACAAATCAAGTTTTTCCAGACTGCTCAACTGTGATTCCCAGAGCCTGATGCAATCTTTGCCAAATAACCAACAGAACATTTTCACCTGAAACTTGTAATATACCAGTAAGATAAATACATTTAAGTTGATGATTGATGACAAAAGTATAGAAAACAAAGAGCAAAAGTACAGAACATACGATCCAGTAGGTACTGCTAGCATTTCACTTGAAGTCCTTTTCGACTTGTGCTTTGATCTCTTTTCTCGCTTCTTCCCCCTGCCACAACCATTACTATGCTTGAGATGAGAGCTGATAACAAATAATTCACATTGATAGGAAGAAAGGCGAAAAGAAAGATAGGATTCTGAATGTGTGTTAGAAGGTACTCGTCTTGTGAGCTTGGATCCCAACAGTTCTTCAGCTTCCGATCTATATGCCTCATATCCTTGGCTGAAGGGATTTTGAGTTTCCTCTCCTGTAAAAAAAATGTGATCAATATATAGCTGCACTTAACCATGTGAACTAATTTGATCAACATATAGTAGTCCCAAGCCTCACATTTTCTGCAGTTAGCGTCAAAAGCAAATGCATTCTACTCTACCCACATTTACAAGGAATACTTTTCTTCCGTAACACAGCTGCTGTAAAGATTTTTGTTGTCCAGTAACAAAAATCATGCTGTGATATCACTTAAACACCAGATAATCAGTGTTGCATCAGTGTGTGATACAAATCAACATGATATGCATGTCAACAAGCCACATGAAAAATAGATTGCAGAATTGTCTGATATAAATATAAGCTATTGATACCGGCACTACCATGTTTTAACAATTGCACAAACTCAGCTTGTCTTTTCTGATTTAATTGGCTTAATAACTGTTGACACCTGTTTAAATAATAAAAGACCAGAGAAGTTGGTGCAATTATTAAAACATAGTAGTGCAAAGGGGACTCCAGGTTGATGGACTTTCTGGAATTGGAAGAAGTTGAAGTTCCTCGTGAGGAAATGGATGAACTTTTGGCAATAGGAGATGTCTTCGGAATAGGTTTTGATGATGATTTGGAAGCCACAAAAAACTTATTTCGCTCTATGGCTATCAGAAACCTGAAGGAACACAGAAAAGTTGGGAAGCAGAATGAGGATAAGGGGGCCGAGGGTAGTAACCCTATATGAAAGGCCTTTCGCGCCCACCCCCCCCCCCCCCCCCCCCCGCAGGAAAAAGAAGTGAGAAAAAGGAAAAGAGAAAAGCAAAAGAAGAAAAAGAAAGATATGGTATAATAGTGGGAGAATGGAAAGAAGCTGATCTAGGGTTGGGACTTGGGAGATGCTAGAATCTGAGTTGAAATGTAGTGTCTATGCAAATAAAAATAATAATTGCAATGCAGTCTCACATCCATGGAACAAACATATGCGAAATGAGAGAAGAGAGGAGAGGAGTGGAGGAAATTTGCGTGAAAGAGTAAATGCTGATCTTTTTTTCATTAGCTTTTAGTGAGTGTTCTCCATGGATTTGAGGAGAATGTTTGTGTGGAAAAGAGAGTATTGATCTGTTCTCTAGGCAGTTTTAAATATCAGCTTCATAGGAAACAATTGGGAAACTTTACAGAGAGCACGGATATACATGATGCCACTTATATGACAATCTAATCTTACGGTGTGTAGCGAATATAATAAGATTGCATTGTGCATACTAAGAACATAATATTGCCTACCGTGTTATATCGTACATTTATCATAACTTGATGCATTATTTAATATGCCAGTGTGTGTAAGACATTACATGTTATGTTTAGGATACCTTTTTTTTAAAAAAGATGACATATTTTATTAATATTGAAGAAGCGTTCGGGACCAATAGTTCCATCCCATAATACAAAATATTAAAACAGACTGGACCGGCATACCGTGACCAAAACAAAATGAAATAAACAAAACATACCCCATTGGAGTATAAGCATTCATATTCTAAACAGCAGACTATATCATTTACACCTTCTGACAAACATTATGTGACTACCACAAACACCTGCTTAGACCACAACTTACTTCCAACCACCATCATAGAGTCTCAAAGACAACACCTTCGACTTTAGGAATAATTGGAAGCACAAAACGGATCGCAAATACCTTCGTAACCCTTACACTTCCGAACTAATGCACACCCAGGAAGGGAACCATAGCTAAAGCATCAAGACAAGAAACCAAAGCAACGAATCTCTCAAGCTACAGTTGAAGGAGGTAAATTCTAGATAATCAACAAGTCGATTATAGAGCTATTTAGTCAGTGGATACCTGGGAAGGTGCATCCTTCAGGCTCTTCAGCCTCAATAATAAAGTTTCAGAAAACAAAGCCCCACCTCAAAACCTTCTAACATCTCCCAACCCTTATCTAGATCAGCTTCTTTCCATTCTCCTAGGATTATACCATATCTTTCTTTTTCTTTTTCTTTTGCTTTTCTCTTTTCCTTTTTCTCACTTCTTTCTCCTTTCTCCCCCCCCCCCCGCCTTCCCCTTTTTTTTTTGGGCTGGGAGGCCTTTCATATGGGGTTACTACCCTTAGGCCCCTTATGCTCATTCTCCTTCCCAACTTCTCTGCGTTCCTTCAAGTTCCTGATAGCCATAGAGCGAAATAAGTTTTTTTTTGGCTTCCAAATCATCATCAAAACCTATTCTGAAGACATCCCCTATTGCCAAAAGTTCATCCATTTCCTCACGAGGAACAACTTCAACTTCTTCCGATTCCAGAAAGTCCATCAACCTAGAGCCCACTTCCAGAAAGTCCATCAACCTAAATAGCTCTATGATCGACTTGTTGATTATCCAGAATTTCCCCCTCAACCGTACCTTGAGAGATTCGTTCTTTCGCTTCAATTTTTTGTCTTGATGCTTTAGCTATGGTTCCCTTTCTGGGTGTGCATTAGTTCGGAAGTATATGGGTTAAGAAGGTATTTATAATCCATTTTGTGCTTCCAATTATCCCCAAAGTTGTTGAAGGTGCTGTCTCTGAGACTCTAGGATGGTGGTTGGAAGTAAGTTGTGGTCTGAGCAGATGTTTGTGGTAGTCACATAATGTTTGTCAAAAGGTGTAAATGATACAGTCTGCTGTTTAAAATAGGAATGCTTATACTCCAATATTTATGTTTTGTTTTTGTCCCGGTATGCCGGTCCAGTCTGTTTTAATATTTTTATTGCGGGATGGGACTACTGGTCTTGAACGCTTCTTCAATATTAATGAAATATGTCATCTTTTAAAAAAAAAAGTATCCTACACATAACATGTAATGTCTTACACACACTGGTATATTAAATAATGCATCAAGTTATGATAAATGTACGATATAACACGGTAGGCAATATTATGTTCTTAGTATGCACAATGCAGTCTTATTATATTCGCTACACACCATAAGATTAAATTGTCATATAAGTGGCATCATGTATATCCGTAACTCTCTGTAAAGTTTCCCAATTGTTTCCTATGAAGCTAATACTTAAAACTCCCTAGAGAACAGATCATCACTCTCTTTTCCACACAAATATTCTTCTCAAATCCATAGAGAACACTCACTAAAAGCTAATGAAAAACATATCAGCACTCGCTCTTTCACGCAAATTTCCTCCACTCTTCTCTCATTTCGCATATGTTTGTTCCATGGATGTGAAACTGCATTGCAATTATTTTTTTTATTTGCATGGACTCTACATTTCAACTCACATTCTCAAATTCCATTTATTGATAATATGAAGGAGCACACTTTGGTTTCCACTCTGACATCAAAACAAAACGTTTCTACGTAAAAGAGTAAAAAATTGTTTCTCAAACAATTTTAAACATCTGCAACTACAGACAAGGGGACATGTATTTGTATGACAGGTATGCACGGATCTAAGCAGATAGCTAATTACTTAGCTGTATCTGTACTCTATTTGGTTTCTACTCTTGATTCATGGTTCATCACGAATCAAGAGCCTCGTTCTAGTCTTGAACACAGACCAAGAGTCGAAACAATAACACTAGATGAATTCATGATATCTATTTATCATTGTCATAATATTCCAGTTAGTTCTAGAAATTGAAGATAATTAGAAAATCCAAGAAATGTTAAAGTTACGGAAGTATTACCCAAGAATCAATAACATTAAAGGATTCATTTAGCGCTGATTTAGTGTGGGCAAAACGTTGTCGAGAGAAAATGCTCTCCAGGTATCTGCAAAGGTCACACAATTTGGAACAGAGGATTTAAATATCAACTGTAATAAAGAAAACAAATTTAGCTGCAAGACAGTAATGGAAATTAAAGAAATATAAGGATACTATGGAGCGAGTTTGGAACCTCTCAAAATCCAGGATTCTGTGTACCTCATTCGATCTATGTAAAGCAGCCAATGCCAACTGCAGACAAAGAAGAAAAAGGAACATGACTTTGACAACTAAAGAAATTCTAAAATAAGGACTAAATAGAGGGCGAACTAATCAATTTCTCAAGAAAAAGAAAATCCCCACATAAGACATGGCTCACATTTTTCTAATATACAACTTAGAGCCCGTGTCCTGAAGAATATATACAGGGAAATGTTATCAGCACTACTGTATTTTGATGATCGCACTTCTCACTTTATTAAAAGTACGGTATGGCCCGCACCATAGGATGATCCAAACCATCCATTAGATGGGCCACAACCTAAATAAGTTGTGCCCCAAAAATCATTTCCATAGGTTGATCCTAGATCCTAACCCTCCGATTTGAATGTTGGAAGGTTGATCCTAACCCTCTATAGATTGGAGGGTTAGGATCAACCTATGGAAATGATTTTTGGGGCACAACCTATTTAGGCTGTGGCCCATCTAATGGACGGTTTGGATCATCCTATGGCGCGGGTCATACCGTACTTTTAATAAAGTGAGGAGTGTGATCATCAAATATAGTACAGTGCTGATAACATTTCCCTATGTGTGTGTGTGTGTGTGTGTGTGTGTGTGTCGTAATGATGAAGAATACCTGCCCAGGAGGGAAGACAAGTGGTGCATCAGTCAGCATAATTTTATCTACCTCCATCTTTGCAGTTTCTCGCAAATCCTAGAAAGATATTTAAACAAAGAAATAATAATACGTCCCATTAAAGGAAAAAGTATCACTCATGATGCAATCTAAATCTAGCAAGCCAATGTAAATTCACAAGAATTTCATTTCTAATTATAATGCGAAAGAAAACAGACTGCCGTGCAGATACGCTGACATCCACCGATAAGGAGACACCTATAACACCGCTGCACTTGCAACAAGTGCAAAAACATGGATGATAACAAGATCATCATACACAATATCCAATAAACATGCCAAAACAATGAATTGACAACAATTTTATATAGATGTATAGGGTGCAACAAGCGAAGTAGACAAAAAAAATAGCATGAAGATTATGAATAGAGCGGAGGTAGTTTAGAGATTAATAGAATAAGATGGAGCCAAAGGAATGGTTAACAGAAGGTTTGGCTGCCATGATGAATGAGATACTAATAACTAAAATATGATCCGAACGGGATATTAGAAAATAAGGATAGAAAGTGTCATATGGGAGAAGGATACTTGGATTGGTTAACGGATAATTAGTTATGGCTATTTATCAAGTGATAAGTATTAGGTTCCAGTGTAATATCTCGAGGAGATCCAACCACACAATATATTTATTCTCAAGTAGTCAAATGAAAGAAAAATTTGGTATATTATTGTATGTAAAGATTGGGTATAGTTGGATTGTTTAATGATATCAAAACTTCAAGAACTAGGAAAAGTATATCCATTGAACCAGCAGTCCTCCCCAGGACCATAGTTATAACATTTGAGAAAACATTAGAACATTTGTGGAATAATTCACAATATTTTTACAATGCGCAATTTTATGAACTATTCAAGATTTTTTTCTAAAATATGCAGACAATTTACTCAAGTCAAAAGCTCACATAACTGAAAAAAATACATGCCAAAAAAGAAGAGAAAATCCTGCACATTGAGAAAGAGGGAAGTGGTGAGAGAATGAGGCAAAGAGCGCAGTATTCAAAAGGGTTATCTTTTATTATCTTTTTCCTTAGCCTCTTTCCACTTGCTTTTTAATCGATGCAAATGACCCTTTTTAGAGACATTTTTTAAAATTGCCCCCATTTTTTAAAAAAAAAAGATAGCACTAATAATAGGTAAAATAACATGATTGAGAATCTTCTTTTTGGGTTGTAGATAACTTGAAATGTTTTTTTATGCAAAGGATAAAAGTACTCGGCAAACGCTTAGCTTTATAAGCTGGCGGCACTAAATGGTGGCAATGGTGCTCTCCTCCCTCTGACATATTTGGATTTTTCTGAACATTTTCCGAATTTCCAAAATTTTAACTGACCATGTTTTTCCATATCCAACTTCATCACCATGATCAAGATGAAAGTTGAATCAAGAGCAAGACAAAAACTTCAACCTCATCAGCTGCCTTACTTTCTAGAGAAAGGAAGCTTCGCCGGACACCAGGTTATAGTCCCACTGATGCTAGGTATGGGTCTTCCTGAGCTGACTTATGCACCATAAAATAAAAGAAATAAAATCCATATGATAAACCACTAACCCAACCAGTAGCTAGGGGGCATATCTATGTTGAGAACAATTTCAAGTTTTGACAAATTACAAAGATGATCACTGTAATTCACCTCTATGATGCCACAAAGGATTTAAGAGTAACAAATCATATTGCAGTATTGCACTAAATAAGGAACAGCCACAAAAACTAATAAAAAAAACACAATTACCTTCAATTTTTCTAGCTGGTCATTATTTGTTTGCAAGAACTCCTGGAGACCCAACACATAACGTTAAGAATCCAGAACTGCAAGTAGCAAACAACACACACACACACACGCACGCACAAGTATGAACATGAACACGCCTTAGCACACCTCCATATCATTAACGAAACCTTCAATTGATCGATAGGGTGCATAAACAATAAGATCAAATCCCAGGCTCTGCAAACAATTGAGCATTAGAAAAGTCAATAAGGCATAGATGCAATTAGAGAGGAAAAGACAAGAAACACAAAAAGAAATAGCATGTGAAGCATATCCATGCCTGAAGAACAATCATTTCATTATTGAGAATCACTTGATGGTCCTGTTGAATCCCCTTGCCAAGCTCCTCCGCTGATACATGATTCTCTTCTACCTTGCAAGATGCATATATGCAAGTTAGCCTGCACATATAAAAAAATTGGCTTTAATTTTATAGTAAAGACATTTTGAAATAATAACTACTGGAAATGCTACAGTTTAGGGACAATTCTACATGAGATTAGAGACCTAGTGCATCACATAAGAAATTCAAGGTTGAGAAAACATGGCAGTGTACACTGAAGTGAGGGACCATAGGATCCCGAGGAATATGTTATCCCAACAGCTAAAGCTTTCAGTTGAAAATTTAAAAAAAAACTTATCTTAGTGTCAAAACAGATGTCCTAGTAAAATCTTATTTTCTATCCAGTATAGCTTGATCAAGCATATCTTTCTCAACATGATGATGATAACAAATAGCTCATGATTAGGATTGAACCCTTAAGAAGTACATAAAAAAAAGGAAAAACACAAAGTAGAACTTACATTATGTGTTTTGGGTGATGCTCCATTACAGACCATTGCAAATAAAACCTTTTAAAGTATATGATGGCTGTTGCCTGCGAAACACGAACCAGTTTCATTGTATGAAGCAATGATGATGCAACCTCTACATGTGCCGTTTGATTTCTACAGACTAGGAAACAAAATTGCCAACCTGAATTTTATGTGGGAATCTAAATGCTCCACAAACTTCTTGAATTTTGTGCTCATAAAATACCCGCATAAGTTGCTCCTCTTCAGCATTAAGTGGCTTTGGAAGGGAATGCCGCTCACCTGCTGAGAGCAAACAAATATAAGATTGCAACTGGTACATTTACATCATAAAAAATTGACGGACAAAGAACCTAAAAATTTAAAATCAAATTGGCAAACTAGACCAATATGAAGAGTTGATTCATTGATTGAAAGAATTAACTCTTTACAGAGTGCAGTAGCAAATTGACACATATGAAGTACAATGGAGGTAGAAAGTAGTTACCATTATCTTTGGCATCAAATTGAGGTTCCGGGTATGATAATGATCCATCAACATCTACTTCCATACGTGTAGCTCCGTACTTCCAAGGAATATTAGATAATAAGATCAATGAAAAAAATGTGCTATTTGAAAGTCAATAAGAAACATAGATTTCTTTGAATAGCAAGTCTGTGCATAGATTGGGGGTCATACCCCACCAAATGAGATAGCATGGTAACATTTACAATAAGAATATCGGTCGAGGGTTTTGCAGATTGCTACATCACAATTGAGATACGAAGACAAAACTACTCATGATAAACCTTTTTTATTAAATGAAACCAAATTATTAAAGATATAAATTCATACTAAAACATACATCAAGAAAAAAGCAAGACAGGATGAATACCTGCTCAAGAGTTTTTATAGCTCTTTGATTTGCAGCTTGGTATTTTTCCATCTGTAGAGTGAAAACAGGCCAAACTAATAGTCAGATAGAGCTTACAAGATCTACATGGGAACAACAAACCAAATATAAAACAGGCTCATCATAGAACATAAAACTTTAATAAAATAGCTATGCACAGCAAGAATATGAAGGGTATATAGGCCGAGAAAGACAACACACTTAACGGAAAACTAAAAAGAGGCCATTTAGGCTCAGGCAAGTAATTGTCATCGGAAAACCAAAGCACATCTTCTTCCATTTGCATAATATCTTTTGAATTTGATGTGATGATGTACAGTAATCAGTTCATCGTGTTAAGCTTGATCATACAATAAACAGATCTAACATTGGAATGAAAAGCAGAAAATGGAGGTGATCAATGGCCATTGCAACATAAAGACTCATTGCAAGTCAATACTCAAGCAAGAAATGGCCAAATCTAGACATAAAGTGGTTAATTTATCCTATATTGGGCTGTTTCGTCTGCGGATAAGTGGAATAAAACGTATTCCTGGATTCCCCTCCCCCTGCTGTTTCGTTGCACTATGGAAGCGGAAACAGAGATTCTTCTCACCCCCATTTTCTCGCTTATCTGTGCATTTATGGGCGAATTTCATTCCAGCTCATATCTGGAATAAAATTCACTTCCATTTTCGTCGGGGGGTTGGGTTGAGCCTGAGGGATTCAAGGGTGTACGGGATTTAGGGCGAAATTCCTAAATTTTTATCCACACTCCAAACAGCCCTATAAGCAAACAAGGTGCAAGAATTTACAAGATCATCTGCTCGAATTTAATTGACTTACTAGTTACTACTATAACTCAGGTAGAGCCAACAAAACAATGTCGCAAACCCTCAATTTATTTTAAAGACTCCAATGAGAACAATTGTGCTTCTTCATAGGAACAGAGTTTTCCAATTAGAACTCTCCTAACGTCATTAGATTGCCAAGCAAAGTGCATCTTCTGCTAAGATAGGTACTTTAGGGCTGTCAATGTCAATTGGGATTGTGCACCCGTTGATATAGCTGGGCCTTCCTTCATTTTTAGTAATGTTTTGTTGGTTGGGATTGAGCTCCCTCGAATTTAGCGTTTTCCCCTTTTGGCTGTGTTTCTCTACCATAAATTTCTGTCTCTTCTAAATAATTGTGTTATCCATCAAAAACATAAATCTCGACGTAAAAAGATTTCATGGATTGGAATTCTGTTACCTTTGGAAAACAAAATATTGGTACAAAAAATATGATATCGTGTTTCAGCAAATAAAATACGCATGTAATTTGCATTTTATTCGAACTACTTTTGCATCCAATATCGAAATATGGCACTAGACAGGAAAATAAAAATGTAATATAGCGTTACCAAAGCCTGCAGGGTGAAAATCCACTTCGCCTTATGAGTTGACGTCTGAAAATCGGCCATTGCTACTCGAACCCTAGTCCAACATAATAACACGGTTCATTTATGGCATATTAGTCCACCATAATAACATAATGAAACACAATACTTGCCAAACTGTTACATATCACGGTTCTTATTTGCTACATTTTTAACTACAGCATAAATACTATCACAAGTTCATATAATCCCAAGACAATGAATAAGAGGGGTTTCTTTTTTTGGAATGGTAATGAATAAGAGAAATACTATGTAATGTATCTACAAAAGACTTTGTACAAAAAGAAAGAAGATGCATATCAATCCTTCCTTTGACTGTTTTTTTTTCTTTTTTCTTCCATACCTCTTTGTTTATAGTGTGCAATTCACATGCAACAAAACTACCCAAAATACACAGCATTGAAGATTTAAAAAAAAAAGATCTTCAAATCAACTTCTAAGAATAAGAGAAATAAAACTCATAAGAGAAAGATTCGCAAAGCAACTCATAGGAGAAAGCCCAAGTGAGAACCATATTCTATTCTCCTGCCATAGCGCTCCATGTATGTTTCAAATTTTCTTGCTTGATCATTGATTGGTTCTTATCTAATCCACCGTATATTCCATACATCTCAGAGTTGAAATTATTCAAACTTTATTGTCGATTGAATGAGTTGTTTATTCTGTTAAATTCCAATGAACCAGCCTGATTTTGTCAAATTTCTCGTGTAGGCTCATGTTGAGGATCTTGAAGAAGAATTCAAGCTTCTTAAGAAGCTCTCCCATCTGAACTCTATTGTGAGTGATCTCTATCATTCTCGTGCCTTTAAATCTCTAAGTGCCTATACTGCTTTTTTTTTTTACTGCTTCTGTTTATCAAACAACATTCTTTGATTTTTATCGAAGGGAGGCAAACACATTAAATATTATGCTGGAATTTGTTTAGGTGTATCCATATCATCATTGCTCAGGAAGTTTGGCACCTTCCTAGAGGCTGTAAGTCATTGTTGATCTTCAAATAACTGGGAATAGGCATTCAGAAAGACTGATGTATGTGCATTATTGTTGGACACGTTATAATAATGTACACAAGGGATTGGAGTGTCTCTACAGGAATGGAATTATGACAATTAAGAGAAAAGATTTGCAATCCACAACATTTAAAATGAAAATAAGAGAAAAGAATGAGAGACAACTGGCAAGTGATAGATTGTGGGTTAGAATATGGGATCTATAGAGTACAACTGGCGTGATGAGCTGAAAGAGGTGGGGATTTTGATCAAGATGATAGAATGTGGTGGGTATGATTCTGAGTCCAGGGCCATAAACTAATATCAGACCAGTTGTTTTCTGAAAACTAACAAATGATCTGAAAACACTAACAAGTGATCTGAAAACTCGCCACGAGAAATGAAACCACGAATTCACTAGAATAAAATTAAAAGAAAAAGAAACTCCCGAATTAAACAAAATAAAAAGAAATCGAAACCCTAAAGAAGCGACAAAATGCATATCTATTCAGCCAAAACAAAAATCCATCAATACCCCCATGTTCGGCCACTTTTTCAGCCAAATCAAAACCTTCGTTCCTCTGTTTCACAACCAGCCCAGTCTTGCCACTTTCCCCTCAACACCCGTTTCGTTAAACCCATTTAAGCATTTCCAACCTCAAACCCTTTTCCCTTGTTTTGGGCACAATCAGATTTTGAAAATTGTGGTTGTATGTTTTTCTTGTGTTGTGTTTGTTTGTGTGTGTGTGTGAGAGAGAGAGAGAGAGCGAGAGAGACAGCGAGCTGACCTCTGTTTTTTGGTCGTGGGATGATCTTCCGAAGCAGGTGCGGAGCCAGGAATTTTCTTCAGGGGGGGGGGGGAATTTGCTTGAGCGTGGGAGCCAAGAGGATGTCTCTTGTAGCACGTTAGGGCCCACCGCTTTACACTACACTTCATATTTTGATGTAATGGGGCCCACTATTTACACATGGTTGGAGTCCACTATTTTACACCCATGCATATAGACCCGGCAAAAAGTGACCCGCGCCCGGAAATTATGGGTCCGGGTCACCAATCATTGACCCGTTTGAAATTGACCTGAGGGTCGACCCGGCCCAGTTGAGAAGTGCAAAAGGTGTTATTTTGGCACCTTTTGACTTCTTTTTTTTCCCTAATTGTCATAGTCTTTGCTTTTTCTTTTTCTCTGTAGTTTTTTTTAGTAATTGCCATATTTTTGTACTTTCTTTAGGTTTTTTTTTCTTAATTTTTCTACTTTGCAACCATTTTTCCGTTATTTCTCATTTAAAACGTAGTACCCGTGATTATTATTTATTGCTAGCCACTTTTTCACAAATCTGCCAATCTTTGCGGTCGACAATAAGACAAATCTCTCAAACAATGTACAACTAAGGGTGTAGATGCTTGAGGCTTTGGATCTCAACCGTGAGGTTGTTGGTTCAAATTCCGAAGCCTCTTTGTCAGCAGAGAAGGTTCAAGGAGGAAGAATTAAACACGATACTCGTTGTTCAGGCTGTAAGGTCTGTTCTCGAAAATGAGTTGTTTAAGAAGGGGGCTCATAAATTCGAAAGTAGGTTTACTTATTCTCACCACTGCTACTCTCTCCTCTGAGTCTCGAGTCTGACCAGAAACACTTGGTGGGCCCAACAATAAATGGTTTAGATCATTGAAGATGGACACCATAAAAACTAAAAACTGTATTTATTTTTTTTCTGAAAAAAAGTCACTCGACCCCACCTAGTTCAAAGATCCAAACCGTTCATATGTTGGGCCCCAACGTAAATAAAAACTAAAAAAGTATTTAAAAAAATAAAATAAAGGTCACTTGAGCCCACCTAGTTCAAAGATCCAAAACGTTCATTTGTTGGGTCCCATCGTAAATAGGGCCTTGGTCATAAAATCTCAACAGGATGATCCAAACCCTCCAATAAACTTGTACAGATCAGAGTGTTAGGATTATTATGTGGAGATGATTTTTGGGGAAAGGCCTATTTACATTGGGGTCATCAATTGAATGGTCTGTACATTAGAATAACATGGGCAGCAATGAATTTTCTAATAAATATAGGGAAGTGATATATCAGCCGCTTTTGATTACTTGGGACACCCAGCACAAGTGTATCAATGATCTGACTAGAAGTGCATCAGCCCCTTTGTGGTCATTGATACACTGCTGCTTGATGTCCCAAGTAACCAAAAGGGGCGAATATATCACTTCCCTAAATATATGCTTTTATACGGTGTTTGAATGAAGGTGTACGTATTTTTTTTTTAATAGAGTGGGACCCACCTTGTTCTAAGATCTGAAACCATTCAGTTGTTGGCCCCCCAACGTAAATGCTATGTACCATGAAAAATCATCTCCATGGGATGATCTAGCTCTTCGATCTATAGACATTTCCACATGAAGGAGTTTATATACATATTAGATGGTTAGGATCATCCAATGAAACCCGGAAGGGTGTGGCTCTTTGGCGTAAAGTCATGGGTTTGCTCCCCATTGACGAGCGTTCGAATCTCCCCTTGTTTACCCGATGCATGTGGTCTCCGGGTGCCTGCGCGCATCCCTAGTGACTAGTCCCGCCCTACAAAGTGGCGTGGGGATACCCTATGGCACAAAAAAATAAAAAATAAAAAAGGATCATCCAATGAAGATGATTTCTGGGGCACGAGTACAGTAATGTTGGAGCCCAACAACAGAATGGTTTGGATTTTGGAACAAGGTAGACTTCATTGTATTTCTGAAAATATATGCTCACCTACAAACAGATGCAGTATACACTGGGGCCCACCTATTATATGGCACCTAATCCATACACGACAATATAGCACGCAACTTTTGGAAAATTTATAAGGGCCACTTTGTTCGAAGATCCAAAACATTAATTTGTTGAGCTTCGACATAAATAGGCTGCACCCCAAAAATAAGGGCGATGATATTTTCACTCCCCCTGCAGTACGCATTCGCTCCCCTTATTAATGCTTTTTGACGTCAAATCAAGTTAAAAGGGGAGCGAATGCGTACTGTAGGGGGAGTGAAAATATCATTGCCCAAAAATAATCCTATTTACTTTTTGCCACAACAAACAAAGAGTCTGGATCTATTGGATCTTCGAACAAAGTGAGCCCGAGGGATTTTTTAAAATTGACTGAGAATAAGTATGGGTGTTCAGATATCTAAATAATTCAGTTGTTAGGCCTCACCAAAGGTTGAGAGAGAAAGAGACGGAAGAGAGAGCACCGGTTGGGGGCTTAACAGCCGGTAAATGGGAGCAAATTTATCAGCCCCAATTTAAGAATTATAGTTACTACTTAAATGTATTCTTTTAATTAATAACAAACTTCATTCGTCTGCTATTTGGATCTTTTAAATAGAAAATCGAAAAAATCTCAACAAAATATGATCCTATTTTTGGGTTCTAGAGGAGGTCCCTTAGAAGTGGGACACGTTCGGTTTCTCTTCTCATTCCTTCTTCTCTCAAGTACTATATACAATTTGGTCTCGGTTAGGTGATATAGGGATCCATTTTTAATATTGAAATGAGATTATTCTTGTTCGGTGGATATGACGGGGTTTAATGGATCACAACAATGTTGGAAATCTTCCAAATAAAGTGGTTTTGAAAATACTCTTTATCTTCAATTTTAATTTCTATGGTTATCTATTATTTTGCATAGACAAAAATTAATATCTTTACCGATTTGCCAAATTTGAGGGTGTTTCGGGTTTAATTATGTTTGTGCACAACATCAAGAGATATTACTAGATATTCTACCAGGCTTCATTGCATCTCGGAGGCAATACTCTTCACTGGTCTTCTCTTTATTTCTCACCAATATTCTTCATCTCCTACCCTTCCTTTCAACAAACATTGGGCCCAATACTACGGCATATTTTTAGACTGTGGGAGTGCAAGCTGTGCAACTGAGGGCGATTTTTGGCAATTCGAGTTGAGTTTTTTACAATAAAATAGGGTTTGATTTTTGGATTAGAGTTGGTTCCAATTCGTTTTTTAGTGAAATCTCAACCGGACGCAACCGAAACTGCACCCTTTGAATGAAGTCTACATTGACAGAAGCATGCGCTATAAGGGTTCAAAGAAAATAAGGTGCAATCCGTAAAGCTAGGGGTGGCCAGAACCGAACCAGAACCGAAGAACCGAACCGGAACCAAACTGTAAAAAAATATTTTTGGTCCGGTTCGGTTCCACTGATGAAGAACCGAAATTATTCGGTTCTGTTCCGGGTCTAATGTTCTCGGTTCGGTTCCGGAACCGAAGAACCGAACTTTGAATATATATATATATATATATATATATATATATATATATATATATATATATATATATTACATATACTTAATAATTTAAATTACTCATAATATTAATAAGTAATAGTTAATACTATTCTTATAATAAGAAAGTAACTTATATTATAACTTTAATTAAAAGTTTTTATAAATTATAATTAATAATTAATAATTAGCCATTAGAACCGAAGAACCGGACCGGACCGAACCGATTATGTTCGGTCCGGTCCTACTGTGTACTACGGTTCGGTTCGGTTCTTACGGTTCATGGAACCGAGAACCGAACCGGTTGGCCACCCCTACGTAAAGCTGATGATTGACTCACAATCGGGTCTCATTATCCAAAACAAACAGGGCCTAAATGCAATTTCGAGTCTATGATCAGTTTTGGACTCAGACTCATTTATCAAAGTAAAAAACGAAGATGGCCTTAGCAAATGCCGGAAGTTGGACTAATCATTTGCTACATGCCAAGCAAAATTTAAGTATCAAAAGGCAGCATGATCTTTCTGTCAAGAATTTTAAATGCTTGTTTGGTTATCCTCGGATGGAGTACTTGGGCCATATTATTTCTTGGAGTAGCGGTGGATCCAGCCAAGACTTATAGGATTGTCTGCTGGTCAAAACCAAAAACCAAAAACCATCAGAGTCTTGGGCAGGTATTCAGGGGGTCCAACTATGGAAGGATCAATCAACTTTTCATGGATATATGCTCAAAAAAGGACTTTCTACTGGACTAAAGAGGAATAAGCTTTGGAGATAAATTTTCCATACACTTCTGTGGCTGATTTAAAGCACATGTCGTCTATTAACATCAACAAAATAATTCGGCAAATACCCAAAGCAAGCCATCCCATGAAATATAACAAATAAGAAGAAACATATTAACATTCTTCTCTCTATAGTGTCACAGTAAATGACCCAAAAATAAATCACACTACAAAATAAGCACACCCAAAAAATTAGCAGTCTTATTTAAGATGGGTTAAAAAATCTGAATCACCAGTTGATGAGGCATAAAAAATGATCAAGTCAGAGAAAAAATTGGAAGAAACTTCCCCACAGCCTAAATGACAAGTTTTCCAACGGGACAGACGTGTTAAAAGTGAATTCATAAATAAACCAGCTTCAAGTGCTTTCTTCTCCATTCTCCGACAATGATTGGAGCACTTGTCGGCAGAACCTGCAACAAACACAAAAAAGGTCATTGACATCTGATCAGCAATATATAATACCTATTTTTCCGTCATTAGCACATCTACAGAGTAAGCTAATAAGAAAAATAAAAGAAAGAACTTCAAGCATTGAATCACAATATCCTTGTCGCAGCAGCTTTATGTGTCTAGCCTTGAACATTGAGGTGCTCCCCTCTTTCCCATGATCTAGAGACAACCATGATCTAGAGACAAAAATAAGACCATATATTCTTTTCAAGTTGGAGACCCAATACCCCTGGTGGGGGCACGAGGTCCGCAAACTTAGGCCGTTTCTGGCCACCAGGAAAAGTATATCAAGAAAAAAAAAATTCCATGGAATAATTGTGGGGCAGCTATGAGAGATGGGCGAAAACCAGGTAAAGAAAAAAAAAACAATTCTAAATAGGTATTTTTCTTTCGACTAGTTTTAGGGATTTTTTATGTAATGACCTTATAAAAGAAATCTGTAAATGCATATAAAACGGTAGCAAATAAATGAAAATAAACTAAGTTTCAACATTGGGAGCTTTGAATCACAATATGACTTACCATTCCATAATCCGTAACAATCACTGATACATAATCTGAAGGAGTTACATCATAACTCTTACAGAACCAGACCAAAATAAGAGATTGCAAATTGATCAGATAAAATCATATCAGTATGTACTCCAAATTGTTTGAATTTTGAATACTCACCTAATATTGAGAAGTTGTAAATTTTTATTATCAGCCCAATTATCCAGATGATTGAACTCCTTTCTTTCGGGAATCTTTGAAATTATGTCAGGATCACCTGAAAGCAACGTGGCAAGTGTCTGTACATGAGCGTTCCAGAAAAATATGTGCTCAATTATAAGTTTACAGACTAAAGCTACGTGAATATCAAACTGTTTTAGGTAGACATACCAAGCTCATTAAAGCATATAGAATCAAGTTGTGCCCTTGCATGAAACTTATAAGCTTCGCAGCATACTAAGATGGGGACACGGAATTCACGGGCAACCATAGCCACACACGCAGTTCCAACTCTCGAGTAAACTGTTCCAATAGAAAATACAGAGGAAGCTCCCAGAAAAACCCCCGTGACTCCATCCATGATATAAGAAATAGCATTTATATGGGTATATGTACAACTGACACCCTTTTCCACCAGCCTACGCAGTAATGCTTTACCTTCAAGCTTTGTACGGGAGTCCACTACTATAACACGGAACTTTTTCCCAAGCTCATGTGCATTTGATAGTAACATTTCAACAACACGTGATGAGCCATATGTGAGAAGTAAATCCCCATCTCTTATATTTTTTACAGCATGCTTGACTATTATCTCATCCGCAAGTACTATGTTCTCATTTATAAAATGGTCAATATCTGACTGAAGAGTGGCTTTTGCTTCCAACTCTGTGAGAGTCAAAGGTAAATTGGCAATTCTATTCTTCAAAAACCTAGTTGCATTTTCCATGCTGATTGAAGGGGGCCTCTACACTCGGTCAAAAATGACATAAAACTACCAATTTTTTCGGTTAAATCTCGAACAAGAACTCTCTCTGGTGGTGTGGAGTAATCTTTTATGGCCTCTTGAAATGCTAGAAGCAATGCAACACAGCGCGAATTATCCCCAGAAATATCGCCAGCCAAATACTGTAATCCAACCTGATAATAATTGGCGGAAAAGACATTAGACAAGGTAAGTTGGTAAAATCTGTTTGTTCAATCAAACTCAGATCATGAAGTGGAGCATACAAATCTTTCAGTAAATCTGATTTGCACCAAATAAGATGGCCATGGACATACCTTGTAAATGGCAGGATGCATCTCATCAACTTTGAATTTTTTTGACTGGAGATCAGGAACCTGGGATCCGTGTGGACAATGAGGCAAATGTCCAAACAATTCAACTCCATTTTCATCATCCGTTTGCTTCACCATTACACGCCTTTTAGTTTTTCCAACACTTTGCTTACCCTTGAATTGCATAGCAGAGTGAAACTGGTAGACCATCTTTCTTTTGTGAAGAAGGTTTCAAAACGTTAGCCTGATTTAGCATTCAATGGCCGTAGTTCTCCGGGATAAGCACCCGACTTTCTTCCTTCACCTACAATTACCATCAAGTGGGAAAAACATACATAAGGGTGATATGGAGACATTTTTTTTCATGAAATAGCCAAGATGATGGGAGTATGACTTAAAATTGTTTCAATTACACAACATTTGAAGCATTTAGAGAAAAATGTTAACAACCGACAAAAGAAATATGCCGAATAAAAACAAACTTAGGCGATATGACCTAAAAAACAGTAACCTTGAGAAGGAAATTCTAACAATTGACTCCATCAATAAAATCTGAATCATCAGCTAGGGTTAATGTAACACTTTCTCTATTACTCTTTCCATCTCGTTAGTATGACATGTTAAGCAAACCCTCACACATCATGAACACCATAAAATCCATTCTAGCTTCTGGCTGCTCCTCAAAAAGATATCAGACATTACTATTTTAACATAGGCCACATGCCATTGCTAACAACCACAAGAGTGCAAATTCACTAAAATCCATCACCATCACACTAAGTCTTGCATGACCAAATTTCCGTCGATTGCTGATATTGCACCACTTAAAGAGACATTGATACCCAATACAATATCCCCTGATTGCCTCCCTAATAACATTTTGAACTTTTATCTATAGTTCTATACGATAAATAATGGGAAAACTTGGGTGGACCCGAGCATATTTAAAAGCATAAAGAGCTTATTTAAAACCTTATAACTGTAAAGTTTATTTATTATTTTTTAATAGTGAAATATTATTAGAAAACAAGGCAAAGAGCAAAGCCCTCGACCAAGTTGGTCCAGGACCACAACAAAAACAAAGACAAAAAAAAATACAAGACTGTGATCAGGCATCACTAACTCTGCTCTTCCAATCATTCTACGGGCCAGAGCATCGGTCCCAGTTACTTGGTTTCATTTTCTGATGGGCGACTTTAGTCTCCAATAGAAATCTATTATTAACAACAAAACAGCATTAACTAGATACAAAAGAGGCACATTGTAGTATCACTAGTTCTAATACACCTGAAAATTATATAAGGAGAAGAAGAAGTATAGGAATTACCTATATGTTTTGCTGCGACTCTTAACTCTCTCTGCAGTTTTTGGGATATCTTCTGAAATTTTAAAGAAAGAACAAAAAAAATAAAGGGTTATTTCAATCAATCTGTATATTCTCTAACCTCAAATGGCGTAAAATTGTTATAAATTATATGTTGAAGGGCTTGAGTAAATAAAACAAATATAAAATCTGAAATTTTCCTTAACATAAAATCTGAAATTATATGCAATAGAAGATAGTCATACCAGATTTGTCCGGGTGAAGAAACACCTCGATAGAAGAGTAATTGTCTGAAAATCAGCCATTGAGTAAATAAATAAACAGAAATTTTAATTTTTCTCATGACTTTTCTTTATCCTGCAATACCTAAAATTTGGATCGAATAAAAGAAAATAAAATTTTGCACGACAACGTTACCAGATCCTGAGGGTTGAGAAAATTCTTCAACAGATGATTGGGTGTAAAAAAATCGGCCATTGTTCCTACACAAGATCGCCCAAAAAAAAGAAAAGAAAAGATGAGTACAAGACTAAGAAACTAAGAATCAATAATAATGGAATAGAAAGCAGGAAGTTACTTGGAGGGAATTTAGGGTTTCAGTTTAGGCTCGGAGTCGTAAACACAGTCGCCATTAAAGAGGTTTAGAGAATTTTGTTTTTGGTAGGTAAGGTTTAGACTTTAGAGAGAAGTGACACGAGGGGAGTCGTTATATAGAAGACGCGCGAATATCAGTTTCGTATAACAAATAAACTTCGACTTCGTTATATGGAAGACGTGCAAATATCAGTTTCTCATAATGATAAAACTCATCTTTCCTAATATAGAGGTAGGAGAAGTGGAGAACCAAAGATTTATAGAAGCAGCGAAGGAATAAATAGTAAAGTAGGAAAAAGGAAACTATGCCATTTTACTAGGATTTAGAAAAGTTTGGAGAGGAAAAAATATTTCTAAATTTTATTACTTTCTTTACACAAGCAGATGAGTTAAACCAAGCCTAGGCAAGGGTCTAGGACACTCGTGAAGGTGTATTTTCAATGTAATAAATTTACATAGGGATTAAGAGTTTTACATGGCTTGTGAGTCTTTTTTCTCAAACAAACAATGTGTAGATTTACATTTCCAATGCACCCCTCGTTAACGAATCCCTTTTAATTTTACAAACTTTCAACTTATGATAAAGTCCCTCTAAATTATGCATGCTCATATAATTTTTTTTTTCCATTTGAAGGTTTTTTCTAGCAATCCAAACAGGGCCTAATTGAAAGGGAAAGAATGGAAAAGGTTAGCTTTTGTTGGCGGAACCCTAGACGATGCTTGATGGAGCACCGGATCCGATAACACGAATGCAGACAAGCGGGCCCCAGTGAGTGGCTATTAGGAAGAGCCTCATATCCACCTCCTTTTTAGTTTTTAGCATTTTCCTATGGGAGTGATAAATCGAGCATAGGGGGTCGATTTATCACTCCCCTTTCCTATTATGAAAAGGCATATATTTTGCATAGATTGGGCCCACAATTGATCAGTCTATATGATCCAATTGGTGAGCCCCATCTATTATTTACTCATGAACAAAATATCACTCCCGTGAGATCATCCAACCGTCCATCAGTGTAATCTTGGCCATCAAGGCCCTGTCTGTTTATGATTTTGACAGCCCGTTGTGAGTACTAAATCGATTATTAGACCCAAATTTAAACGAACGAATGTGTATTCACAATCCATTTTTAGGTCGTTGATTAAACAAAACTGATCCTAACATATTGCACTTTTTCGAGCAGGTGAAAAAAAGGCAGGTGATGCAACTTTCTCAATGATCCAAACCATCTATTTCCCATATAATTTCTATTTCCTGTATGAGTTTGGATGCAAACTCTAACAATAATCAACTATTCTAAGGGCTCGTTTGTTTTAGATTATGACAACAGATTGTGGAGTCCCCAACCGATTATTAGTTTCAAATTTAGTGCAATTTCCTGTCTAATAATTGGATGGGGACTCCACAATCGGTTATCATAATCTACAATCGGTTATCATAATCTAAAACAAATAAGAGAGTGTTTAGATCAAGGGAAAAAATTATGAAAATTTTTCCATAGAAAAAAAATTCGAGGGTCTCGTAGGTCTGCAATCTTCCTTGAACACATGGAACATTTTCAATTTTCAATTCTCAAAAAAAAAAAAAACAAAAAACTTTTCTCTGGAAATATTTTCCCTGAAAATAATTTCCAAACTAATCGAAACTTGAGAAAACCGCCCCAAACACACGCAACCCGTCGACTGTTCCTCCTAACCGGCCATCAAATGCACTCCCAAAAAAATCCCTCATTTCGCCATTTCCCTCCGCTGCCGATTTTCACCGCTTCATCTGCACTTGCGTTGCGCCAAACCCTAGATTTTTTGGAACTCAATTCACCGATTCCAAATTCTGAAAAATGAACCCTAGTTCCTACATTTAGATTTTCAAGAGTCCAACAACCCATATAGAAATGAGCTCATCTCTTTCTCCTTCCTCCCCCTTTACATTTATCTACAATCGCTACCATTTTCGCTCTCCTAACCCTTCCCTAGCATGTTCTTCGAATCCCTTCCTAAATTTTCACACTTCTAGGTATAAGAGACTCACTCTATTAGCTTCTGTAGCCCAACGAAGGCTAGAATCGTCTTGGATTCCTTCGGACTGTAATTCAGATGAAGATTATGGTGGCTGGTCAATTGTCGAAGCTCGAATCGATACTAAGAAAGGTCCCACTCTCTTATCTCTCTATTCCATTTGAAAGAAGACATCTTGATCGTCACATAGACATAAATTTTCCTTGATTTCGATTTGAAATGACAATGTTATGCACATCAGAGAGTAGGTCTAAAAATTTTAATTTTTTTCTTTTAACTTAAATATGCAGGTTGGGGGAAGTTTTTCTTATTAGGGATTGGGACTTCGATTGCAATCTTACTCGCTGCGATCATTCAATGCTCTGCTTCAGGCAAAGGTTCGCATCACATTGCGCAAGCCTATTTTTATATGAGTTTTTTTTTTAAAAATTTTCTATATAATTTCCGTTTTTATCTATCATATAATGGAGGAGCATCTATAGACAGAGGAGAATCATAGGCTAAGTTTTTGTTTTTTTGTTGAATTTCAATGCCTTGTATGCGAACTCATTGTTTCAGTAAGTAAATTTTTTTTCGTCTCCCTAGCAATTTAGTTATTTTTTAATTTTGAAATATTGTATGTATGTTACTTTGCGACTTATACTTCATATGTGCTGCTATGGGATTTGATCCATGACTATAGGGTTTGCAGGTTTCAAGTGTCGAGTCAGTGCCCCGTTGCAGTCTATCCGGGGGCTGTTCATAGGGGCTGATTCTGAGCCAGAATCAGTCAAATTAGCAGATTCTGATGCATCTCAGATGGATACTGAGTATACGTCTCGAGCGGATAATCTTGCATCAGATGCTTTGGATTTGCACCATGTAACAGGTATTGTTTATTGATAATTCTCAAGGATGAAGTAATCTGAAAACGGTCTTGATTTATTAGTCTGTCAGTATTACTGTTTTTCATTTGGTGGGTTCTGTTGAAATTAATGGCACTGCGTGAAGGACTGGACCCATGATTACTGGAGTGATATAAGGGAACTGTAACACATAAGATATATCATTGATTCTTCAAACTAAGCTACCTAAATTATCATAACCAGATTAAAAAGTTTCTTGCATTACAGTTCCCTAACGCATTACAGTTTCATTGGAACTTTATTTTGATGATGTAGATAGTCAGCTGTGTAATCAGCTTATCAAATAATTTGTCAGTATTACTGTGTTTCATTTGCTGGGTTCTGTTGAAAATTTCTGGCACTACATGAAGGATTGGACCCAGATGGTTACTTGATTGATACAAGGGAACTGTAATGCGTAAATGGATCCATGATTCTTCAAACTAAGCTAACTGAAATATCTGAACCAGACTAAAAGTTTGAGTTGCAGATTTTGGAGATTGACAAATTTCATTTACCTCTGCTATGGAATGCATTAAAGGATGTTGATGTATCATTATGCTGAGGTTAGAAGACTCAGATGCCCTTTTATGTATATCTTTGACAAATTTCATTTACTTCTGCTATGAAATGCATTAAAGCATGATGATGTATGTCTCTTTGATGTTTATCTCACCATGATAGTAAAATAGCCCATTGGATGCCCTTGGGTTTAGTCTTTGCTTAGCCACAACAATGTAGATACATCATCTAAGTTATCATTGGTTTGCTCACTATTAACAGTGAGTAATCCAAGTGGGTCTGTCTGTGGTGCACCTGATGATCTATAATATAATCAAACTTGAATGAAATCATCTTTATGTGACCAGTTTATGTGCAAAGGGATCAATATTCCATTTTACATCATGGTTATTGAGTTTTCCAGATGCAGCCTAAAATCATCTCATATTTGGATGGCAGGAAGGGTTAAAAGCCTGAAATTTGGTTCAGATTTGATGGTGTCTCAAGTTTGAGTCATCTCGAGCCTCTACCGAGTTGTACTATTATGGAGCTTTTTTGTATATTGTCTTATTTTTCCGTGTTGAACTTACAGTGTATATGCGTTTTGTAGCTCCATGTATACTATTTCTGGTCTAGTAATCTTCTTTGCACATTTTCTTTTTAATCTACCACATTTTTCAGCAGTAGAATGAATGGCTTGCAATCATCATCTTGATCTTTTTGTTTTTCTTTTACACCTATATCTTTCAGTGCATATGACTTTTTTATAATTTCTAACTATTCTCTTCCTCCATATGTGCATGTGTCTTTCTTTAGCACCAGGAGAAAAGCTTAAGCGTGTAATTGTTTCAGTTCCTGCGGATCCCACCCAAGAAGAAGCCCTCTTAGTTCTGAAGAAACTAAAGGTTTGTTGCTGGGAGCACTTACTCCAACCAAGAAGCAATGGTCTTGCTAGCATTCGTCATATGTGTCTAGGCATTCTGGAGCTGTGTTTGAATTGATGTGTTTACCTTGTGTTTGGATAATATTTTGATGCTTGGTTGGCATTAAAGCATGTATTCTTTTGTGACTAGTAAGTGGAATTCTTGTCATTGGAATCTTTGACCTGCCAAACTATGACAATGGTTGCTGGAAGAAAAGAAAGGAAAATAAATTACCCACCAAGGGGGAGTGAGGGAACATTCTAATGATAGTGACAATGAAGAATAAATATTTATTTTGTTAAGACATATGAATCGAGAAATAAATGAGGTGTAAGCATTATTTTTTCACAATAGACTACTGTGAAACTATGATTTTTCCAAAACAACCAACTTACTCTCTCAAATGTATTGTCTAACAAGAGCATATTAACTATGGTTGTTAATCCATATTCAGAAGATAAAGCATGCAAAATGATTGTTTAATGACATACTTTTCCTCGTGAAATTTCAGAAAATTTTACAATGTTGATATGCATATCATAGTTTTAAAACTCCCCTAAGTCATCGTGGACTCCCTTGGGTCGACTCCCTTTTCCCTTGGCCGCGTTCCGCATTTTGCCCTATAGAGCCAATAAGAACTCGTTTGACTCTCCCGAGTTATTATGACTGCATCAACTGAGTACTCAGACCACATCACGCCGAGTCGACTAGGATTTTCTTTGACCTCGTTTTGACCCACATCTGCATTTTGAAACACTGTGGATGGGATACAGATAATTCAATAAATTTCAGTTGATCATCCTTGAATTGATCCTTTCCATCACCTAAGTCACAATAAAATTATTTTTATCATGTTTTTATCCTTTTCCTAAATTTATGTGTATTCAAAACCTTTAGAAAAAATTTGTGTATTCAAATAATTGCATTTATTTCCTACTTGTATGCTGTATTTTATTAGAATGACTTTTCAAAGCGAGGTTTAAAATTATCAAGGTTTCATCTGATCAAACTCATTATGAGTCAACACAACCAAGTTCTCAAAATGTTTAAAATTTGGTTTCTTTTTAAATATATGAGATAAGTTGTAACCAGTGGATTGAGCTTCTTGAGTTTTTATTTGAGTTTCTCAAGTTCTTGATTTTTTTTGTGAATTGCACTCTCAAGTTTTTGATTGAGTACTGTCGCTTTTGTAAGGCGTTGCGTTCGCTGGTCTCCCAGCGGGCGCGTCAACGAAAGCGTAAATCAAAGGTTGATTTAACCTGCGAAATGCAGAGCTCTCTAATCTTTCAATGGCTGTCAGAGAGATTACTCTCCTATTGTCAGTCATCATAGCAAGGTTCTGCTTCTGCACATTCCTTCCACATTTTTTTTTTAAATTTTCAAAAAAAAAAAAGTTCTTGATTGAGTACTTTGAACTGAGTTGCTCAAGCTTTTAGCTGAATCCAATCAAAGCCTAGTGGAAGAAAAGCTTGGCTTCAGTCTTGATCTTGTTGAGTTAATCAACTTGACTGAGTTTTGATTTGACTCATGTTTTTCAGACTATCAAAACGAACAGCTTGGTAAAATGTTTGAATTCGAGGAAGAGCGGAGGATGTATGATTTTTGTTGTTGTTGTTGTTGTTGTAAAGTTGGCATGGAGAAAGTCTATGATAATGTTGATTGTATTTTATGAATTTTATTTACTTGAAATGACCGGTTTTCTGGGAGTTATAGAGGTCTGAGAGGGAAGGTGACCTACTGTCTCCATTCGTGTTTATGTTGGTGGGCAAAGTGTTAACCAGGCTTTTTATGAAAGCTGAATTTTCATGGTTAATAGAACTTAAGGTGGGAGGACCTTGATCACTCAATTTCTCACTTATGATTTGCAAATGATATACTTGTCTTTTATGGATAGTCTATTGATCAAGCTAGAAATTTGAAGTGTACATTAAGATGGTTTAAATATAGTGTCTAGTTTGTAAGTGGACCGCAAATATGAAGGCAAGGGTGAAACCACAAGAGAGAAGAGTGTTATTCTTTGGCAGAAATGTTAGGTTGCAAGCTTGAAACGAGGTTTGAGAGGGAAGCCTCGATTGGTTGTAGGATGGGGAATGAGACCAAGGGAGGTATATTGAGTTCATTGTACCCTTGGTACTCAGGTAACGATTTAGGAGAATGCATTAGGTTTATTGGAGGTGTTGATCCTGAGGTTCTAAGAGGATACTTGGTGATGGAGTTTACCTGCGAACATATTTGTAGTCAGGATTGGGGTTAGTCGTAAAGACTTGGTATGAGAGAATGGGACATAGGGTAGTACACTCCTATAGTCCATGTTACATGGATTCTTCTAACTAGTCGAAGTACCCATGTCGGACATGTCTTTGGATTCGGATACTTCAGATCTGAGTTACTTCTAGACCTCTTTTGTTTGTTTTTTTCTAAATAATACTAACCGAACATTACAATTACCGCATGTTTTGAATTCTGCCCATCCCAATAGTAAGTCTCTTAAAATGGAAGTAAAATATTATATCAACTCAACCTATTAAAATTTTCAATATATATCTTAAAATTTGAGACTAAACTATATAGGCTGGTTGTTCATTAGTTCTAGCAAGGAAGGAGTTTTGGGACTTAAGTTTTATGACATAATCTGCAATTGGAAGGAGGTTCTAATAGGAGATCCAAGAAGGAAGTGAGCTTTTCTATTTAGGGTGTCATCGATAGCTCTATCAAGACCAGTTTCTGTAGGAGCTCAATGGGAAACTCTGGAACTCATGAATATGAGTAACTTTAGTTTTATTTTTTAATAAGCAGTAAACTAGTCTCAACTCAACTCAACTAAGCCTTTGTCCCAAACTAGTTGGGGTCGGCTAATGAATCCTGTAGAAAATTTTCATGAAGAAGGTGAAAGAATCTACCCGGCCAAAGTGACTAAGTCTAATCCTGTCACTAGTTGGATTCATCTACATCATTTTCTTCCATTCTCTCCTATCAAGGTTGTGTTCTCTTTTATATTCCTAGCCATCAAGTCTTTCCTCACTGTTTCTACCCAAGTTGTTTTCGGTCTGCCCCTACCTCTTTTTACTCCATCAACTTGGCACGAGTCACTTCTTCTCACTGGAGCATCCAAAGGCCTACGTTGAATGTGCCCAAACCATCTTAAGCGGTGCTCTTTCATTTTCTCCTCAATTGGTGCCACCCCCACCTTTTTACGGATGTCCTCATTTCTAATTCTATCTAACCTTGTGTGGCCGTACATCCATCTAAGCATTCGCATCTCCGCTACACTCATCTTATGCACATGATGCTTCTTGGTGGCCCAACATTCTGACCCGTATAGCATGGCTGGCCTCACAACTGTCTTATAAAACTTTCCCTTCAACATGGTAGGGATTTTACGGTCGCACAGAACTCCTGAAGCATGCTTCTACTTCAACCAACCTGCTTTTATTCTGTGGTTAACATCCTCTTCAATCTCTCCTTCCTTATGTAGGATTGAACCAAAGATAGTGAAAGATATCCCTCTTAGGTACCTCCTGTCCAGTCATATTTACTAGTCTAAGTTGAGTTGAGTTGAGTAAACTAGTCTAAGTTGTAAATGGATAAAAAGAATGATTTACATGTTATTCTTGTTTTGTGTTCATATTAGAGTGGATTTTAGTAGCTGTCACAAAACCTGGAAGTGTTCTTATGTTCTGCGGATCTAGATTTATTTCCAAGAGACACAGTGGCATTGTTTTGTTTTTTTCTCTGAATGGTGAGACACTGTGGTATCGTATGTGGCTGTATATCTGTTTAAATCTTGAATCATAAAGCTTTAGTTCCCGTTCTGAGCATGGGCTAATAATTGTCTTTAAAGCATACAGGTCATTGAAAACGATGTCAAGTCAGATGAGTTATGTACCAAGAGGGAATTTGCACGATGGCTAGTTAAAGAAAACTCTTTATTGGAAAGGTAATTGATTATTACTTAAAAATACTTCATATTCTTTTTTTTTTTATGAAAGAGAAAAATACTTCATATTCTGAGCTCAATAATTTATTTAATTGGTTTTTCTGTGCCATATATAGGAACCCAAAACATTGGATAGTCCCACCTATGTTAACTGCTGGTTCCACGGTTGGTGTGTTTAACGATGTAAGTGTCGCAGACCCAGATTTTTGGTGCATTCAAGGTAAATTTTTGTCTAATAAACTCTGATTCTAGCTTAACTTCGTTTGAGAAAGTATCTGACAATTTTGTCACATAAATATTGCAATTTAAAGCCCTTGCGGAAGCTGGCATTGTTCCCAGCAAGCTAATCTCCCCAAAGTTTGGTTCTCTGGATGTGGATAGCTCAGAACGCCAAGCTAGGGTTGAATTTTTCCCAGACAGGTAATGCAATTAACTGTATTTTATGCAATATTTCTTTTCATAGACAATATGAAGGTAGTGATATGGGTTAAATTTATTTGATGTTGCAGTTTTATATCTCGGCTCGATCTGGTAAACTGGATAACCCAGTTAGAATATTCACTCTTGCCAGGAATAGAAGAGAAGGTATCCAAGACATTTTACCGTTGAAATTTATGTTGATAGTTGCGATTATAAAAAACGTCTATAATTTTGTAGGTCTTAAAACCTAACTTGTTTACAGTCCAGATGTTAAGGAAGGGAGTGGGTTTTATGGATGTGGAGGCAGTGGGTCCAAGTGCATTACCAGAGCTGTTCATGGACATGTTGGCTGGTGACAAAAGTATTGTTAGAAAAGTTTTTGGTATTCTCCTCCCCTCTTTCTCTTATTCAATTATTCCTCTGTAGTCCACAATACTGTACATTTATCCAGGTTGTGTCAGAACAAATTTTAGCAAAGCTGACTAGCCTTAATTAATCTTCTAACTAGTTGAGTTGTTGCCATCTGATACACACAATGACTTGGGCTTTGGTGTTTAAAGTGTATTACTAGTTAGTTCCTTTGATTATCTGTGTCTGGGGATTTGTTCATATATTTTGTTCTTCTTTTCGTATTTGAAATTCAATCATTGGTGGTCCAAAAAGGTCATTTGGCAACTCCTCCAAGTGGGGCCAGTCTCTCAACGTATATTTTTCTGATCTTTTGCTGGTGTGGTGTCTGTACCATTTCTGAATGTTTTTCAAAATAATACCTGTCATTAATAATATAGATAGGTTACCCTTTATTTCTTCTGTTCCTGCAGAAGTACAGATTTTTTTTTCTTCTAGGGCTTTTCCCTTTTTTGCTAGATTTTATATTTTTTCTATTGATCTGATTTATTTTTGTGATGTCCATTTCCTTCTGTTTATTTTCAAAACAATGGTTCTTAAACATTTTTGTATCAAAATACGGTGTCACTAGTCAAGATTATATTTCCAGTGATGTATAGCATACTCATGGATGTTACATTATCATCTGTGTAAGCGGGCAGGATGCTTGCACATCCGTCCTCATTGTTTTATTTATTTAGTTATTTTTAGTGAGCATTTTTCTGTTCAATTATTGTTAGCTAAACTAATTCCATCCTTTTCAACATTCCATTTTACAGGATACAGCAGGCGGCTTCAACCCCACAGACCTGTTACTAAAGCACAAGCAGCAGTGGCACTGACAAGTGCCAGGATGACAGATTTAATTTGTGCTGAATTATCAAGACTTGAAGCAGAAAATTCATCAAGGCAAGTTGAGATGGATGCAATAATGTCTGAGTTACTTCTCAGAGGAGAAATTCCTAGGTTTTGGGAGGGTAAACTGAATGAAGAGAAAGCCCATGGTTTGGAGGTTGAGAGAGAACTCCATGCAGCCACTCTTGATCTGGAAAAGGAGAAGTCCATTCGAGCCAAGAGGCTGGCTAAGTTCTTGAGAGAGAAGGCGGCTCTTGACTGTCAAAGGCAGCTGCTCTTGAGTTTCAAGGAAGAAGTGAGGGGGATGTATGAAAGGGTAGCCTGTGAGACAGCTAATGCTGTAGCTGAGCAGCGGAGGGTAGAGGAGCTGTCCGCTGATTTACAGGCCAAACAAGAGGCAATGATTGAGGAGAAATGTATTCTGGAATGTGAGAAAGAGGCGGTCCGACTCCTTAGGTGAGTCTTTACCTTGGCTCTGACTGCCTTACTGACAAATGCAATAGCTGGGTTCATCTATCTTCGGTGTTCATGTAACTTGATCCCCCAATAAGGGATTTTTAAGTATGACATTCACCATCTTACAATTATGATTTAATAATCATAGAGGTCATCAACGAATAAAGAGTATATTAATGAAAATGGAAAAAAAGATATTCCAAGCTTATTGAAGTTGAGACATAGTACTAAATTTCCAATAAGGTACAATACTGCGATTGAAATTGAAGAGATTACTAGTAAATTAGAAGAATTCTTCTCAAATGTGTTATTAAGAAACCAGAAGTCCCTTGATATGAGGTGATCCAATGCCGGTAAACTACCTCTAAACATGCTTTTGAATTTTCCCGAAACGACCGGAATGTTTCAATTTCCATCCCCACTGAAACGAAATCTACATGTTTTCAGTTTTCCTTCCACGTCATTATTTCTCTGAAATTCTGACCCAAATTCCCGAAATTCGACCGAAATGGCCAGAACGACAAAAAAAATGGAAAATGTTATGATATGCATTTCATTCCATTAATGGAGAGAATGATATTTGGTAGTCAACATTGTTGAACTTCACAACAAAGTAATCATATCTTTGAGGTTTGCCAAATCCGACACTCAATGCCCGTGTTGTATTCCAGCACTCGTACACGTACTGATGCAACATAGAGCTTGCCCCTACTTTCTCATCTCTCTTCTTCTTCTTCTTCTTCTTCGTCTTCTTTTTTGTGAATAGTACTACCACAACTTTACAACATAGGGCTTGCCCCTCTTATTTTCTCATCTCCACTTTGTTTGAATTGGATTTATAGTTAATTGTTTTAGTTAAGTTAGATTTTTAGAGATTACCATTTAAGAGGGTGTTTGCTGTATAGTCTTCAGCTACTCTCTGCTTTCTTTTCAAGCTTTCATGATATGGTGTTGTTTATTTTGAAGGAACAAAATCAAAGCTTAGCTTTTAGTTCTTATATTATTCTATAATTTTATAATTTCTTCCTTTCTCAAATCTAGATTTTTGGGGTTTCAATCTTGGGCAAGTAATATTTTAGATTCTTTTTCTTCTGATTTGGAGAATGTCAAATCAAGTATTCCATTCAAAAAAACAAGATGAAGTATTCCTTAACGTCTCTTCCTACAAGAGTCTCGGTTGTCAAAACCTGTTAACATCAATGATTTACATTGAGTGCACATTTTCATTTTCTAAAGTTCAGGCTCTATCTTTTTATTTTGTCTGTTTCTATATAATTTTTTTATCTTGAAAATGAAAGAATTGATACGCCTTGTCATTTCTCTGCACATCAAAGTATATTTTCTTTTGTGGACGGGAAAAAATGTTGTAGAAATCATTCTCTGTTGAACCATTGGGGGGGGGGGGGGGGAGAATTTCTCTCATGTTATGTTAAAGAAAGTTAATGTGGCCGAAGATGGGGCTAATGTCATTATCAGGGAGAGGTGGTTATAATATTTTTCTCATCCATGCAAACAATTCTTTGTAGGTCTTGGATTGAGGATGAAGGAAAGAAAAACCAAGCACGTGCGAAGGTTCTTGAGGAGGCTGGACGAAGGTGGAAATGGAACACCAGTTCTAGTGCTACACAGACATGTTCACCTCAGAATGAGAATGCAATCGCATTGCAAGAAACCAGTGCCATGAGGGTGGCAGAAAATGGGCGTAGTTGATCTTTAGAGGTATTTTTTCTGTTTTCTGATTTCTCTAGCTTCTCTAGCTCTTTGTAGATAGAAATTGGTGTTATAAGGAAAATGCTAAAAATAAGGGGGCTGTAACGCACTTTCCTAAAAGACATTTATTGGGCCCCACATGTACCTCGTGTATGGGATCAGATTCGTTGATCCAAATGCCATTGAGAACACCTTGATCGGATTGTCCTAGGACCTTTGATCATCAAGCCTCATTTAAGGCTCTGCCTAGACATGGTAATTGGTAAACCATTATTTGTGTAGTCCTTTATCTTATGCATGAGATGTCCATTCAGGATGGGACCATGACCATGTTGGTCTCCTCAGGATGTTCTACAAGATCATCTGTCTCGATTTCACATACATGTCCCCCTATGAGACTCGAAAAATTGCTTTTACCATTGGTCCCAACAATGACTTTCTGCCCACTCGTTCTCTACTTAAGAGCTATTAATACTGGATTTTCTTTAGCTCAAATAAAGTAGTCAAAGTAATAGGCCTTTACGACGAATGGTCCTGTGTAAAAAGTATGACCTACTTCAGACTATGAATCATCTGTACCATCCAATTGTTGCACCTTCCTTTCACTCTGGACCTTCCACACAAATGGGCCATTCTTGGATGGGCTGTAGGCTAAAACTTACAATGATCAAATGATTCTAAACAGTAGCTTGCTGTACAGTTAGCGTGGGGCAATGGACCATAAGAAGTGAGGCTAAAACTTACAATGATTAAATGATTCTAATCATTGGCTTGCTGTACAATTAGCATGGGCAATGCCATTCAGAAAAAAAAAAAAAAACAATTAGCGTGGGGCAATGGTCCATAAGAAAGTCAATTGACTGAATGGCTGCGATCATTCGTTCGGTAGATTATAGGCTATGACCTAACAATTGGGTGGTCTGGATTGATAGGAATGTGACACTGTAGATGTGACTTACATGTCAACTTTCAATGAAGAGCATTGTTCATTTATGTTGTTTCTGTAAGAACTAGAAAGTTAAATGGGTGATGTTAAAATTGTGGTTATGATTATTTGAAATTCTTTTCAGGTGGTTTTGCTAAATGAGTATTTTGGGTCAGAGGATAAGGAGGTGTGCAGAGTGTGCTACTATGAGTTTAGTGTCTTTATTCATTTGGGAGTACATCACAGGAATGGATGCTTTGTTGTTTGTTGTCCATACTGTAAACGGCAGTGGCGGGAGATTTCAAATTTTGGTGTGTAACAATAGGGCACTTCTCCATCTTTGTTTGGGATGTGTATTCAAGGTTAGATAGAAAATGAAGTTTCAAATGCCTCTTTTTAATGGGAATTTTCACTGAACATGGCACATAAACTCGGTAAGATTAACAGATATTGTTGTTTGATGATCCATCTGAGAACTAAATGGAGTGGTGTCCCTTTCTAGTGGAGCCCAACAACTGCAATATGGACCTTTGAAACTTTATAAGAACTGGATAGGGGTGCAATTTGGGTCGGATCGGGTTGAGCTTTTGGTAAAAATTGAATTGGAATCAATCCGAACCCGGCTCGATTTTATGGTAAAAACTCAACCAAAATTCCCAAAAATCAACTCGCTTTGCACCCCTAGAAGCAAAGAAGACTCACAAACCCTAGATTGTGTCCTCCAACTATAACCTGCAATGATCTCGACCATCTGTACCATATAGTAGATGGGCCAATGTAAAGATATGCACTGATCAGTGGCTGTAGTTTTGGTTGACTGGTTGCTGGCCATAAATGGAGGGCTGGGATTTGCCTGATCAGTTTACGTTGGCCCATCCCGACGAAACCGAAACTGCCTTAAAAATCATTTTTTCCCCCAAAATGGTTTTTACAATCAACCATTTATCTGGCCGGAGAAATAAACACTTGCTCTCAAACGGGCAGCAGCTAGTGCCAATTATTCGTTTCGGTTTTACTCCACTAGTTACTAAACTTACTACTCTTTAGAATAATCAGCCATTGCCCTTATTTACAGAGATTACAGGAAAAGCATTTTAGCAGATTTTTTTTTCCTAGGATTTTCTTTTTCATTTTTCATGATTTAGTGGGAAATGATATGGTCGTCTTCTTTATAGAGACTTTATAATAAATTGGAAGGTCCCTCTGAATAAAACTTGAACAGCACTGGTTCAAGTTATTTTTTTTTTCTTGTGTAATCAAGCACTGGAAAAGCAGGAAATTTTGGAAAAGCTTTTTTTTTTCCCAAAGTTTTTCAAAACAATTCCTACCAAGAAAGTGCTGGAAAAGAAATTCTTTCGTTTTAGCTGGAAAATAAATGTCTAAAAACTTGGGCTCTTATTTCCACTTAGAAAACGCATCAGAAAATGGGTGAGATTGGAAAAAGTACTACTTTTCTCAAGTGTTTTTTATAGGAACCGAAAAGCCCTCAGAAATTGCCAAACATAAAATAAGGGTATTGATAACTAGAAATTCAATCACCCCAGAATCCAACAGTATAACCATCTAACATAGATGACTAATAAATCAAGAACAATATCTATCGTCAGATGAACAATTTCATGATCTGGCCGATAGGAATACCATAATTTTGGAGTCACTGCATTTCAAACTTTCTATTACATATCCGTTGGAACCAGTATTTGGGTGTGTAACCACCTGAGCTGAGATGAAATTCTCATATACGGTTCTCGGGGAGTCCCCTTGGTTTACCTATGTCAAATAAGTCAGATGAAACTTGGGCAAGCAGGCCCCTTTGAGATGCCAAGGCGAACTTCCATCCCATGATGAATGTCTGCTGGCCTATAGGTTTCTGACTCGCGTGGATCTGCAAAATGTCCAGAAAATAGGCAAAATTGGCACAAGCACTGGAACTCAAACTGCATTACAAGCCTAACTCACCATTCTTTAAAAAAACATAAGCCTAACTTGAGCCTCGAGTATGCTAGCAAAACAAACCTCTCTTGTGATTCTGTTGCAGTTAATGATCATGAATAAAGGATCACAACACGTATAGAATGTGGTGGATAATTTTGATTATTTACACCAAGTCATGTTTTCTTTTTTGCTTCTAAGATTTAATGGGGGTCTTTGTCAATTATTCTTATGATTTCATGTCAAGGACCGCGATGAAACAGCGGTGAAAGAATAAAGCAAAGTTACCATTCAGGTAATCCTCGAAGCCAAAATCATCCAAGCTACCAGTGAGGGCTTCCAGACCTAGCATGGACGATGACAGAGCTCCAGGAGGCCTCTGGAATCTGTAAAAGCAATAAGAACACCAAGCTATAACATATAAGCAATTTTTTTCCGAAGAGCTTGCCATGGGGCTTCAAAGATGCATTTCTTTCACTATTATAAATTTATTTATCAGACAAAAAAACATTTATAATGCATGCACTAATATATATATATATATTTTTTGACGGGCTACATGCACTAATATTGAAGCACGAGTTTGTATAATTTTGTCCCCTAGATTATCATTTATGAACAATTATTTATCTGTTAGGGCTCAAAAAAGGAGCACAGGAAACCCTACAGAAAGGAAGCTGACACCAACCTCTGATGTAATATTATAACCAAAACCTCTAACAAAATACTATAATCAGTCAGGAATGGAGCTAAAGAACTTCATCTCTCTGTTTACTTAACCATATGTAACCTCAAGCTTTTTAATGGGTACTGCTGTCAACCTTATATAAACAATGCTAAACCTAGCAATGGCTTTCATTCTGTGCACAAGCATTCAGTATTTGATAACTTTAGAATAAAAATGCACTACTATGGAATAAAAGCTACCATATTCTACACTGGGCTAGAAAGTGGGCTAACAAGCAGTCTACCCTCCACTATCAATACAAGTGAAGACTTTGCTCCTATTCAAATCAAATCTAAAATCACCACACCGACAACCTGGCAGAAGTGCATCTAACCCTTTTAGCATCATTCGAGGAGGCTGGTACTGCCACCCAAAAAATTAGGCACTTCCACTGCAATTATTTGTCGTACTCATAGTTAGCTGAAATGCCTTGGACAGGTGGAGAACGTGTTTCCTGGAAATGCATTTCAAAAACATTTTTGAGACATCAAATTTTTTTGGAGAAACATTTCCAAAATGCATGGGAAACGTGTGGGATGCACATGGGAAGCGTATGTGAAACACGTACAAAACGTATGTGAAATGTAAGTTAAACATTTTGCAGAAATAACACCAAAAAGATTATGAAATACATATTAAAAGGAAAAGTATATATAGTAATAAAAAATAGAAATAAGCAAAAAATTATTTAAATAAAATAAAATATGTAAAGAACATACATAAACCATCTATGTCCGTCTCAAATTTTTTTGAATGGTATGTCTGTCTCTATTTAAACAAAAATTATGAAAAAAATTATGAATGCAGTGTAAAAGCTCGTAGAAATTTGAAATACACAAATTTCAAATTTAAAACACATATTTCGTATTTCCATTGTGTTTCATAAGTATTTCCCTAGACATTTATGGGTACGGAAACATTTCAAATGCATTTCCTAAGATGTTTCTCAATACGTTTCTCATACTATTTTCTATCACATCACTGTATCTCGATTTTTCTCTATTTTTCCTTGCATTCCCGCTTCTGTTTCACAGTTCTCTTCGTTTCCCAACTTGGTAATTATTGTAATACTATAACAGGTTGGAACTTTCTTGGTTGCCCAACTGGTACCTCAGATATTTTTTTCCTTTTAGAGAAAAAAAAGAAAGGGAAGAGTGGAAAGTAGTGTAAGTATGGATTACTAGCATGTTCATTTACATTTAGTGCATCCATTGGGAGATCTCCCCCAGTTATTTGGCATGACTACATTTCTTTACAACAATAAAGTGGTATCCAGAAAGTACAGTAAAGATCCAATAAGAAGATCAAGTTAGGGGAGTGAAAAAGGGAAAACCCTAGTAAATAGTCTCAATTGAAAACAAAGCAATAGATAAGAAAAGTCCCTCCTTTTGCTCTGTTCCATTCTCTCATATATGAAAGCTCTAGGGGTTTGATGTCTTATCCTCCGTTGTTAAAATCTTACGATTTACGATTTGAATCGTAAATTCAAATCGATTCGTGGGTTGAACGATTTAAATTGGACGAAGAATTTTTTTTCATAAAAATCGTACGATTCGACTTTGAACGTGCGATTTTTACGATTTTTACAATTCTTTTTACGATTTTTAACATTTTGTCTGTTTTGGATTTTGAGAACTGATTGTGATTTCAAAATGCTTTGTTTATTGCTGATATTTCTTTGTATGATAATTATTACAGATTTGAGTACGTGATTTGTTTACTGTTGTGATAAATTATATAATGATTTATAATATGATGAATATGGTTTGTGCTTTGTTTAGTAATTTATTGTGCGTTGAATATGGTTTGTGCTTCGGATTACTAATCATTGAATTTTATATTTAATTTAATAGTTTCAAATGGTAAATAGATAATTACTCATTTTATTCTTATTTTTTACCTTTTTATATTTTTTAATATTTTTTCTCATTTATATATATATAAATCTGAAAAAATCTTACGATTTATGATTCGAACCCTGTTACGATTTACGATTCGATTCCGATTTTCAGAACCTTGGTCTTATCCACATGATTTTTTGTGCAAATAAATAAACTAAAAGTATTTAAGTGTCTCCGAAAGTTATTTAAAGGAAAATGATAAACATTCACCCAGTTTGCAATAATTAATAACCCAGTCCACTTCTAGACAACAAAACCATAAACATGATCTGCTTTACATCAACTTTGAACAACAGGTTGTTGACTTATTAGAAACCTCCATGCTAAGTTCCAACTTATACACTCCAAAGTGAGGCCTGCAAATCAGCCCCTCATTGGAAAATCGTGTGGAAGAATTTCCATCCTATTTGCAGTACGTTTAATCCAGACCAGATTTTGGACTGAGCGCACAAATCAGCCCCTCATCTTTTGTTGTCTTGATCTTTTTTCTTCTTCTTTGATTTTTTTAATTTGATAGAATATTGCATTTGCATAAGTCCCTCATTGGAAAGCACTCATCCTCATTGGACCCATCCAATGTTCTCCCAATTTAGAATGTGTGCTCAGAGGATTTCTTACCTTTACCATAACCATGTCACTTTCTTCAATTACTTGTGGACGACGATTATGTTGCATTCGTGGCTTCAATATTTTTACAAAGTTTCCCATACAACTCTTTCATGCGTTCAACCATTTCTTCTGCTTCCTCACTTGCATTGTCCAAAATACGCAAACAAATCAAGTCGTAATAATGACTTGCTGCCTTCCATACGTAATTTCAAACGGGCTCTTTCTAGCAATGACTTCTTGAATAGTTGTAAGCAAGGTTTTAAATTTCGGTTTCGGAATGTGTTTCGGTCCTCACCGAAACCGAAATTTCGAACGAAATCCGAAACCACAAAAGTCTTATTCTATCTTCTCCTAAAATTTCGGCAATTTCGCCCGAAATTTCAGGCGAAATCTGAAATTTCGGGAGAATATTAAATAACGTCACAATTCCAGATTTTTTGGGATTTTCCAGAAATTTCGGACCGAAATTTTGTAACGTTTCAAGTTACCACGATTTCGGTTTCATTCTCCACCGAAACCCGAAATTTCGGATTTCGGTCGAAATTTAAAACCTTGGTTGTAAGTGAAATCTATTTGTGGTAAAATAGTGTCCCATTGCTTTTGCTTCCCATCAACAAGGATTCTTTAAAGATTCTCCAAACTCCAATTCATCGCCTCTGCTTGACTGTCTGTTTGTGGATGGTAAGCACTACCATATTAAATCCAAGTTCCAAATCAGATCCACAAAGTCCTAAAAAGGTGTCTTTGTAAGCAATCCCTTTTTCCTCAAAGGCTTCTTCATCATCACACTCTCTTCTCCATTACCATGTATGATGAGATGGGTATCCTGCACTTCTTTGGGTTTTCACAACACTTCGGCAATTTTATGTCCCAATTTCCTACTTTGAAAACAACTAAATTTGTTCTCTAGTAAATTGTGATGCTTTCAGATCACGAATGGTACTAGTGTTGGTAGATCCTCCTTGACCTCCCCCACATTTTTTTTTGGGTTTGGTTGGATGGATTTGGGATGCACCTCTATGAACAGAGGTTGTTACATTGCCTCTTCCACGGTCAACGATGCTTCCCCTATTACTCACAGAAACTAAAAGTTGTTTGGTATTCACACGAACCACTCACACGAACCCCCTAGTTTGTACTCCTTTTCTGTTAATGATATTACTCCTTGCCTAACCCCAGCTTACTCATCAAAAAAAAAAAAAAATACAATCTAGCATTGATATCAATTTCATGGCATGCAAAGGAAAATTTGCAAATCCATGGTGAAACAGTTCAATAACTACTTTTCCTCCCTCGAAGTTGAACGCGAGACTCGAGAAGGTAGAAGTCATTGGAGTATTCTCTAATTTTTTATGGTGTAATGGTTCAATAATTATTTGAACAATGAACTTGAGATGGTAGAAATAAACCAATAGTTGTTATACATATATGAATAGTAACATGCACAATAAATCCATATAAGAAAATTCAAGATGTAATAAGACTTACTCCCAATTTCTAATCTAACTTAAGGGGGATGCTAAACTCACAGGAGCCCTTGTAGAAAACGGCCACAAGGATGGCGATATTGGATCCACGTCAACCCAACGCATTTATGATGGCATTTATAATGGTAGAAGTGGAAGACGCGGATCCAATGGAGCCGCCCTTGTAGCTCTTTTCTACAAGGGCTCCTGTGAGTTTAGAATCCCTCCTAACTTGAACTACTAATTTTATACCCATTCTCTAATCCTAAACAACTTGTTTTATACATGAACTCAAATTCCAAAAATAAACACATCCTAAACATTAACATTCAAAAAAAAAAAAAATCCTAAGCATGGCTTTTCTAAATCCCATAAGAAAATTTGGAAGTACTCAGAAAAATGCAGAAATAATAAAATCCAACAACCATCCCCTTCTTGGAGTTTTCTTTTTGCCCAGTGGCTTGTAGGAACTTACAAGCCTACTCGATTTACATCACATGGAGATGTTGTCTATGGGACCCGGGAAATTAAAAAAAATTAAGGTCATGGGTAGGCATGGAACTATAGTTGAGTCGGGTTGAGGAAAACCAGAACCCAACCCAAACTTGAATGTCAGCCCGAAAATTCTAACCCTAAGCCCACATGCAATTTCTTTCTACAACCCGACCTGTGTTGCATGGATTCTTTGGCCCCCTATGCTGAATCTGTGTCGACACGTCTCCACATGCGAATCGGACATGGATTCACGTGGGACACACCCGGATTCTTGGCGTAGCCGTGTTCTGCACGAATCCTGTTTTTTGGGGCGAATCCGATTCATCATCGTCTCTTTTAAAATGCGAATCCTGTATATTTTCTCTTTAAATGTGTTTCCTTCTTAACCTTTTTTATATGAAAGCACAACCCGTACTCTTTTAGTAAAAACCCTAGTGCCTCGACCCTTGAACATTGAAACCCTTCCTTCTTCTTCGACTCTCTTAATAAAAACTCTAAGGCCTCAACCCTTCATCCTCAAATTTTTCTCACACACACAGATATATATATAGGTTGTTGAATATATATATATATATATATATATATATATATATATATATATATATATAGAGAGAGAGAGAGAGAGAGAGAGAGAGAAGTGTTGGTGCGCTTCACCATTTTTTTGGTGCGCTTAAGTGGTTATAACGCCTCCAATTGGTTCGCTTAAGCGGAACCCAAACATTTAAACGAATGAGAGGCGTTATAACCACTTAAGCGCACCAAAAAAATGGTGCGCCAACATATTCCTCATATATATGTATAATTTTAATTTTTAATTTTGAATATTTATTTTATTTAAAAATTACCGAATATGAATCCTATTTTTTAGGGTTTACCGAATCCGACACCTCAAATCCGTGTCGGATTCTGACACACGTATCCGAATCCATGCAACATAGAACCCGGCACAACGAACCTAACCTAGTTTATTAAATTCGAGTTAATCTTAGAGAAAATATGAGAAAGAGACCGAGCAAATAGCAAGATAGAGGTTGGGACTTGAAAAAAATTCTTAGTGTTAGCACTTATGAGGGCTGAGAGAAAATTATCCTTTGCATTGAGGTCCTCGTGGGCTTATAAAGCTCACCCACCTACTAGCTAGGTGATGTGAATCAAATCTAGCTCTGATACCAAATTGATATGAACCTAGGCTCTGCTACCAAATTGATGTGAATCCATGAGAAAGAGAGAAATGAAACAGAGAATCAAGATCAAGAAAGGGGAATAAAGATGAAGATAAAAAAAGAAGAGAACAAGAACATGAAGTGAAATCAAGATCAAGAAAAGAGGACAGGATTAAGAAAAAGGAGAAAGATAGGGGTAGAAATGAGAACAGTTTATAAACCCAACCAGGAAGGGTGAGAAAAGTGAGAAAAGTAATGGGAAAAATGATCGGACCATCTCGGTCTTCGTTGTTTTTCTTAATAAAATTGGCTACCTATTTCAAAAAAAAAAGAGGGGGGTGAGAAAAGAGATGGGAGAAAAGATAATATAAAGAAAGAGAGAAAGATAAGTTTAGGGATAGAAAACTGACATAATATGAAGCACCATATTTCTAAAAGCATTACATCCACACAAGAGAGAGACTTCAAATCTTATTCATTCCATTCAATAGCATTTTAGAAAAGTGTCGTGGGGCTGCATATATAAGAAAAGAAAGAGAACTACAAAGTTCTAAAAGCCTAAACAACAAATCTTACGCATTGAACTAAAATACCCTCTATTGACTCAATGACTTAAAATTTTCGTTATACTCATGTGGGACCTATTTAAAACACATAAAACTCAAATAAATTAAGTGATTTTGATGGGAAAAAACAACGATACCCCTCCTATAACTTACGAGACTTAAAAAACACCTAAAAGACACTTAAAAGATGAGAATATGGGACCTAGGATGGTCTCCATCACTAAAGGTCAGCCGCTACAACACCTAGATGGCTAGACATATCATGCAGACAAGTTGTCGACGCAATGGGCTTCTACACATGAGTGGGCAGAAAGTTGATAGTATGATACATGTTTTCGCCATCTAACATTTGGAACATCCTCAAATGATAGAATTAAATGCACATCAAACTGCACTAAGTGCCATCATACGCTAACGAGAGTAACGTGAACTTGCATCTTGCATAGGCAGAGGGAGATTTTATCGGTTGAGTGGATTATCACAACCAAGGATTAATATGAGGTTGTTTGATTAGGGTGAGTCAACCCATGCCACAATGGGGAAGAAATTTCAAGTTATTACTAAGCCCACTAGGGTTGGCTTTAAATTTAGGGTTTAGATTCTGATTCAAGCCTAAAATGTTTCTAGATTTTAAGGCTCATACTCCAAACAAGGATATTATTTACCAGATAAAGAGAAAAAAAAAACTGATTTCCATCCTTCATCTCAACTCAACTCAACAAAGCCTTTGTCCCAAACTAGTTGGGGTCGGCTAAATGAATCCTTTAGAAAAAATTCATGAAGAAGGTAAAAGGAATCTACCCGGCTCTAATCCTAGTTCTAGTTGGGTTCTTCTACGTGGATCATTTTCTTCCATTCTATCCTATCCAAGGTCATTGTCTATGTTATGTTCCTAGCTATCAAGTCTTTCCTCATTGTTTCTACCCAAGTTGTTTTCGGTCTGCCCCTACCTCTTTTTACTCCATCAATTTGGCACAAGTCGCCTCTTCTCACCGGAGCCTCCAAAGGCCTACTTGGATATGTCCAAACCATCTTAAGCGGTGCTCTCTCATCTTGTCCTCAATTGGAGCCACCCCCATCTTTTTACGAATGTCTTCATTTTTAATTCTATCTAGTCTTGTGCGGCCGCACATCCATCTAAACATTCGCATCTCCGCTACACTCATCTTATGCACATGTTGCTTCTTGGTGGCTCAACATTCTGAGCCGTACAACATGGCTGGCCTCATAGCTGTCTTATAAAACTTTTCCTTCAAGTTGGTAAGGATTTTACGGTCGCACAAGACTCCTGAGGCAAGCTTCCGCTTCAACCAACCTGCTCTTATTCTATGGTTAACATCCTCTTCAATCTCTCCTTCCTTATGTAGAATTGAACCACGATAGCGAAAGATATCCCTCTTAGGTACCTTCTGTCCAGTCTTATTTACTACACTCTTGTCCCGCCTCCTTACATTACTAAAGTTGCATTCCATATATTCTGTCCTAGTCCTACCCAGTCTAAAACCTTTAGATTCCAAAGTAGTTCTTCATAACTCTAATTTAGCATTTACTCCTGTTTTGGTTTCGTCGATTAATACTATGTCATCTGCAAATAACATACACCACGGCACCTCATCCTGGATACCCTTGATGTCCAGGATAAGGTGCAGTACGGATAAGGGTGCAGTACTATTATAATTGGAAACTCACTGGTTACTGCTCCATCGTACATATCCTTAATCACATCAACATACAAGCGTCACATAACAAACCAAAAAGAAGTACAAAAGAGAATCTGACCTGGAAAGAATTTGTCTGTCAAAATTCATTTTCAAGGGAAATGCTGATCCGTATGTGTTCACAAGGATCATTCGTTTCGTGTCCTCTTCACTCCTCCTCGTCTGATAAAAAAAGTTAAATCAGTGACCGAAGTTAGGGCTCAAAACAAAAATCCTTACCAACAAAGAAAATAACGCAAAGAAACCCCAAACAAAAACAGGTTCCTTTGAAAAATCATGTACAGAGAAAGATAAAAAAGAGCGAAAGAAAATAAAAGAAAGGGAGAAGACCGATTGGTAGAGGGATTGAAGAGGGTGAGATCCGACAACATCGCTCTTGACTCCTTGTAATCCAAAACGAAGGGCGTCATTTGGAATGTTACCCACTTCATGAGCTATCGACTTTGAACCCTCCATTTCTCCTCCTACTTCTTCTTCTTTTTCCTTCTCTTCGTTTCTTGTACCACTTGGTCACGCGCCACTGAGGTGAAACAACCTATAAACTTCTTAGGCAAGCAAGCCTCAGAAAAAAAAAGGGCGATGTTAAATTCGCACCCACCCAATGTAGGATAATTCGCATCCCTCTGAAGGAGAGTAATGTGGCAGACTTTCACGCTTTTTAACGTCAATTCACGTTGCGATGGGACCACGACCTCCTCTGGTGTATCTACGATTGCAGAGGGCTGATTTACGTGGCTGTCCCATGTAAAGAAAAGGGGCGAATTTACCATTTCCCAAATAATAAATTACTTCCCATTATAAAATGACTAAAAATTTAACCCCGGTCTCAAAAGACTAAATTGTTACGAACTCGGATCGGTTCGTAACGTAATTTGATCTTCTTAGAGAGAAGATCAGCCTTCTGATCCACTTCGAAGGAAGGATCAATCCTCCTCTGTGTACAAATACATGTTTTGGAATAAGTTTCTTCGTTAATTTGAAAATAGCCAATTACAACTTATTTATACCACTAACAAGCAAGAGACCTAATTAAGGATATAACTACTAACCCTTATCCAAAGAGTCACGCTAAATCTAAAAAATAATACAAAAATCTAATCTAGGTACGTAACACTGATAGGGTGCAACTTGGGCTCAACCCAAAGTAGTCGGGTCTAACTCGATTTTTTCTAGGGTTGGGTTGACTAATGCTCGGGCTTGGTTGCATTGCGGGGTCTGGTGAGTGCCAGATTTAGGGTTCGAAAAAATCAAACCAAAAATAATTTCAGTTGGGCTTGAGCAATGAGCATCAAGAAATCTGATCCTACACACAATCCAAACATCCAAACATTTCTTCTTCTTCTCTCTCTTTTTTTTTTGTAATTTATTTTTTATGTAGGGCAGCCGACATACACCAAAAACCTAGACTTACTCGAAGAGTAGTGGAATAAGTAGTCAACAAGGAGGAGATAAGCATTAGATTTGCCTGTAATTTACCTTGAGAATAGGTATGTTTGGTTGTCAACCTTGTAAAGTAGTGGTAGGGGGTGTCTTTACCAGTATAGGGGAGGGGGTGATAGAGAGAAAAAAGCATCGTTCCCAACAAATCCAAGCAAAACTCCACCTTTTTTGTGGTTTTGGGCTTGGATATTATAGGGAGGGAACAAGGGTGACACATCACCATTTATGTAATGATTAACCATGAGACATCATTGGGAGTCACCACGAATTTCAATGCCATATCAGCAACCAAACAAGGAGTTTTGCTTACATGGAATCCAAATGCCAAGCAAAACCCTAAGCCACATCCTGGTTTTGTGCAACCAAACATTGGTTCCTTCTCTCTCACCATGGTCTCCTAGTGCCTGCCGACTAATCTTCCAAGAAGCTAGTTAAAATCAGTCTAGCTGCCGTCCACCCTTCTTGATGATGGACAGTTGATCCAAGCATCAACACCTCACTCTGCCTCTCAGCCCGGCCTGAGTTGCACCCCTAGAATATGCTTTATTTCCTTCGACAATTGTCCAATTAATTCACTCCTCATTGAAAGTTACGAAGAGAAGTACACTTTGATCTCTAATAATTAATTTTTGGGACAAAAAATGAGCATTGTTCCGATGCTGATAATTTATATTATCTTACTTTGAATACTTAATAAAAAAATTAAATGATATAATACATTCTTAGGAAACATTATTCAAAGTATATACTTATGAACATCAGTGTGATCCATTGTGCTAGTTGCAGGCTTGCAGAAGCTATGGACTCAGGCGTGGCAACGACAACAATGTAAGATGCAAGTAGGAAGACTCCCGCAAGCAATGGCAATAACAGGTCATTGGGTTTTCTTCCGGTCAGCCGTAATAGGTATAAAACCTAGTTAGTGCACTAGATAAGTAGCAGGGTGAGGACAAAGAGTTGGACGAAAGAAGTGCCATGAGGCTAAGGACAAGGGACAAGGGACAAGGGTAAGGACGACTCCAATCTAACAATTAATATATACTTCCGTAATATCTTATATAAAATGCAGCCAGCAGCAATATTAATTATTGGAACCTTAACTGTATAAGAGTATGGGTATTATTTGAGCTCAACCAACTGAAAACAACAAGAGTAATTGTGGAGTGTCATGATTGAAACAAGGGAGTGAGCATCATTTCTTTTGGGTATTATTATTAATTTTCGTGGTTTGTGGACCAATAAATCGAGGACACAAATCCTAAGTTATGTTCATTATCACCATCCAAAAATTTTTCAAGGTGATGACAAGTAGTTCATACTTGCTCGACTTAGGCAAGCTCAATTAGTGGGCCTACAAACATATTAGTCATCCGGTTAGTAGCCTATAAACCTTATTTACAAATAGTACTGCCTGAGATTTGAAAAATATCAAGATGTTATTGGGATAATTCAACAAAAAAAGAAATATAACAATATCCCAATATTTGAAAATATTGTAATATTTATTTTTGTGTCTTCTTGAGAAAAGATCAGGAAGTTGGTATGACTTCTTTTTTTTGTAGTTTTTTTTTTCTTTCTTATTTTTTATATTTCACCTTTGTTTTGTATAGTTTGTACCGTTTCTCTTTCTTTTTTTCTTAATTCTTAATCTGTGTTTTTATCTTTGAAAGTGGGTCGATGAATAATAGAATATCCCACAATCAAAACACTTTTGATGGACGGTCAATCAAAGGTAGGGCCCATTGTGCACATTATTTTACAATACAATGAGGTTTCAACCCACTAAAGCATTAAGCGTCGGCATTTTGTCTTACTGTGTTACAAAGACAATAAGGTCAAAACCCACTCAAGCATGCTCCGACTCCCGAGTCAGCATTGTGAATGCTAATCCAACTAAATTAGTAAAACAGTAGAGGAATAAAGTAGAAATAGATAGCACAACAATACTTACGTACGTAATTCACTAAATATTTAGGGAGATGATATCTTCACCCCTGCATTACCTGCACACCCAACTCATAACCTGATTTGACGTGAAAAGTGGGCAACTTTATGTCAAATCTCATTATAATGGGGGTGTGCAAGTACTGCAGAGGGGGAGGGGGTGAAAATATGATCACCCAATATTTATTACAACATGGGTATTTGTGTTTGTTGTTTTCCTGTTTTTTCCAAGGGCATTTCATGCTCGCCTCACTCCCACCCTCTAAACTCTCTCCATCTCTGCGCATCCCTCACAAGTCACAACTGGATCCACTAATATTCCATGAAACATTTTTTTCATGGTTGCCATGCGCTACATAGGAAAAAGTTCCCAATATGGCCTATTGGTGGAATGTTTGAGTGATTCACTCGTATGGCACTTGACATGTTCCAAATAAAAGTGGTTTTCTGACCAACATCATTTTCCATTTAGGTGGGCCCCTATCTCTTGCCCCCAAGGTGTTGTAGTTAGAATCATCCTTTTTCTTCTTGAGTTGGTAATTATTAGTAAAGCCAGCCCTTCCTAATTCCTCATATATGCCATGATCCTTGTCTAGGTTGAATTTAGTAGTGTCAATTAGAAGCGTTTGTGTAAGATTTTTAAGTTGTTAGAGGTCATTTGGTTTGGATTTCACAAGATAGGAAGCTGCTCCTAGGAAGTCCAATATGATTGGCATGTTGGCTTCTGCAGGAGCTAGAGTCCTGGGAAGCCAGAAAGCTGGGTTTCCAAATCTTTTTTAAGAAGCCAAACGCCAAAAAGCCAGTAGCCAAAAGCCTGGGTTTCGTGAAACAAGCCCCTGCTTTGTTCTTTATTTTATTTCATCTTTAGTTTAGGTTTGTAGACTTGGAATTAAAAATAAAAAGGAAACAAGAATAGGAAAACATAAAAAATGTTACTCTCTTTTGTAAAGAGAGGTGGGTAGGAATAAGGACGTCTGCACCAATAGGATGAGATGGAGGTGAGTAAAAATATTCTTAGCGGACTTTATTGGTCAATCTAAGTTGGTGCTCATCTCGTTCTCTATAAGACTAATGCCTTCCATTCCATCCTGTCTCCCTACTTCAGATAGGTGATGATTATTGTGTATATAACAGAGTTGTTATTTGGTATTTCTACCTGACCTTTCACTTACATATGGGAAATGATAAATACACCCCTTTTCATTACTCCGGACACCGGCTGCACTGTACGTGAGGCAATCAGGTCGGTTGAATCCTTCACATGTGAAGTCACTAAAAGAAACATTGGTATTAGCGACCCACTAAATTGGGTCGCTAATACTAAAAATACCGTCGCTAATAGTAATAGCGACCATTTTTTGTGGTCGCTGCGTGGTCGCTAATTCGATCATCGCTAAATGTTACCTATTAGCGACCCATCAAACCGTTGCTAATGCCATCATGCAATCGTAGCTAAAGATTTGTAGGCAATCAAAAAAGCAACCAAATTAAGCATTAGCGACGGTCGGAGCGGTCGCTAAAAAATGGTCGCTACTACTACCTTTTCTTGTAGTGAGTACATCAGCCCCTCTGAGGTCATAGATACACTGCATCTGGGTGTCCCGAGTAATGAATAGGGGCGTATTTATCACTTCCCTTATATATGTCTATGAAGATTAGAATTGACCTTATATATATTTCCTGAGAAACCGTGGCATGTGGCTTGTTGATCATTACTCTCTTTGCCTTAAGGAAGGGGAATCTGTGGACCATTTATTCATGCATTGTTCTTTCACCCGATTGATTTGGAGATGTATATTTTTGAGGTTTGGAATCAGTTGGGTTTTTCCGAGGTCTATTCGGATGTTGTTACATCAGTGGGGCACCATGCCTTGGAGAAAAAAAGAAAAAATCTTGTGGGAAGTTTGTTTGCTTGCTACTTAGTGGGTTGTTTGGAAGGAAAGAAATTCTAGGATCTTTGAGGGTAAGGCGAAGTCTCCGTATTTTTTGTACATGCGCATTATCGCCTTGGTGATTTCATGGATGAGATGTCTTCCATCATTTCAATTTGTTTCGGCTTTTGACCTTTGGGAAGGCTGGAGGGAAGTGTGTTTTAGTAGTGAAAGATTGCCTAGCATCGTCCAAAGATGGGAACCGCCTCCTCTTGGTATGTTCAAACTTAATTTTGATGGTGCTTCTTTTGGTAATCCCGGGCCGGCCGGGGTGGGAGGGTTATGCCGTAATGGCGAGGGCGTTGTTCAATGGGCCTTCTTTGGTTCGATTGGTGTATGCGATACTTCGGAAGCGGAAGTTAAGGCGGTATTCTGCGGTATCAAGAAAATAAGTGGTGATTGTCTTGACAAGGTTATTATTGAAGGGGATTCCTTAAATGTTATCCGGTGGCTTAAGGGTGGAGTGGCACCTCCTTGGAGATTCATGCCGTTCATAGATGAGATCCACGAGATTATATCAGGGTCATCGGCTGTCTTGAAGCATCTGAGGAAGGCGGCCAATGAGAAGGCTGATCTGTTAGCCAAGAGGGGTGTGAATAGTGACTCTTTACAATGGTTTGATTATCTTCCCCCTTGATCAGCCATGTCTTGTTCTGTTGATGTTGTGTATTTTCTGTTTCTGCTTTCTTATCTTGTAATCTGTTATATTGGGTTGTCTCATCTCGGGCTTTCCTTTCCATTCTAATATGATTCACCATTTCAAAAAAGAAGAAGATTAGAATTGGCCTTTGATGTGTTCTTAGAGATGAGAGTGGTTACCCAGTTGGTATTATGGACTCAAATGAGGTAGAAGACAAAGTGGTTTTTTAGGGTATTAGGCTAATAGTGGACAAAGGCATGGACAACCTTATAGTGGAGGGAGACTCATTATTATCATATGGCTGGGTATAGGAGATCCGACCACCCCCCACCCTCCACTCCCTTTCAGATTTTTAGAGTTTATTGATGAGATATTTGATCGAGGGGATCCTTTCAGATTTTTAGAGTTTATTGATGAGATATTTGATCGAGGGGAGCGTAGGTTAGTACATTTCGACCATGTCCAGAGATCAACGAATGGAGAGGCGGATAGGCTAGACTGATCGAGTGTGCCCAGATATGCAATAGAGGTTTTGTATTTCTACCCTCCTGATTCTTGTTCTCTTCTTTGTGTTCTTTCCCTCTTTTCTTGCACTGTCTCCTCGACTGTATTTGTTTGTGGGCTTGCTTTTTTAATAATATGTTACCATTGAAAAAAAAGATAGCATGGGAAGGAACAATGAAAATATAGGCGAGAGAAGATGAAAAAGTCAAAAATCAAAATTGGGCAACGGATCTTTTAACCTAATGTTGCTTCATAATTTGCAACCCAAAGCCAGTTCATGCATATCGGTTTTCATTAGTCATATGGCATTGAGGATAACATACTTTAAAGTACTAGATAGTTAGAGTCGGCTGTTCTCCTAGATTTTGTAATATAGCATTCCAAGGAAGATGATCAAGTTGACCTCTGCAAACAACTCGATGCACTATCTCCTTTCAACCTTTGGAGCGAAATATGGCAAAAGAAAGGACTCATTCATAGACCGACGCCATCGGCTCCACTCTGTAAGAACTACGAGACCGCCTCGGAGTACACCTTCAACATCGAGGGGTCATAGACCGACCATTGACCCTATTCAATAGGTAGAACACGTTGCCTGTGTATTTAGAAATTCATGCCTCCTCCCAAGTTTGACCTGGCTTGGCCATATTGAGTTTACAAAAACTCCCTTGACTTTCTTAAGAATAAAAAACTCCTCTAAGTCAGTCATTGACTTGCCCTATCTAACTTTGTTTTACCTTGACAAAGTATTTATCGATTAAGACATTACTTTTATTATCCACCTTTTATTTTTAATAGTCTGATTCCAAGCCGCTGCTTAGTAGCTTTATATTATCCAATTCATAATATTATTGAGAGAAATGCGAAAAAGACTGCACGTTCATAACAAGAGCAATGATAGATACAAGGGAGCCCTTGCATAAAGAGCCACAGAAGGGCTATTCATTGGATCCACGCCATTTTCAGTTACATTTTAAAATCGGTTGAAAATGTAAAATCAGTTACATTTGATGATGTGGATCCAATGAAGAGACCTTTTGTGGCTCTTAATGCAAGGGCTCCCCTGTATCTATCATTCCTCTCATAACAAACACTCTTTGGGCCCCCGTTTGTAGAAATTTTATGTGATCGATATGAGACCGGTGGCCATAATTCTATCTAAATGCCATCGAGAACACCTCGATTGGATAATCCTAGGCCGTTGATCATTCAAGCATTCTTTTAGGATTCTGCGACTGAAAGCTGAACCCTTGATTTTTGTAATTAATTTACTTACGCATGGAATGTCTGTTCGGGATGGGACAAAGACCGAGCGGATTGCCTGATTTCTACAAGATCAATTATCTTGATTTCATATACGTACATATCCCCGCACAAGAGTACAAGACCCTTGAATTGATAGTTATTATTGATCCTACCCGTTATAATCTTACGATTGGGCCCACTCGATGACCAGGTCTTGCCAACTTACAAGGTCATACGAGGGGAGGATTAGGTTGAATTACCTGCTTTGGTAGAAAAAAAGCCTACTTAGTACAAAAAAGTAAGGATGACGCAACTAACAACCCCCCCTCTAAAATGAAGGGAGCCCTTGCAAAAAAGAGGTGAAAGGGCTCCCCATTGGCCGCAAATCACCATCATATTTGACTTTTCGGTAGTTATTAATGCATGATGGTGATGTGCAGCCAATGGGAGAGCTCCTTCACCTCTTTTTTACAAGGGCTCCCCTTCACTCTAGAATTCCTCTTTAATTTCATACTTTATTAGAAAAATCGTTATAGAAATTTTTTATGGGATTGATATATGAACTACCACATTTTGATAATGGCACTACTCACTTTGTGTTACCATTTTAAGTAGATTTTCACAGCTGTTACAATACTCAGTATGATATGTAAATCAGAAAAGTGTAAAACAAAGTGAGTAGTGCCGATATCAGGTCCCAATTTTATCCTTTTATTTTAAGGGAAATGGTAGTTCCACCCTTTCCTTGGTACCTTTCCACCCATCTGTGTAAACTGATCATCATTGAAAGCCAAAGTTGAAAATAAGTGGGGTGGAATGTTACCAAAATTTAAAATTATTTTTGGTGAAGCCAATGAAATAATTTTTTCCCTTCATCTCTCCTAACTTACAAAAAAAAAAGAAAAGAACATACAAAAGAAATAAAAAAAAAAAAGGGAAGGAGAAGGCATCCAGTATTGTTTCAAATATAGAAACATTAGAAACATTAGAATTTACACGGAAATTTATAAAAGACTAAGAAAATTAAAGAGAAAAAAATGAAAAAAGACAAGAACCTTAATTACTTACGATTAACGACCGCTAATTCGCGCCTTTCTCCGACAAAAGCACAGGAAAAGAAAAATTCGGAGACGGACCTACACGTGGCGACCTCGGAGGCAAATCGGACAATTGTTTTCCATAGCCATCGTAATAAATAACTCCAGAGAAATCCAACGGCTGACATTTCTCCCCCATCAAGATCTCTCTCTGCCACAACCCTCCGTCTCCGAATCCCTCTTCGGCTTTGGCTCCTGGCTCCTCGCCGATCTTTTTCTTCTGGATGAAAGGGATGGCCTTATTACTGAGCGTAGTAAGCATACGCTTGGGCGTCTGGAGCGGCGACCTCGGGGCGATTTTTGAATTACTCGCTTCGCAGCTTCCCGGCTTTCTTGACTCACTTCTGGCTTGCTTGGCGCAGAGCGCCACGAGAGCCACCACGGCCAGGAACAACCCCACTCCCATCGGCGTGGCTTGAAGAACCGACTCGTTCATTGGCGCTAACCTAGCCATCTCTCTCGCTCTGAAAATCTACCAGAGAATTTCAACAAGTACTTAGGAATTAAAAAGTAGGCGAACGTATATACATATATAGGGGAGCTGCGTGTTCAGTTCGGGGTAACTGGGAGTAGCGGGTGGTTGCTTTGAGTTTCGACAGACACCTACCGGTTAGTTTCTCCCCCATTTATGTTTTCGAAAACAACTTGGCTACACAACGTTGCGCAGGAGGTTCCTGAGCAACTCATTAAAATACACTAAAAGCAGGGGTGTGGCAACTGGCAATATCAATTCCATGGTCTGATTTTTTCACATCCCATGTTTGATATTTCCACACCCCCTGTTTCCTCTTTATTTGCTAGGGAAGTTCTCGGAAGGGCATTTCGGTTGACTTTTGCAGGAGAGAACCTCCCCACACAGGCTCATTTTTTCCAAAGTAGATTTTGTCATTTTCATTTAATTCGTTTTGAGGTGTCCTTTTCACATCACCTTATAAGGGGAGCGCATGCGTAATGCTCAGGGGTGGGGATATCATCTCCCAATTTTAAATGGGATTTTCTAGCTACCATTGAAGAATGGCAATTTGCGGCTGGCTGTTGAATGTGAGAGCAGCCACACATGCTCACTTTTTAGCAGATTTTGTCTTATTCATTTAATTCATCTGAGGTGGCTGCTCTCACATGCAACAGCCAGCCCCCCAAATGCCATTCTCTGATGGTCCCTAGCAAATCCCTAACTTTAAATTGCTGAAAGAATATGAGAAAGAGGGGGATGATATTTCCACCGTCTTTTTCAGCATTTCAACCCGCATTTGTATGTCTTTTCGTAACATGGCAGTATTTTCACCTCCTTTTGTTATCTTTTTTTACTGAGTTTCAGGATAATGACAAACAAAAGGAGTGAAAATGATGAGAAAGGGGGTGTAAATATCATTTCCCTATGAAATAAATGTGCAATTTGGGAATAAGTTTTATGTTGGGGTCCACTACTGGTCGTGGTAGTCACAACTTTCACATATGTTTTACAGAGAATAGGAGTCAGCATGACTGTTTGGTTGTAAGATTGGTTGTCCAAGATACGACCTTATTATAGATGTCTTATATTCAAAGAAAGGTTGTCTTAGTTAAGTTCTATAATCTATTGTACGCTATGTTTTTCAAATTTGCACTTCAACCCAAAAAAATGAGAATAATTTCAATTCTGTTAAGAAGTTGGAAGGAATATGATATTCCAACCCAAAAAAATGAGAATAATTTCAATTCTGTTAGGAAGTTGGAAGGAATATGATATTCCAACCCCTTTCTTAACATTTCCACCACTATTGTTTGTCTTTTACGAAAATTACTTCATTTAAAACCTGTTTAGTTTCGTTACATGGGTTGGGAAGCCGTCGGAAATGACCCGGCGAAAAGGAAAGGAAAAGGAGAAGATGCGGTTAGGAAACTCTCTTTTCACAGATTCTATTTAGAGACAGAGAGGGAGAGAGAGAGAGAGGATTCTGTGTGTGTTTTCCGAAAGAAATGAGCTTTTCCATTTATTGGAGGGTAATTAAAATCAGAGGACAAGGATTTGCACAAGAGCCGACAAGTAAACCACCTCATTTCCTCCCATAGATGAAACAAGCCAAGTGAACCAAAAACTTTTATGCTGGAGAAAAATATTAATATTCAGTTATAAGGCAAACTAATTTGTGGCTAATCCGAACCAATATTTGGTACTGTTGAAAATCAGAATAAAAATCAAGTAGAGAAGGCAAATTGCACTTATTAATTTGAAGAAAAAACCCATTTGAAAATTCAATTGTTGAAGGAGTTGTGCCACTTGATCACTCTCCTTAAGAATCGTATTCGTCCCCTACGATGTAACTGTGATCCACGAATCGACGCTTTAAGATAAAACTACCACACAGGATCTAGTAGACGTGCAGTCGCTTACTGGTCCACTTTAAATCACCTTAGAAATGTATTCAGACATACAGAAAGGAAAGACGAATGAAAAAATAATCACAAAATGGCAATAAGCAATTACAAATCTGTTTAGGAATTAATACCGCACGATTATATGTTCTGAAATTAGTAACTAACAATTAAGAAAATTAAAACCGTTTTGACGAAAATGAACCCGGACCAGCCCAACGTGTGTATTTTATAAACTTTGGTTCATGTAAAACTAAATCACCCAACAAATTCCAATATCACTGAAAGGCCCAAGTTTTTGTCTCCACTACCTCTTATATGGAGGAGAAAGTCTTTAACTTTCCAACTTGGGACTAAAAAACCTTGCATTGGATTTGAAACCCACTGACAACATACTTGGTTTTGGGTTCAAGCTCAAGGCACCACTAAAAGACAAGAGGTTTCACAAGCAATAGGAAGTTTCTTTATTTTGAATATTCCATTTAAAATGTTGAGTTCAAAATTCTTACATTTTGGGTTCAAAATTCTTATATTTTATAACAAAAAAATATCTCCACTTTTGATATGAAAATGTTTAAAACACGTTTCAAATTAAATTTATTTTTTCGGCCTACTCTCCAACTTTACCTTGACTATACTTTGTAAATGACAAAATTTTGAAATGTAGTAAACACATTTTTTTGTGTTTTCATTTCTTTTACCGTTTTCTACTATGTTTTTTGAACTAATAACATATTAAACACGATTTTCCCATCCTATTTTTTGCGTAATCATGTTTTGCTAACTATGCACCTGATTCTCATCTAAACTTTTAGAGGACTGTTAAACTGAAGGCCACCGTTGCAAAAAAACCAGCCATAAGGGCACCCACATTGGACCACGTTACAATGGGCATTCAGTGCTGTTATAAATGCCCTTATGTGAGGTGGGTCCAATGTGGGAGTCCTTGGGGCCGGTTTTTTCAAGGGCACCCTTTAGTTTAGCTATCCATAAAATTTTGGAAACACTTCCATAATGGGATTTCATTTGGAAATTAGAGTTTTAATTTATATGGTGCCACACCGTCAAGTCCCATGTGCGCAGTACCGCCCTTGATATTTGAACCAACAGCCCACTTTTTAAGAGGCCGCTCCCATGGGACTTGACGGTCAGGCACCATATAATTTTGCTGGAAATTAAGGACAAAAATGAAATTGAACAAGGATTTGGTCTATTCCAGAGCACATTTTGCTTTTGGTGGGGGAGATTCAAGCTCACTTCCTTGTCTTCTTTTTTTTTCACCTTTTTTTTTTTTGGAAAATGATATCAGCACAGCCATGTTTTGATATTTTGACAAATCATCTTGTCCTTAGTATTTAAAGAGCTCTGAAGAGGTTATTACATTCCCCAAAAAGCCCTCGATCAAAAACCAATTAAAGAAGAAAATACAGCCGAGTTTGTGCAAATATCAAAATATGGTTTAATTTGTTGATGACATATCTTTTTTTTTGGTTTTGCTAACCTAAGGGCACTGGTTAAGCATCATTTAATGAACCTGGGATCATGAAATTACAATACTTTGATGAAAAAAAAATCTCAAAATGGGTGTAAGAGTATAAAAGTACGTGTAAAATCATGTTCCCGGTGGTCATTAAATGATGCTTATCGTTAGCAACTCCCCTCCCCCTGCTTTTTTTTTTTTTTTATATAGCAAAATAGAGATTTCCATTTTAGTAGCAGCCCTCAAAATTTTTAATAGGCAACGGGTAAGTGAAACCATCTCTAAAGTAAATGTACAAGAGTTTTTATATGGTGTAAGCCTGTACAGTCCAGTATTTAAAAAAATGTACGGTACGGCTTACACCTTAAGATGATCCAAAGCGTCCATTTGATGGGCCACAACATAAATATAAAATCTCCTTTGTATAGATCCTTGAGGCTGCTTTTAACTTTTTAAGTACATTGAGAATTTATGTCGTGTAAACCATTATAGTCTAGTATATATATATATATATATATATATATTTCAAAAAGTACTATATAATGGAGAAACTATATGATGAACTCAACCTTATCCGTTGCAACCAATTGAAATCCTCCACGTGTCAGTTTAGCTAGAAGACCCTGATTTCCGTGGTCGGCATGAAAACTGAGAAACACCAATGCCCATCGTAGTGAGGGTTTGCTTTGAATATTAGGAGGGCTTCCACTCTCTCTCTCTCTGTCTCTGTCTCTCTCAGTAGTTTGTTTTCTTTGTCCATTGAGTTGAAGTAGTTGGGTTAATGGGACGAGTGTGAGGTGTAAAAGGAAGACGACCCTATATTCTCATTTTAATATCAATGTTAAGTGTTGACCTACTTGCAAATTAGCATACCGTCCATTTGTTTCATTGACTCACTCTGTTAGGACTAAGTCCACTTATTCCCCATCTCTTTCTCTCTCTACTTACATACATAATTGTACAATGATCTTTGGCCAATGTCTTCTTGGAGTTGATAACTTCGGCGAGCTAACTACATACGTAATTATAATGAGAGTTGACTCCAACAAAATTTAGGTGTGGAACCGCATTTATATGACATGTTATCAAGATCAATGGTTGTGATGTGTGGGGTCCACCACCTTCTCACCCACCTTGTGCGGTGCAACGTTTGACACCAAAACCACTCACCATTTTATCTTTCTACTTACATAGTTATACCCCTGTATAAGTGATCAATTCTGTTGGCTCAACTTTAGCTGTAACTCCGACCAAATAATATTTACAACACCTTGCTTGCACCTAAGCCCTTGATCCTTCAAGCTATGAGAAAATTATATGAGAGATTTCTATATTATTCTTGAATGTGTTACTATCAAGCCCCATGAGTGTCTATATAGAATGCTCAAGAAGATAAACATAGAAAGAGATATGGCAAGATTTGGGAAGATAATACTAATCTATTCTAATTACTCAATCTAGTAGACCCCAAATCAAATCAAATCAAATCAAATATCCTAATTTATTTAGGTTGCTTCATCTAACCCACTTTCCTAATCTTCCACTAAGATGATCAGAGGGTGAGATCTCCATACTCTAACCGTTGATTTTTCTAGTTCTTTATCTTATGCATGAGATGCTCGTTTGGATATATGGGACCAAGACCATGTGGATCACCTCATGATGTACCACAAGACAAGATCAATGCTTTTCATTTTACCCTACAGGTTCAGTATGGATCCTGAAAATCTTTAATAATTCGCACTACCATGTTTTGATAACAAGACGAACTGACCTAGTTTTTTATAATCTGCTATTACAATTCCCTAAAGGCTCTAAGCAGTCCACCAAATTTTGGTATCTGCCCACTAATACATTCCCTTGTATATATATATATTTAAATATTTATATATTGATATTCATATACTATATTTTGATAATATGACCCGTTGTTTTACACTTCTTAATTAACTCTCAGTGACCAGTTAGAGAAGTGTAGCGTTGTGAAGATGTCATTTTCCTAGATGTATATTGTCTATGGAAATTTCACAAAAAGCCATTTCACAACTCAACTGTTTTAATTCGGTGGTTGTTCTCTCTTACAAAAGCGAGCTGCGAAATGATTTTTTGCGAAAGAGAGCTGCTAGCAAAACGGGAATCCATTTTGTGAAAAAAAAAAAAAAAAAAAACTAGAAATAGAGCACGAATTCTCATGAAAGACAACAACCACTATAAAAAGGGATCAAATCGTCGGTCATTTTCACTTTCGTCTTTATTTTCCAAACGGATTTCTGTTTTGGAAGTGTTTTTACTCTGCGAAATTGCTCTGACAATCCCAAATATAAACGCACTTGTCTGTTCTTGAAGTTCACATCACAAGACACAAACCCTATGGCAACAGCTAGGTACGAGGGCTATATCAATTACTATTCATGATGAGTTAATTGTGATTACTTTTTTAGTTAATTGACTTTAACTATGATTACCAAAGATAAATGATTTGAATCATCTTTTCCCTTATTATAGTAGAAAAAAAGTTTGAATCGTTCAATAACTCTAGCCTATATTTTATAGATTTGTGACTGCGATGGATCGATAATGCGGATGACATAGAAGATGATGTCATTTACATAATTCCTGTAATGTTTGATGTTCGTGCTTCAGGGGTTGATGATGCGCATGCAAAGCTGCTTAGAAAACAATTTATTTTCTCCCTGTGCACATGAGGTCATATATACATGCAAATCTCCGATGATGGTGATGATGTCATGATTCATCCTTTTGAAAGGGTGGAAGCTTAACTCTCCAAATCATGAAAGGGCACAAGAGAGAAGGCTTCCAGTCTTGAATTAGATAACCTTGCTTTAGAGATGGTTAGGATTTCCCAATTGGAGCAAATTTTGGTCATGACTACTCCAAGGCAGGACCCACTAATATTAGGCATAGATCAGTCGTGGCAGGGCTAAGTACCTCCATTGCCATAGATTTTATTCACATGTGTCTCTTGATTTAGAGAATTAGAGCAACATTCTAAGTCACAAAATATTTTTGTTTTGGGGATGTCATAGATGTTTGAAAACCCAAGAATTTTGAGGCTGTTCTCCATGCTGATAGAAATCCTTGTATAAGGTGTTCCTAGGATAATTATGCAGCTTGGATAACTTTAGCTTGTTGTTCACCAAACTCTGTTCTGGGAATATTTTATCCAGGAACATTAATTGTTCACGTTGCTTGAGGATAGCAAGCCTAAATTTAAGGATAAAATAAACTCCATCTTGCTATCTCCATAGAGTGATGGCCTCATCGGAGTATATAGGAGCAACTCACACCTTGTAATGGTGTATGGGAGGGGGAGCAACAACTCGACCTGAAGAGTTTGGGTTGAAGATGGACTCTCCAACTCAAGCATAATAAAAACAATATTCAAAAACAGAAATACAATCCATTGTGAATATTTGAAAACCTATTGAACACCTAAAAATACTTTGTATCTCTTTAGAATCAGACATTCCTGTCCAACAGCCCGTGGTGATCGGAAACAATTGAGCTACACATCTATAATCTTTATCTGTGTATGGAATATGTTTATTCGCTATATATAAATACAAATACAATTAGGGCCCGTTTGGATACCTCATCTTTTGTATTTGGATTTGGAATTGAGTTTTGAATACAAAATGCATAGATTCACCACCTCATGTTGAGGGATTAGGGCTGGCAACGGGGCAAGGCGGGGCGGGGGCGGATGTTTTACTCCCCGTTCCCGTTCCTGCCCCTGCCGGAAGGAAGATTCCCCGTCCCTACTTTGGGGATGGTGGGGAATTCCCTCCCCGCCCCGCGGGGAATATTTAATCCCCGTCCCCGCCCCGTCTCCGCCGCGCACAAAAAAACTTCACCTCAAAAAAGCTTTTTAACGCCTATAAAAAAGAAACAGACAAGCCGTGTTTGTGCACTTATTAAAATATGGTAGTTTCAATATCACTATCCTAAAAGAAATATTTAGTTTTAACAAAAACAACCTCTAAAACAATACTAAAATAAGAGGATATTGATAATGACTTGCATACTAAAACGGGCCGGGCCGGGCCCATCTCCATCCCCATCCCCGCTTCGGGGAATTGTTAAAGTCCCCGGGCCGGCCCCAAGTCAGGGAATCCCCGCCCCGTGTGGGCGCAGGCTTGAAGAATTCTCTATACAATAAATTATTTTGTCGTAATAATATTTGATTTTCATCAATCAGTTATCAAACGAAGATATGTAACTAATAAATTTGATAATTGTTCATATGTCCTGATAAGTGGGAGCAGGCTCTACATTCTTATCCTTGTATACGGATGAAATACTTATGGTAGAAAATTACTTAGAAATGATCAACACATAACAGTCAAAACTTAGCTTAATATTTGAGATGAAAAATATGGTAGAAGCTTCAAGTGTTCTTAGAATTAAGATCACAACTGTTCTTAGATTTAATACTTAAACGTTTTGGGTGTGAATTGCAACCATCCAATCTGATTAAGCCATGTGTTGTTCTCCCTAACATCTCTCACTTGGTCACATTGTTGCCGAATGTTCCTTTTGTATGTCATTAAGTTCTGTGCAATCTGATTCAATATCAAATAAAAAATCGCTTGGAATATTTGCCCAAATCCTTATATTTTTTAACTTCAATATTCATATCTCGTCAGGCTTACATGCTTGATGAAAATTTCGTACTTATTCCTTTCATCAGAGCATCAACAATCACATCACTGATGGGTTAACAATCTTATCCCTGGCAGTAGGGGTGTACACGAGCCGGGCCGAGCTTGGTCAGGCTCGGCTCGGCTCGGCTCGTTAAGCTCAAAAGCTCGGCTCGGGCTTGAACCAGGCTCAAGCTCGTCTTGGTCAGGCTCGGTCAGGCTTGAGCTCGTCTCGGTCAGGCTCAGCTAGGCTCGCGAGCGGCTTACGAGCCTTATCGAGCTCGGGTTATATTAAGCTCACACCCCTTATCTTCCCTGGACAGCCCTATCTAATGTAATATAACTACTCTTTTTACACTACGGGGGGTAGTCCAAGTAACAAATGGGGTTCCAAAAAAGAAGTGATATATTTTGCCTCCGCCTTTCACTCCCTGGACAACCCTTTTAGTGTGTGTGTGTGTGTGTGTGTGTGTGTGTGTGTGTGTGTGTGTGTCTAATACAATAAGCTGGGATGAAAAGAGGAGAGTTTTTTTGATTTTTTTGAAAATTACGTGAGAATTACACCTCACATTTTTTGACTTTTTTTGAACAAATGCACCCATTCAACTCATATACTTTCAATCCTACCCCCGCCTCCCCTCTCCCGCCCTCATTTATGCTTTTAACAAAGGCACCCATTGAATCATATAATTGCAATCCTACCCCTCCTTTATGCTTTTAACAAAGGCACCCATTAAAGCCGTATAATTTCGATCTTACCCCCTCATTTATGGTTTTTTAATTAAAAAACTATAGGGTGATCTTGACCATCCGGTTTAAGATAAGAGGAATTATGGAAACATCTATAGATTGGAGGGCTAGGATCGGCCTATGGAAATGATTTTTGGGGCACAACCTATTTATGTTGTGTTCCATCACATGGACGGTTTGGATCAACCTATGACGTGGTCGTACAGTTCTTTGTCAGCCTCTGCATCGCACGGGTTTTTTACTAGTATGATACACGGGTTTTTTACTAGTATATATATATACTAGTAAAAAATCCCGTGCATCATGTACGGACTACGTCATAGGTTGATCCAAACCGTCCATGTGATGGAACACAACATAAATAGGTTGTGCCCTAAAAATCATTCCCATAGGCTGATCCTAGCCCTCCAATCTATAGAGGTTTCCATAATTCCTCTTAAATCGGATGGTTAAGATCACCCTATAGATTTTTTAATTAAAAACCGTAAAGGAGGGGGGTAAGATTGAAATTATGTGGCTTTAATGGGTGCCTTTGTTAAAAAGCATAAATGATGGGGTAGGATTGAAAATATGTGGGTTGAATGGGTGCATTTGTTAAAAAAAGTAAAAAAAAAGTGATGTATAATTCTCATAGAATTTTCAAAAAATTCTCTTCTTTTCTCTTATGCTATACTAGTAAAAAAACCCTTGCGATGCACGGGCCAACAAAGAACTGTACGGACCACGTCATAGGTTGATCCAAACCGTCCATATGATGGAACACAACATAAATAGGTTGTGCCCCAAAAATCATTTCCATAGGCCGATCCTAGCCCTCCAATCTATAGATGTTTTCATAATTCCTCTTATCTTAAATCGGATGGTCAAGATCACCCTATAGTTTTTAAATTAAAAAACCATAAAGGAGGGGGTAAGATCGAAATTATAGGGCTTTAATGGGTGCCTTTATTAAAAGCATAAAGGAGGGGGTAGGATTGAAATTATATGATTTAATGGGTGCCTTTGTTAAAAGCATAAAGGGGGGTGGGTAGGATTGAAATTATATGAGTTGAATGGGTGCATTTCTTAAAAAAAGTCAAAAAATGTGACGTGTAATTCTCATGTGATTTTCAAAAAAATGGAAAAAACTCTCTTCTTTTCATCCCAGCTTATTGTATTAGATAGTATAAGATAAGATATATATATATATATAAGATAAGATAAGATATATATATATATATATATATATATATTAAATTCTTAACGAGCCGAGCTGAGCTGGCCAGCCGGCTCGGCTCGGCTCGTTAAAGATTTGAGCGAGCTTCCGAGCCCGAGCCAAAATTGACACCCTTACCTGGCAGGTATATAACTTACCTTTATTTCTTTCTTTTTCATTATATATGTATCTCTAATATACTAATATTCAATATGGATGTGTTTTCTTTTGGAGTTTTTCTCGTGTGGGTGAAGGTGCAACAATGCACGGTCTAAAAAAAATTGGAGATTGAGCTAGAGATGGACTGTCCAACCCAAACAGCACATAAATAATACCTGGGAGGAGATAGATGAAATCCGTTGCGAATTTTGCTTCAAAGTGCTGAGTGAAGCCCCTCTCCCTTAACCCGTACAGGTGTGGCTCTTTGGCTTAAAGTCTCAGGTATGCTCCCCAGAGATGAGAGTTTGAATCCCCTGGGCTTGCCCGATGCACGTGGTTTACGGGTGATTGGTGCATCCGGAGGGAATTAGTCCCGGTCTACAAAGTGGGGTGGGGACACCCTACGCATCAAAAAAAAAAAAAAAAAAAAGCCCCTCTCCCAACATAAACGAGTACTTTTTTTTACTCAGTCATTTAATAGAAATCCCTCTTATTAGAGACGAGAAAATTATAAGATGGCCTATTAATGGTATTTCTGTGGTTCTATGTAATTCTGCTCAGAAAAATATGCGGTCCATATAAAAGTTCATGGTCATTTCAGTGATCATGTTGCATCATTGTCTTGCGCTTTGTCAATCCAAAATGGGGCACTATCTACTTGAAATTCAACGCGATAAAAGAAAAACACCAAATTCGAACAAATTTAGTGGCCCCAAACCCGTGAGAGTAGCCCTAAAATGGATCCTTACCTATCTCAGCCAATCCGAGTAAACTCAGCCCGATTTCCAAAAGTAAACCCAAAGTAGTTTTTACTTTTTAGAATCACGTTTAGAAGAGGAATGATAAACTAAAGGGCGCCCTTGCCAAAACCAGCTACAAGGGTGCCGTTTTTATAGTTTTCTGTGCCCTTATAAATGCAATTTGTTGGGATAGACGGATCAATGGGGGCGCCCTTTCAGCCCTTTGTTGCAAGGGTGTCCTTCAATTTATCATTCCTCCATTTAAAACTAAGGTATGCTAAACTAAATGGCGTCCTTTCAACAAAGGGCTGAAAAGGCTCCCCCATAGGCTGTTGGTCACCAAAGTGCATTTATAATGGCCGCAAGTCGGAGTATTAAATGCACTTCGGGGACCAAAATGGGAGCTCCCTTTAAGCCGTTTTTGCAAGGGCGCCTCTGAGTTTAGCATTCCTCTTTAGAATTATAGTTATAAAAGTTGAAAAACTCGATTCAAAAGTGGGTCGAACTCTAGCAATTCGAGTCAACTAGGACGAGTTTTGTCGACTCGATAATTTTAGTACTAAAAACAATCTTCCTTTCCCTCGATTAATACCAAGGGACTTTCCTTGACTTGCAAGTCGACTAAGGACACTTTCCCATAAATACTGAGGACACTTTCCAATAAATATGCTCCTATCATACCTTTTTTATATTGTGGTCGACTCACTTCCCTAGCTAGCAAGTCGAGTCAACTAGGATGAGTTTTGAGTCGACTCAATAAATTTTAGCACCTTTTTTCCGGTAGGTAAGATGGGATAACCTTGGACGTCAAGGTTGAATAACAAAGCCTTAATCTATTGAGCTAGTGGCTCAACCCATACTGGTACTATACTTAGAACACTCTTTGTCCCTTGATTAAAAACAAATGATCATCTTTTAGCCTTTTCAAAACAATCAAAGCATTAAAATCTAAGGAATTATGGCTAATTACACTGTTTTAACATCCAATTAAGAAGATACACAAGAAAACCAAAATATTCCAAGTTTACAATTTCCCTGATGAATCCATGGTTGCGTTTGGTAATCGCCGAGGGAATTCTGGCACCAGGTTTCCTTCAGAGTCATACACAATATTTCCCGAAAAATCCAGAGGCTGACAACGTTCGCCCATCATGATCGACTTCTTCCATACGGCTTCTTCGCTTTCCTCCTCCACTTTTTTCCATGAAATCATCTTTGCCATTACAAGTGCCTTGTTGCTGATATTGCTGAAACCGGACACAAGCTTACGATCTCTCGAAGGAATACGAATTCCTTCATTTTCTTTTATCGATCTTTTGTGCTTATGAGAAGTGCAAAGAAATGTTATGATGGAAGATACTATGAAGGCCGCGGTTAAGAGGAAGAAGAAGGTGGAATTTTGGGAAAACAACGTGAAATTTTCGTGATGGAGGTATCTGAGTATTCTTGCCATGAAGTTGGAATTCAAGTTACAGAAGATTGAAGCAAAAAAGAGAAGATAAATGGAGAGCTCAAGGAAGAATGTGAGAGAAGGGGAAAAATGGGCCTCTGAAAGCTTGTTGCACTACATGTTCTTTAAAAAGAGATAGTTACATGAGATGGGACGTACTTATGGCCTTACGGGTTCACATTAGAATAAAATTACGTAAATACCACCAGCTTCAGATCAACGAGCTGTACCATTTATTTATCAAGATGACTAAAATGTCCTTTTGCTAAATAATGAAGTAATAAAGTGCTGTTTTTACGTGCTTTCGGAGGATAGTAGGCGTTGTTGTTTGGATTGCAAGAATTTTTTGGAAAAGTTTGGAAAGGAAAAATATTTCCATCGGAAATGTTTTTCTTGCCATCCAAATAGGCAAGTAGGGAAAAAAAAAGTTTGTGGAAAAATTCTAGGTTTACTGTTTTCCTATAAACCACGGAACTTGTCTTTTCTTTTGTTTTTTGTTTTTTTTCAAAAAAAATCCATGGGAGAGCTAACCAAATACTTGAAAATTCATTTTTCCGGCATCCAAACATCTCTTACGCCCTGTTTGGTTCAAGTTGTTTCTTTCATATGCAAGCAAAAAATGGATAAGCAAGAAATTCTTGAGGAGCGGCCCGTCCATAACAATGACCTTTAGATCATTGGTATGGATCACTTATCAATTGGGTCCCACCTGTGCTTCTAGCCGCTAATATCTTTCCTTGGAAGTACCCCACTTCTAAGAACCCAATTAGTTTACAGTATCTTCCTTTGTAAAGCTTAAAATATAGTAATTTACAGTAATTTCCTTTGCCAGGAAATTTTGCAGACAGCCATGAAAGATAAATTAAGGGCAGTGATAAATCAACCCCAAAATATATTAAATCGACCCCCTATGTGTCTTTCTCTCTCCTCCTGGAGGAGGGAGAAAGACACATAGGCCGGACGAGAGAGAAAGACACATAGGGGGTTTGATTTAAGCTATTTGGGGGTCGATTTATCACTCTCCTAAATTAAATGAATAAGACAAAATTAGCTAAAAATTGAGTATGTGTGGCTGTTTTCTCCTGCAAAAGTGACCCACAAAATGGCTTTCTGCGTAGTTGCCTAGCAAATCCCTAAGGCTCTGTTCATTTGCGTTCCCTGGAAAGCAAATCCCTGGAAAACAACTTATTTTTTTCCCCGATAGGATCTTGATAAGACAGAATTCTAGTGTTCACTTGCTTTCCAGGGAAAATAGAATTATACATGTGGAATATTTGCAAAAAAGCAAAAAATGATATGGAAAAGCCCATTTTCCCACTCTTTAGGGATTTCATTTCCAACAAAAAACACACAGATTTCGTCTCCCTAGAAAACTAGTGCAAAAAGAAGGGCAAGCAGTTTCCCTGAAAATCTTTTCCAACGCAAGTGAACAGTCTAGGGAAACTTTTTCTTGCACAGATTTCCTGAATTTCTTTTCTTAATACCACGTCAGATTCCTAGAAAACATTTTCTTTTCCTTTCCCAGGAAAACAAGTGAACAGAGCCTAATATGAATATTGCAAATCCGGAGTAGAAGGATTTATGTAGCAAAGGACATGTTGGTCTTTATCACAAACTGATGGCAGTTTGGTCATTTGAGAAAAGTTTTGTGGGTGACCAGTGAGGGCAGTGACCGCAAAGTCCGTTTCGTTATTTATTCAAAATAGACGGGTATGGACCCGCATGGTTGTCCGTGGTTTCATGCCGTGTTTTACCGGTCACGCTGACCGGTTAAGGTCGTCGTTGACGAACCTTGATGCAGTTTACCGGCTAGGGTTTCCCGTAGCCGGTTACCATCTGCCCCGCCAAACACACTAGGGATATGACTTTGAAGGGACGAAACGTAGTAGCGGAATATTCTACACTTTGTTTTTTTTCCTTCGTATCATTTCAAGTCTCAATTATTTTTCTATAAAACCAAATGGTAGTAAGAGACGGGTTATCATAGAGGACAAATGAAACGCAATGATTGGGCCCCACCTAGATAATTTCGGAATGATCCTGAGCGTTTATCATGTGACCCCTATCTTGGAGAAGCTGCCATAATCAAAATCAGTTGCTATTCAATCGGTTGGGACACATCTTTGATAGTTCAAAAGAAAGGGGTCGAATTCAGCTGGCAGAAGTCCTTTAATCCAACGGTCAGGATAGTCCCAATAGAGTGATTTTTGGCAAACAATATCTGCATTATCGCCCTGTGGTAATGAACGGCTAGATGATGCTACTGTCGTGCGGTCGGGCCCCGTTATTGAATCTCATGAAAGTCTTATAAAAGTGTTACTCATAGTAAGATTTCCCAAGTAGAATTAGTGATAAAATGGTAGTGTATCTATTAAGTAGATGGACGAATGTCCTATTTCTGGTGTCTCTTTGCTTGTTTTGAGTCCGAAGAAAGAAATTGGATCAGCTTCTAAGCAAAGAAGTATGTCATGCTTTTTTTAATTTTTTTTTATAGAATTTCCTACCTAAAAGCATTTAAAATATTTTGTTCCTATAAGGTTGTTGGCATGATAATAAAAATAGTGTCTCGCTATGGAAATATTGTATTGAAAGAAGATTTTCTGGACCCACATGTGCCCTGTGAACTTGATTTGGGCCACTTGATCCAACGGTGAACAACTCATCTAAAAAATGTGCCGTTTATAGTGAGACACTTGTCTTCATTATAACAAAGAGACTAGTGTGCAGCACGATTTCTACTAGAAAAAAGTGGCCAATGGGCTAGGCTCAATAGCGCGTTTTTGAAAATGTAGTACCTATGGGCCATTGATGCAGGCAGTATCAGGGCAGTGATAAATTTCCCCTTTCTACCGTAAATCCCCTTCTAGGCTTCTACCGGTTGTGAAGCCACAACCTCTCTCACCAACATGAACAGTTGGCGGGCCCAACAATTAATTTGTTTAGGGGAATGATATTTTCCCCTAAACTGATAAAATCCCCCTCCCAACAATTAACGGTTTCTGTGAGAATGGTTCACTGCTTGAGGATAAATTCACCTCCTTTAACATTTTTCTTTGCCTCTAAAATTTAACGAATAACGTTAAGGGTGATTTTATCTGTCAGAGGGGGATATCATTTCCCTTCGTTCAGTGAACAAGGTAGGCTCCACCCATATTTTTCAAAACGGACTGTAGGGCCCACGCCATAAGATGATCCAAACTATCCATTTGATGGGCCACAACGTAAATTAAGCTGTGTCCCAAAATATCATTTCCATAGGATGATCCTAGCCCTCCGATCTAAAGAGAAACTGTATATTATGGAAACCTCTATAGATTCGAGGGTTGTGAATTTTTAATATCAAAGAGTTGTTGGGTTTTGAACTCCCCCTCATGTGTGGCCCCTTTCTTTTGGGTTGGGAGTACACGTGGATTTTTAATATCAAAGAGTTGCTGGGTTTTGAACCTAGGACTTGCCATGAGGCAATAGGTCCAATCCCACGTGAAACAACCAATTGCTCCAAAAGCTAAAGCTATCAGAGCCTGTGTTATTTCATCATTTATACTTCAACAGTTTCAGCTGGAGGCATCAAAGTTAACTAGAAGAGGGTCAAAGCCATTTTTTGGTGTCCAATGTCACAGTTGATTAATCATGTTTAAATTTTCTTAGTTTAGCTTCATTTTATCGCAAATTTATCAAACTTCAAATAAAATGTAACCAATTCTGTATCCCTAGTGGACCATTCAAAAAAAGAAAAAGAAAAAAAGAAAAAACTGTATCGCTATGGGTTCTAAATTTCTAATCTTCGGAAGGTCTCTTTCCTAATCTGATTCTTTATTTTCTAGTATTCCCATTGCCCATAGAAATGGCAAGACCTTTTCCCTAAGCCTACAAGCCATCTTTTATTGTAATCTTCCTTTATACTGCTCCAATTGCTATTCTGCATGACAATCTAAGAGGGAATATGCATTTGAAAATCGAAAAATTGAATTCTCAGTAACCGTTATCCTGAGCAGCCCATTTGTGGTACACCAAACTGAATTAATATTTAAAACTCAATAATCATTGGTTTAACTAGACCAGACTCTCCAGTGTAATTGTTAAAGATTTGCTGCTGGGTAGTTGTCTTGGTTAAGGTAGTTGCTTGATTGGGAGATACGAATGCCTAGAATTTTGGTTATGAGATTTAGATGCTTGATTGAGAGATATGAATGCCTATAATTTTGGTTTAAGTCATGGATTTAGATGCCTCAGCACTGGTTTGAACAGTGGATCGGACACATGGTATTTCTGTTTCTGAAGTTCCGAGTCAATGTTAGCAGTATCTGCTCTTAGAAGTTGGAAGTGAAGTATGAACAATGGTTCCCTGGAAATATCAAAATTGTAGAATTTTCAACAACCTCTGCCCAATTTGCTACAATCACATACTAAATTCTCCCTAAGATCATCACATCTATCATGGATGCAACTTTGGAGACCACTCCATTCTGGTAGACTTCAATCCGTTCAAATTGGAGTCCAATAATGAGTTTCGTACTCAAAAATAAATTCTCATATTCCAAAACGGACATGGCCTATATGTCCATGAATCTCTAGGAGGTTCCTCCAATAATTTAATGGTTACTCTGTTTTTATTCAAGAACACTAGAGCTAACGGCTTCTTGCTCCTCATGTCCATCTATCATTATCATTCAGAGCTGCCCAATTATGGGTTTTCTAATCTCATTGCAGGTGACCTTCAGAACATTTCAGCAAAGCATTTTGATTGCCATGCACATGAAATCAAACAATACCGTCATATGGGTAAAACTTTTTTCTAGAAAAGTTTTAAGATGTTAAAGAAGTAGAAGGAGAAATTGGAAACAGGGGATGAAACTGTAACTGCATTTATTTTTATCATTGGGACAAGTAATATATGATTCTGTCCTTACAATATTATTTCAAAACGGCAGCAGCCCCAACTTCCTTGCTTTCTTCCTACTGGGTCTTGCTTGTCTATAGCCTTGAAAGGGGAACTATAAATTTCTAGCAGCTTCTACAGGTGTTTGATTCTCAAAATTCAATGAGCGGGGTAATCCATTCGTCTCCTGGTATTGTATTCTAGGCGATTGAGAAGAAGAGGGAACTCACTTCTTTAAGTTACCAAAATGCAGGCCTAAATACAGAGAAATGAAGGAATGTGAATGTGAAATATAAAGCAAATAGACATTCAATCAAATATGACAGAGCACAAACAAGCACCAATGTATTCATAGAGAATAGAAACTAAAAGAAAATGCTCACCGACGAGGATGATTACATTTCTTTTAGAATTCATATCATTGGGTAAAGTTACAAACTGAGATAACTAAAATCTACAGTAAAGTTAAGATAAAGTACATTAAGACAGGTTGTTGAATGGTCCAGGAATCAGGACCTTTTCTTTGGAGGCAGTCATCTCCTTATATAGTTTTTCCATGGAAATCGTCCATAACAGTCCATTAATTTTGGGAGGAAATCTTTCGTAACTGTACTCAACTACCCATCTCGAATTTCAATCTCAATTCATTGGAAATAACTATCATTATCGACATTTTTAGAAAAGTAAACGTTCGTGCATAACTGATCCATTTGAAGCTCGAAATGCAAAACCGTGAAAGATCATGGAGAAGCTCGAGAAGCTATGGGTGAATCCGGGATAACAAAACAGGACTGATTTGAGCTCACACAATGAGGAAAAAACACCACCAGTTTGCCAAAAGCATCCTCCAACCCAGTGAGTAAAAATAACACCAGTTTCCAAAGGCAGGTCAACAACTGGATCCCAACCATGTCAAATTTACAGTAATAAATGAGAATCCAATTGATGTTTATCTTACTTTAGCTGCATTTAAAACTGACATTTTTTTTATGACATTAAAATTGGCATTTCTCCTTTGATATCATGCTTTCATGCATTGGCAATTGCTATTTTTATCTTAAATACTATATATTTCAAGACTACTGGCATAGCATCCTGTGTCAAATGAATGCAACATGTTTTTTATTTTTTTTTATTTTTAAAGACTACTTCGGTTGGAATTACTTTCGAAGTGATTTGAGTTTGTAAATCAAATTGTAATAAATGAGAATCCAATTGATGATCGTTTGCAATGCAGAGTGTATTGGAATAACTCAAATTCATTCGAAGAAAAACTTGGTAATCAAAACAGAAGGCTTATTTAGAAACTCTGCTAGAGCAGAGATCATTAATCCCCCACCTCCAATTGACTCAAACAGACGAAAGTAGAAGCCAAGTTTTTCTTTCTCCTTAGCATTCGCAGTTCTAATAGTTTCCTTCTTACTCCATTTGATCATCATATTCCTAACACAAGTATCATGCATTTGATCTTAATGATTCAAATCTCAATCACAACCAATCAAATTAAAATATAGTTAAGAGTGTAATTTGAACTAATAGACTATTTCATTTTCACTACAAAACTGAATTCCACCAAAATAACAACATCAGAATGACAAAACTTTTGAGTTTTGATTCCAACCCAATTCAGAAACAACTGTAAGAACATCAGAAGAAGATTCAAATTCATTGAAAAAAGGCCAACATTTTTTAACTCTTCCTTCCTAGTTTCTCTTCTTCTTCAAGTGCTCAGCCATATCATGTTGTTGAAAAGAAGGTGGATGTAATAGACTTTGAAGGAAAGATTTAATCTGATGAATTTATTGATTGGCTCAACACAATTGAACGAGTGCTTGATTACAAGGACGTTTCAGATCATCGTAAAGTAAAAATTATTTCTATCAAGTTGAAGAAACATGCTTTGACTTGATGAGCGCAACTACAGGTTCGTACAAAAAGAATAGGAAAAACAAAGATACATGTGTGAGAAAGGAATAATTCTAGAGAGCATGAGTCCATGTGTTGCGGCCTTATTAACACCAAGGATGGATAATTCTTGGAATATGTATATCGATAGTCAGAGGATTAATAAGATTACAATCTAGCATAAATTTTCAAATCCTTTTATTTTTTTGGTCGGTAAGCTGGGGTTAGGCAAGGTCCCTACCAGAAATTAGAAAATAAAAGAGGGACTTACAATCTAGTATAGCTATGACCAGAGGAGTAACAGTACAATTTTCAAATCCTCATTCAGGAAATTGTTGGATATGCTTTTGGTTTGTAAAGTCTTTTCTATTATTGATTTTAGAAGTGGGGTCTACTTAGAAGATATCTCTGTGTAACACAATGATTCCATTAAGCACTTGAAACATCTTTTATAAGTGTTTGAAGCATTAAGGAGGCAGAAAGTTTATGATAACATGAAGAAGCATGAGTTTTTAACTGACGGCTTGATGTTCCTAGGCTGATGGCTTGATGTTCTTAAGCTATGTTGTTTCAGCCAAAGGCATCAAAAGTTATTGAGTTGCCGATTTCATAATTGATCCATGATATTTGAATTTTCATTGTATAGCTTTATTTTATCACAAATGTATCACTTTTGGTCAAATAAAATGCGTAACCAATTTTGCATCCTTAGCGGGTCCTAAATTTCTAATCTCCAGGAGGTCTTTCTCCAATTATTTGATTCTTTTTCTAGTATTCTCATTTCCCATACAAGTAACTAGACCTCTTTCCTGAGCTTAGAAGCCTGCCTTTGATTGGAATTTTCCTTTACATTGCTCCACTTGCTATTCTTCTTGACAATCTAAGAGGGAATATGTATTTGAAAATCGAACGATTGAACTCTCTGCAAGCTCTCTTCCAATGCGTCTTCATGTTTCAAACTTAACAATCACTTGTTTAAATAGACTTGACTATTCATTTTACTTGTTAAAGACTTGCTTCTGGGTACTTGTCTTGGTAAAGGTACTTGCTAGACTGGGAGATATAAATGCCTAGAATTTCTGTTAAACCATGGGGTTTGGATGCCTCAGCACTAGTTTGAACAGTGAATCGTGGTGAGTCCGTTTCTGAAATGTTCGAGTCAATGTTGCCTGTCTTCTTTATAATGTACTTGGGAAGGTTTTTGTAGTTTCCACTTTGTTATAGATATAACTACGGATTGATTCGAGAAATGGTTGAAATGGACTGTGTTGAAGTATATCTGATTAAATAGCATCAACTCTAACAGCTTATGGTTTAGTGTAATTGGTTTTTTCAAAGACTGGCCATCACAGAAACTGCAAGCAGAGATTATAGCAGTATCTGCTCTTAGAAGTTGGAACTGTAAGTATTAATAATGGTGCCCTGGAAATATCAAAATTGTAGAATTTTCAACAACCTTTGCCAGTTTTGTTGGGGGCCAAGACCCACGGCCAATAACACCTGCCAATCTACCACAGGCTAACACACGGAATTACCCAAGATCTTGCACAACAAGATGGAGAAAATATATGCCAACAAACCACAACTTCCAAGGGAAGGAAAACAAACAACCACAAGAAGACAAGAATATACGTGGTTCACCACAATGGGCTACCCCACGGATAAGGCAACACAAAAAATCTACTATTTAGAACCAATAGTACACCTCCAAAGTACAATGTTACCTCCACCGATAAAACCCTTCTCTCCAACCTTCTATGCAACTATGAAGCAACCCTCAAATCTCTAACCGAGTGTGAGGAAAACCCCTTTGGAAAACCTTCCAATACAATGCTTCTCTTACAAAGAAGAAAACTCTATGGAGAAGAAGAACAATGGAAGAAGAACACACCTTGAGTAAACAAGAAGAGGAAAAAACCTTTTTGCTTCACCACAAAAGCCTTTCAAGAGCCCAAGAGAAAACCCCTCCTTTTGCTCTAACCTTTTCTCCTCTCTTCTCTTCTCAACACCTTGAGTAACCAAGTAGAGAACCTTGCTTTTGCTTCACCACAAAAGCCCTCCTAGAGCCCCAAGAGAAAACCCCTCTCCCTAGACTTTCACCACCTCTTACTCTTCTCAACACCTCGAGTAAACAAGTAGAGAGAGCCTTGCTTTTGCTTCACCACAAAAGACCTCCTAGAGCCCCAAGAGAATATATGAATGAAAGAAAAAACATGCCGCTTAAAGGGCCAACTGGGACCCACTCCAAAATGAACAAAATAAAAAACAAAATGGGTGATTATGTATCACCGATTCTAACAAATTTGCTACAAACGCAGGTTAAATTCTCCCTAAGATCATGACATCTAAGGGTGTCAATTTTGGCTCGGGCTCGGAAGCTCGCTTGAGCTCGGCTCGAAAAAAGCTCGGCTCGAATCCTTAACGAGCCGAACCGAGCCGGCTCGTTAAGCTTAACGAGCCGAGCCCGAGTTAGACCAGGCTCGGCTCGGCTCGTTAAGAATTTAATATATTTAAATATATATATTATATATTAATATATACACTAAAAGGGTTGTCTAGGGAGTGAAAGGGGGAGGCAAAATATGTCACTTCGAGCCGAGCCCACCTTTTGAGCTTAACGAGCCGAGCCGAGCCTGGCCAGGCTCGGCTCGTCTCGTCTCGTTTACACCCCTAATGACATCTATCATGGGTTCTGTTAAACTAACATTACATGAATTGATCCCTTGGATGTTCGGCATTCAAATCAAAGAAAACTACTCCTTTATTAGAGAGAGTGAGAGATTTATACCTTGCGCCATTGCCGTTCCTCCGCTTGCTTCACTCTGATGAAGAACTTGTACGCTTTCATGAGCTTGAAGGCGACTCGAAAATGCCCCTCGCTCTTCTCTCCCTTCTACTCTCTTTGGTCAATGAGGGACCAAAGAGAGAGTGAGAGACTTATAGCTTGCATCATTGTCGTTCCTCCGCTTTCTTCAATCTATGAGGAACCTCTACACTTTCCTGAGCTTGAAGGTGACTTGGAAATGCCCCTTGCTCTTCTCCATCTCCAACTCTTTGGTCAATAGGGGACCTCTCACTCAAGAGCTAGGAAGAGGAACCAAGGGCCATATACATAAGAGAAGAAAGCTCACATTAAGCCATTCGTTTGGTCTCTTGGGGCTAACTTTAGCAACTTGCTAGAGCAAAACTTTGAGCCCAAGAACCATCCAAAAACTGTGTGCATACTTGCCAATTCAAGAATTGCCTTCAAAGGCCACTTAAGGTTAGAAACTTCTAACAGGTTCAACATCGAAGACCAGTACATTCTGGGAGACTGGAAACTATAAATCTCTAAATATCTAGCAGATTCTACAGGGTGCGAGTTGCATTTGTTCACATCATTTTAAGTTATTTTGCTTGCTTTATTGGGAATCAAAAGTAATTGAAGATGGTGCAAAAACCTGAATTGATCAGGGGAACATCTGAGAATAATATTTCCTTTTAGGCCACGTTTGGATACCAACAAGATTTAGATTTGGATTTAGTTGATATTTTGAACTGGATCAGATCCTTAGATTTCCAAATCAGCTACAACAGTGCAAAAAATTCCGATTTTCAAATCTGTTTTGCGAGACATTATTTGGAAATCAATATTTGTGGCAATTTCCTTCACCATCACTGCTCCCTCGACGTTGCTCCGGCAGCAGCGAGACATCCCTCCCTCCCTCTCTCTCCCTCTCCCTCTCCCCCTCTCTCTTAAAACATGATCATGAAGATGGTTGATGTGTTTTGTATCCAAAACTCAGATCCAAATCAAAATACAAATGCATGAGGTATCCAAACGGGCCCTTATTTCTTTTTCATGAGTAAAAATCTGCAGTCCTTTATGCAGAGGATATATGGTTTTGCTTTTCTCTTGATTGCGTTGAACTTCCCTTCTACAAGAAAAGCGAAGTAATTCTTGAACAACTCATATCCTTCACGAAGAGATGCAATCTCAATCCATGGGTTTAATCTTAATGATTCAAATCTCAATCAGAACCTATCAAATCAAAATATAGTTAAAGAGTGTAATTTGAACTATTCGACTGCTTCATTCTCACAACAAAACTGAATTCCACCAAAACAAGAACATCAAATTGCAAAACTTTGACTTCTCATTCCAACCCAATTCAGAAACAAGTGCAACAGCATCATAATAACATTAAATTCACAAAAAAAAAAAAAAAAACATATTTTTACCTCTTACTTCCTAATTTCTCTTCTTGTTCATATTCTTCGCAAGCTGCCACATCATATATTTCCAATAGAACAAATAAGCAACCCCCAACCCAATCAAAACAAACACCCAAACAGAATCGCTTTCCTTCTCCCTCTCCGACTCCATCTCCTCAATACTAAACTCCATCCTCCCCACATTTCCCAAAATAGCCTCATTCAAATGCCCATACAAAACATAAGCCCTATCATCCTCCCGAATAGCAACGCCCGTCGGGAACTTATCCTCCTCAAGGGCAATCTCGTCAAAAACCCTCGCCTCATCCCACCCATCCTCGCTCTTTAAAAACCACGCCACGTGGCTCGCCACGATCACCGCCACCCCATCACTCCTCATCGCGATCCCATCAGCTCCCGTCAGATCCTTCGTCAAAGAAACAATCCTAACCGTCCCATCCTCCGAATCCACCCTGTACAATTTCCCCGTATTCGTCTGTACGGCCAACAGCATGCTCCTCCGCACGTGCACGATCCCATTCAGCCCGCACCAGCTGTCCGCACGATCTCCGTACACGTGTCCGGACGAGAAGATAGGGGATCTGGAGAGGATAGATGTTTGGCCTGAGATTTCAACTTTCCATATAAAATTTCCGGCAGAGCTGGTGACGTAAGCGGTGCCAGAAGAATCAACGGTGACGGAGTTGGCGACGGGACGGTGGGTGGCGCCGGAGGTGTCGGAGAGCGGAGCGAGGAAGAGGCGGCGGCGGGAGGGGAGGTGGTAGGCTGCGAGGGCATCAAAAGGAGGGAGGGGGCTGACGGCGTGGAGGACGGCTAGGAGCCGATGGCGAGCCGAGTCGATGGAGAGGCCGAGGACGGAGGTGTTTGGAGGGAGGTTTGGGTCGGAGATTAGGGTTTCGATGACTCCGGCGTCGGAGATTGAGTGGATTGAGCCGTGAAGGACTGAGCCTACGATGAAGTGTTGGGCTGATGGGTCCCATGTGAGACTTTCTGGGTAGAGGTTTGGGGATCGGATTGTGATGACGTGGCGTTTTCTGGCGAGAGTGGGGCCTATGAGGGTGAGGAAGAGGAGGGGGATTAGGTAGAGGGGGATTTTGGAGGGGGAGGAAGGCATGTTTGGAGGGATGGTTGGGACTTGGTCGTGGGAATCTGATAAGTATGTCCTTATTTTTAGGGAAGTGATATCGGCACAACCATGTTTTTATAATTGCACTGACCCATCTTGTCTTTTATTTTTTTTAAACGCTGTCATGGGTTACCACAGTTATAAGGCCGACCTAGCTCATTTGGTAGAGCGCGTGGCTTTTAACTCTACCCAAAAAGCTCTTAGAAACGAATTACAAACGAAAAGACAAGCTGAGTTTGTGCAATTATTAAACCATGGTTGTGTTGATATTATTTCCTTATTTTTATCAATGCCTAACAATATGCTATTTGCCATGTGTCTTTGTAAAAAAGTTTACAAAGTCTGACCTTCTTTCAAAGGGTGTTACTGGGAATGTCCTTTGAAACCCGAGAAAACCAGGGCAGGAGCCGCAGTAGGGGCAGAAAACATTTATCGGGGGTAGGGGTGTAAACGAGCCGAGCCTGGCCAAGCTCGGCTCGGCTCGGCTCGGCTCGTTAAGCTCAAAAGCTCGGCTCCGGCTCGGCCAGGCTCGGCTTGTTAAGCTCAAAAGCTCGGCTCGGCTCAGCCAGGCTCACGAGCCTTACCAAGCTTGGGTTATATTAAGTTCACACCCCTCATCTTCCCTGGACAGCCCTATATAGGGGGGTTGTCAAAGTAACAAATGGGGTTCCTAAAATGAAGTGACATATTTTGCCTCCCCCTTTCACTCCCTGGACAACCCTTTTAGTGTATATATTAATAGTATATATATTAATAGTATATATATATATATATATATTAAATTCTTAACGAGCCGAGCCTGGCCTAAATCGGGCTCGGCTCGTTAAGCTTAACGAGCCTGGCGAGCCGGCTCGTTAAGGATTCGAGCCGAGCTCGAGCGAGCTTCCGAGCCCGAGCCAAAATTGACACCCTTAATCGGGGGTCCCAAATGAGCGTATTTTTCGCCCTTTTTAGTTCTATCAAGAGAGATGAAAAGTGAATGGTATTTACACCTCTTGTGTTTGGTAGATGTAACTCGAATCCAGCGGGCTGCAAAACAATGGAAATGATAATGTTGACATGTTTGGCGTAAAAGCCCTGCGTTCAGTGAAATTAAAACCAACGATTAGAACAGATTAATCCAATCCTTTAAACCATAACTCTTAATCCTCTCTTAACCAATAAGACCATACACCCTTGTTGAGAGAGAGAGAGAGATTTAGTTAAGGTTTTGTATGAAGATGGAGGTGGGCCATACTAGTATATCGTTGCTTAGTCTGATGTGAGCTCCATCATTTTTTGAACATTATTCCCTCTATATGGGCCTCAGTAGTAGACCGTTGATTAGCCTACATGTAGGGTCCATTGTCTTTTTTGGATGGGTCCTTTTACTGGCTCCATCTAGGGCTGCACAGGGTTCGGTCCGGTTCGGTTTAAGGGAATTTCTTAAACCGAACCGATCCCGTCGGTTTGGATTTTTCCAAACCGTAACCGAACCGATTGGCAGTTGAACAACCGGTTCGGTTCGGTTCGGTTCACCGTTTATTTGTATTTTACCTATAAGTAATGGGTAGTCATAAATAGAAAAAGACATAATGGATTAATATTGGACGAACCGTTTGATTTTGGGGATAATGGACAACTTTGGACCATTTGATTTTGGGGATAATGGACGAACCGTTTGAAGTTTGAAGTTGAACGGCAAAAAATACTAAAAAGAGATATCTGAACCGGTTCGGCTCGGTTTTCATATCAATTGCCGGTTCGGTTTGGTTTTGCGGATTAATATTTTCTGAACCGTGAACCGAACCGATTGGATCGGTTTTGTGAAAATCGTAACCACGACCGAACTGGTAGACATAAAAACCGAACCGAATGGCCCGGTTCGGTTCGGTTTATCGGTTTGAGCGGTTTTGTTGTGTAGCCCTAGCTCCACTAGCTCACAACTTATTACTATTTATGTGGGTCCCTATGGTTTTTGGGCGTAAGCCCTCCAACTTTAGCCACGCCAGCATATCCATGATTAGTATGCATGCAGGGTTCATTATTCTTTTCTACTATAGCTAACTCCGTAGCATACATGTGAGTCCCATTAATCTTAAATTCGTAATATCATTGAATGTAAACATTTTTTATTTATTTTCAACTAATAATGATCCAAATAGGAGAAATAATTTTTAGGAAGCAAGTTCTCTTTAAATTTATTGAACCAACCAATCAAGATTGTTTTCAAGGAAAGTAATGGAAAGGATAAAGCTTTCCCAGAAAAGCCCTTTATGTGGAAAGACCTTTCATTCTAACTTGTTGAGAAAACCAATGGTCGTGACCGTCGATGTAAATGCAAATAAATGTCGCTGTAACTTACACTGACACTTTTACTGAACGTTGCTGATACTACCGTGCCTAAAGCTTAACTTGTTATAGATGGTGTTATTTGATTATTTATACTTCAACACTCCCTCTCACGTGTGGCCTCCCATTTTTTGGGTTTTCCTTGCACTTGGACTTTAAATATCAAGGAGTTGTGAGTTTAAAAGCAAGAATCTTTAGCTCTATACCATGTGAAACAATCAATTACTCCAAAAACTTAAGCTGTTAGAGATGGTGTTATTTAATTGCTTATACTTCAAGAGTTTCCCAGCTTTCCTGTTTTAGCTAGGATTGTGTATTGTGGTGGGAAAGCAGAAACGAGAAAGATTTTTGATTCATAGGTTTTGTAACACCTAAGATATAAAAGATTGAAATAGAGAGGAGTTTTTCTCTTGTGCTTTGCGGCAAGAGTGTTGGGGCTTGTGGTGACTTTTTCCTTGTCATTCAATAGCTTAAATCGCTTTAGATATGCCGTCCAACATCAATTGGAGAGTCCAATGTAGAATCCTAATATAAATAAGACTTCAACGCAATCCTAATCTTACTGGTAGCTATTGCTATTGGTAGTTAATGCTAGCTATTGGTAGATAATACTAATCCAACTAAAGATTTATTCAAAAGACCCATACTAAACAAACTAGCTAGTTACTTCATGACATGCAACAGTTTGAGAGAGAGAGAGAGACCATGGTAACAGTTACTTCATGAAAAGTAACAGTTTGACACGTAACAAACTAGCTAGTTACTTCATTACCTTCTCGCGGTTTTTTCTCAGGTTACTCTCGGGTACAATGTTGATTGTTAGGGCCGGGCTAGGACAATGTTGCGATTTTGTGGGTTTTGGTTAATCCATTCTAATCTTTGTATATTGTTTTTCTGTTTTTCTCCTAGTGTAAGATCCCGTGGACATAGACATCTTGGCCGCAACGTAAATCTCGGTATTCATCTCGTGGTTTGTGATTATTTTACTTTTCTGTTAATTTGTGCATGATCAGAACAGATTTATAGAGAAAATGGAAAGATGCACTAGTTATGAAATGTATAGAAGGTTTGCAAAATGTGACACATGAGAGAGAGAGAGGTAGTTATTGGTAATAAGGTGCACAAATAGCCTTTTATATAACCTTGAAGTGCACATTGCCACTTCTTAAAGATAGATCCAAGGTCACATGTTAATTTCCTCAGGGATGCGCACCGGATATTTGTGGATGGTGTCGGACCATGGTCCATCCATCGGCAGGTCAATGGTCCGATTACATTTCCAGACAGCACTGTTGCACTTAAAGCCACTCCCAAATCCTATCTGCCACACTCGATCTCCCTTCTTCATCCTCCCTTTGTTCTCAATGTAGTTCAGTTCATACCACAAAGACGAAGACGACGTGTTCCCAAACCGATACAGCGCCATCCTCGAAGCCTCCACGTGCTGCGGCATAAGCCGAAGGTTCTTCTCCACTTCATCAATCACACCTCTCCCGCCTGCATGGATGCACATGTGCTCAAACGCCCGTTTGAAATCCGGCACATAGGGTTTCCATTTTTTTTTGAACAATTTTCGGCCTAGGAGGTTGAAGAGGTAACGAAGCTTCTCCGAAATTGGAAGAACAATGGGTGCTAAGGTAGTGATGTTACGTTTGAGGGCATCGCCGGCTACATACATGAGGTCTTTCGAGAGAGAAATCCCAACTTTTCCATTTCTATCTTCTTCCTCCATTACACTAAGGTAGGACTTGTCGTCCCCCGACATATTGGTTCGAACGAGGTGGAGTAAACGGTACTTGGCTCGGTTTCGATCACTTCGTTTGTTTGATATGAGAACAGCGGCCCCTCCCATTCGAAACAGGCAATTCGAAACCATCATCGACCGTTGAGTTCCTGTGTAGACACCCATGGTAATTGTCTCCGTGCTTACCACCTATTTGAAGAAGAGAAAACTATATTCAGAGTATAAATAAGAGATTGCATATTCACGAGGAGAGTAAAAAGAGTCCCTCAAGATCTTGAATTTAGCAAGGCGATCAGCTAAAACATTGGCACTCCTCGAGAAATGAATGCTCTTTTTTGAAATATAAATGATCGAATAACATCTCCACCTCTAACCGCCCAAGCTTTTGTTGCAATTGAGTGTTTCCCATGGCTTCAGAGTTATTGCCTCCCGGGAGGTCCCGGGTCTAAAACCCAACAACTCCTTATCAACTAAATGATTGGCACTCATAGGGAAATGAATGCTCATTTTTTTAAATAAAAATGATCAAATAACAACTCTAACTAGAACAACTAAAGCTTTTTGTGTAATTGGTTGTTTCACATGGTATAGGGCCGGGAAACAACTCCTTGATATTAAAAATCTATGTGCATGGCCAACCCAAAATGGTGGGAGTCTCGTGCACTGGGCCACCCTTTTTATGGCCAACCCAAATGAGGGGTTACATGTGCCACGGACAACCCAAAAAAAAGGGGCCACATGTGAGGGGGAGTGTCGAAAAATAGATGATCAAATAGCAATTCTTCTAACAGCTTAAGCTTTTAGAGCAATTAGTTGTTTCACAGTCTTGAGACTTGAACCCATGACCTTTAATACAGAAAATCAAATTACTTACCAACGCGTAGGAATTGGGTTTTACTCGAAGGAGGTCTCGAGCTATATCCACTGCTATAAGTCCGGCGCTGCAACCCATTCCGGCCAAGTTAAAGCTCTGTATATCGCTTCGCATTTTGTACTTGTTCACCACCATGGCGGATAACGAAGGCCTCGGGCAAAAACCATTGCAATTCACGACGAGGACGTTGATATCCTCAGGACTGATACCCGTTTTCGCGAGAAGGGCATCGATGATTGTGAAAATGACGAGCTGAGCTTCCGCCCTGGCGTCGGGTAAGTTGGGCATTGGGGGAACATAGTGGGCCGCTGGGGGGAGGCTAGTTTCCTCGCCGAGGCCGGAACGTGTGAGGATTCTCAGCATGAAATCCACACATTTGGGCTCTGATTGATAGACAAGTTTTTGGTGTTCAACGAATGTAGAGAAGGGGACACGGCAAGTGGGTAGAGGCTTGAAGAGAGTGTAATCTACTAGGTAGATTGAACGAGGTTTGGACATGAAATAGATGGTGGGGATAAAAATGAGAAGAAAGGAGAAGCAAAGGACTTGCAATGTTTCAAGTTCATAGTATTTTGATATCTCAATGATTTTTAACTGAATCCATGCCATTAGAGGAGAGAGGAAGACAAAGCTGAGGACGAAATGGTTTCTTAGAAATTGGTGAACAGTGCTGAAGAAATGGGATAAGAAGGTTAGCATCTTGGCGGGTGAGAGAAGAGAGGGAGAGAAGAGGGTTTGAATTGTAGGGGTTCAGTGTACTAGTGTAATAGATTTCATTTGGAGTATTATAAAGGCTAGGTAGCTAACCTCAATGAATTGGGGCAGGTGGCTAGGTTTCGATTTATGACGGGTCTTACACCGTTCAACGCTACATGACCCTTATATCTCACTGGGTATGATTTTTCAAGTTTGAATCATTGTGAGGTTGAGAATTATTGGGCCACATTTAAACTGCTCACCCATTTCATTTAAAGAAAATCTTGCATTCTACCTCCTCCTGCAACTGTACGAAAAACTTGAAGCTCTTCAACTGGTGTTGAAATATATTTTTGACTTCTAAAATCTATCTACTACAATATAGCCGGAGAAAAAAGGAATTTCTTTTCTTTTTATCTCGGATTTACACATCAGCATTACTCTTTTACCATTAACCCCTTTGCTGATATCTAACATCTATCTATATGAGAAATTATTTGAGGGTAAAATCGTAATCTACATACGAAAAGTACAGACCCGGGTACCTATCTATGACAATTATGAAAAAAACTATCAAGAAGAGGTAAAGACATATGACAATAACGAAAGAACTACTTTATATTACTATGCAGGACACTTGCAAAATATTGACGGATTCCGGGCACCTGAAGAGGAACAACAATTATGGAAACCTATATCGATTGGAGGGCTAGGATCAACCTATGGAAATGATTTTACGGGCACAACCGATTGATGTTGTGTTCCATCACATGGAAGGTTTGGATCAACCTATAACCCTCTATAGATCGGAGGGTTTAGATCAACCTCTGAAAATTATTTTTGGCGCACAACCTATGTAGGCAGTGGCCCATCTAATGGACGGTTTGGATCATCCTATGGTACGGGCCATACCGTACATTTTAATAAAGTGAGGAGTGCTATCATCAAAATACGGTGAGTAGTGCCATTATAAAATATGGTTGTGAGGACATTAGCACTATATATAATTTGAAACCATCGTTGTTCCTTAGATGTCCCCACGCTGGTCGAGTTCAACCCGAATCTGGGTTGGGTCGGGTTAAGCTTTTTCGCAAATCGGGTTAGGTTGGGTTGGGAAAAATCAACCCGAATTGGAAATCAGGTCGGGTCGGGTCGGGCAACCCGACCTGACCCGAAACCCGAATTTGGGTTCCATCTGAAGAAGTTCTGTATATGTGTTTTTCTTTTTCAACATTGAAATAGTCTCCACAGTTCACAATGGACGGTTTGGATAATCCTATGGTGCGGGCCATACCGTACTTTAATAAAGTGAGGAGTGTGATCATCAAAATATAGTAGTGCGGATAACATTTCCCTTTGTTAATTGTTAGTCTCTGTTTGGTTTGGATTTTGAGAACCGATTGTGAGTTAAAAACTGATTATTGGTGACTCACTATTGGTTCTCAAAATCCAAAACAACCCGGCTTGAGTTGAGGTGGTCAACAATTGGTACCATATCAAATCGGGTCAACCCGACCCAACCCGACCCGAATTGGAAATCGGATTGGGTCGGGTTGAGGAAATTGAAAATCGGGTTGGGTTGGAAAATATGGGTTCCTTGGGTTGGGTCGGGTTGAGACCCAAGTTGCACCCCTAACGATGACGAAAAAACTACTTTTCCTTATTCACTATGTGCGGGTCAAATTACGGAAAGTTTGATATTACGAATGCAGGACACCTGTAAAAATATTGACGAATTCTGAGCACCTTAAGAGGAACAACAATTATGGAAACCTCTATAGATTGGAGGGCTAGGATCAGCCTGTGGAAATTATTTTACGGACACAACCTATTTATGTTGTGTTCCATCACATAGACGGCTTAGATCAACCTATATATGATGTGGTATGTACAATTCTTTGTCGACCCGTGCATCGCACGGGGTTTTTTGCTAGTATGTTATTATTCTAATATAATAAAGAGGGAGGGGGGTTTACTGTTCACTGCCCATGTGGCAGCCCTCCCCTTCCTCCATTCACATTTTATTGACTTTTTTTAGACAAAGACACCCATTCAACCCACATATTTGCAATACTACCCCCTCCTTTATGCTTTTTCACGAAGGCACCCATGAGGGCCACATAATTACAATCCTACCCCCCTCCTTTATGCTTTTTAGCAAAGGCATCTATTAAAGCCAGAAAATTTCGATCCTACCCCCCTCTATGCTTTTTTTACTAATATAATAAAGAGGGAGGGGGGTTTACTGTTCACTGCCCATGTGGCAGCCCTCCCCTTCCTCCATTCACATTTTTTTGACTTTTTTTAGACAAAGGCACCCATTCAACCCACATATTTGCAATACTACCCCCCTCCTTTATGTTTTTTCACAAAGGCACCCATGAGGGCCACATAATTACAATCCTACCCTCCTTTATGCTTTTTAGCAAAGGCACCCATTAAAGCCACATAATTTTGATCCTACCCCCCTCTATGCTTTTTAAAAATAAATAAATCTATAGGGTGATCTTAACCATCAGATTTAAGAGGAGCAGCATATTATGGAAACCTCTATAAATTGGAGGGCTAGGATCAGCCTATAGAAATGATTTTTGGGGCACAGTCTATTGATGTTGTGTTCCATCACATGGACGGTTTGGATCAACCTATGCTGTGGTCCGTACAGTTCTTTCTCGGCCCGTGCATCGCAGGGAGTTTTTTACTAGTATACTATATAGCAGAAGGGAAAATGAGAGAATATTTTGAATTTTTCCTAGAGTTACACATCACTTTTTTTTACTTTTTTTTAACAAAGGTACCCATTCAACCCACATATTTTCAATCCTACCCCTCCTTTATGCTCTTTAACAAAGGCCCCCATTAAAGCCACATAATTTCAATCCTACTCCCCTCCTTTATGCTCTTTAACAAAGGCCCCCATTAAAGCCACATAATTTCAATCCTACTCCCCTCCTTTATGCTTTGTAATTAAAAAAATGGACGTTTTTGCTTCGCAAAATTACGGATTGGGTCTATCTGTTACAGAATACTACGGATTTTTGTGAACATATTACATAATACTACGGATTCAGGACGGCTTTCAAAATATTGACGAATTTCAGGCACTTTAAGAAGAACAACATATTATGGAAACCTCTATAGGTTGGAGGGCTAGGATCAGCCTATTGAAATGATTTTACGGGCACAGCCTATTTCTGTTGTCTTCCATCACATGGACAGTTTGGATCAACCTATGATGTCGTCCGTACAATTCTTTGTCGGCCCGTGCATCGCACGGGGTTTTTTTACTAGTATACTATATAGCAGAAGAGAAAATGAGAGAATTATTTGAATTTCTCCCAAAATTCTATGAGAATTACACATTACTTTTTTTAGCAAAGGCATCCATTCAACCCACATATTTTCAATCCTACCCCCCCCCCCCCCACTTAATGCTTTTTAACAAAGGCACCCATTAAAGCCACATAATTTCAATCCTACCCCCCTCTTTTATGCTTTTTTTAATTATGGAAACCTATATAGATTAGAGGACTAGGATCAGCCTATGGAAATGATTTTACGGGCACAACCTATTGATGTTGTGTTCCATCACATGGACGGTTTGGATCAGACTATGATGTGGTCCGTACAGTTCTTTGTTAGCCCGTGCATCGCACGAGGTTTTTTACTAGTATAACTATAAAACGAAATGAAATACATAGACACCTCTCTTTATTTAGAACTTTTTTAAAATTTCAAACGATCTAGACTATAGTTGGCAAAACTTTGTTTTAAACAGAAAAATGTGTTTTGTAGGTTCCCCGTTTAGTACTTCATTTAAAACATTTTACCACAAAAACTCTGTTTTTCAGGAAAACGATTAAAACATGTTTTAAACGTTATGTTTGTACCAACTCTCCAATTTTACCCCTGTTATATTTTATCGTGGAAAAAATTTGAAGAGTATGAATTGTTTTTTTTTTTTCGTGTTTTGATTTATTTGACCATTTTTTAATTACACTTTTTGAGCCCATACTGAATTAAAAAAAAAATACATACCACGTTTTGCTAACAATGATCTAAATAAGCCAATTGAGCGGCTAAAATTCACAAGAAGGTTTACAATTGGAGAAATAATAAGATGTCTGGTTAGTAGTTTTCACTAAGGCCAGCCATGTTTGTTTTAATTTGGATTTTGAGAACCGATAGTGAGTCCAAAACTGATTATTGGTCTAAAAATTAAGCAATCACTTTTCGACTCGCATTCGGTTCTCAAAATCCAAAACAAACAGGGCCTATAGACCTCTCTCTCTCTCTCTCTCTCTCTCTCTCTCTCTCTCTCTCTCTCTCTCTCAGGTTCAAAATGCAGACCAAAGCAAATCCTAGTCGACACAGCCCAAAGCGGTCGAGTACTTGGTTGATGCAGCTGAGTACTTAGGTTGACGTGATCATAACTCGAGAGAGTCAAAGGAATTTTGATTGAATGTACATAACACGGACTCAAATAGGAACGCACCAAAGTAAGGGAGTCGCATATGGGGAGTCCACAATGATGCGGGGAAGTTTTGAAACTATGAGCCACAATCATGCAGATGTAATGAAGCAATTATCAGATAATCACAACTGGTCAATAATTGACTCTTTAATAGACCAAATAAGAAAGAATAAGCATTGATTAAGTAGTTAGAACTGTTTGCAGAAACCAATCTTCATATTTATGTGATCTAGAAGTAGCCACCCCTCAGCAGCATTCAGAGCACATGCTAGCACTTTTTTTCTTTTGAACAGAGGCTTAAATATTGCCTTCTATTTCGTCGTTTCCCTCCTATCACTCACTAATATTGGTATAAAAATGACAGTACCCTGAGACAGGAATACTAACGTCGCGTCCAATTGGGTTCAGAAGAAATGCACCCTTATGAAATGATGGAGACGTAACATTTTATTGTAAGGTCCAAAAGAGAGAGGTAAAGAAGGGCAGCATGCATTTACGTTGTACCTGTCCCAACTAAACACCTGTGAAATGAATATTTTAGTATTATAAAGGTGCGTGGCCTAATAGATGCACACCGTTTCTTAGTGTAGCCCACCTAAAACAATTACAGAGTGCACGGACGAGAGACCTACCCCAAACAGGAAACGGTGGGCAGCATTGGTATTAGATAAACTGCCTCTTTTTATCTAGAATTGTTGAAGTATAAATGATTGAATAACACTAACTCTTAACAGCTTAAGCTTTCGGAGTAATTGCTTGTTTCACATAATATCAGAGCCATTGCCTCACCCAACCCAAAAAAGAGGGGCCACACACGAGGGGGAGTGTTAAAGTGTAAATGGTTAAATAACACCAACTCTAAGAGCTTCGGCTGTTGGAGTAATTGGTTGTTTCACAAGAATGGTATTTACAAGAGGAACTTGTGCAAGCTTGTAGATATTATTCCAATTAGGTTGGAGGGAATAGGACTAATAAGAGAAGAAAATTGTTCTCTTGATGTCAAATACACGAAAAATAAAACGTGCTTTCTAAACTATTCTAGAGATTTCAAATTTCATTGATAAACTTGTATTTGAGGATGTTACATAAGTGGTTCATATAGACTACATTGCCATACAAGATTAACACACGCTTAATTGCACGTACATTTCTTAATCACCAATTTATACAAAACCAAGTCGAAAACAGAGAACCCAAACGACTTTTATAATGCAATGATAAAATCTGCCCAACACTTCTCGTTTTTTCAGTTTTCAGAGCGGACAAAACGAGCAGAATAGAATCATGTGGAGTGACTACTTTATTCCCAAACAAAAAAGAAGAAAGAAAAAAAAAGAAAATCAGCGAAAAAAAACTCCGAAAGTTGCTCAAACGACGGAATTGGGAGAAAAAAGGAATGACGGGTTGGATTTGCCAAACTTCATTCTCCTTTTTTTTTTTCATTCTCCGCAATGAAAAAGCATAGAAGCACTTCTTGTAAGGGTTAAAAGAGGAATTTTACATCCACAGGCGCCCATGCAAAAAAAAAAAAAAGAGTTCCTGACCCTTCGAATTATGGAGGTAAAAAATGGACAGATTTGTGAAGGTTTATACCCGTCCATTTTAACCTCCACAGATCGAAGGGTTGGGATGATCCTATGAAGTTGAATTTTTGGTCACATACTATCTATGTGAGGGCCATCAAACGAATGGTTTGTATCACCCAAGCAATGTGACCTCCCACTGTATTTTAAGTCGAGGGAGTAGATAACTTATCTACACGAGCGTGTAGGAGCACTTTTCTCGTATATGTATATGCCCGCGTAATGGGTTTTAGATTTTTTGGCTATTCCAAACTTGAATAAGATATGCCCATAAGTTGTTTGGGATTGAATGTGAAAAGGATAGATAGGAACATCTATGGATGAAGAGATGATTTAGAGATTCAATTTTGCTCATAGTGATTCAATTTTGCTCATAGTGCAAAAATTGTTATCGGAGGCAGGTTGTATCATTTTATCTTCAATTAACTTTATTGAAAAGTTTCCATATAGTACAACTGAATTTTTTTGGGGTGGCCCTTAAGAATATTCTTAGACCATCCATTGACATAATGACGGTTTTTTAAAGAGTTCCAAGCGGATTTAGTGGAGAAAGTGCATGTGTTCGTTGAGCTCAAAATCAGTGTATCACTTGGGCTTTGATTTTGGATGCTTTGATGTTCACAATCATGTTTTTAAGGAAGGTGGTGTTCTATTTCGCCGATATCCCATTAATTTTAGCCAGTAATGAAGTTTTTCATCTGGAAATATGATGAAGCCTTGCGTAGGGCCCATAATTGGGCAAAGCCTAATTATGGGTGGATCCCTAAAAAGGCAAAGGCCTATTAGTTAGGCCCATAATTGGACCGGGCCAAGTCAAAAATTGGTCCAGCCCTAAAGAAATCGAGCCCAGGCAAATAATACAATTCAATTATTGTTGAGAGAATCCACCGGGCAAATCCCATCCGATCATTGGCTGGGCCCGTCTTAAACATAAATGCAGCGGCCTACAATATTCGATTTTCCAAACCAATTATTGGTTGGGTCCGACTTAAATAGGTCCTGCCCCAAAAATCATCTCCACAGGATGGTCTGACTCTCTCATATGCGACTACACATTATAGAACCCTCAATAGATTGGAGGGTTAAGACCATCCTATAGAGATGATTTTTAGGGTACGGCCTATAACTGATTTAATTTGAAGGTTGCCCAATGAATGGTTTTCATCATTAGATAATTTAGGCCCTACTATATATATATATATATATATATATATATATATATATATGAGGAAAGTGTTTCTACTCGGTCCCCTAGATAAGCTTATCTACTCCTCCCTTTAAAAAAATACAGTGGGCCCACGCTGTTTGGATGATCCAAAGCATTCATTTGATAGGTCTTAACATAGATAGGGTGTGCCCAAAAAATCAGCACCAAAGGGTCATCCTAGCCCTTCGTTTTGTTGGGCACCACAAGGCACTACAAAACGAAGGGCTAGGATGACCCTTTGGTGCTGATTTTTTGGGCACACCCTATCTATGTTAAGACCTATCAAATGAATGCTTTGGATCATCCAAGCAGCGTGGGCCCACTGTATTTTTTTAAAGGGAGGAGTAGATAAGCTTATCTAGGGGACCGAGTAGAAACACTTTCCTCATATATATATATATTTCAAAATACTGGCACGTACCTACAAATATCGTATACCTGTAGAGTATCTTATAAGATGGAGTAACCTGATTGTTGGTCAAGTTTTCTATCATTTATGAGAAATTAAATGGTGCAAGGCCTTACAACAATAAGGCCTTTGTACGGTGGAAGTACCGACCTTGACATTTGATCCAACAGCAGCTCCTCAAAAAGTAAGTTGCTGTTGGATCAAATATCAAGGGCGGTACCCCTACCGGATTGTTGTAAGCCCTTACACCATATAAAATCTCATCATTTATATACCTCGACATAAATAAAGGGCAGTGAAAATTCAACCCCTGAAACGATAAATCGACCCCTTGAATGTGAATAAAAGTGAAAGCCTACCCCGCCACCCATATGCATGGGCTCTGGTGGAAATCATGCGACCTACCCCAACAAAGCATGAGGTAATATAAGAGGCCTCACCCAATGCATGGGTTGGAATTGAGTTGGTTGGACCCACCCTATCCAAACATATCGGTGAACTTCAAGGGTATTTTGGCCTCTTTATAAGGTTTTTTTTTCCATCTTTATAAGGACATTTTGGAAATGATTTTTGGGGCACAACCTATTTACTCTGTGGTCCATCTAATGGACGGTTTGGATCATCCTATGGTGCGGGCCATATGATACTTTTAATAAAGTGAGGAGTGCCCTCATCAGAATACGGTAGTGCTGATAACATTTCCGTTTAGATAAGGTAAACAATGTTGGCAATGGCCACAAGTTGGAAGGGTAGGATTAGCCAATAGAAGAGATAATCGCTAAGTTGCCCACCCATTGTAAGGACTAGTAGATGAATGACCTGGATCACCAAACACGAGTTCCTTTTTCTTTAGCGGTGTTATCTTGAAAAATAGGGCTACTAGCATAACGGAAATCCGTTTTGTCAAAAAACACAGGGCACCATATCGTGACACGTGGGTAAGAGTACAAGGAAGAGAGAACGAATCCCCATGGGATGCAAAATACAGCAAGCAAAATGACAGTTCCTTTTCACCACCACCTTTATTTTTCGCACGGATTTCGATTTTAAAAGTACTTTCCCTCGAAACATTACTCCTCAGTTGGTGGTTGTAAACTTGGTGACAATTTGAATGCCACCCACAATCACGTAGACGAACATGAACATTATTTATAGGGCATAGTTTTAACGGAAAATTCTTTAAAAAATGCAAAGTTTATGCTAAATTGTGAACAAAGGGTGGACCATTCAAATCTATAAAAAAAGGGCTGTCATTTACGAAAATAAACCATTTATGACGAAAACACCTCCCCCTTTACTTTTTCCCACCAACTTGTAGGATCTAATCCCTAAGCAATTTCACCTACCACCTTTTCTTTTCTTTCTTCTTCCCCAAGCAAGTTCTAATGTGAGAAACAGCAATTGCCATTACCTGGGTTGATGAAAAACAGTCATTGCCAACGTAAAAAACAGCCATTGTTCTTTGGAAAAAAAAATGGGAAATGTTATCCGCACTACCGAATTGTTTGGATCATCCAGAGCGTTTATTTGATGGGCCCTCACATATATAGAATGCCCATTCTACTGGACTCTATTCGGAAGTCCAAAAATTTGGTCGGAAGTTCGAAAAAAGTTTCGGACTTCCGAATGGAGTCCAGTACAATGGGCTATTGGACTCTATTCGGAAGTCCGAAATTTTGTTCGAACTTCCGAGTAGGGCTAGCAGCCGATGGTACGTCCTCAGATTGAAGAGTTAGGATGATCCGATGGAGTTGATTTTTTCGGCACACCCTATATATGTGAGGGCCCATCAAATGAACGCCTTGGATGATCCAAACAATGTGGGCCTACTGTGTACCTCGGAACCACTGGGGAACCACATTTTATACCTCAGAACCACTGGGGAACCACATTTTATACCCCGGAACTACTATGGAACCACATTTTATACCTTGGAACCACTAGGGAACCACATTTTATACCCCAGAACCACTACGGAACCACATTTTATACCTCGGAACTACTAGAGAACCATATTTAATACCTCGGAACCACTCTTGGAACCACTTAACACCTTGGAACAACTATAATATGGTTCCCAAGTGGTTCCGAAGCCTATGTAATGGTTCCAAAAGGTTTAAAACACTCATGATCAGTTTCAAAATACTATTAGAATGTTCCAATCACAAGTAGCACTCTTGAAACCATCATTTAGACTCTTGGAACCACTTAACACCTCGGATAAACTATAATATGGTTCCCAACTGGTTCCGGAACCTATGTAATGCTTCCAAAAGGTTTAAAACACCCATGATCAGTTTCAAAACCAATTTCATACTATTAGAATCTCCCCATCACAAGTAGCACTCTTGGATCCATAATTTAGACTCTTGGAACCACTTAAACACCTCGGAACAACTATACTATGGTTCCCAAGTGGTTCCGAAGCCTATGTAATGGTTCCAAAAGGTTTAAAACACTCATGATCAGTTTCAAAATACTATTAGAATGTCCCAATCACAAGTAGCACTCTTGGAACCATCATTTAGACTCTTAGAACCACTTAACACCTTGGAACAACTATAATATGGTTCCCAAGTGGTTCCGGACCTTATGTAATGGTTCCAAAAGGTGTAAAACACTCATGATCAGTTTCAAAATACTATTAGAATGTCCCAATCACAAGTAGCACTCTTGGAACCATCATTTAAACTCTTGGAACCACTTAACACCTCGGAACAACTATAATATGGTTCCCAAGTGGTTCCGGAACCTATGTAATGATTCCAAAAGGTTTAAAACACTCATGATCAGTTTCAAAACCAATTTCATACTATTAGAATGTCCCCATCACAAGTACCACTCTTGGAACCATAATTTAGACTCTTGGAACCACTTAACACCTCGGAACAACTATAATATGGTTCCCAAGTGGTTCTGGAGACTATGTAATTTTTCCAAAATGTTTAAAAAACTCATGATCAGTTTCAAAACCAATTTCATACTATTATAATGTCTCAATCACAAGTAGCACTCTTGGAACCATAATTTAGACTCTTCGAACCACTTAACACTTCAGAACAACTATAATATGGTTCGCTAGTGATTCCGGGGCCAATGTAATGGTTCCAAAGGTTTAAAACACTCATGATCAGTTTCAAAACCAATTTCATACTATTAGAATGTCCCCATCACAAGTATCTTAGAATCATAATTTAAACATACTTGAAGCTATGTTTATCACCCAAGTAGTTTAGTAAGTAATGTTATTTTTTTTTGGGAAATGTTGTCTACACTACTGTATTTTGATGAGGGCACTCCTCACTTAATTAAAAGTACGGTATGGCCCCCACATAGGATGATCCAAACCGTCCATTAGATGGGCCACAGCCTAAATAGGTTGTGTCCCAAAATCATTTCCATGGGTTGATCCTAACCCTCTGATCGGAGGGTTAGGATCAACCTATGGAAATGCTTTTTGGGGCACAACCTATTTAGGCTGTGGCCCATCTAATGGACGGTTTGGATCATCCTATGGTGCGGGCCATACAATACTTTTAATAAAGTGAGGAGTGTCCTCATCAAAATACGGTAGTGCGGATAACATTTCCCATTTTTTTCCAAAGAACAATGGCTGTTTTTTACGTTGGCAATGGCTGTTTTTCATCAACCCAGGTATTGACAATGGCTGTTTCTCACGTTGGAACTTGCTTGGGGAAGAAGAAAGAAAAGAAAAGGTAGTAGGTGAAATTGCTTAGGGATTAAATCCTACATAGTTGGTGGGAAAAAGCAAAGGGGGGGTATTTTCATCCTAAATGGTCTATTTTCGTACATGACAACCCTTTTTTTTATAGATTTGAAATGTCCACCCTTTGTTCACTATTTAGCATAAACTTTGCATTTTTTTAATAATTTTCCCTAGTTTTAATATCTGATGCCTAATGCTCTGTTTGGTTGCTTATTTTGTGGGGATTGTGGGAGTTTCAAATGCTTGAGATCTTCCAAAGATCTACCCAAAACATGTTTGGTTGTCAATTAGACATTTGACCACTAGACAACTTCTAGACATCATTATTGCATTTTATCCTAGGTGGCGCCTATGTGGCAAAGATGTTCCCCCCCATAATTTTCTCCCTTTTTTCACCAAAATGAAGAAATTTGTGTGGGGAATTAGGAGAATCTTTCTTGTCTTATTCTTTTTCTCTCTTTCTCTCTCTCTTCCACCCTACTTTTTCCACTATTTTTCTCATGCAACCAAACACCACTCACAAATCTCCCTCCTAATCTTCTCTCAATCTTCCATGCTTGTCTTTTTCTCTTTGACTTCCTTTTCTCCTAATCTCCCACCCATCTACAAGCAACCAAACAGAGCATAAGCAAGCAACTCAGTCGTCAACATCTGAAAGAATGAAAGGTAATGAAAACCAGGCTAGTTTCGACTTTCGAGGAGGGATTTCTCTACCACTCCTTTACTAGTACTACACCTCAGAAGAAACCGGTAGGAACATAAACTTGAGCGAGAGAGACGCTTATAGTTGAGCTTTTAAATTAAATGTTGTACGTTATCATTAAGGACCTTTCAAAGCCTAACTGCCCATTATGAAAGGACGACAACCCCTTAAATGCCCTCCTTCATTTAGTAAAAAAAAACTCCTCGAGGTCGATCTTCCCTAGAATGTAATTTGTGTGACGATATTTTCACCAACCCTGCAATACTTGCACACCCCTCTGATAAGGTGATTTGAAATAAAGTTGCCAACTTTTCACATCAAACCAGGTTATAAGTGGTGTGTGCACGTAATGCAGGGGGTGAAAATATCATCTCCCTTGTAATTTTTCTATTTCTAAATATCTGGCAGGTCCAGCCTAACCCCAGCTTGCCCATCAAAAATATAAAGATTAAGGACCCTTTTTTCAAAGCTAGCCCACAAGCATCTTTTGAAGATGTCCTTATTAGGGTTCTTGCCTTACCTAGCCCACATGCATATAAAAGGGGCCTTCTTTTGAAGTTGTCCTTATTAGTTATTAGGGTTCTTGCCTTACCCTGGCCCACATGCATATATGCTTTCTATTGAAGATGTCCTTATTAGGGTTCTTGCCTATATGGCTTACTGTCATGGATCGTGGGATTTATATGTAAATTTTTTTCTCAACTGGAAAAAAAAATCTAAGGTCTAGTACAGTTGCAATTTCCAAAAATAAGAAAAACATAGATACTTTTATATTTTGGAAAAAAATCCATGAAAAAAGAAGTTAACCACATGCTGGGAAAGCTCATTTTGCATGGGAAAATTTTAGAGGGGTTAACCTCCCTCGCGACTTAGTGTGTCACCCGAAATCAGCCCATCCACTTTTCGGTGAATGGCTGAGATTAAAAAACCTGTTTTTCAATTATACTAATATAAAAAATTTCAAGTTATATTTTTCCCCAGCTAAATAAAACGCTCATGACTACAACAGAGATAGGCCAATAGCTGAGTTTTTAAATGGTGTGCGTTGCAAGAAGAAGACCTTATGGGTCATCGGGTTTTATACCAAAAAAAAAATTGAAAAAAAATCCAAGGTTTAGTAGGGTTGTAAGTTTCCTACAAAACAGAGATTTTTTTTTTCTTTGCAAAACAAATTCCATGAAAAATGAGTTAACCATTTGAAAATCTCAATTTGCATGCAACAATTCCCAACTTAGAATTTTCTTGCATCAAACAGCCGTTTATAAAGGGGTGGAAATTATGAAAATGAGGTAATTTTCAGGAAAAACACAGACAAAGAAAGGGGGTGTGATTTGTAAATATTGCTGCATATTTTGTCAGATAGCGTCGGTGGATGTGAACCATCACTATTCACTAATCATAACTAAGCCAACTGCCCGGATTCAAAAATGTTAAGTAGTCTTAAAATCCCCCCAAAATCCGAGTACTATATCAATCGTCCAAGCAAACCCTAACTCTGCCTTCGTCACCGTCTAGTGTTCACCATTCAAGATGCCTAACATTTTGTCAAATTTCTACAAAGCCCTCCAGGTTAAGCACGTAAAGAGTGCCCACCACATTCTCATAAACCACTGTTTCTTTCCCATCTTACTCATCCCCATATTAGCCTGGACTCTCCTTGAACACTTCTTCATTTGGAGAGCCCCAAACTTAAATGTGGTGCAACTCATTCTTTGCCTCACATTCCTCATCTTCTTCCTTTCCACCATCTACTACAAGTCCAAACCTCCACCAATTTACCTAGTGGATTATGCCTGTTTTAAGCCGCCGGTGACTTGCCGTGTTCCTTTCTCCACTTTCATAGAGCATTTGAGAATCACGCCGGAGTTTAACGACAAGTGCGTAGATTTTATGGCCAAGATACTCCAAAGGTCGGGAATTAGCCAAGAGACTTGTCTTCCCCCTTCAATCCACTATGTCCCTGTGGCCACCGACATGGAGGCTGCGAGGGAAGAAGCCGAGCTTGTCATCTTCTCGGCCATCGATTCACTTCTATTGAAGACTATGATCAAGCCAAAGGATATCGACATGCTTATCATTAATTGTAGCATTTTTTGTCCGAACCCGTCCTTATCTTGTATGGTGGTGAACAAGTATGGTCTCAGAAAAGACATAAAAACTGTTAACCTCTCTGGAATGGGTTGCAGCGCGGGGTTGATATCGATAGATTTAGCTAAAAATCTCCTAAAAGTTCACCCTAATTCATATGTTTTGGTGGTGAGCACAGAGATCATTACACCTTGTAGTTACAGTGGGACTGAACGACCAAGGTTGGTTCCTAATTGTCTTTTTCGTATGGGTTGTGCCGCGGTCCTTCTATCAAACAGAATGACTGAGAGGAAGCGAGCCAAGTACAAGCTACTCCATGTTATCCGGACCCATACCGGATCCGACGATAAGGCTTATTACTGTGTAGAAGCAGGCGAAGACAATGAAGGAAAGTTTGGTATTTCTCTCACAAAAGACCTCATGGTTGCCGCTGGCGAGGCGCTTAATAAAAACATAAAGACTTTGGCACCACTTATTCTTCCAACTTCCGAGAAGTTGCACTATGTCATCAATCTCGTGGGCCGGAAAATGTTGAATCCGAAATGGAAACCTTACGTGCCGGACTTTAAACGGGCTTTCGAGCATTTGTGTATTCATGCTGGCGGGAGAGCCGTGATTGACGAGGTGGAGAAGAATCTAAATCTCTTGCCGGAGGACGTGGAGGCTTCGAGGATGGCTCTGTATAGGTTTGGGAACACGTCTTCGTCTTCTTTGTGGTACGAGCTCAGCTACATCGAGGCAAAAGGGAGAATGAAGAAAGGGAACCGAGTTTGGCAGATCGGATTCGGGAGCGGATTCAAGTGTAATAGCGCTGTATGGAGATGTAATCGGACTATCCAAATGCAGTCCGATGGGCCATGGTCCGATTGCATCCACAAATATCCTGTCAACATCTCTGATGTCTACAAGATGTAGCCAACCAACTAAGCATATATGCATAATAAAGTGTATGCATTGTACATCTGATTTTTAGTTGCTCTCTCACTCTTTATCTTTATTTTCGTAAGTCAAGTGTATATGGATTCCAATAGTGGAATTTTCCATAATGGATAAATAAACGGAAGCATCTTTTAATTTCCTTTTTTCTGTAAGCATTCGAATTAGTATTTTTACTTTGAGGAATTCTAGACTGAAGGGAGCGCTTGCAAAAAAGAGGTGAAAGGGCTCCTCCATTGGCTTGTCGGTGTATATTTATCTTGAGGTATGTATAGAGGGCAACAGTATTGGCCCTGTTTGTTTTGGAATTTGAGTCCAAAACTGATTATTGAACTCAAAATCGCATTTAATTTTGGGCCCAAATAATAAATTTTGGACTAAAAATTAATTCTCGAAATCCAAAACGAACAGGTCCTTTATATATGTGGAATATCTAGTGTTGGATATTTTAACAATATTTTAATTTTCATTTATGAAGAGAGACACTTCTTTTGGGAAATGATATTTCCATTTAAAAGAAGCTTTTATTGTAAAAGGGTATCTTGTTTATTCAAAAAAAGGGTGCCTTAGTGTCTTTTTATCTTATATGCACAAAAAATAGTGTTTTGGGTCTCATTTCAAAATGATCTTTTGCAAATAGTGTTTTTATTCTCGTTTTTTTATATTGACACTCCTCTTTCACTCTCCTCTGTGTTCAGGGAAGTCGCGACATGGTGTCCATGGTCTCTCTCTCTCTAAGAAAACTATAAAATGTTCTATAGGGTAGTAAGCATTATATATGATTAGATTGTTCAGAGTTCAGACATTATCAAATGAAAAACAACTTGAGGTATGTATAGCTCCCACACTGATCTAGCTGCAGCTTTGATATGGGTCGGATTGTGTTGAGCTATTGCAATACTGTTGCCCTCTATGTAATTATGAGATGCCCTTTCACCTCTATACAACTTGAGGTATGTATAGCTCCCACACTGATCTAGCTGCAGCTTTGATATGGGTCGGATTGTGTTGAGCTATTGCAATACTTTCCAAAAACCTAGCGGCACGCTACTCCATTATATCATCCGATTTGCTATCCGAAGGCATTTTCACGAGCAGGCCGTTGCATGAGAATTAAATGAATAAGACAAAATCTGTGTAAAAGTGAGCATATGTGGCGCTCTCTCATGCAACAGCTGGACTGCGAAATGCTTTCTGCGATGGTCCCTAGCAAATTCCTTATATCATTCATTTATCATTCGGGGAGTGATATATTTGCCTCCCTTTCTTCCCTTGGCCACCCACTTATAGAGTAAAAAGGGTAGTCATAAATACAATAGAGGGGGTGGGACAGGGGAAGAAAAGGGGGCAAATATATCACATCCTTATCATTGCTGATAGCAAACGGGATCTCGTTTGGAAAAATAAAGACGAAATCCACGACTATTGACACATGCACCAGAAGACAAGGAAGTGAGCTCCAATCCCCACGAAACCCAAAAAAAAAAAAAAAAACATTAGAAATGACCAAATTGTTGGTCAATTTCACTCTGTCTTTATTTTCCAAAGGACAACATGTTTTGGAAGTGTTTTTGTCCTTCACATTGCCATTCCTTTTATTACATGAGGGAAAATAAAAGGGGAGCGAATGCGTAATTTAGGGGGGGTGACAATATCATCGCCCGGGAAAATAATGTAAAGGGTGGTAAGAGACAAAACCTGCTGCCTTGGTTTTTAAACTAAGGAACAGTAAAAAACAGGGCTTTCTCTTGGATTAAAAACCAAGGGAGAGATGCTTTTCTCTCTCTAACCTTTATAATCTCACGGTCAGCCACCATATAAGTTCTCTTTATTGCATATGTACTTTATCAGTTCTAACTCTAATACTCTCACATATAAGATTGGTGCAACCCTCTCCAAAGACCTACCGATTGAGGCTGCAAAGGCCCTCAAATTCAACATCACCACTTTAGCACCACTCGTTCTCTCTACCTCAGAGAAGCTCTTCTACCTCTTCATATATCGGCCGAAAGTTCTTCAATAAAAATTGGGCTCCTTATGTCCCCGATTTAAAACAGGCGTTTGATCATTTCTGTATCCATGCCGGTGGGCGTGCCGTGATTGATGAGGTCGGAAAGCCTCGAGGATGACTCTACACCGACTCGGAAATGTGGACCCCGACCCGAGATAGGCGGCGAGGGAACGGGTCCCCCACACCCTCTGGATCATCCACAATGTGAAGGAGAGCTCTACCAAGGAACTCTCAAAACGGATGCCACCCTCATAGCATAGCACGAGTGGCGATATAAAAAGAAAGAGATATGTCTCGATCCGGAGCCAAGGCTCGAAACCGAGACATACCTGAAATAAACTCAGAGTCGCCATCCATGGATATGCCATGGAACCCTAAAATCAAATCCTCTGTGCAATGGATAACCAGAAATATATATAGGTTCGTGCCTGGTTACGAATGGGGAAGGTCTGAGAGCACCCCCGATTCGTCCGAGTGCAAGCACTTGGTCTCTTATGCCATTTATTATTAACTCCAAAGAAGTTTGGGTAAAAATCATCTGAAATGGGAACAATCCTCAAGAATCGTCTACCTAAGCATGCATTTCCTGAGGATAAAGATAATAAACACATATAAAATAAAATGAAAGATGTGCCACCTAAGCATAGCTAGGTTATGAGTGACAAACCTAATGGGTGTCTAAGTTCTGATGTGCAAACACATGCAAGCTACAGCAAAAGGTATAGGATCAGTACGAGAAAGTTAGAAAACACATCAAAACATATAATAACAACATAATAAATCCTAAGACTCTAAATTATTAGCCCGAGTCCTCGGATGGTCTGGTATTCATCCAAAGAAGCCTACGTATCCCCGCCTCCACGAGAATCAAGGCAACGTAGTTCTTCGCGCCTATTCTAAGCTAGGATGCCTAAGACACCTAGACCTCTATCTTAGACTCGATCTAAAAGACCGGACTAGTTCTTAAAGCTTCTTGCGCGATTATTTAAATTCCAAATGGATTGTAGATTTTAGAACACCCTATATGCCCTAACTAAATGCTAGTTAGCCCTAAGCTAATGCAGGTGGTTCCTACAACCTATGTGTAACTAGGCTGTGTGCCCTAAGGAAAACAATAGGATTGCTAACGTATCCAAGACCTAGTCATCAGTCGGCGATGTGAATCGCCAACTAACCGGACGGAGGCACTCCTAGCTAGGACAAACCCCTAACTCTAAAACAAACACAAACAAGCACACAACAAATCAAAGACGAACTCCTAACTCTAAAACTCTCTATCTAGGACAAACTCCTAACTCTAGAGAAAGATTTTTGTTAAAAACAAGGTTTTAAAGTTGAAGGGTTAAAGCATTTTTATTTACAAAGTTTGGCTGGACTCGGGATATGTATCCCAAGCTGCACTACGTACCTCGTGAGAGAGGATCAAGCCAACGTAGTTCGAAACGAACTCTCCTAACTAATACTTCTAAAACACTCAACACTTTAGGCTTTTTTAAGATTTTTCGAATGTTTTTTGAGTTTTAAAATATTTAATGTTTTGGGATTTTTAAATGCTTTAATATGTTTTTGGATTTTAATTGTTTTCACCCTTTTAGTCAAAGACTTAAGGGAAATACACAAAGCAAAACCCTAGGGCTAAACCTTAGGGCAAATAGGGGAAACCCCTAAACAAATAACACTATCAAAAGCAAAGGTAAACGAATCAAAGATTCTCTAATAACACTCCTAAAAGGACAAATGAGTCAAAGACTCTCTAATAACAACGCTAAGAAAGACAAGAGTCGAAGACTTTCTAATAAAACTACTAAAAGGACGAATGAGTCAAAGACTCTCTAATAAAATCACCCAAAGGATGAATGAGTCAAAGACTCCCCGACAAGATCAATAAAGACAACTAGGTCAAAGACTCTAATAACACTATCTAAAGGACGAGCGAGTCAAAGACTCTCCAGCAAAATCAACCAAAGGACGAATGAGTCAAAGATTCTCTGAAAGAAACGGAAACACGATTCAAAGACGCTCTAAGAGAGAAAACATGAGTGAAAGACTCCACTGACAACAACTAAAGGATATACGAGTCAAAGACTCTCTAAAAGATGGAAACACGAGCCAAAGACTCCAAAAAACACCGACTAAAGGATATACGAGTCAAAGACTCTCTAAGAGATAGAATCACGAGTCAAAGACTCCAAAAACACCGACTAAAGGATAAATGAGTCAAAGACTCTCTAAAAGAGAAAGATTGAGTCAGAACTCTTTAATAACAACACCTGAAAGACAAATGAATCCAAGACTCTCCTACAACACTACTAAAAAGACAAATGAATCAAAGACTCTCTAATAACGCCACCTAAAAGGCGAATGAGTCAAAGACTCTCTAATAACACTATCTAAAGGATGAATGAGTCAAAGACTCTCTAATCAAGGCTGACTCCTATGCGAATGGACTATCGACTAAGGAGAAGCTTACAAGCAAAAGGAATAAGAGACCTCATGCTGTGGAACCAGATCCGGGGACGGGCGTGAGGGGACGGGCCCCCGCGCGAGTCTCTCTAGATCGTCCACGTGAAGGAGAGCCCCACCAAGGAACTCTCGAAAGAGTGCCCCTCACAGCATGAGCGGCGATGTAAAGTGAGATACCTCTCGATTCGGGGACTAGCCCAGATTCGAGGCGTACCTTAAACAAAGAAGGAGTCGCCATCCAAGGAAGTGGGCCCTGGATCCCATGCTGTGCTCTGTCGCAACAGATAACCAGAGATACAAAGGGTTCGTGCCTGATGACGAATGGGGAAGGGATTAGGCGCCCCCAATTCGCCCAAGTGCTAGCACCTGGTCTCTTATGCCATTTATTATTAATTTTGAAGAGTTTTGGGCGAAAATCATGCGAAATGGGAACGAATATCTCCGAGATAACGTCTAGCTAATCATGCATGTCTCGGAGATGAATAAGAAGCACACACAAAAGAAATGAAAGATATGTCGCCTAAGAATAGCTAGGTTATGAGTGCCATGCCTAATTGGTGTCTAAGTTCTGGTGGACAAGCACATGCATGTTACAGCTAAAGGTATAAGATCTGTACATAAAAATAAGAAAACACAGCAAAACACACAACACAACACGACTCGACACACGACCCGACACGACAAACCCTAGACTCTAATGCAATACTTGACTCGGACCAGAATGGCCATCCATCCTAGCTGCACTACGTATCCCGGCCTCGGGAAGAATCAGAGCCAACGTAGTTCGGTGCCCTATTCTAAACTACGATGCCTAAAACTCTAGGACCGCTATCCTAGACTCGATCCACTAGACTCGACTGATGTTTAAAGCTTTTTGTGCGATTGCTTAAATTCAAGTGGATTGTAATTTTTAGGACTCTATATGCCCTAACTAATGCAAGTTGATTAGCCTTAAGCTAATGCAGGTGGGCCCTATATCCTATGTGTATCTAGGCTGTGCATTCTAAGGAAAACCATGGGTTGACTATATGCTTCCTAGTCTAGCCATCGGTTCGACTAAATGTCTAACCGATCGACTTGAGGCCTCCTAACTCTAGGGACACTCACACGACAGGACACACCACATCAATACAAATCAAGACCGACTCCTAACTCTAAAACACCCTAAATATCTAGGACAGACTCCTAACTCTAGGGGAAGATCTTTTTGAAAAGGTTTTGAAGTTTTTTGTATTTTTGGGAGGTTTTGAAGTTATGAAAAATGGTGAAAGTTGTGAGAAATATTTACAAAAATGGTGACTGAAAATGGTGAAAGGGTGTAAAAATGGTGTCTAAAAATGGTGACTGAACTCAGGGTGCCAGCAGCACGCCTGAGCTGCCTACGTACCCCTCAGCTAGGGATCAAGCCATCCGTAGTTCGGACAAGAATTCCTAACTACTCTGCACATGACTCAAGATTTTTTTTGAAATTTTGATTTTTAAAATGTTTTTGGATTTTGAATTGTTTTTGAGATGTTTTTGAATTTTCAAGTGTTTTTTGGAATGTTTTTGTTGTTTTCAAGTATTTTTGAAATATTTTTATTGTTTTTTGACACCAGAGAATAAAATCCTATCATCATACGGGTAGGGAGACTTCTGGAATCCCGCAAAGGTTGGATAGCATCCTATGCTTTGCGGGGGAACGAACAGGAAAATAACTCGGCAAGGGTTGGACAGCATCCTATACCTTGCAGGAGCGGGTAAAGATCACGACTTGATGAGAGGATGGACAGAATCCTAACCCCTATGATGATAGGAAAAACTCCTGGACTGACTGAAGGACTGACTCCTGTGCTGAAGACTGTTATAATTACTATTTATAATTACTATACAAGATTACTATTCAAAAATACTATTCATAATTACTATTTATAGGTACTATTCAAAACTACTATTCATAATTACTATTTATAAGTACTATTCAAAACTACTATTCATAGTAGGACTCGTTGATGTGGGACCCGCTGTTGTGGGACCCGCTGCGGGACCCGCTGCGGGACCCGTTGTGGGACCCGTTGTGGGACCCGCTGTGGGACCCGCTGATGTGGGACCCGCGGATGTGGGACCCTCTGTGGGACCCGCTTTGGGACCCGTTGTGGGACCCGCTGATGTGGGACCCGCTGTGGGACCCACGGATGTGGGACCCTCTGTGGGACCCGCTGTGGGACCCGTTGATGTGGGACCCGTTGATGTGGGACCCACTGTTGTGGGACCCGCTGCTGTGGGACCCGCTGCGGGACCCACTGTTGTGGGACCCGTTGATGTGGGACCCGCTGATGTGGGACCCACTGCTGTGGGACCCACTGTTGTGGGACCCGTTGTGGGACCCACTGTTGTGGGACCCGCTGGGGCCCGCTGTGGGACCTACTGATGTGGGACCCGCTGTAGGACCCGTTGTGGGACCCACTGTGGGACCCGTGTAGTGCAAAGAATGAATAATTAAAAAAAAAAAAATGAACTTACGCCACAAGAGATCCAGGAAGGTGTTGACAGAGTCGTGCTTGTGTGGGGCCCGCTGATGTGGGACCCGCTGATGTGGGACCCGCTGATGTGGGACCCGCTGGAGGTGGGGCCCGCTGGAGGTGGGGTGGAGGAGATGTGGATGCCGGTGGAGCTCCAGTGGTTGGTTGGGAGGATGCCGGAGAAGGTGGTGGTGATCGGTGGATGGCCGGTCGGAGATGGGTTTGGCCTCGCCGGATTCCGGCTGGATTGCCGGAGGAGAAGACTCTCTCTCTCTCTCTCTCTCCCTCTCTCTCTCTACAGATCTCTCCTCTCTCTCTCTCTCTCTCTCCCCTCTGCAGATCTCCCTCTCTCTCCCTCTCCCCTCTGGTTTTTCCTTTTTTTCTTTTTCTCTGGTTCCTCCTTTTTTTTTTCTTTTTTTCCCCGGTTTTTCTTCGCGAGAGAGAAGAAAACCATCATGAGTCATCATGAGGGGGAGAGAAAAATGAGAGTGGTTGTCCCCCTCATGTCCCCCCCATTTTCTTAATTTTTTAAAAAAAATAAAATAAAAAATCATTACATGCATAGGATACCAAAAGAAAACAAAAAACATAATCATTACGCCCGTTTTAAAAACGAAGAAAATGATGACCGTCCTTATTCTCTCTTTGACCACATAAGCGGGTCCCACAACAGCGGGCCCCACACAAGCGGGCCCCACGCAAGCGGGTCCCACAAAAGCGGGTCCCACACAGGCGGGTCCCACACAAACGGGTCCCACACAAGCGGGCCCCACATTCTCTTTTGCTCGGATTAATTTCATTCATTTTCCGTCTGACCTCGGGATTTTATTCGAATATGCGGGTTTAGGGCCTTGTCAAAATGGGGTGTCTACAGATGCCCCTCTTTGGCAGAGTGTGCTTGTCGCGCGAATGTCAAAGCTGAACAGACAACACATTTTGACTGGCCCAAAATTTATTTTACAAAGATTGAACTCGTGGAGGGAACAGATGTCTCAGGGGTCTCACTCGAATTGGAGGGAAGGGATGCCTCAGGGGTTTTGAATGAAAAGGATTTTGATTATTGGCTTGATGCTCTCAAAGATGCTCTCAGAGAGACTTTCGTTTTAAAATTTCACATTCAACATGACTTAATATTAATTTGGTGAAATGCTGGACACATAACTCAGCATTCAAAACATATTGGTGAGATAGCCTCCCACCAGAGAAATAACTCGAGTAACACATCGGTCACACTCGAGTAACACATCGGTCACACAGGTATTCCTGACTCCGCACTTGGGTGACGGCACACTGTGGAACGACGGACCATGACTTGACAACAAAATAACTAGAGAGAGTTGTTGTCCAGCTTTTCACCAAATTAGACAAGGAAGAACAACAGTTGAATGAAAATTTTGATCAGGGGTCCATGGTAATAAGCCATGAAGAGCCTTGCAGAAAACGAGGGTCCACGGTGGTGAACCGTGAAGAGCCAAGCAAACGGGAATCGAGGGTCCATGGTAGTAAGCCACGAAGAGCCTCGCGGAACGAAATTTATTTATATTTTTTTATTTTTAGGAAACTAGAAATCGAGGGTCCACGGCAACAAACCGCGAAGAGCCAAGCCATAATCCGGGGTCCGTGGTAATAAGCCCCGAAGAACCTTGCAAGAAAGATATTGAGTGATTAATGGATTAGAAAAACTGAGAATCAAGGGTTCATAGCCATAAGCTATGAAGAGCCAAGAAGTAATCGAGGGTCCACGGTGACCAGCCGTGAAGAGCCACGCAATGAATCTAGGGTCCATGGCAAGAAACCATGAAGAGCCCAGCAGAAAGGAATTTAGGGTCCACGGCAATACTCCGTGAAGAGCCAAACATTGAATTTGGGGTCCATGACAATAAGCCATGAAGAGCCCAACATGCAGAAACAAATGATATGTAAAAGATATGAATGGAATGACTATGAATAGTGGGTCCATGATATTTCTGGAAGGACATATCACGAAGAGCCAATCGGGGAGCATGGGTCCATAGTATACCTGAATGGTAGACCATGAAGAGCCAAGAAGTAATCGAGGGTCCACGGCAACAAACCGTGAAGAGCCACGCAATGAATCTAAGGTCCATGGCAAGAAACCATGAAGAGCCCAGCAGAAAGGAATCAAGGGTCCACGGCAATACTCCGTGAAGAGCCAAACATTGAATTTGGGGTCCATGACAATAAGCCATGAAGAGCCCAACATGCAGAAACAAATGACATGTAAAAGATATGAATGGAATGACTATGAATAGTGGGTCCATGATATTTCTGGAAGGACATATCACGAAGAGCCAATCGGGGAGCATGGGTCCGTAGTATACCTGAATGGTAGACCATGAAGAGCCAAGAAGTAATCGAGGGTCCACGGCAACAAACCGTGAAGAGCCACGCAATGAATCTAAGGTCCATGGCAAGAAACCATGAAGAGCCTAGCAGAAAGGAATCAAGGGTCCACGGCAATACTCCGTGAAGAGCCAAACATTGAATTTGGGGTCCATGACAATAAGCCATGAAGAGCCCAACATGCAGAAACAAATGACATGTAAAAGATATGAATGGAATGACTATGAATAGTGGGTCCATGATATTTCTGGAAGGACATATCACGAAGAGCCAATCGGGGAGCATGGGTCCGTAGTATACCTGAATGGTAGACCATGAAGAGCCAAGAAGTAATCGAGGGTCCACGGCAACAAACCGTGAAGAGCCACGCAATGAATCTAAGGTCCATGGCAAGAAACCATGAAGAGCCCAGCAGAAAGGAATCAAGGGTCCACGGCAATACTCCGTGAAGAGCCAAACATTGAATTTGGGGTCCATGACAATAAGCCATGAAGAGCCCAACATGCAGAAACAAATGACATGTAAAAGATATGAATGGAATGACTATGAATAGTGGGTCCATGATATTTCTGGAAGGACATATCACGAAGAGCCAATCGGGGAGCATGGGTCCATAGTATACCTGAATGGTAGACCATGAAGAGCCAAGAAGTAATCGAGGGTCCACGGCAACAAACCGTGAAGAGCCACGCAATGAATCTAAGGTCCATGGCAAGAAACCATGAAGAGCCCAGCAGAAAGGAATCAAGGGTCCACGGCAATACTCCGTGAAGAGCCAAACATTGAATTTGGGGTCCATGACAATAAGCCATGAAGAGCCCAACATGCAGAAACAAATGACATGTAAAAGATATGAATGGAATGACTATGAATAGTGGGTCCATGATATTTCTGGAAGGACATATCACGAAGAGCCAATCGGGGAGCATGGGTCCGTAGTATACCTGAATGGTAGACCATGAAGAGCCAAGAAGTAATCGAGGGTCCACGGCAACAAACCGTGAAGAGCCACGCAATGAATCTAAGGTCCATGGCAATAAGCCACGAAGAGCCTAGAATGAAATTTGGGGTCTATGACAATAAGCCACGAAGAGCCCAACAAGAATAACAAGTAATGGAGATGAATGAAATGAGCATGGAGAGCGGGTCCATGATATATCCTAAAGGACAGATCACGAAGAGCCATTCAGGGAGCAAGGGTCCATGATGTGCCTGCCTGACAAACCACGAAGAGCCTTGGAAGGACAGTGATATTGCTGAGAATTGATTGATTTCGAATGATGATTTTTTTTTTAGACTGATTGCCTCTTGCCGAGGAAATTGGGAGTATGAGTTCCTTGCTGAGAATTGGACTCAGATAACTTGCAGGGATTTGGATATTGACCATTTTTTCTGATTTTGCCGGGGATTGAAGGCTGCGCGAGCAAATTCTAGACTCCGCTTGGGAAACTGATTTTCTTAGAGAATTGACTCTTCTGAAGAGAGGACTCAACTGAGGAGTTTAGAGGTTAGGCTTGAGATGTGCTTGTACCCCTCTTATCCTTACTTGCTTGAGACATTGTTACTGATTGCCTTTGTGCGCTTGACATCTTTTATGACGCAAGTCATAAAAGATGCCCCTAGTATATTGTGTTTCCATGACAGGAGTTTTAAGAAGGCAAGACAATGATGGTTGAAGAAAAGATGTTTCGTTTCATGAAGGCTTGAGGATGCAAAGTTTTTTTTTTTTTTTTTTGTATGGAGAGAATAGGACAATAACCATGATGGCTGAGTCTGAAAATCTCTTCTTTCGCATGGCTCACTTTTGGAGGCTTAAGGTCTCGGGTAGGTTTGAACAAGATGTCTCCCGCCCCTTCTGATACCTAAACCAGGATTTACTCTGAATTTTCTTCGCATTTTGGAGGACACACTCCCATTCTTCCAGCACCTGACAGTTTGGACTTTGCAAGGAAAGGGAACACAAATATGAAGGAGGAACAGATTTCCAAGGACTCAATCAAAGAAGACTCTTATTGCTCGAAGGACTCGACTCGCTTTCGACTTCGCTCTTGGATCTGATGTGTCATTTTTTAAGGGTATGGCTTAGTCACTCTTAGAGTATTTCGAAGACCGTGTCAAGAGGCACTACTCTCCTTTTTCGGTGTTTAGGTCATGGTTATTATCCCTTTTGGATTGCTCGGTTTCAATGCCCCAGTTTAGAGGAATGTTAAAGTAAGCTTGCTGGCACTACTTGGACCTCGAGATTTTACGCTGGTTGAAGGCTGTTTCTCCATCTCAATGATTCGCTTTTTTGTTGGAAGTCATTGCCATTGATCAGATTGCCTTTTCAGGTTTTCAATCTGACGGACCGCTTGCCCTAACTTTTGCCTGGTTCGCCCTTTCGGGTTTTCAATCCAGCGGGCTCGATACCCTAACTTTTGCCTAACCCGACTTTTCAGTTGTCAACTTAGCGGGTGAATGACCCTAAATTTTGCCTAGACCGCCCTCTCGGGTTTTCAGCCTAGCGGGTCTTCAAACTCCATCATTTTTTCTTCTTGACTTTGAACCACTGCTTGTTCACCAGAAGGACTTTCTAGGCGGGCTTGGGTTCAAAAGGGTTAGATATCGGAAGTTCAAACGATTTGGATCGAATCTGGTCTCGCCAGACTACCTACGTACCCCAAAAATGGAGGATCAGATCCGCGTAGTTCGCTTTGGGTTTAACAAAGAATGGTTTAGCTTTTTAGCTTCAAAAGTTTGAAAAGGGGATGATTTAGTTTTTATCCCCAAGGATTTGACCGAACCTGAATTGATCAAGTTGCCTACGTACCCCCGAAGAGTTGGGGATCAGGTCCGCGTAGTTCGGGTCGAAATGCCCCTGGTTTGTGGATGCTTGAAAATAATGTTTGATTTTGTTGAGGCTCGAAGGTGTTTGCAAAAGGATTTTTTTTTTTTTTTTTTTTAAAACTTGGGATTCTGGCATTTAAGGCTCAGGCGTCCAAGGATGGCCTTCTGATGTTTTGGCATACAAGCTTCTTGAATGGCCAAGGTTCAATGGCTTTGAACTTTTTCTCTTGTTCTCTTTTAGGAGTCTGGCGGCATTTCCTGGCAAGACTTCATCTGTACTGCGCAAACTTGACTGATTGAATTCCCACTTTGTCTTTGGGATCTTGCACTGATGCTCAGTATTCTAAGACTCAGGGTCTTCTCTATATGCTGAAGATGCTTTAAAACCGACTCAAATTCTCGGGATTCTGATATTTCTAAGGAGTTGACGTGGGGCATGCTCCCTTCTCCTTTCGTCTCTGGATTCTATCTTTCTTTTTTTGTTCATTTGAAATGCGGGAATGCCCTTACCCTTTGATTACTTTGACTTAGAATTCCATCGTAATGTATAGCCCAAGTATTCTTTTTGGGGTTCATGTTCTATGCTCATGACTTTGTTGTCCGAAAGTCTTCTCTCAATTTTTCATTAACTTCACTTGATATCTGGTATTCTTCGTTTGAAATTTTTGCTTTTTCGACCCGATGTCTGAAGCTGAGGGTGACTTACGTTGAACAATGCCAAGGCACGCTTCTGGTTTATCCTCATAGGACCAAGCAACACTTCTTTGAACCCTCTAAATAGGTTTATCGATTCTTTGCGCTCTTCGGGAGATTTTGCCAATCCTTATTTCCCGAGTTTCGGATTTGGGTACCACTATTCACGGTATCGATTTCATCTTCAAGTGGCTTTGCTCGACATCTTCCCCTCGTTTGATCAGCTTTCAAATCTCGAGGAGAATTTCATCGGCATCCTCGTCCGAGGAGGGTGTCTTAATTTGTTTATTAGCATTAGATCCAAGAGTGAACATATACAAGAATACTGACGACACTGGAATCAAATGTTCGTTGCATTGAATGTTTGAAGTACATACATTGATTTTTGACGCGCCACGATAGGCTCTCCATCAAATTTAACAAAAGACTGGATATTGGCTCACAATGAGAGAGACCAATAAACACAACGTACTTAGAATTGATATTGACATGGTTAGGCTTACCAACTTTGACAGGAGGGTTGGTATACACACTTCAAAACAAATTTCAAAGATGAGACACTTTATCGGAGGCAACGGATTGGCGCTGAAAGTTCAAGGACAACGTGCCTTCATTAATGGCGATAATGATTGGAAAGAGTAATCCTAGAGTTAGAATCTCAGAAGGGAGGGCCTCTTCGGTTTCTGTTGACCCAGCTCAAATTGTTCTTTGGCACCTGACAATGGCAAGGCTTTCTCTGGTATGATGTTTTCAAGGAGTTCAAGCTCTGATATTTTTCTTTTCTCTTCCCAATCATTTTCCAGCCCAGAGGTGGTACAGGTAAAGGTGGTAAGATATATGAAGGGTTGAATGGGTGAAATGGTTCCCATGGTGGGTGTAGGAGGTGCAACACGGTTAGGTGTAGGGTTCTTGGAAGCACTTGAGTTCAAGAAGAATGAGGGGATCCCTGTCTATCAGGTCTTGAATGTCATCATCGTCTCTCTCATTTCTGTCAAGATGAGATTTTCAGTGTACTCGCCCATCTGGGCAATGTGAGAGGAAAAAGGTACAACAGACTGGCTAGACGAAGCGAGTTTAGAAATGAAAGCTCTTTTGGGGTTGATGGCAGACGAGTGACTAAGACTCCTTTCATGGACACCACAAACACTAAGCTCAATGAGAATTAATCACATGGCAATGCAATGCGCAAGTTGAGACAAAAGGTAGCACCAATACATCCTTCCGTTGGGTAAAATCCGACAGCATAACAACTGTACATAAAGATGTGGTACGGCAAGTACATGGTTTGTCAACAAGCCAAAAAGGATGATGATCACACTCAAGTTATTTGGAGAAAATTCGACAGCATAACGGCTATAGTAGGAGATGTGGTAAGGTAAGCACATAGTTTGTCAATGAACCCAAAAGGATAATGATTACGTTCAAGGGTTCTGAAAAGAATCAGCAGCATGACGGCTATACTAGGAGGGTCTCAGCAACTAAACATGAAGAGTATGCCGTCATGATCAAGATAAAGCAGGGCTCTCAGCAAGAACACACACTCCGATAATGATAATGGCAAGATAGACTCACAATCGACATGTGGAACACGGTCTGATCAGGATCAATCAAATGATCAAGCTCACGGAAGACAGATCATGACTAAAAGAGCCAAGAATCTGATGATAATCCACAGAATGGATAGATGGGGAAAAATTGATTAGATTAGAAGGAAACCTAACTAAGAAGCAAGCCCTAATCTAATAATAAATATATACATATATATATATATATATATATATACATCCTAACCAGGGGCACCAACCCTAGTCTAACTAGCGGAGTCAAGGAAGTCTCGACTCAAGACAGACTGATGAGTGTACTAGGACCGCTGTAGCCATGTCAAAATGAACTACCCTAGTCTACAAAGGGGACAAAGCTCCTAACTCTAGGCTCCACACGTGTGAGCAACACATGTTCGACCCTATATGAATGCAATATACTTATATAGACATAGGTACTTCCTAGTTGGGTTTCACTAAGTCAGTAAGTATATACATAATATATAAAACAAAGTAGGGCTCCGGACTCAATCTATCGGGTACTATGCGTATGAAACATACTTAACATGTATAACAAAAGTACGCCCAATGTTATACATAGTATGCTTCATTGCCCATCGGCTGCTGTAGACAAAAGTACGCCCAATGTCTACGGCTGCAGCACCGGCGCATAGCTTGGAAATAGATTCAACAGTACCATCAGGGTGTAATGACATCCCAGTCGGGCACGCATCGAATCCATCCCGTGGAGCCAATAACGAAAACAAATAAAGAAATAAAGAATATGACGATGCATGATGTGCAGTGTGTGAATCCCTTGTTTTATTTACGCACCTACTTGGTGCCCCTGGATTTCTAACGATAAAGTTCCCATTTAACTTGGTTTTGACCCAAATTTCCTCAAAATTAATTAAAAATGGCATTTTTACAGAGTTAGGCAATGTTTCAAAATTTCCCCAGCAGAGTCGCCAGCCTGTGGAACCAGATCCGGGGACGGGCGTGAGGGGACGGGCCCCCGCGCGAGTCTCTCTAGATCGTCCACGTGAAGGAGAGCCCCACCAAGGAACTCTCGAAAGAGTGCCCCTCACAGCATGAGCGGCGATGTAAAGTGAGATACCTCTCGATTCGGGGACTAGCCCAGATTCGAGGCGTACCTTAAACAAAGAAGGAGTCGCCATCCAAGGAAGTGGGCCCTGGATCCCATGCTGTGCTCTGTCGCAACAGATAACCAGAGATACAAAGGGTTCGTGCCTGATGACGAATGGGGAAGGGATTAGGCGCCCCCAATTCGCCCAAGTGCTAGCACCTGGTCTCTTATGCCATTTATTATTAATTTTGAAGAGTTTTGGGCGAAAATCATGCGAAATGGGAACGAATATCTCCGAGATAACGTCTAGCTAATCATGCATGTCTCGGAGATGAATAAGAAGCACACACAAAAGAAATGAAAGATATGTCGCCTAAGAATAGCTAGGTTATGAGTGCCATGCCTAATTGGTGTCTAAGTTCTGGTGGACAAGCACATGCATGTTACAGCTAAAGGTATAAGATCTGTACATAAAAATAAGAAAACACAGCAAAACACACAACACAACACGACTCAACACACGACCCGACACGACAAACCCTAGACTCTAATGCAATACTTGACTCGGACCAGAATGGCCATCCATCCTAGCTGCACTACGTATCCCGGCCTCGGGAAGAATCAGAGCCAACGTAGTTCGGTGCCCTATTCTAAACTACGATGCCTAAAACTCTAGGACCGCTATCCTAGACTCGATCCACTAGACTCGACTGATGTTTAAAGCTTTTTGTGCGATTGCTTAAATTCAAGTGGATTGTAATTTTTAGGACTCTATATGCCCTAACTAATGCAAGTTGATTAGCCTTAAGCTAATGCAGGTGGGCCCTATATCCTATGTGTATCTAGGCTGTGCATTCTAAGGAAAACCATGGGTTGACTATATGCTTCCTAGTCTAGCCATCGGTTCGACTAAATGTCTAACCGATCGACTTGAGGCCTCCTAACTCTAGGGACACTCACACGACAGGACACACCACATCAATACAAATCAAGACCGACTCCTAACTCTAAAACACCCTAAATATCTAGGACAGACTCCTAACTCTAGGGGAAGATCTTTTTGAAAAGGTTTTGAAGTTTTTTGTATTTTTGGGAGGTTTTGAAGTTATGAAAAATGGTGAAAGTTGTGAGAAATATTTACAAAAATGGTGACTGAAAATGGTGAAAGGGTGTAAAAATGGTGTCTAAAAATGGTGACTGAACTCAGGGTGCCAGCAGCACGCCTGAGCTGCCTACGTACCCCTCAGCTAGGGATCAAGCCATCCGTAGTTCGGACAAGAATTCCTAACTACTCTGCACATGACTCAAGATTTTTTTTGAAATTTTGATTTTTAAAATGTTTTTGGATTTTGAATTGTTTTTGAGATGTTTTTGAATTTTCAAGTGTTTTTTGGAATGTTTTTGTTGTTTTCAAGTATTTTTGAAATATTTTTATTGTTTTTTGACACCAGAGAATAAAATCCTATCATCATACGGGTAGGGAGACTTCTGGAATCCCGCAAAGGTTGGATAGCATCCTATGCTTTGCGGGGGAACGAACAGGAAAATAACTCGGCAAGGGTTGGACAGCATCCTATACCTTGCAGGAGCGGGTAAAGATCACGACTTGATGAGAGGATGGACAGAATCCTAACCCCTATGATGATAGGAAAAACTCCTGGACTGACTGAAGGACTGACTCCTGTGCTGAAGACTGTTATAATTACTATTTATAATTACTATACAAGATTACTATTCAAAAATACTATTCATAATTACTATTTATAGGTACTATTCAAAACTACTATTCATAATTACTATTTATAAGTACTATTCAAAACTACTATTCATAGTAGGACTCGTTGATGTGGGACCCGCTGTTGTGGGACCCGCTGTTGTGGGACCCGCTGCGGGACCCGTTGCGGGACCCGTTGTGGGACCCGTTGTGGGACTCGCTGTGGGACCCGCTGATGTGGGACCCGCGGATGTGGGACCCTCTGTGGGACCCGCTTTGGGACCCGTTGTGGGACCCGCTGATGTGGGACCCGCTGATGTGGGACCCGCTGTGGGACCCACGGATGTGGGACCCTCTGTGGGACCCGCTGTGGGACCCGTTGATGTGGGACCCGTTGATGTGGGACCCACTGTTGTGGGACCCGCTGCTGTGGGACCCGCTGCGGGACCCACTGTTGTGGGACCCGCTGATGTGGGACCCACTGCTGTGGGACCCACTGCTGTGGGACCCACTGTTGTGGGACCCGTTGTGGGACCCACTGTTGTGGGACCCGCTGTGGGACCTACTGATGTGGGACCCGCTGTAGGACCCGTTGTGGGACCCACTGTGGGACCCGTGTAGTGCAAAGAATGAATAATTAAAAAAAAAAATGAACTTACGCCACAAGAGATCCAGGAAGGTGTTGACAGAGTCGTGCTTGTGTGGGGCCCGCTGATGTGGGACCCGCTGATGTGGGACCCGCTGGAGGTGGGGCCCGCTGGAGGTGGGGTGGAGGAGATGTGGATGCCGGTGGAGCTCCAGTGGTTGGTTGGGAGGATGCCGGAGAAGGTGGTGGTGATCGGTGGATGGCCGGTCGGAGATGGGTTTGGCCTCGCCGGATTCCGGCTGGATTGCCGGAGGAGAAGACTCTCTCTCTCTCTCTCTCCCTCTCTCTCTCTACAGATCTCTCCTCTCTCTCTCTCTCTCTCTCCCCTCTGCAGATCTCCCTCTCTCTCCCTCTCCCCTCTGGTTTTTCCTTTTTTTCTTTTTCTCTGGTTCCTCCTTTTTTTTTCTTTTTTTCCCCGGTTTTTCTTCGCGAGAGAGAAGAAAACCATCATGAGTCATCATGAGGGGGAGAGAAAAATGAGAGTGGTTGTCCCCCTCATGTCCCCCCCATTTTCTTAATTTTTAAAAAAAAATAAAATAAAAAATCATTACATGCATAGGATACCAAAAGAAAACAAAAAACATAATCATTACGCCCGTTTTAAAAACGAAGAAAATGATGACCGTCCTTATTCTCTCTTTGACCACATAAGCGGGTCCCACAACAGCGGGCCCCACACAAGCGGGCCCCACGCAAGCGGGTCCCACATCAGCGGGCCCCACATCAGCAGGTCCCACACAAACGGGTCCCACACAAACGGGCCCCACAAAAGCGGGCCCCACAAAAGCGGGTCCCACACAGGCGGGTCCCACACAAACGGGTCCCACACAAACGGGCCCCACATTCTCTTTTGCTCGGATTAATTTCATTCATTTTCCGTTTGACCTCGGGATTTTATTCGAATATGCGGGTTTAGGGCCTTGTCAAAATGGGGTGTCTACACATGCATATTTGGCAAAGGTAAAAACATCCAGCCGGGCCGGACAGCTACCTAGCCCTCAGGGTGCAACAAATGTGCAACCCAATACCCATAAGGGTAGGGGTATGAAGCCAAGCCGAGTAGGGTGTTCTTCCAAAATCAAAAAGCACACAAAGAGGATTAACGAGAGAATGAGACCGGACGGGTCTCCCAAACACACAAAGATGGGCTCTAAGCAACCTTATCATTGCCCTTGCAAAGGGGGAAGCAAGGCTAAGACAACTAATTGACCAAATTGGTCTCTAATTAACAAATGAACAAACTGAGGTGTAATCTCAGAGAGGATTCTACAAATGAGGCTTGCCTCCAAAGGAGGATTGCCTAACGAGACAGAGTATGTCTCCTAGTACAGGTTATAGTATCTAAAGAAATCTAACAGAAATCTAAAAGATTGTGCTAGTCTAATCAAAGAGAGAGGAAAATGCTACCAGATAATCGCAAATTTCAATCAATTATTATAAAATCAAATCAAATATCAGCAAAATATGATCTACAACTAAAGAGTGCACAATCTGTAATAATAGCAATCATACAATGATAAACAATATTAATTAGTCCAGACCAGCCGCTGGATAGCTTAACAAAGCAAGAACAACATTAAACACTTCTATGCCCAACCACAAGTACCACTGCCCCAATATGGGGGTGAAATCAGATGATGCTAAAGTAATCATCTGATATCACAAATACACAAGATAATATTTCTATGCCCGCCTTGAGATCAGACAGTACTCATATCGATAATATCGAATAGAGTAGTCATCTGATCTCCTTCTTTCCTAAAACAATTTATTTAAGTAAAAGACAAGTTTATGAACCTCAAGAGAGTCTCACCTGAGCAGTCCATTTATTATCATCTTCAAAACCTAACTCAAAGATTAGTACAAGAGAAGAATATATAAAAAAAATATCAAAAGATTATGATAATTCCAATTTATTAAAAATTTCAGTGCATACATAGGACATCAACTTGTGCAGATCCAAGTGCGAAGCGGTGAGCCACAAAACATAAAGACGGGCTCCAAGTAACCTTATCATTGCCCTTGCAATGAGGAAGAGATGAATTACCATCTAATGGTGCCTAAAAGACTAAGTAAGTCTACTAAGTAAAGAGAGGGGGACACTACTTGGACTAAGCAAGTCCACTGAGGCTAAGCTAGCTTTATAGAGACACAAATTGTCTCTCTAAAGGGGAGGCTCCGACTATCGCCATCATAGCCCACGTAATGAGGGAGAACTCTAATAACCCTTAACATTTCAATACCTGAATAAGCATTACAAAAATTTAACAGGTTCCAATACATGCTGTAATATGGCACACCATCTATCATCAACAAGAAACTGAAATTTTATGCCTCAAATTCAACTCAATATTCTTAAAATTCTATATGAATGAAATCAGTTTGAGGAATAACAGATCACAAGCAAAAATTGAGACCTAAACAAGCATTTTACATGCTCATAGAGTATTACTACTGCCCTGCTTCTTTAAGCATGAAGAATACATAGGGAAAATTACATTAGAATAGCAACCTATCAATAAGCTGAAAATGACAAGACTAATGGATATTATTTCAGATTAAAAGATAAAAGCCCCCACTTACCCACAAGAGTGGTGGTGCAGACTCCTCATTATTCAATCAAGATCTGTAACTCCAGACACCCAAACGACACTGATTGCGACTATCACTAAAATTACCAACATAGCTCCTTACCGATCGGATGATATGAAAACTCCTCAAATCTCAAAATTCTATCATAGATCTCCACAACTCTAATTGATGAGACAAATGCTTGTTCTCTCTCTCTCTCTCTCTCTCTCTCTCTCTATCTCCCGCAAATCTCAGTTATAAACCACAGATTTAAGCAATAAGGTAGGAGATCTAGGGTTCGAGAAGGGGTTAGGGTTCAAAGTTAGGGATAATAACAGAGAGAAGAAAAACTAAAGGAATGAGAACAAAGTCTTGTCGGAAATTGACCGGATCTCCGGCATGAAACGATCGGAGAAAAGGGGTTTAAGGAATTTAAGGATTTTAAATGATCTAGATGAATCTGTGGTGTAAATCTGGGGGAAATCACAGATCTAGTATTAATGGAAATAGAGAAGAGGATCGAAATAAACACACAGATCTAGGATTTTATAAAAACAAAGCTTCAGATCTAGGATTTGAGGCAGAAATATGGAGTTAGGGCTTAGAGATTGGGAGAAAAAAAAAAGGTATTGTGATCGGCAATGAAGAAAATATGTGCGAGTGTATGAACTTACGGAAGTTGGTGGCCGGAACTCCAAGAATCCGCCGGAGAAGATGAAGAAGCTTTCTCTCCCTTCTTCTTTCTTAGTCTCCCTCCCTCTCTCTTTCTCCCCTACAACTTCCGATCGGAAATAGGATCTCCGGCAAATGGTCGGAGAAGACGATCGATGGAGGAGAGAAAAAAAAGAAAAGAAAAGCCCAAGTCTCCTCTGCTCTCGCTCTCTCTCTGTGATTTTTCACCAAAATAAACAGATCCCCTTCTTCCTTTTGATTTTTTTTTTATATATTAAAGGGAAACGATATATTGAAACCCCCTTTTTCTACCTGGACAGCCCCCCTTATAGTATTTAGGGCTATTCTTTTATACCAACAAGGGTGGTCCCAAGTGAAAACAACCTTAGAAAAAATAAGGGTATATTTGACCCTTTTCATGCTTCCGAACAGCCCACTTCTGATCACTCAATCTCCCTGAGTCACCCCCTGATATGGATAAAATATCCCCCTTTAGGCCTGCATTGCTCTTATTCTCTTGCCTCATCTTAGTTGACAAATCAGGTCGGATTTTGATGAAATTTGGCGGGGGCCCTGGTGAGACCCTAACCTAACTTGTGATGCAACTTTGGGATCCTAGCTTGGTGATTGGATGTGGTTTCGCCCAAGCACAGCGAACATGGGTCCGGTCAAAATGGGGTGTCTACAGGAAACTGTTGGAAATTAATGGTCTGATCTGTGACTTAATCGAACCCGAGAATTGTTACTTGAAAAGAGAACTTTTTTCTGTTGGAAACCAGAAATGTAAATAAATCAATACTTATCTTTTTTGTAGAAAAACGTTTCTGGAAAACCTGATTAAGAAGAAGAAGGCTGAGTCGTGCCACTGGTCACTCTCCTTAAGAATTGTATCTGCCCCCTACCGGTGCAACTGGGATCCGCGAACCGATGCTCCAAGATAAAACAGCCAAAGTTGGCTCCAGTCCACGTGCACTCGCTGACTGGTCCACATAGAACCACCTTGGAATAGTGCTCAAACACAGAAAGTTTGGAGGAAGAAGATGATAAAAAACTGTACAGAAGTTGCCTTTAGAAATCAGAATTCGTGTACATAAATCTGTTTTCCAAACGGTGTTGATCTCTCATTTTTATAGATGATGAGGAAGTGACCATTGGGAGTGATTAATCACCACCATTAGTGTCTTAAACGTTTCTCTCCCAACAGTCACAAATATGACTGTTGGATATGAAACGGTTTGCACACTTATTAAGGGTGTCAATACCAAAACATGGGGAGATTAAAAAACAGATTTAAATTTAATGGGAAAAATTAAATATGATTTGGGCACTAAAAAGATACTTTAATTGTACCCGGACCTCAGGCCACGGCCAGGCCCGGCGAGGCGAGGCGAGGCGCGCACGTGTGTGTTTTTTACACATGGGCTTGTGCTCTTTTAAAAGCCCAAGACCCAACAAATTCTAAAGCCCCTTGAAGGCTCAAGCCTTTCTCCAACTTATATGGATGAGAAAAATTCTCTCAAGCTCCTATGTGGGACTATTTATTTTGCCTTGGTTTAGAGAGCACACCATTCACACACACACATCAAGGTCTTGGGTTCAAATCCCCATTCATGCAATTGATTCTAGTTTTCAAAGAAAGAGGGGGATAACTTTAATTTGAATCTTCCCTCCAAATTTTAAACACCAAACAAAAGCATTTTTGACTTTTCTATTTAAAATTTTAGAAATTGTCCAACAATCCCTCACAAGATTCAAAATACAGTTGCAATTTGAAAACGAAAGTATTTGAGCACATTAGAAAAATAGAGTGGATTCATACCGGTGTCTTTTGGACTTCAACCGATATTTAGGATAAACAGATTACGTTCCCGAGTACGGGTAGAGTTATACTCCTTCAACCTTTCCTCGTACGTGTAACCGACTAACCTGACACCCACACCCTACCATCGATTCCTTGGTGATTCAATCACAGTTTTGGAACATTTTGGCCTTGTTCCCCTCTTGGTTCTCATGAATGTTCTAGAGAAGTACTCGTTAAATTCTCATAGGAAGCGGCCTCACTTCCACATTCACTTAGGTCAGTCATCAAGTATGCACTGCAAGTAACATACCACCCAACACAGGTTATGAACTGATTAAGAGCCTATAACTCATCCTTTCTCATTTGTAGTGAACACTATCTTCCAACATTTTGCATCTAGGAGTAGGGGGTGATAGTGTTAACAAACCATTCGGTGACTTGTTAGTACCCATTGAACCAAATTCCAGGGATCTCCTTGCACATTGGTTGCGTGTCCATCACTAATAGTTCATGCCACGAGCTTTAACCCCATTCCTTGCGATGCCTTATAAAGCACCTTGTTTATCTGTGGCTTTGTCAGAGGATCTGTCAGATTCCTCTCCGACCTTACAAAGTCTAGTGCTATTGTTCCCTCACTCAAGTCTAAATTATGCCTTAGGCGAATATGCCTTCTTTTGCCATTATAGGTCTTACTTTTGGCCTTGGCTAAAGCAGCTTGACAGTCACAGTGTAAAAACACTGAGGGAGCCGGCCTTGGCCATAAAGGCACATCTGCCATAAAATTCCTGAGCCATTCGGCTTCAGCTCCTGCTAGGGCTAAGGCTATAAATTCCGCTTCCATATTGGAACTTGTACTACATGTTTGTTTAACCGATTTTCACGAGATCGCACCACCACTCAGGGTGAATACATATCCACTGGTAGACACTGAATCTCTTAAATCAGAGATCCAATTCGCATCACTATAGCCTTCTAAGACAGCATGAAACCCCCTAAAATGCAGTCCAAAGTTCATTGTACCTTTTAAGTACCTTAACAACCTAGTCAAAGCCTGCCAGTGTTCATGTCCTGGTCTATGTGTGTGTTGACTAAGTTTTCCAATTGCTAGTGAAATGTCAGGTCTAGTACAGTTCATTAAATATGACACTGAACCTATAATACTTGAGTATTCCTTTTGGGATACCATCTCACCTTTGTTTTTCTTTAGGTGAACCTGACAATCTAAATGTGTCTTTGCAGGTGAACTATCATATTGTCCAAACTTCCTAAGAATGTTTTCTACATAGTGAGACTGAGACAATATTATTTCATTTTCTTTTCTAATGATTTTCATTCCTAGAATTACATCAGCTTCACTCATATCTTTGGTTTTAAAGTTTGACATTAAAAATCTCTTAGTAGATTTAACTATGTCCAAACTAGTACCCAAAATCAGTATATCGTCTACATATACACACAAAATTACACCTCTATCATCATTAAACTTACTATAAACACATTTATCAGATTCATTTATATTATAGCCATTTGTAATTAAGACACTATCAAATTTGTCATTCCACTGTTTAGGTGTTTGTTTCAAGCCATACAGTGACTTAATTAATTTACACACTTTGTTTTCATGTCCATTTACAATGAATCCTTCAGGTTGTTTAATGTAAATTTCTTATTCTAAATCTCCATTTAAGAAAGCTATTTTTACATCCATTTGATGTATTACCAATTTATGAATAGAAGCTATAGCTAATAATATCATAATTGTGGACAACCTAGCAACAGGAGAATAAGTATCAAAGTAGTCTATCTCTTTTTTCTGTCTAAAGCCTTTAGCTACTAGCCTTGCTTTAAACTTATCAATTGTCCCATCAGGTCTTAGCTTCTTTTTAAATATCCACTTGCTATCTAGTGCTTTAGTTCCAGGAGGAAGGTCCACTAGTTCCCAAGTGTGATTTTCTATTATGGAGTTTAGTTCACTTTTTATAGCTTCTTTCCATAATACAGCATCTGGAGAAGTTACAGCTTCAGTATAAGTTACAAAATCTTTATCTATTAGATAGATGAACATCCCATCTCCTAGATTTGTTTCTTTCCTTTGTCTTTTACTTCTTCTGAGTTCTTGAAACTCAGAGTCCAATTCCTTTTCAGTTTCAGTTTGATTTCTTGAAACATTAGTAGGTTCTTTAGGAATTTCTTTCTTCATAGGGAAGTGATGTTCAAAGAACTCAACATCCCTAGATTCAATTATAGTGTTATATTCTAGGATATTTTCAACTGATTTCAAAACCAGAAATCTATAGGCAGTACTATTTTGAGCATATCCTATGAATACACAGTCACAAGTTTTAGATCCTAGTTTTCTTTTCTTAGGTTCAGGTATTCCAACCTTAGCCAAGCAACCCCAAACTCTTAAGTGAGATAAACTAGGTATCTTGTTATGCCATAAATCATATGGTATTTGACCCTTCTTCTTTGGAGGTATCCTGTTATAAGTTATCTACACACTAGCTTAAAATACAGTGGGGGCCACATTATTTGGGTGATCCAAACCATTCATTTTTAAGGCCCTCACATAGATAGGGTGTCCACAAAAAATTAGATCCATAGGATCATCCTAACCATTCGAACTGTGGAGGCAAAAAATGGACTAATTTGTGAAGGTTTAAAGACATCCATTTTACCTCCACAAATCGTAGGGTTGGGATGATCCTATGGATCTGATTTTTTGTAGACACCCTATCTATGTGTGGGCCTTTAAAATGGATGGCTTGGATCACCCAAACAATGTGGGGCCCCACTGTATTTTAAGCTAGTGTGTAGAGAACTCTCTACACATATGTGTAGGAACCGTTTTCTCTCTCTCTCTCTCTCTCTCTCTATATATATATATATATATATATATATATATATATATATATATATATATAACACGCCGACATAAGTGCTTTCCTCACAAGTTTAAGGGTAAACCAGAACTTATTAACATAGCATTGAACATATCCTTTAAGGTTCTGTTCATCCGTTCTGCTATACCATTTGATTCAGGTTGGTATGGGGCTCTGGTTTCATGGATAATACCATTATCATCACAGAACTTAGTTATAGAGTATTCTGTTCCTCTATCTGTTCTAAGTCTTTTAATTCTTTTATCTAACTGATTTTCCACTTCATTTTTATATTTGATAAAGGCTTCTTCAACCTCATCTTTAGATCTAAGAAGGTATACTTTAGTGTACCTAGAGTAGTCATCTATAAAGGTCACATAGTACCTTTTACCTCATCTAGATTTAAGATTTTTAAAATCAGCTAGATCACTATGAATTAATTCTAATAATTCAGTTTTTCTTTCAACACTAAAGTGAGGTTTCTTGGTGAATTTTGCTTTAACACAAATTTCACATTTTTCTTTACTAGGTTCAATCTTTTCATTTATAAAACCTAAGTTACAGAGTCTTTTAATGTAAGGTGCACTTCTATGACCCAATCTACCATGCCAAATATCAAAAGACTCAACTATGTAAGCAGAAGAAGAAGGTTTCTCATTCAAGATTTCAAGTACATTCAGTACAAACAGACCATTGGCATTATAGCCCTTTCCTACAAACACATTATTTTTACTAAGGATAGCCTTGTCTGCTTCAAAAGAGAGCTTCAGTCCATTCTTGTTCAAGAATGCACCAGACACCAAATTACGCCGTATATCCGGCACATGCAGCACCTCCTGAAGTGCAAGTACTTTTTCTGAAGTTAACTTCAGTAAGACCTTGCCCTTACCAACGACTTTTGAGGTCTGTGAGTTTCCCATGAAAACTTGATCCCCTTCTTTAACTATGGTGTAGTTGTAAAAGGAGTTTCGGTCTCCACAAATGTGCTTGGTAGCACCAGAATCAAGAACCCACTCCTTTGGATTGTTCACCAGATTTACCTCAGTCACAACTGCTGCAATTACATCCACCTCGGTTAGATTAACCTTGGCACTGGATCCGCGAACCGATGCTCCAAGATAAAACAGCCAAAGTTGGCTCCAGTCCACGTGCACTCGCTGACTGGTCCACCCAGAACCACCTTCGAATAGTGCTCAAACATAGAAAGATCGGAGGAAGAAGATGATAAAAAACAGTACAGAAGTTGCCTTTAGAAATCAGAATTCGTGTACATAAATTTGTTTTCCAAACAGTGTTGATCTCTCCTTTTTGTAGATGATGAGGAAGTGACCGTTGGGAGTGATTAATCACCACCATTAGTGTCTTTAACGTTTCTCTCTCAAAACATGGGGAGAAAAAACCGATTTAAATTTAATGGAAAAAATTAAATATGATTTGGGCACTAAAAAGATACTTTAATTGTACCCGGACCCGGACCTCGGGAGAAAGTGCTTCACCGTTTGATCTTCGCGTTTGAAATCAAGATTCTAAGATCGCCCAATCAAGATTGGACCAATAATAATGTATCTTTTGCTAATACCTTGTTTAGGTGTCATAATTGCATGGTTTTAAATTTTGGTCCCCAGAACCGAAATTTCAGCCGAAATCCTGAAATTTCGGTCAAAATTCTGTATAAGGTCCAGAAATGCCTGTTTTTGGACCGACATTTAGGCCGAAATTTGGTACATTTTGGCCATTTCGGTTTCGGTCTCGACCAAGATTATTTTCGGATTTTGGTTGAAATTTAAAACCATGCATGCTTGATTGGACGATCTCATCTGTTGGTTTTAGTAGAGCGTGATGCTTTGTTCAATTGCCATGTGAGGCGCCTTGTAATTGGCCACTAGATCAGCCGTCCATATTAAACACTCATGTCCCATGTGGGACCGATGATGATCTTTAGGATTCAACCCTTATTTCAATACGATCTGTGCTGTCCATTTTTATATAATGTTTAGCACTAAACAGCATTTTAGTGCTAAACATTATATAAAAAGCATTTTTATATAATCTCCACGGAATCCGTTTTCTCAACACGGATTAAAAGCAAAAAAAATACACCATTAAAAAGGCCATCCTGTTTTTATTTTCAACACGGAATCCGTTTTCAAAGTGTTTTCCTCACTAAATGATTTACATAAAAAGAAGATACAAGGCCCATATTAGTATTTCACAACCCTCCGATATATATGGTGCTAGTTTATTATTAAAACTTCTCCATTTGGAAATGAGTTATGTTAGGGAAACCGAGAATATGACCTAAAAGGGGACCTAACAAATTGATTCACGCCACCCCTGAAATTTAGAAAAATATCTAAAAGTAAATTTTTTTCTCAACACATGGCATATTCTCATTGCAGGTCCCCTGCTGGGTGGTACTCTCAGTCTCCATATAATAAAGGGGTTTGGTGGTGCTAGTTTATTATTAAAAGACAAGAATACCCTTTATTAATAGACAAGAATAACCTTTATGGTGCTAAACATTGTGGCCATGTAAAGGTTGTGCCCCATAGTAAAATGTTGTTTAGTGCTAAACATTATATAAAAATGGACAGCACAGATCGTATTGAAATAAGGGTTGAATCCTAAAGATCATCATCGGTCCCACATGGGACATGAGTGTTTAATATGGACGGCTGATCTAGTGGCCCATTACAGGGCGCCTCACATGGTCATGTTCACATGGCAATTGAACAAAGCATCACGCTCTACTAAAACCAACAGATGAGATCGTCCAATCAAGCATGCATGGTTTTAAATTTCGACCAAAATCCGGTCGAGACCGAAACCGAAATGGCTGAAATGTACCAAATTTCGGCCTAAATGTCGGTCCAACAAAAACAGGCATTTCTGGACCTTATACAGAATTTTGACCGAAATTTCAGGATTTCGGCTGAAATTTCAGTTCTGGGGACCAAAATTTATAACCATGCAATTATGACACCTAAACAAGGTATTAGCAAAAGATACATTATTATTGGTCCCATCTTGATTGGGCGATCTTAGAATCTTGATTTCAAACGCGAAGATCAACGGTGAAGCGCTTTCTCTTTCCCTTTCCCTCTTTCGTTGCGTTTTTCAATCTCCCTCCCTGGTAGGGATGCAACTCGGGTCGGGTTGGGTCGTGTTGAGGCCAATCCGAACCTGACCCAACCCGAGAAACCCTTTTTGCCAACCCGAACCCGACTTGACCCGAGTTCAACCCGACCCAACCCGAGATTTTAAGCTTATTAAATAAAAAAAATATTAAGACTGCAGGGTTCACTTGGGTTGGGTTGCCCAAGCCCTCAACCAGAACCCAACCTGAACTCAACCCGAACCAGACCTGAACTCAACCCAACCTGACTTTTTTCTGGGTTGCACCCGTTGGGTTCGGGTTGAGCCCGCCCGAGTTGCACCCCTACTCCCCGGATCGTATATTGGGTATGGGTTTTTATATGGTATAAGCCCCTATAGTCCAGAACTTATCAAAAAGTATTTAGGAACTGCATATTATGGAACACAATGTATATTGATTATGCACCCAAAATCATTTCCATAGGATGATCCCAACCCTCCGATATACAAAGGAACTGCATATTATGGAAATCTCTATAGATCGGAGGGTTGGGATCATCATATGGAAATGATTTTGGGGGCACAACCAATTTACGTTGTGGCCCATCAAATGGACTTTTTGGATCTTCCTGTGGAAATGGTTTTTGGGGGCATAACCAATTTAAGTTGTGGCCCATCAAATGGACAGTTTGGATCCTCGTATGGAAATGGTTTTGTGGGGCACAATACAACAAATTTATGTTGTGCCCATCAAATGGACAGTTTGGATCATCTTATGGAAATGGTTTTGAGGGCACAAGTCACAACCAATTTATGTTGTGGCCCATCAAATGGACGGTTTGGATTATCCTATGGTGTGTGCTATAGGATACTTTTTGCAAACCAGAGGACCCTCCTTGCAATAACGCCATAGGTGGAGACTCTTCTCTGATTTACGAAAATACATTCATATTTTAGCTTAAAAGTGAAAAAATAGGAAAATTAAGACATTGTTGTCCTGATAACAAATTACAATCTGGGTGATATCAGATTAACTAGGGGTTGGTTGTCTCGTTCCCACAAGAAACTGATATTCATCTATTTGGGCAGAAATAGGTTTTACATCATCCATAGCAAAATCCAGAAAATTTCCTATGACATATTTCCTATTACCGGCATCTTCTAAATCATACTTAGTTACCAAAGCATTTCAAAGATCAGCAGCATGTTCATAGGAATAGTAAACATTATATAATTCATTTGATAACCCATTCAAAAGATGGTTTTTGCAGATGTAATCGGCACTATTCCAGTTATCAAAATCAGCATCATCTTCATTAGGTTTTGATTGAGTAAGAACAAAAACAGCCCCAATTTGTTGTAAAGCAAAGAAGATATGTTGTTTCCACCGTTTATAATTCAATCCAGAAAGGCGTTCGATTTTGGAAAAATCTGGAACAGTGTTAAGGATTCTGTTCACAGCAGGAGTGCGAACACCCGTAGTTGGATTGGATTTCTCACCCGTGATGGGAAGAACAGAAGATGGGTTTGGATTATCAGAAGCCATAAGATCAGATCTGTTTTGTTACGATTCTTAAGATTGTGTGGACCCCGATCCGGGAGAGAGGTGGGGGACGAGCCCCCAGCGGCCTCTAGGATCATCCACGTGTGAAGGAGAGCTCTACCAAGGAACTCTTGAAACGGATGCCACCCTCATAGCATAGCACGAGTGGCGATATAAAAGAGATACCTTTCGATTCGGGAACAAGTCCGGATTCGAAACGTACCTAAACAAACTCAGAGTCGCCATCCACGGTATACGGCCATGGATCCTTTAAACAAAAATATGCTCTGTATACCATGGATAACCAGAAATATATATGGGTTCGTGCCTGATTACGAATTGAGAAGGTCTGAGAGCACCCCCAATTCGTCCGAGTGCAAGCACTTGGTCTCTTATGCCATTTATTATTAAATTTAAAGGGTTTCGGGCAAAAATCATATGAAATAGGAACAATTCTCAGGAATCGTCTACCTAAGCATGCATTTCCTGAGGATAAAGAAATAAACATACAAAATGAAATGAAAAATGTGTCACCTAAGCAAAGCTAGGTTATGAGTGACATGTCTAATGGGTGTCTAAGTTCTGGTGGACATACACATGCAAGCTACAGCTAAAGGTATAGTATCAATACAAGAAAGTAAGAAAACACATCAAAACATAAAACACAAATCAAACCTATATATGACAGGACAAGACAAGTCCTAACTCTAATGCGACTTGACTCGGACCAAGATGGCCGTCCATCCCAGCTGCTCTACGTATCCCGGCCTCGGGAAGAATCGGAGTCAACGTAGTTCGAATGACCTATTCTAAACTACGATGCCTAACCATCTAGAACCGCTATCCTAGACTCGATCCACTAGACTCGACTGATTTTTAAAGCTTTTTGCATGATTGCTTAAGTTCAGGTGAATTGTAATTTTTAGGATTCTCTATATGCCTTAACTAATGCAAGTTGATTAGCCTTAAGCTAATGCGGGTGGGCCCTATATCCTATGTGTAACTAGGTCATGCATCTTAAGGAAAACAATAGGATTACTATATGCTTCCTAGTCTAGCCATCAGTTCGACTAAATGTCTAACCGATCGACTCGAGGCCTCCTAACTCTAGGGACACTCACACGACAGGACACACCATATCAAACAAATCAGGACAGACTCCTAACTCTAAAACAAACCAAACAGCTAGGACAGACTCCTAACTCTAGGGGAAGATCTCTTTGAAAAAAGGTTTTGAAGAAGTTTTGCATTTTTGGAAGGTTTGACAAATTTATTTTTAAAAGTTTGGCTGGACTTGGGATAAAGATCCCAAGCTGCACTACGTACCTCATGAAAGAGGATCAAGCCAACGTAGTTCGAAACGAACTCTCCTAATACGCTCAAAAGCTCAAAAGCAATTCAAAATGACTAAAGATTTTTGATATTTTTCAACTGTTTTTTGAATTTTAAGATATTTCAATGTTTTTTTGAATTTTAAAATCTTCAATTGTTTTTGAATTTTAAAAAAAGGTTTTCACTCTTTTGGTCAAAGACCTAAAGAGAACACATAAAGCCATAAACTAGGGCAAAACCCTAAAGCTACGGGGAAACCCCGAACAAGCAAACTAGTGTCAAAGACACTTAAACTAAACCACAAACAAGAAACTGAAATTTTAAAGTAAAAGAGAACGGATAAGGGTTCCGAACAGGTTAAACTCGAACAAGACTAAGCCGGTCTCTAAGCATAAACCTCTAAACCAAACAACACTAAAAAGGAGTTACAAACATATCGAAGACACTCTAAATGAGGGCAAATGAGTCAAAGACTCTCTAAAACTCTAAGAGAAGGTGTAACTGAGTCAAAGTATAACTGAAAACACATAAAAGATAAACAAGAGTGCTAATGAGACTGAGAAAGTCTTCTATATACAAATGGAGAGGAGCGCTACTTGGACTGAGCAAGTCCCCTAAGGATGGGCTTGGGTTAAATTCAGCTATTAAGCTTCAAACCTAGGCTACTTGAACCACTCCTAAATTAAAAACCATAAGAAGAAAGAAATTATCTTCATCATGATCCTATAAATCAAGGCAAACTATTATCAATGAATAAATACCATTATTATACTACTAAGAGATATGATTCATAAGGACTAGTAAATGACAAAGATTTCTTATCTGTTTTACAAATATTTTGTAATAGAATGGAAAACTACCTAACACATACAATATTACAAACGATAATTTCGGCATAGAGCAACTGTTGAAGATGAAGTAATCGTATAAAACTAAATTATCGAAACAAATCATATGAAACTACTGTTTTATTTCTATAACCACTATAATGAATGCTTGAATCTACAACAAGATACTCATGACTTCGAAATCTGCGAAAAGTATATATAATCAAATTTTAAATTTTTATAACTATTGAGTTAAAGACAGGGCAAACTCTTTACATTTGTATTCCTACATTTTGATAACGCTAAGGTTGACAATTCAAAATATTAGTACAATTTTCATCATATATTACTATACATTCAAAACCTATTTTGAATAGGCACATGTAAATAACCACAAAATATAATTGTACATCATGTATTCTATGAATAAATTTGGAAAGGCAATTGATGGCTCCTGTGGCAAGTATTCAAGAATGGGAAATTTTCTAAAGATTCCAAAAATTGTTTTAAAATTATCCAAGGACAAGCTAGAAATCAGCAAACACTATCTCCAGGCTTTTAATATTAGACAGAGAGAAATAATGGGAAAGCTTAAATATACTAGAAAAAAAAAAATAACAGCAACGTAAATGTGGATGGTGTAAACTACTATAAGAAACTTAAAACTAAAATTAATACTTAAACTTCTACTGAAGGATTTGGAGCTTAAGTTCTAGGAAGACAATATAAAACCATCGTATTGAAATTATAATGAAGTAAGCCCACCAAAATAATATAAATACCTAATCATATGCTAAGCCAACATGATTGTGAGGTCAATAATATATATCCTTTGCTAAAAATCAATTAAAATTAGTATTAGTATCAAATGTGATATATAAATCAATTCAATGTCAAGTCTGTCTCACAAATAACTGGAAATAGTGTTACAATTGGGACTGACGCACAATTTCTTTTCTTTTTCTTTTTCTTTTTTAAAATATGATCATTTTAACCTTTCAAAAATAAAAAAAATAAAAAAAATATCAGTTATAATGTAGTGTAAAGACAAATGTATTCCATACATCATAACTCTAACGGATTTAAGCACCAAGTCTTCAACCAAGACAGTTAATGAGTTAATACAACTTCCAGGTCAATCAAATTATAAATCAATACCGAGAGCTTATAATGATATTTGACACAAGTATTACCTCACTTTGAAAACATGGAAACCATAATCAGAGTGGCAAAAACATAGTCACCATGAGAGTTAAAGGAAATTAGCAGGGAAATAAGTCAATTATAGCCATGAAGAGGGTACCAAATTCAAATCAAGGAAAGAAAAAAAAAATATCACATAGATCCTACCCTTATATTCCAAACACATATATCTTGAGAGCTAAAAAAAAAACCAAAGGATATTCAATATTATAACAAAATCCAGACTATTAAAATTGTTATCAGTTTATGAACATGACTACTTATTTGACTTATGATTCCATAATCCTATAGACAACATCAACTAATGATTTCAAACAATTATCAAGTTAATTGATAGTTTTATAACAATTAAAATAGAAATAACAGTCATACCTCATAATCGGGCTAAAATGAATCCACAAAGTATACCCACTGATTCCAACCAATTCTCTTTCAAAACATGATAAATACAAGATGACCTAGTGTTACCCTAAACATTTTTTAGGCTAATTTTCACAAGAATAATAAAACTATTCCAAAAATGATTATCAGAACCATTGTGACTGCCTGCTAGGCATGACCTGCACCTTAAAAGATAACTAAATTGAAACGAAAGGTGAAATCTCTTTCTTGTCTTTTCTTTTGACATAAAGTTATTTTCATTTTCAAAGAGGACCAAAGAAAGGATCAGCTAATTTTACCATTTTACATTACAACAGCTGTTTGGGGTTATATATATATATATATATATATATATATATATATATATATATATATTTTTTTTAAAGAAAACTAAACTAAAAAAATAATGACACCATGATAATAAAATAATAGATTGCTTCATATTTATAAGAAAACTTTCAAAGTTATCAATTAATTAAGATCAGCAAGTAGTTAACAACTTCAACAGAGAAGCATTTGTGGACTGTAAAATCATGGGTAGCAACATAGTGAAAACTGTGTTGAAACAGGGCTGAAGTGGGGAAAACTGTGTGAAACAGGAGGATGAAGTGGGTGAATCTATGTTAAAACAGAGATAGACTTGCGTGTATAAACTATAGAACAGCAGAAATGCGATTATGGGCATCACTTATGTGTTTTTATCACCAACATAATCCTAACAGTGAAGGACATAAATCATATTAATAGAGTAAAGAAACCCACAGGACAAAATTTGTACAAAAACAAAGGTTGATCTATCATGCAAAAAAAAAAAAAAATACTGAACCTAGATCAAAACAGGGCAGAACTGATGGACTGGATTGTGAGTAGAAACGTACAGAATTTGTACCAAAAAAATAAAGCAGATTTGCAGGCTACAACTGTGTTGAAAACTGGGGCAGCAATGGGGCTAAATCTGTGCTAAACATAGGGGCTGCAACATGGATGAATCTGTGTGTGAAACCGAGCTGAAATGTGGACAGATTCTGTGTTGAAATATGAGCTGAAATGTGGACAGATTTTGTGTAAAAACTGTGCTCAAATGTGGACAGATTCTATGTAAAAAATGTGCTCAAATGTGGATAGATTCTGTGTTGAAATATGAGCAAAATTGTGCTAAAAACATGATCTTCTAAACAATAGCCTTCCAATACTATATAAAGTTGGAAAATCTGTATAAGAAATCGATGAATATGACTTTATATAGCTTTTATATTTTAAGCTCAATAATATAGCACAAATCATGACAAAAATGCAAAGTAATCAACTACTCATTCCAATATCCATACTACATAAGTCAACACCTATGAACCTGAACAAGAATTTTAAATATACCAACAGATATAAATAGGAATCCTTGACAGTATATCTTTACAGAAACTTTCAAAATCAGAACCTTACAATGAAAATAACCTTGAGCTTTTCATAGGACTGATGAATAGTTCCCATGACTATGCTAGGGGAATGATACCCCAACAACCATGCTTATTTATTTGCACTATTCCATTTTGTCTTTCATTATTTGGAAGATTGCTAAGCATTTTAAATAGCTTTTCAAAAATATTACAATCGTACTGATTAAATAATGAAGACAAATTAAATTATTATAATTCTTTTGAACACGATGACATCAATATCAACCTATGAAAACAGTTGTAAATGTTGCCCTATTTTAATGACCACACTGACCTTGTCATATGAAATATTTCAATAGAATCCATAGACATTTAACTACACCTATTATAATCAAGATACACTTCTCTATACATATCCAACTGATAAGCTGAACCAAAGTGAACTAATAATAAAAAATTCCAACAGCCCTTTGAATACCCATATATACATCTATAAGTTATGAAGCAAATAACCATAGATCATTACTCTCACTAGGCATTATATTCACCACTTTAACAGCACTATACTAAGAAGATAAATACTGTTAATAATAAATTAGCAAAACACAATGAAACTATTGCTCTCAATTTTAAATCAGAAATACCTATATGCATATAGATATCCATAAAAAGAAAAAATGAACGTATAGCATAGATCTCTTCACTTTTACAAATATGACAATGTAAAAAAGGATATGAAAATGGATAGGGATCATGTTGTTACAAAATTCAAGATCAAAAGATAATGGTAATAGTAATAACACTAAATAACAATGACATGCATAGGCCCAGAATTAATATCATTTTAAATGTTCTGCTTAGAATTTTTCATTTTGGCATCTACAGCATAAAAAAAAATTGTAAAGCTAATATCATAATATGATTACACATACATCAACTAGTCTCATTATTCGATAATATGATTCAAACTTTCTCCCAAATAATCAAAATGAAAGGATTGGAATAACAACAATTTATTAGCCAGATTCCTTATTCTGTACATTTCTATTCTCTTGAACAGTTCTAACAGTCTAGTGTCATGTTATATAACTACTAAAACTATTCACAGATGATAAAGTCAAAGTAAAAATGAAATAAAATAATTCATCATATAATGTATAGCATCGATAAATCTACTTGTAGCTCATATTCAGATAAACATAAGAGAATAAAATCTACGGTCATTCTATCGTATGAAGTACAAAACCAGTCCAACAAGAACACTCAAATAAATGCCTAGATCATATAAATGAAAACTCTTTTTTTTTTAATTTATTTATAAACAAATGAAACAAAACATTTGACATGCAATGGTGCTTTAAATCATTTCGCTTTTTTTAACACCTGTAACCATAGCTTGACTAATACATATGTCTAGGTCATTTCAAGACAATATTAATACTGCTGCTGAAAATAATAGAAAATACTTATATAGAGAACATCCCTTACATCTTTTATGAAGATTTTTGCAAATCATACAAATGATAGAAAATAAGCTATAAAATCACAAATTCATGGGAATGTAAGCGACTCATAGCAGGAAAACCACAAAAAATAAATAAATATACAACAACAATAAATAGTAAAATAACCTTAGATCCCTAAAATTATAAGCACTAGGTAACAGTATAAGCATAAATTTATCATTTGAAACAAATCAGCGAGGTTGCAACTTATCAAAGAACAATAGAACTAATACTATAATTCAAATCTTACAGAAAATATCATAAAAATGACCAAACTTAATGAGAAAAGAATAATACCTCTTATTCTCTCTTTTGACTTCCTCTTTTTTTTTTATAATCCAGATCCAAGAACAGAAGAAGAAACAAAGAGAAAAAGCTGACTTGAGCTCCTCAGACAAACTCTCGATCAAAGCCTGTAGAACCTGAACTTCTTTTCTCTATCTCTTCTTAAACCTCTGTTTGTTAGCTTATACGATGATTGCTTGGACTCTTGCTAAAAATTCCTCACGGATTTCTTGCTTTTTTATCTTTGTTATCCACTAAGCTTTTCTTAAAACACTGATTTATAAAATATAACAAATCCGAACAATAGCAAATCAGATTTAAAGGCTTTGATGCTCGAATCTAAGCTAAGGAAGATCAGATCTAGAATTTATAGGGAGCTAGGATTTGGCAAAAAAGAAATTAACTCGAATCTGAAGTATGAGATTTAGCTAGAGCTTGCCGGAGAAGAAGAATGACCAGCCGGAGTTTGCTAGAGATCAGCTGAAACTTGATCGGAGAAAATGATGAGATGAAGAGATTAGAGTTTGGATCTAAAATTTTTAAAGCTAATAAAAGAGTTTAAAGAAGAATAGAATTCGAAACTAAGGCTTTTCAAACAATCAATCGGCAAAAAGAGCTAGTAAATGAGAGGATCTAACAGAGAACTACTCAGCCGGAGCTGTGCCGGAGATCGGCCGGAGAAAATGGATCGGGGAAGAAGAAAACAAATAAAACTAGGGTTTGGGGATTTTGGGATTTGGGGATTTTGATTTCTCTTCTTTTCTCACGAAAATGAAATTCCTCCCCCTTTTTTATTATTTTTCTATATATATAAAAGAAAACTGTTTATATTGGCACTACCAGTCTTAATGGGCGCACAAAATTGATAAGCGCACAATCCAGCCGCGACAAAAACGGGCTAATTCAACCCCCTCTTATATGAAAATAATATTTCTATCTCCTTTTCCCTATGGACAGCCCCTACCCTGATTAATTCAACCCCCCTCTTCCATGCTTACACCACGGTCCTCTCTCGGCTCGTTCGCTAGGCGAACGTGCTCGGATTTCGATAAAATTTTGAGGGGACCTCGGTAGGACCTTACCCTAGCTTAGGGTAAAGTTTGGGACCTTACCTAGTTGATTTGATGGGATTTCACACAAAATTGGAAGGTTTAGGGTACGGTCAAAATGGGGTGTCTACAGATTGTTGGAAATTAATGGTCTGATCTGTGACTTAATCGAACCCGAGAATTGTTACTTGAAAGGAGAACTTTTTTCTGTTGGAAACCACAAATGTAAATAAACCAGTACTTATCTTTTTTTGTAGAAAAACGTTTCTGGAAAACCCGATTAAGAAGAAAAAGGCTGAGTCGTGCCACTGGTCACTCTCCTTAAGAATCGTATCCGCCCCCTACCGGTGCAACCGGGATCCGCGAACCGATGCTCCAAGATAAAACAGCCAAAGTTGGCTCCAGTCCACGTGCACTCGCTGACTGGTCCACCCAGAACCACCTTGGAATAGTGCTCAAACATAGAAAGATCGGAGGAAGAAGATGATAAAAAACAGTACAGAAATTGCCTTTAGAAATCAGAATTCGTGTACATAAATTTGTTTTCCAAACGGTGTTGATCTCTCCTTTTTATAGATGATGAGGAAGTGACCGTTGGGAGTGATTAATCACCACCATTAGTGTCTTAAACGTTTCTCTCCCAAAACATGGGGAGATTAAAAAACCGATTTAAATTTAATGGGAAAAATTAAATATGATTTGGGCACTAAAAAGTTACTTTAATTGTACCCGGACCCGGACCCGGACCTCTGGAGAAAGTGCTTCACCGTTTGATCTTCGCGTTTGAAATCAAGATTCTAAGATCGCCCAATCAAGATGGGACCAATAATAATGTATCTTTTGCTAATACCTTGTTTAGGTGTCATAATTGCATGGTTTTAAATTTTGGTCCCCATAACCGAAATTTCAGCCGAAATCATGAAATTTCGGTCAAAATTCTGTATAAGGTCCAGGTTTTTGGACCGACATTTAGGCCGAACTTTGGTACATTTTGGCCATTTCGGTTTCAGTCTCGACCGGGATTATTTTCGGATTTTGGTCGAAATTTAAAACCATGCATGCTTGATTGGACGATCTCATCTGTTGGTTTTAGTAGAGCGTGATGCTTTGTTCAATTGCCATGTGAAGCGCCTTGTAATGGGCCACTAGATCAGCCGTCCATATTAAACACTCATGTCCCATGTGGGACCGATGATGATCTTTAGGATTCAACCCTTATTTCAATACGATCTGTGCTGTCCATTTTTATATAATGTTTAGCACTAAACAACATTTTACTATGGGGCACAACCTTTACATGGCCACAATGTTTAGCACCATAAAGGTTATTCTTGTCTATTAATAAAGGGTATTCTTGTCTTTTAATAATAAACTAGCACCACCAAACCCCTTTATTATATGGAGACTGAGAGTACCACCCAGCAGGGGACCTGCAATGAGAATATGCCATGTGTTGAGAAAAAAATTTACTTTTAGATATTTTTCTAAATTTCAGGGGTGGCGTGAATCAATTTGTTAGGTCCCCTTTTAGGTCATATTCTCGGTTTCCCTAACATAACTCATTTCCAAATGGAGAAGTTTTAATAATAAACTAGCACCATATATATCGGAGGGTTGTGAAATACTAATATGGGCCTTGTATCTTCTTTTTATGTAAATCATTTAGTGAGGAAAACACTTTGAAAACGGATTCCGTGTTGAAAATAAAAACAGGATGGCCTTTTTAATGGTGTATTTTTTTTGCTTTTAATCCGTGTTGAGAAAACGGATTCCGTGGAGATTATATAAAAATGCTTTTTATATAATGTAAAGGTTGTGCCCCATAGTAAAATGCTGTTTAGTGCTAAACATTATATAAAAATGGACAGCACAGATCGTATTGAAATAAGGGTTGAATCCTAAAGATCATCATCGGTCCCACATGGGACATGAGTGTTTAATATGGACGGCTGATCTAGTGGCCCATTACAAGGCGCCTCACATGGTCATGTTCACATGGCAATTGAACAAAGCATCACGTACGCTCTACTAAAACCAACAGATGAGATCGTCCAATCAAGCATGCATGGTTTTAAATTTCGACCAAAATCCGGTCGAGACCGAAACCGAAATGGCTGAAATGTACCAAATTTCGGCCTAAATGTCGGTCCAAAAACAGGCATTTCTGGACCTTATACAGAATTTTGACCGAAATTTCAGGATTTCGGCTGAAATTTCAGTTCTGGGGACCAAAATTTATAACCATGCAATTATGACACCTAAACAAGGTATTAGCAAAAGATACATTATTATTGGTCCCATCTTGATTGGGCGATCTTAGAATCTTGATTTCAAACGCGAAGATCAAATGGTGAAGCGCTTTCTCTTTCCCTTTCCCTCTTTCATTGCGTTTTTCAATCTCCCTCCCCGGTAGGGATGCAACTCGGGTCGGGTTGGGTCGTGTTGAGGCCAATCCGAACCTGACCCAACCCGAGAAACCCTTTTTGCCAACCCGAACCCGACTTGACCCGAGTTCAACCCGACCCAACCCGAGATTTTAAGCTTATTAAATAAAAAATATATTAAAAATGCCGGGTTCACTTGGGTTGGGTTGCCCAAGCCCTCAACCAGAACCCAACCTGAACTCAAGCCAACCTGATTTTTTTCTGGGTTGAACCCGTTGGGTTCGGGTTGAGCCCGCCCGAGTTGCACCCCTACTCCCCGGATCGTATATTGGGTATGGGTTTTTATATGGTATAAGCCCCTATAGTCCAGTACTTATCAAAAAGTATTTAGGAACTGCATATTATGGAACACAATGTATATAGATTATGCACCCAAAATCATTTCCATAGGATGATCCCCAACCCTCCGATATATTGAGGAACTGCATATTATGGAAATCTCTATAGATCGGAGGGTTGGGATCATCGTATGGAAATGATTTTGGGGGCACAACCAATTTACGTTGTGGCCCATCAAATGGACATTTTGGATCATCCTGTGGAAATGGTTTTTGGGGGCATAACCAATTTAAGTTGTGGCCCATCAAATGGACAGTTTGGATCCTCGTATGGAAATGGTTTTGTGGGGCACAATACAACAAATTTATGTTGTGCCCATCAAATGGACAGTTTGGATCATCTTATGGAAATGGTTTTGAGGGCACAAGTCACAACCAATTTATGTTGTGGCCCATCAAATGGACGGTTTGGATTATCCTATGGTGTGTGCTATACAGTACTTTTTGCACCCTCCTTGCAATAACGCCATAGGTGGAGACTCTTCTCTGATTTACGAAAACACATTCATATTTTAGCTTAAAAGTGAAAAAATAGGGAAATTAAGAGATTGTTGTCCTGATAACAAATTAGAATCTGGGTGATATCAGATTAACTAGGGGTGGTTGTCTCGTTCCCACATGAGACACCACAACAGACCCACATCATTTGTTCAAATCCCACACATTTATGCCGTGTCAAAGATTATGACAATCGATTGTGAGTCCAAAACCAGCCATCCGTTTGACTATCTGACTGTGTGGGTCCATTTACAATCGGGCATGTATTTTGGAGCTGGTGGATTTTGCATATCTTCCGGGCATCTAAATCGAAGGCACAAATAGTCCAGAAAACAGTTGAAGAAAAATTAGAGAGAGAAAAGAAAGAAGAAAGCAAGTAAATATATTCATTCATTCATCACCGGTTACAATTTATTTTGCACACATAAAAGCCTCCATTAGTTAATAAGTAGAAAGGGTGTTGTGAGACATTCATATGGGAATTGCATTAGAAACAGAAGGATATACAACCGTAACAGGATGGCCCATAATCCGACGGCCTTTCATGTGGTGAAAGCAATAAACAACGGCTCCGATTGGCCATTCCACGATCGCTGTAACCACAAACGCCAAGAAGCCTAGGGTTGGACCCACCACCTTGCAACGGCATGGATTGCTCCTCGTACCACATTCCACGCATAACGGAACTCCGATTCCCATGATTTCCGAGAGATTATTGTAACAAATCGGAGAAATAAGTTATAGAGAAAGGAGAGGGGGTTGAAGAATCAAAAGGTCGCGTGGAACCATGTTAGTGGTTTCAGAAACTTTCACTTGCGTGGGAATCTTTAAAAGAGTGAGTTTTATAGGACACGTGGCATTATCTATGACACGTTAATGTTTACGTGTTCGGACAGGAGAAGTTTAGAGTTTGGAATCCGAGGACGTATGTCGGCCTAATAAATCTCTGCCACGTTTCATGCGGATTTTTTTTATTATGACACGGCTCAAATGATCCCTGTCTGGGATGATCGGGACCATCCATCTCGGACGTATCACAAAGATGATACGACGGTCAGATCTCCCCAGATCAAATCTCCCCAGATCAAATCTCAATCTAATTTATATTAACAATTCTAATCTAATCTCACTATCCCATTTAGCTTAGTTGCCTAATATATCACAGAGATGATCCAACGCTCAGATCTTGCCAGATTTTTTCTCAATCTAATTTATTCTAACGCAATCAATTAAAACTTGAAGAGTTGAACAAGTGTATGAAGGAGAGGTCGAGCCACAGTAGCAATTTCTTTTTCAAATAAGTGGGAGCTATGGACGAAAACACTTTTTTTTTTCTTTGATAGGTAAGCTGGGATTGAACCTCTGACCTCACGCAATTGAGGTAGAGGGGTGCAACTTGGGTCGGGCTCAACCTGAACCCGACAGGTTCAACCTGATTTTGGCTCGGGTTGGGTTGGCATTTTCCTAGGTTGGGTTGGGTTGGAAAAGGCCAAGGGTTGAGGCCTCGGCAACCCAAACGTGACCTCTGTCATCTAATTTTATCATGATCTTCTTAAGATTATGTTTTTTTTTTTGGTTGTATTTTTCTGTTTGGCCCTAGATGAACCCGAAACTAATCCGAACCCAAACCGACCTGATTTGGAGGCGGGTTGGATTAGGGTTGACCATTCTCAACCCGAGGCTCTGGTTGGGTTTGGTTAGGGCTGAGGGAATGCTATCTCGGGTTGGGTTAGGGTTGGCCTCAACCAGATCCGAGTTGCACCCTTACTCAATCCCTAATGGAAGAAAAACCAAGTTCATGAAGATGAATGTCCCACAAGGACTCACAAGTCACAACCTCACTGCCTGCAGTGGGGTTCTACAGCTCTCGGATGGCCGTGACCTCACCGATTCTTAAATAGTTTGGACGATTTAGGTTAAAAACCCTCAAATAGGGTGTTTGCCCGACACAGGCTTGAGTGGAGTTGATGGGACCCACCTCATCAAAATATGATTCAAACAGTGTGTCCTACCCTATGTATGAGTCTGGGTAGAGATGGCGGTCCCCATCCCATCGAAACATAGTATAAAAATGGGGAGCCTAGCATATCAATGTAAATGGTGGACCCCATTCAGGCTTTTGCATGGTTTTAATTAAATGATGGGCCTCACCGTATCATAACATTTGTATAAAAATGGTAAGCCCCATTCGTATGCATAAGGTGTAAAAAAATCCACCATAGAAAAGCTTTCATGACCCAAAAAAAAAAGATTCATTATATTATAAGAGGAATCCTAAACTGAAGGGCGCCCCATTGGACTATCTCACCAATTTGTATTTATTATTCTTTTATTATTAAATTTTTGGTCCATTATAAATGCACTATTGTGAGATTGTCCAATGGGGAGCCCTTGTAGTTGGTGTTTGCAAGGGCGCCCTTCATTTTAGCATTCCTCATATTATAATATGATAGATGATGCAGGGGATGGAAAATGTTAGGAATTTTATAGAAGGCAGTGGCCTAAAAAAAGGAGGTATAGAAGCATCTCTTTTGGGAACTGAGTCGGAAGACAGTGGGAAAAAGAGATGGAAGATGGTTGAAGGACAAGGCTGGGGAGTCGACATTGCCTTGTGGCGGGCTCATGTCTGAAAACCTACCTGATTAAAATTATTGGGAAATGCTAAGAAAGCCACTTTTACATTCCTTCCTAGAGACACTTGTTGGGCCCCATATCCCACGCATGGGGTGACCAATACCATCATGGGATCAATGTCGTGTGGGTTGCTTTTTTAACTTTCTATAAAATCAACGGTCTTGATTTCACATACATGGCTCCACTAATTTCCTTTTTGCCATCGAACTATTGGTAATTCATCAAATAAAGAAGTTGGAGTAAAAGCACAATTCTGTAATTTTGGAACAATTTAAAGCTATCAAGATTTCCCCCATTGGAAAAATTATATATAGGAATGCTAAACTCAGGGGCACCCTTGCATAGATAAGATGTAAGAGCGTCCCCATTGGTTAAACTTGATAGTCTCCAAAGTGCATTTGATGGGGGGCACCCTTTCATCTTTTTTATGCAAAGGCGCCCTTGAGTTTAGCATTCCTCATTATTATATACGCAAAGGTGCAAAGGTACAACAGAAAAGAAAATAATCAAATCAAGATCAAAGTACTAGATGAATTAGATAGATAACTTCTTAATGGGAATTGATTTTTCCAACCATTTTTTTGTCTTCCCCTGATAATGACTTCGTTTTCAGGAAAACAAACATACAAAAGGGACCAAAATGTAGTCATTTCTTAGGAAAAGACAGAGAAATGGCGGTGGAAATATCATCTCCCCCCCTCTCTCTCTCTCTAGGTTACAAACTTACTATAACTCAAGCATCGGCATGGAAATTTCTAAGCACATGGCACTACACATAGTATACTGTAGGTTTATTTGGCCGACTATATAGGAAAAGATCGACAAGGTATTCCCCCCACTACTTAAAAAAAATAAAGATACAGAGAAAGAAGACAGGAAAGGCAAGAAAACTAAAGCAATAATAAAGGTCCTTGGCCTTTTTTGCTTACGCAAGGGAATCCGCTTTATTCGTTGAACGCCACCAACAAGGACATTTCAACCACAGCTTCCATTCCCTTTGTTTTTTCATCTGTCTCTCTACCTCCTTTGTAGAAAGACAAGAGTCAGAGTCGTCTGAGAGTAAATAAAAATAGAGGCAATATGTTTGGCTCTGTACAGTTGTCACACTCATTAAGGTTGTTAAATGGATTAGAAGTAGTCTCCATCTGTTTTCCTTTCACAAATTAAAAAAAACAAACGTAAAAGTTATTGAATTGATGATTTGAAGATAAGAAAACGGGTGATTAGTGAATGGGGCTAATCATTGCATGTCAACCGTTAGATGGCACAAATTAATCATCACAGACTCAAATGAAAGGATTCTTCCAATTCAAGTCATAGTCATCAGCCAGCCAGCAGCCCTTTTTGACCCTTTCACACCCCCTTCACGCTTAATACATGCATGTACATGTTTGATTTCAATATTCAATAGGGACGTGATATATTCAACCCCTTTTATTCCCCGTTTATCCCCTTGTAGTGTAAAAAGGTACACATAAATAGACTAGAGTGGGCTGTCACAGGCAAGAAAAAGGGACGACTATATTGTTTCCCTATTCAATATTCAATAATCCACATAAGTTCAATACAAAACGGCCCAAATTCTCATTTGCTTGTCTCTCACATGCACCCCTAACGTTTCGTTCTTCCCCTTCCCCCTTCTTCTTCTTCCGGTCATTTCACCGGAAAATGGCCACCAAATTCTGGCAATTGATCTACACCCTCTTCCTACTATCCACTTTCATGAATTTTCCGACTGCCGCAGTGTTGGAGACAAGGAGTACCGATCAAATTCAATACGGTTCGCCCCCTCCACCCGCAGAATGCCCATACCCTTGTCTACCACCACCCACGTCCACCGTAAATTGCCCGCCTCCACCTTCTCCGGCATTGCCGCCGCCGCCACCGCCGCCACCGCCTTCGAGTCCTGGATCTTACTACCCTCCATATAGTCCTGGCACCGGATATTACACTCCACCTTACTTTCCATTCCCTCCACCATACGTTATTACCATTGCCCCTCCCCCTCCTAACCCAATTTTACCTTATTTTCCTTTTTATTACAGGAATCCTCCTCCCTCGCCGTCCCTTTCTTCGACAACCAGTCCTAGTGGAGCTCTGTTCGTGGTTCTGCACTTGATTTTGTTAGCTTTTTTCTAAGTGAGCTTAAGTTTTTCATTGTTTTTTTTATGTGTCCATTAGTTTAATTATGAATCTGGAATTGTAAAAATTCTCGACTAATTTTAATTTTTCATGGTAGGGAGAGGTATGGGATGCTGTACTTCTTGTTTTTTTTTACTTATTTTTGTGAAGCAGATGATTGAAAGATGTATGTGAAAAAAAGGGTTAGAAATTGGATGAAATGAAAGAAAAAAAAGGTTAGAAAGAGATTGGTGGGGAAAGAAAAGGACGTGAATGGATGGTACATTCCTTCTTGTTCTCATCTTAATTACTTGATTAGGATTGAATTATATATTTCGGTTCCGTTACTATCCATTATTTATTAAAGAGAAATTATATGGTGGCCGACCGTGTAATTTACAAGGGCAGATGTCAAAATTCTACCCCTTAATTTTTTGATGAAGTGGAAAGTCAAAAAAGGAGTTGGACTTGATAAAAAAAAATCAAGGGGCAGAGTTTTTGACACTCTGCCCTTGTAAATCTCACGGTCGGCCACCATATAAATTCTCTTTATTAAAATAGGCTAATTACATGAACATTTCTCGTGTATGGCATAAATTAAAACACAAGTCCAACTTCACTTGCCTAACGTTAAGATACACTTGGAATTACGAAAATACCCTATAACGGAAAGACAAGTGTATGACTATGATGTTCTTTCCATTTGTTTCCCAAATTAGGGTATGGCATCACCATCACAGATTCCAATGGACGAATTGTCCAAACCCTCAATTCGGCAGAAGATCACATTCAGGATCAATCCTCAGATCAATTTTCGGCCCCAATTGTGGCTTTGTATGTGTTAGTTGAGACTGCTGATGTTGGAGAGTATCATGAGGCATTGAGGCGACATGTCTACGTGGTAAATGTGGGACCCAAAATCGGTTGCTAGTAAAAACACTAACTCATCTGTCATTTTAGCATTCTTCTGTAAAATTACTTACTGATAATGTGTTTTTTTTTTTGAAATGGTACTCACTGATAAAGTTGATAGTTTCAAAGGCCCAGAACTTTCATGAAACAAATTAAACTCCTACAGCTTTCATGACTTGTAATTAACTTGGAACATCAAAGATAGGCACAATTGAAATTGTTTCCAATATTAGATAGGAGAAATAATACACAGATGATTCGCTCATTATTGGGTCCATTGATCGGACCACGATCGTCTGGGTCGCCTTATGTAGTCTACAAGATCAGCAGTCTTAAACCATCATTACACTCAAGATTCGCTTTTATTATTGGAAACTCTCAAGAAGTAGCTAGGAGAGTCATCTCTGTATATATTGAAGAGTTCTAGACTGAAGGGAGCCCTTGCAAAAAAGAGGTGAAAGGGATCCCCCATTGGCTGCACATCACCATCATGCATTAATAATGGCTGGAAAGCCAAACATGATGCGACCTTTTACCTTTTTTTACAAGGTGAGAGTCATCTCTTTTTTACAAGAGCTCCCTTCAGTTCAGTTTAGACTGCAAAAAAGAGGTGAAAGGGATCCCCATTGGCGCACATCACCGTCATGCATTAATAATGGCTGGAAAGCCAAACATGATGCGACCTTTTACCTTTTTTTACAAGGTGAGAGTCATCTCTTTTTTACAAGGGCTCCCTTCAGTTCAGTTTAGACTTCATCGTATATATTATATAGAAAGAAGGGAAATAATTTATGTGGCCCCTTGTTTTGATAATGGCACCATTATTAAAAGTTAAAACAATGGAATTCCAATATCATTTTTCCAAATCAAAGAAAGAGCCGAAGGGGCAGTTTCATTGATTTGAGGAATGATAGAAGCAAGGGTGCCTTGCATAAAGAGCCGGAAAATGGCCCTTGATTGGATCCACTTCATTTTTTATAATCTTTTAAAATCGGTTGAGAAAGTAAAATCAGTTGCACTTGATAACGTGTATCCAATTAAGGGCCCTTTTCCGGCTCTGTATGAAAGAGCGCCCTTGCATCTATCATTCCTCCATTGATTTTCACTGCCATTTTGCCGTCCATGTCCTTTTCTTTGTAGTGGCCCGCATCATGCAAGGTAGGAATAGGACATGGAACCACTTGCCCCACTACAAATCGTTTTCACTTCAGTATTCCTCCAAACAAAACCAACCATGGAATTCTATTTCGCCTCTAATCCCCATGATTCCTTTTAATTTAATTTTAAGACCATCGTAACTTTCACCAATAATCAATCAGAGGCAAAAGGACCCCTTCAGTAGCATTCGTAGGTGCCACGGTGGGGGAGAGAGATGAAAAGTTGGCATGTTACAAAAATACCCCTCATGAATAGACATAAATGAACAGGAAAAAAATGAGGGCAGTTTTGTACATTAGCGCCTCCATTATAGGACACCCCATGGGACTGTGTTTCTACATTTGGGCCATGATAGGAAATAGAGAAATGATATAATGAAGGGCGCCCTTGCAAAAACCAGCTTCAAGGACCCTGCCATTGGTCAGTTTCAGCAAAGTGCATTTATGATGGCGTTCAAAAATGTTGATTGTGCAAAACAAAACCGAAACGGCTTTGACTTTGCTGAAACTGACCAATGGGGTGCCCTTGAAGCTGGTTTTTGCAAGGGTCTTTATTCTATCATTCCTCTAAGAAATAATTTAAGATCAAGGAATATGGATCCAATGGACATGATTTAGATCAAGTTGTTCCACCCAAATCCTCCATTACCATTCGGATCCTTTGTCCATCTGACTGTCAGGGTCCATTGACACCCCAAGTGAGACATTGTATTGTAGGGTGAAGTTTTAGAGAAAAGGTAGATAGAGGGGGGAGGCATGGTGGGGCTGGGATTGCATTTTGAAAACTTAGGACATGTTTGTTTCAGATTATGACAACCGATTGCAAGCCCTAAACCTATTATTGGACTCAAATTTAAAGGTAATTTTGAGCTTGATAATAGGTTTGGGGCTCACAATCGGTTGTCATAATCTCAAACAAAGGGGCCTTAGGGTGAAATCTATCCTGAAAGAAAGATTTTAGGATTATGTTGAAATATTAGGTATTGTAGGATGAAGTTTTAGAGACGAGGTGGTGAGAGAGGCGCATAGTGGGTCTGGGATTACATTTTGAAAAAGATAAATATTAGGATAGATTTTAAGATTATGATGAAAACATAGCTTTTTTACTCCTCCGACCGCCGCCGCCACCACCACACACATACACGCAAAGATTAAAAAAAAAGAAAAGAAAAAAAGAAAAGAAAAAAGGCCCTTCACTTTATATATTAGAACATAATCCTACGAGGGGGTGAAAAAATCATCTCCCATTTTCAAAATTGCAAGTTAATGAGATGTCAAGGTATGCTTTATTTTAAGTACCCTCAATTTCATTTACATGAAGCTATACAATACTTTCGTAACTGTTAGAGTATGATACATCTCAGCCGTTGGATCATGAGTAGTTAGTTTAGATTAGGCAGCCATTCTGGATTAGGCTTATCTCTTCATAATGTTGATTTGATCTTATCTTCTTATCTGTCTTGTTTATCTCTTAAGTGCTTTATATAAGCACACATTGAGATCATTGTAATTAACTGAGATTTAATCAAATCCATTACTCTTTATGGTATCAGAGCGGGTCGATCCGACCCGGGCCTGACACTGGTTACAACCCATCCAGTTCTGTTCACCGGCGGACGGTGGATGTAGCCATCCGCTGGACCGCCTGGCCAAAATCTCTTTTTCTTCTCTGCTTTCTCCCCAATGCTTATTCTCAAACCATTAGGCCATCTTCCTTCCCTCTAAACCATTTGTTCAACAAGAGATGAGAAGAAATCCATCTCCCCACTCTTCTGCTTGATTCCATCTCCTCTGGTTGTTCTTTTGCTACACTCAGGATCCGCCGCCCTTCCGATCAATCTCAGAACGTCGGTTTTCACAGCATCCTAAGGCTGAACCCCAATCGCTTCCGTGAAGAGAATTGCTGGTTTTGGCTCAGAACATATCATTTTATGGTTGAAGGTGAAAAGATTTAAAAAAAAAAAAAGAAGTTTTAGAAGCAAGAGATGAAATGATGAATGGTATTACATCAATGACACATGGCATGGGAGAATGCATTTTGCCTGTCGATCTTTCTCTCTCTGCATTCGTAGGTGCATTTCAGTTCGGGAACAGCATTTGAGCAAGAAGGTTGAAAAAAGCACCCCTCCTTTTTATCTTTACAATAGTCTTGTTTACATAGAGGATGTTATTTCTATTGAAAAATTGATGCAAAAGCCAAGGTTTAGAGAAAAGTAATATATTGAACTCTTACCTCCTATGGCAAAGTCATTTATAAATAACACTTTCTTCTTAAACAAATGGTTCTTTGTTGAAAGGGATATTTCTCTAAAGGCATGTTCAAGCATAATAGATTTTGGGGATTGATATTTCCCTCCCTCTGACAGATAAAATCCCCCCCTTTAACGTTATCCGTTAAGTTTTAAAGGCAAAGAAAAACGTTAAAAGGGGTGCATTTATCCTCAAGCAGTGAATCATTCTCACAGAAACCGTTTAAGGGGGGATTTTATCCCTTTAAATGGGGGGGGGGAGGAGGGAATATCATTTCCCTAGATTTTATGTTTATGTGTTTGATTAGCTTTCACGGGTTAAAAAGAACACATTATTGTGCACGTCGAAAGTAAGATATCACTAATATTTCCGATGAATAATGATAATCGTAAGACATTTCATAATCTAATTAGTGAGATCAATCATATTATTAATTAGATATATTCATCATATCTGTTTTACTCCCTCTCTTCATTATTTTTCCACCATTTTGGTAAGACAATTCTATATCTGCTGCCCTGGATGGGAATTCAGAAGAGAAACCAACATTTTTTTAAGTGTTATAGTAAACAAAAATGGATTTTGTCTCTAATATGACAATACTAAACCAACATGAGGGCATATTTCTTGAGAAGTCAGAACTGCATGGAATCAAAGATAATCTTGTAGTCATGATAACTAAGGAAAATGTCATCTACGATGAAGATGCTTGGTGGATTGACTCACTCTACGGTCAAGATGCATGGAAACAAAGATAATCTTACAGTCATGATAACTAAGGAAAATATCCTCTGCGATGAATATGCTTGGTGGATTGACTCACGTGTAATGAGATACGTTTGCACCGAGAAGAAGCTAGTAGCAGCACAGTTTTCATAAGAATGCATTTCACTTTAGTTTGCAGAGGAGTTTTCGCCCTTTTTATTTTTATTTTTATGTGCGTATGGATTTGATTCTAGTAATTCTCGTTCTCCCGTTTTCTCCCTTTTCATTTGCTCTTCCAACAGGAGAATGGGAATTGTTGCCAAAGAGGTCCTCAAATAAACATCCCTGAATCTAGTGTTTATCTTCAAGGCTCTGTTTCTAGGAATTAGACCTAAGATGATTTCAAATAAAAAAATTCAATCAATTTAATTTGTTGGAGTATGTTCGCAAGAATGAAACTCAAAGGAATTGGCGAGGCCCGCCCACATGAGCGATGGAGCATGTGGTTTAATTAAATGCAAAGCAAAGAAGCTTACTAGATTTGAGATCCCAATACAAGAACTATTCATAAATTCACAATATTTAATACTCAATAGTTCCAATTGGGCCTGGATTTTTTTTATTTTGTGTCAATGTATAAAACAAGTTTTATTCTTGTTTTGAGTGAAAAATGGATGTAACATTTGTTTTATGCGCATTGATAAGTGAAAAATAGGCATAAAATTTGTTTTACACCCCGGCTCATAAGGTCTACAAATGCGCTTCAAACACGCAGGGCGCTTCAAACACGCAGGCACATATTTATTCTAATCATAGCCTCATAGGGGCGTGTTTTGAATGGTGTTCAACCCGAAAACAGCAGTTCTCCGAAGATTAAGAAACAAAAGAAATAACAAACAGGACTAGACCTTATGGGCCAAGCCCAACATATATATAATTTAGTCAGTCTAAAAACAAGTTGGGCTCATAGGCCTTTAGCTGATTATGATGGCAAACCAAATTTTAAAGCCCATTGGGCTACCCAGCCCATTAACAGCACAAGAAACGAACCTACCACAAAAAATGGAACTGACCTTACTAGAAACTACCAAAATGCCACTGGTGCAGCAGTTACATGGAATAGAGAAAGGAAACCCTAGATCATGCAAATGACCGAAATGCCCCAACAGACAAACCAATAACTCAACGCACTAAACAAAGGAAAGGAAGCAGTTTTCAAGCTCAACTTTACAGACACAAAAAGTAAAGCCTCTCTTTCTTATTTACACTTTTCTGCAACCAAGAAAAAAACAAACTAGAAATGCTTAAATCAGCAATTTCTCAGCCAAGTTATCCTACTTTTCATTGCCAAGGAACAAAAGTATTAAAATAAATTAAAGAAAGGGAATTTCAGGAGTGAACAAACAGCCCACAAGACAAAGCCATTAACAGAACTGCAGCCTCTGCTTCTTCTTTCCCAGCAAATTTCCTTTCTAAAAGGAATAAAACCCTCTCTTGCCTTTCTTTCTTTTTCATCAAAATATCCCTTCCAACTTCAACATAATCAAAACCTCTTTTCCTACTCTTTCTGTACCTTATCCCACAAGCATTACACAGTGACTGCAAAAGGAAATAAGTATGAATAACTTAATTTTAGAATTAATAAAGTGTGAATCCAAAATCAACCCATTATCAGAATCAACTTATAATATTGAGAAAAGAATGTCAAAAATTTATTAGGGATGTTGATCCATGGGTAATAGAATCTGAAGCCTAATGTTACAATGCACAAGTAGAGAATATTAACCCAAAACAGTATTAGATTGCACTTTTTCTAGAAACATTAAGAATGAGAGGGACAGTTGATCAAACTGGATCAGTGAAATCACTTGGAAAAAAATAATCACTACAATAAAATTATAAACTAAGCCAGATAGGAGAAATTAAAGCAAACCATGATTAGATGATCATATCAGTTCATTAAAAGGATTTGAACATATGGAATGTCAGTGAACATGGACAGGTGAAACAAAAAAATAAAAACTGTAATTTCTCTAAATATAATTCCTACCCATTATCAGACATTTACTTACAAGAATTTTAAGAATTATTAGCTTCCAAAACCACTAAGAGTATGGGTCATTGAAATCACTAAACCCTATAACAAAAAATACTACTAAAATTAAAACAAACAGTCACAAATGATATGGAAAAAATAATGTAATTAAGAATCGAAACAAATATACATACTTTTGGCCCAGCTGGGCCATTTCTCCATAGAGGGGTTTTGGAGGTTTTGCAATCTGAACACACCCTTGAAATAGTTTGATCATCTTCACACAACCTAGCTTGAGGTTTTTCTGATGTGGGTTTTTCATTTCTCCCGCCCTTATTGAGGATTTGATTCCCTTGTTCATCTTTTTTGGCACCAAGTTTTGTTGGCTTCTTTACATCTTTGGGTTGAGGATGCTCTTCAAGTTGATGTTGATGTTGATGTCGATGTCGATCAGGGGCATGGGGGTCATGATGATGATGGTGATGGTCATCATGGTATTGATGATGATTGTAATGATGATGAGAATCCCAGACTGGAGAAATATCTGTTGATGGAGAAAACATGGATTCGAGAGAGAGAGAGAGAGAGAGAGAGAGAGAGAGAGAGAGAGGTCTTACTGTGGCTTTCTTTGCAAGAAAGGTTGGTATTTATTAGAGGAGAGGGGTCTATACGATCGTTGGGTTTATGTTCATAAGTATTAATTGATTTGCTTTGGGGATGATTAAGCCAATATTTAATTAGGTATTAGCAGGGACGAATGGCCACTAATTTTGGTTCTCGTATTAGCACGGAAGACGAAAAGAAAGTGGCGAGAATTTTCAAAATATTCTGAGATCTCTACATATTCATGACGTGATACTGTCAAGCTCATGGAAATGTATGAAGTTTCAATCAGACGCCTTTTTATTGACCCAATGACTTTGAATCTTGTAATGAAAATTGGGGCCCACTGAAATACCTCCAATGACAGTGCGTCTATAATATTTTCCATCCTTTCGCCCCTTCTTGTCACTGTGATACTACTCATCTTCCATCCTTTCGTTCATGTGGACCTCACTATGCCTTTTTGGCACACGTGCGATGTGGAGAACGTATGTTTTTCATGGGTGTACTAGGCAAGCTTATGCTAATTCTCGTTGTTAGTTTACTCTATTTTAATTTACTCATAAAAACAATGGGGTCAGCCATGCCACATGTATAGACATGGCAAGTGATCTAGTCCGTTAATCTGGTCTATGTCATGACTTAAAATCCAATCGTGCAAGTCCCATCACTGTGATTAGATGATCTAGGCAATTGATCTAAAGGCCCGTCGTCCCTTTTGGGTTTTCATCTAATAGATAGATGTGTTGTCATTATACTCACAGCAAGCTCTATTCCATTGGATCAACGGTTCTGATCATCCGATGTGGAGAATTGGCCTTATATATAAATTGTTGCGAGAAATTGAATATTCATCTAGGGGAATTGGGGGACAAAAATTTATGGATAGTGATGGGAAAAAAACATTAGTTCATTATTTAATGAGCTCTAGTACTATTCCAAACGTGGGAAAGATGTGTGAACTGTGATGCCTCTTTCTCACTTGAAAAAGAAAAAGATTTTTTGTTGGAAAGATGTGTGAATTGTGATGCCCTCTTTCTCCCTTGAAAAAGATAAAGAATTTTTGTTTTGAGCATTTCTACTGCGGGTATCGCCACCCATCAAAATTTTGGTACTTCCATCCATGGTTTTAAATTTCGTTCGGATTTCGGTGGAGACCGACACTGAAATTGACCAAAACCGAAACCGTCATTTATTTAGGTCGAAATTTCGGTTTTTTGACCAAAAATAACTGTTTTTTTAATATTAATTTAATATTTTACCGAAATTTCGACTGAAATTCCTTGGTCTGAAACCGGTACCGAAACCGAAATTTTAAACCTTGCTTCCATCCATGTGAAAAATATAGTCGGCAAGTGACCTAATTTTTAAGGTGGAGAAATTAGAGGAAAACAAAGCTCATAAAGAGAGAAATGACGTTTCACCTTTTCATTTATGCAGAGGGAGTCCTCTTTTGGTGCTTTAACCTTTCTGTGTATTTATAAAATATTTTTATAGCTCGCTGCTCGTACAGCAGTTAATATTATCTTAGGGAAATGATATCTAAGCGAAGGTATTTCGATGAAAGGTCTTTAAACCTTTTAAATACTACACGACAAACAAGATATCATGTTTAAGCAGATATCATTTCCTTTTTTTATCTTTATAGTAGGGAAGGCATTATTCCTAGGGTACTGATATTGGCACTGCCCATGTTTTAATAATTGCACATCATTATTGGTCCATCGCAGAAGGCATTTCAATATGAACAACCGAACAAGTGGTATATGCGGGGCGCCCCCTCAGTTTAGCATTCCTCTTTGCAAAATGACAAAAATTAATATTGAAGCATCCTCGTTCCTCTAAGAAGGTGGGCAATTTTGTAATTTTAGTAAAAAGGAATGGACATATAAAAAAACGAACAAAGCTTTGAAAGCAGAAATGTGGATGCAGGGGAAAGAAGGGTGGCAGCATAACATTTAATTGAAAGGCATTGTCAGAACCCCCCCCCCCCCCCCCCCTCCCCCCCATTTAATGCCTTCCCCACTCTCTCTCTCTCTCTCTCTCTCTCCAAACGAGTCTATTTTATTATTAGAGGAAGGACCAATTACCAATGGGGGACAAATATTAGGCAGAATTATCAACTGGACCCAGGCTTTTCAGAAATTACCAATGGGGGACAAAATCTGTCTTGTTAGTAAAAGCTGGACGAAAATACCCTTTGGCATATAAAACACGTTTTGACTTTGAAAGGGGGTTTTCAAGTCTCTACGATTGGGGTTATTAGGTATCAAGATGGGGTTACCAATTTCAGAATGGGCTTATCAAGTCCCTGAAAATTGGCCGAGAGTTCTGGAGTTTTGGAAAAGGGTTTTCAAGTCTTTAGGAATGGGGTTATCTAGTATAAAAAATGGGGTTACTAATTTCCGAATGGGGTGATCAAGTCCTTGAAAATTGGCCAAGGATACTAGAGTTTTGGAAGGGGGTTTTCAAGTCTCTGGGATTGGGGTTATCTAGTATAAAAATGGGGTTACCAATTTCTGAATGGGCTTATCAAGTCCTTGAAAATTGGCCGAGGGTACTGGAGTTTTGGAATGGGGTTTTCAAATCTCTAGGATCGGGGTTATCAAGTATCAAAATGGGGTTACCAATTTTCGAATGGGCATATCAAGTCCCTAAAAATTGGCAGAGGGCACTAGAGTTTTGGAAAAGGGTTTTCAAGGGACTTGATAGGCCTATTCTGAAATTGGTAACCCCATTTTGATACCTAATAACCCCAATCGTAGAGACTTGAAAACCCCCTTCCAAAGTCAAAACGTGTTTTATATGCCAAAGGGTATTTTCGTCCAGCTTTTACTGACAAGACAGATTTTGTCCCCCATTGGTAATTTCTGAAAAGCCTGGGTCCAATTGATAATTCTGCCTAATGTTTGTCCCCATTGGTAATTGGTCCTTAGAGGAATGATAGGGAGGGAAGTAAATAAGAGAGAAATAGATTGATAAATGAATATTTCCTTTCTACTTTCTTTAATTCAAGACATGTATGCGGCAAATCTTCGACACTCTTCCTTTTTACTTTCTCTCACTTCCATTTGTCTTGTATGCCAATATTTTATGACACAAATATCGGACGAGACTTTGGTCGGATGGATGTCCCTCACATACCCCACACGTACCTACACCAAATTCCTATTTTTAAATTGGTTACACCTGATGGAGGGTTAGGATTGTCTGCTATGTGTGGGCACAATACATTGGACGATCGTTTGGTTATTACACCCCGATAAATATTAGTATTACCACCCTTTGGATTCCAATTATATTAAGGGAAGTGATATATATATATATATCTGCTCCTTTTGATTACTTCGGACACCCCCAGCAGCAGTGTATCAGTATTCAGTGTACTTCACTGCTGGCTGGGGGTGTCCCAAGTAATCAAAAGGGACAGATATATCACTTCAATTTTAATAATTGTATCAAATTTTTTGTACTACATCTTCCCGCTACGGCGCTACCCTTCACCTTGTCTTTTATGACTTAAACTGATATGTCAGAGGCAATTTACAGTACAATTCTCTAACTCTCACAAGCCAATTAAATAAGAAAAGACAAGGTGAATTCGTTTTGTTACCAAAACATTGCAGTGCCAATCTCGGTAGCCATTTTATATGACCCAATATTTTAACTATATGTTGGCCGTATATAATTGCCACTCATATGGGTCATATGGGACCCACACGAATTACATGAGCAGATGTAAGTAGGACCCATTGCATTGCACAAATTCACAAAACATACAGATGTAAGTGGGCCCCACTGTATTGCACTAAACTTACTATTGCAGTATCTGCACTTCCAGATTTTAATAGTGGCACTACTACTCTCTTTTTTACACAATTTTGAGCACTAATCTCTCACCTGCTCATCAATTGATTAGTGCAATTATCAATATGGTAGTGCCGATATCAATCCGCATATATTACAAAAATTTTAAAACACGACGAAATAGGGGACCAGATTCGCTAGCCTAATATGGTCTATATGACCTAAACAGTGGTGGTGACACCAACCATGTACAATTTCCTTTTGAATGTCACGCCCCTACTCTTGTTGGAATTTACGCCATTGCCCACAAAAAAGCTCAACGGATTTTAAGGATTAATCGGTTTTTCGCTTCATTAACTTTTAAATGACTTTAGAAATAGATAAGGTTATTTTAGTCATTAGAGTCGACAACCCTGAAAACGTGGAGTGGTGGGTTCGTTGGGAGGTGGCTTTTGTTTGTTTGTTTGTTTGTGGTGGTACTGTATGAAAACTGGTGAGCGACAAATGGAAAATTAGTCACAGAGATTCCTATTGCCTATTCCTTTCCTTTGTCTCTTACTCGAAGGTGGCGTAGTACCACTCTGCTTTGTTGAGACAGTTCGGTCAGGATTAACGGTGACGATCAGTTTATGGAGGCATGTGCGTGCTATCAAGACCCTTCATCTTCGATTACATAACCAGGCTAATCGACCCAGATGGTCTAATGGATCTAAAGGTTCCGAATGTTGATTTTAGATCTATTTTCTGGCTGCTGAATAGAAGATATGAAGCAGGTAAGAAAGCAAAGCTTAGGATGCAACACCTACTGCTAAACGACCCATCTCCTTCATATTTCCGTAGTTTGAAGCTAAATATGAGGTGCATTTTTCATATGTTATAAAATAACATAACATTAAAGGTAGCTCCCACTATTCTCTAAGCTCTCACTAAAATATGAAGGGTAGTTTTTGTATGTTAGAAAGAAAAAAAAACCCTATGGTTTGACGTGAACAGGCACCACCTTCATATGTAGTATGGCCTAGGATATTCTGATGAACGGTCCAAATCGAAATGGATCATAGCCCAGAATATTCTCAACGTAAGCATGTGGTAAGAGAAATAAGAAATGAAGATGAGATAGAAGGCATGGTCCTAACCATGTGGTGAGTCACTACCATCAAAGATGTAGTATAAGAGCTCTTTAGTTTCTCCTTCCTCATACGTGGGACCAGAATTGGAACAGTTGAGTGAGTCCAATTTGGGGGTAGGTGTGGTGTTTATCTTCTTGTGCCCTCACCTGATCTCACTACATCGCAACTAAAGGGCATGGTTGGGATCCTATTTGGTGAAAAAAAGAAGACTAACAAGCATGAGATTGTGCCACTTAGAGGAACGATCCGGAGATAAAAGGCTACTACAGCATGAAGAGACATGAGCAGGTTAATCATAATGCGTTTAACTGGTAAGCAACCAATAGTCTATTAGAACTTCGGTCCCACTATAATTGGATACTAACTGACCTTCATCAAATATGGCATCTTTAGGCGCCCACCCAAAAAGCTAAATACAATTAGAGGGTATAGGTTAAAACCGGGATCATGAAGGTCAGCTCACCAAGGAACCACAGAATCAATGGACATTGGTACACATGTAACCTGTGTGGGACCTAAGGTTCGCCATTAAGAAAATATCTTAGCAATAATCATTTGGATAGTGACCTCATACATTCACGATAAGTTTGCACTGTGAGAATCACTCAAGAATCAGCATCTCATTCCGATTCCACAGCGATCGGTTTAAAAAATATGAATAAATCAGATGAAAGAATTGACACCGGGTAAGAAATAAAGGGAGGAGAAAATGTTATTTTCCAGCCCATGAGGTGGTATTCTGAGGTTAAATGAAATTTTGGAAATTTTTATTTAATTTATTTATTTTTGAATGGCTTAATTATTTTTTTTCCATTCAATTTTCAAGGGAATCAGAATAAGATGCCAATTCCGATTCCTAATCCTGGTAATATACCTTCTGGGCGTGCCCAACTCTACCGTAATCTGCAGGAAAAAAAATTAGAGGCAACGAACATAGCAAGTTCCATTTTCCTGTTTATATAAAGAGAGGAGTGAGGACAGAAAAACAAAGGGTATTAAGGGCAGCTCCCTCATCACCACTACTATGCCACCATTTTGGTACACAAATGTCCTCACACAAGACAAAGCTAGAAATTAATGTCCAAATAGAGTTCCATTGTGAAATGAAGTTCTTAGAAACCAATCTTCATGTTCTTTCAGCTGATAATCCTAAGCTTTAAATACTGCTACAACATATTGCCTAGATGCAATCCACTCAGCTCAAAATGACTAGAGAAATATGTCTTTCCCCGCTTTAGTCTAAAATATTACTTCCCTCTATGCATCAAAAGGTCTCGACAATCTAATCTCGGGTACTACCGACAACCATCTTTTGCTCCAATTTCTTCACCTTTCTGAAATAATTAGGCAATTTACAACATGTAAATATCGGTCTAATATCGCTTGTACAGGGATGCTCTCATCTTCCTGTAAAAGTATATGCCACATTTTATGCACAAAGGATCTTGGAGACTCCACAAACCCATCTCAGTGCCAAATTAGACCCTCTTATCTGGTGGGATCCTCAACACAGAATTTCGCTTCAAAACACTTTTTGCACATTAGCATCAGGCAGCAGCGCAATCCAAAGCTTTGATCGTTCTCCGGCGCCATGTGGCAGTATCGGGATCAAATTTCAGGTCCCAAGTAGGCCAATAGTGTAGATCCTGCTTCAATGTCATTACTCGAGGCTTCCCGTTCAGATGGACTGTTCTTACACGGACAAATTCTCCATGCTCCAATTCCTGTTTATTTAATAAAATTGTATGAAGGAAAAAAAATCTCAATCTATAAAGGCAGAGGCAAGTCCACAAACTGAAATGGCATCATTAACTAATAAGAAGACGATAAGCAGACGCACCAAGAGGCAAAATCATCATGGTTGCTTTAATGTGCAAGTGGGACTGTTATTCCACTGCTCATCAAAGCAACCTGGACTTATGGCCAGAAAACAATGGTCATCGTTGCTTTAATGTGCAAGTGGGTGAACTGTTACTCCACTGCTCATCAAAGCAACCTGGACTTATGGCCAGAAAACAATGGTCATCCCATTGTTGGGTCCTGGTTTTGCATCCCCCCTAGCATATCCCTAACTCATTACAACTAATGTGAAAATCAGGCCCACGTATAGTACACCTCGGTCACAGTTCCATAAATCTCAGGGCAAAATAGGCTCAAAGTATAAACAACATTCCATAATTTAACACTGACAAGAGTTTTAAGTGGCAGCTTTAGGGCATTGCCACTTTGCAAATGTTAGATGAAGCGTTGTAATTACATACCTCGTTAAGGGTATTTCTGACATTGTACATGTAACCTAGTTGCACACATATTACATGTTATGAGAGCGAGAGCTATTCAACTCTCTCCTCTCTTTCTCTCTACCACTTCTCTTCTTCTCCTTTCTTTATTCTTCTTCTTTCTAATGGAGCTTTGAATATGGCGAACATGGTATCAGAGCTATAAAGGTTCTAATTGGTTTTGAAGAAGTGAAAAATTAAAATAATTAAAAAAAAAACAAAAACCCAACTAGGGTTTTCCGGTTTAGTGTAGCCGCCGCTCCCTCCCCTCACAATCCAAAAACCCTAGCCAGTCCGCCCTTCGTCGCGCCAACAACAACCCCTCCCCCCCCCAAAAAAAAAAAAAAAAAACCCCATCCCATAAAAAATAAAAATAAAACCCTAGTAACAAGCTAAGAGAAGATATGGAAGAAGTAACGGAAGGGGAGGAAGCCATAAGACAAGATTAAGATTTTTTAACATAGAGAATGATTGTTAAAGATGAGTGTAGGGGCAGAGACCGAAAACAATTTGGGTAGAAAGAGTGAGGAAAGACTTGATAGCTAGGAACATAACAGAGAACATGACCTTGGATAGGATAAAATGGAAGAAAATGATCCACGTAGAAGAACCCAACTAGAGCCAGGATTAGAGTCGAATAGATTCCTTTCACGTTCTTCATGAAATTTTTCTAAAGGATTCATTTAGCCGACCCCAACTAGTTTGGGACAAAGGCTTTGTTGAGTTGAGTTGAGTTGAGTTGAGAGAATGATTTAGGTCTTATGAATGGTAGGGGGGGGGGGGGATTTTTTGAGCCTTCAAGAAGGTAGATTGAGAGGTGAGGGTTTCAATGAAATGGGAAAGGACAAGGATCTAGAGTTTGTGGATTGTAAGACTTTTAATGTTTCAAGTGGTCGAGGAGGAGATAGCGTAACAGTTTCCCAAAAGAGGGGATACCAAATTTGGGGTTAACGAAGTCTAGAAGGGGATTTTTAGGGTTTCGAAGATGGTACATGAAATTGATGGAGGAATTAGATGTTTTGGGTGGGAAAAGAATTTGGGTTTTTCGAACAACAAGAATTTTGCTTTAAAGCTACGAATGGAAGAAGATAGGATTTTAGAATTACCAAAGATGAGATATAGATATCAGAGGGTTTTTTTAATAGGAAGAGAGAATATAAGAAAGGCGAATAGAGATGGGAAGATCTCAAGGTGTATTACTTACCTTTCAAATGAAAGAATCACAAATTGTAAATGCACCCTGATCTGACATGTAAAATCAGCAAGCCGAACTTTAAGAGGAAGAAGATGGGAGACATGATTTCGCAAGGTGTATGTTCTCATTGACTAATCAAAACATCTATTACATCACTTGTATACTATTGGCATATAATTACAGAAATAGCTTCAATGACTCATGAATTCATTAACAATACCATCTATTCTTTTATTTACTAATTCTGACCAACTGCCAATAGCATATTCTGACTGCAATTTCATATTTACTTTGTTTCTCAGGTTGATCGCCACCCTTCTACATTTATACAAAATATTATGCGGCATCATAACCTGGTAACTGTTCCCATCTCAAGAGATTTGAAATTCAGATAGCTCAGATACAATTAATGTTTCTCAAGAGAATTCGTGAAACTGAAACAGATAGTCTTAACATAGATACTGAGTTACTGACATGATGACTTATCAGCACAGGCATTGACAATTATGATGTTAGAAAACCCAAATCACTTTTCATTCACATGCCCTGTTCTGTCAGTCCTTGATATTAACACCGATTTTACATTGCCTGGACCATTTTTAAGACTTAGTTCATGTCTTATCAGTAGTTCGGTTTAATGGTTTCTTGTTGAAGTTCAGTTTAGCTAGTTCTCAGTTGAATGTTGAAAGGTCCAATATCCACTTTGTTAATTGTTGATATGCTATCAATGATCATGCTTGTGATTTAAAGATATCATTACTATGAAAGAAACATCAACTCTGTTTAGCTAGTTCTTATTTGAATGTTGAAATGTTCTATTGGGAAAGTTGAATTGTTTCCCACCCCACAGGTTTCCTAGTTGTGGCGGGAAACAAAAGAAGAAAGTTTTTCCAGGTTTTCTAAAAGATTAGGCTTACAAAAGGGGAGAAAACATGTTTCTCTTTGGCGGAGGAGGCTCTTTGTGTGGCTGCTGCAAAGTGGAAACAAGAAAGAGAAGGAAAGAGGAGAGAAGGAGAAAGGGTTTTTTCTCGGGTTCCTCAAGTTTTCTCTTGGGTTTCTCATGTGTATGGTCTTTGTTGAGAGGGCAAGGAAAGGGTTGTGGGTTTGTGTTAATCCATTGTAATCCTCGTATATTTTTTCTTATATGAAGATCTTGTTCTCGCCCATGGATGTAGGAATCTTGGCCGAACCACGTAAAATCTTGGTGTTTATGTTTATCTTTTTACTTTTCCGTTTATTTTTGTACGATCGAATAGATTCGCCTGGTGGATTTTCTCAACGGGTTCAATATATAATTTGTTAATTATTGATTTGTTGCTGCTGCCGCTTATAACTACTACTACTACTATAGATAAGCTCATAAACAATTTTCCGGTTTATATATATATATATATATATATATATATATATATATATATATATATATATATATATATATAGGGTGTGTACCAAAAATCAGGGCCACATCTTTTGGGGGATCCAAAGCATTCATTTGGAAGGCCCTTCCATGGATAGGGTGTGTACCAAAAATCAGCCCTCTAGGACCTAAGGATCATCCTAACCCTGCCCTTTGTGGAGGGGAAAAATGGGCAGAAACATGGACACACAGTGTCTGTCCATTTTCCCCTCCACCTTTGATTGGGTTAGGATGATCCTATAGGGCTGATTTTTAGTACACACCCTATCCATGGAAAGGCCTTCCAAATGAATGCTTTGGATCCCTCCAAAAATGTACCCCCCCCCATGGTTTGTGAGCTCTGCTCAGATAAGCTTATCTGAGCAGCTGCTCACAAACCATTTCCTCATATATCAAAGTAGGTTACAAATAACAATCAGTAAAAAAATTCAAAATGCATAACATATAGGGAATATACCTTTGTCACATTCACAAAGGTTTCAAGATCAGGAGTGAGTTTCCCATTAATTTCAACTATCCACTGCAGAGCGTACAGGCCATACCTATGTACCGGACTCCCATGGCACCATCTGTAAAAGGAAAAGTGTTACAAATTCGAAGTTACGGAATTGAAAGAAAGTATAGAATTATAACTACCAGTAAACGGGTATCTTATCTTTTAAATAATTCTCCAGCTTTTCATCCATACACAATTTCCCAAATTAACTTCAACCTTTAAAAATTTCAAATAAAAGACATTTGCAATGTTGTTTTCAACGGACTGTTTACAGTATCAGGGCCCATTAAACAGTTTGTAAAATGCCTAGAATATTTTAGCCACTTCAGAATATATATATTTATATACATATATATATATATATATATATATATATATATATATATGAGGAAACTGTTGGTGAGCTTAAGCTCACCAAACTTATGGTGAGCTAGCTTGCCCAATCACATGGGTCCCACATTTTGGGGAGTGATCCAAACCATTCATTTGCAAGGCCTTATCATAGATAGGGGGTGTACCAAAAATCAGCTCCATAGGATCATCCTAACCCCTCCATTTGTGGAGGACAAAAATGGGGCAGATTTGTGTCTGTCCATTTTTGTCCTCCACAAATGGAGGGGTTAGTATGATCCTATGGAGCTGATTTTTGGTACACCCCCCATCTATGTAAGGGACTTTCAAATGAATGGTTTGGATCATCCTAACAAAGTGGGCCCCCATATATATATATATATATGGGGAGTGACAAATCGACCCCCTATTTGTCTTTCTCTCTCCTCTCTCTCTAACCCAGAGGAGAGAGAAAGAGACAGGGGGTTGATTTAAGATATTTGGTGGTCGATTTATCACTGCCTCTCTCTCTCTCTCTCTCATATATATATATATATATATATATATATATATATATATATATGAGAAATAAGATTGTACGCTCGACCGTACCTAAAGTTAGGTACGGTAGAGTGCCAAATCACATGGGTCCCACATTTTTGGTGAGCATATAAACCATTCATTTGCAACGCCCCATCATAGATAGGGTGCATACCAAAAATCAGCTCCATAGGATCATCCTAACCCATCCATTTGTGGAGGCCAAAATGGACAGACAGTGTTTGTCCACAAATCTGCCCATTTTGGCCTCTAGTTTTCGAGGGGTTAGGATGATTCAATGGTGCTGATTTTTGGTATGCACCCTATCTATGATGGGGCCTTGCAAATGAATGGTTTAGATGCCCACCAAAAATGGGGGACCCATGTGATTTGGCACTCTACCGTACCTAACTTTAGGTACGGTCGAGCGTACAATCCTTTTCCTCACACACACACATATATATATATATATATATATATATATATATATAGAGGAAAGTGAAGCTACACCACCGGTGTAGCTAACTTAGCTACACCGGCGGCTTAAAGTACAATGGGCCCACATTATTTTGGTGATAGGGTTGGGATGATCCTATGGAGCTGATTTTTGGTGGACACCGTATCTATGTGAGGGCCAATCAAATGAATTCTTTGGATCACCAAAACAATGTGCGCTCATTGTATTTTAAGCCGGCGGTGTAGCTAAGTTAGCTACACCGGTGGTGTAGCTTCACTTTCCTCATATATATATATATATATATATATATATATAAGGAAAACGGTAAATGAGGTAGAGCTCATTTACGCTAAATGAGGTAGAGTCCCACAAAAACATGGGTCCCACATTTTTTTAGGTGATCCAAAGCATTCATTTAGAAGGATTTACATAGATAGGGTGTGTACCAAAAATCAGGTCCATAGGATAATCCTAACCCATCCAAAAATGGAGGGGAAAATGGACAGACACTATAGGGGACAAATGTGCCCATTATTGCCCTCCACTTTTGGAGGGGTTATGATGATCCAATGGACCTGATTTTTGGTACACACCCTATCTATGATTTGGCCTTGCAAATGAATGGTTTGGATAACCACAAAAAATGTGGGATCCATGTGTCACACACACACACACACACACACGTATATATGTATGCATTATTTGCATGTTTTTGTGTGTATACGTGCATGTATCTGTAAGTTTCTGCCTGAGGTACCATGTTCATACCATGTCTGACCCAAAGGAACTGCCAGCAAGAAGAGTCCAACCCAATAATGGCCAATGGAAAACAACTGTCTTTTTTACATGAAAAAAGTGGGTTTCAATAGAAGAATAGCAACAAGCATGAGACAAATCTCTTACCTGGCCACATACACACCGTGCCCTTCTTCTGGAAGAAACCCAAGTGCACGCACTGCAGGGTGAGGATCCTGAACAATACACCCACACCAGTTTACCATCCGTGTAGTCCCGTTGCCATCTCTGATATCGGTGCCCACAAAAAGTTCGATTTCTCGATTCTGCCAGATCATGAAGCTAAGTTACGAAACACAATTCCTCTGGAGAGCTCTTGTTAAGACCTTCACATATAATCCCAGGAGGGAGAGAGAGAGAGAGAGAGAGAGAGAGAGAGAGAGAGAGAGAGAGAGAGAGAGAGAGAGAGAGAGAGAGAGAGAGAGAGAGAGAGAGAGGAATCCATTGTCTCACCTGCCGAAAAATAGTCATATGAAGCTTCTCCTCATTGTCTCCAGATTTATCCAACTCTTGGCAAGCGTATTCTATATCACGGAAGCATGTGATTGGCTCTTTTTTGATTGCTAAGAGCATGTCACCCTGTTCTAATATGGGGTCGGCTTTTGATCCCGCCAAACAACCTTTAACACGTAAGACTTGACGTTTTATAGGATCTTTCTTGGCTAGAGCCTGGAAAAGATAATTTATTCGGTAGCAAGATGTTATCGCAAAAAGATCACAATACGAAGTTACATAATAAATGCTCTCTAGAGTAGAACTAACAAAATTAACCTCAAATTCAGAAACTGACAACAATGATTTGATTTTAGGAACATGTAAAAGTACACTAAACAATTCATTCGAAGCTTTTATGATAGTACCATCTTACTGAATTCTAAAGAACAAAGTCACCAAGTCCTTCACTTCAAACCAAGGGTTTTTCAGTAATGTTACCACATATATTTCAAGTTATTAACAATATTTCTTTTCTGATAATTGGAATGCATTTCTAGCAAGCCACCATTGAAAAGTTATAAATCATAATGAAGACCAAGACTACAACAACAAAAAACGGTCTTTGCAAGCTTGACGATCAATTTAATTACTGGAATGACACATCTTGAACCTCCTCTCGGTTGAAAACTAGATTCACAGATTCATGGCCAAAAAGCAGTCAAAGTTGATAAAACAGTCATGTTCAACTAACATGACTGCTAGATTAGCTGGTCCAGCATGCTTTTTGTTCTTAAAATATTTTGCCCAATTTTTATTAAAGTTTTCTACTGTTTTATTCTATTGGATTTGTCAGACTGGCTGCTTAAGAAAGCAAACTGGGCACTCCAATCCAACAACCCACGCTGACGTTTAGACATTTAATTTGATACAACGCACAAAACCTTAAGGTTGGTAATCAAATACAAATCACTGAATGAGGTTCTCCAATGGATCAGGTACCCGGTACCCAACCACCAAACGCTAATCCTAAACTGGGCACTCAAATCAAACAACCCACGCTGACGTTCAGACATTTAATTTGATACAACGCGCAAAACCTTAAGGTTGGTAATCAAATACAAATCACTGAACGAGGTTCTCCAATGGATCAGGTACCCGGTACCCAACCACCAAACGCTAATCCTAAGGATTTCGGCAGCAAGAATCTTCGGTCAGTTATTCATTGTATCATATTGGTCTCCCTTTCTCGTTGCATAGTGGAAACTGAAGTGAACTAGATTAAATTGATAAATGCATTGTTATTTGATTATCTCATGTCTGTTTTAAATTCTAGTTGATTAATCCTGAGATTTATTAGTTCATTAAATGAATACCGTATTTATATTGTTGCAGATTATGATAGTAATCAATAATTTCATACGCATGTGCGTGTATGGCCATGTCACCGTTTGTAGATTTTTAGGGGTTAGCAAGTCAGACACCTCGTATCGAAACTTGACAAACGAATCTGTCCACAGATCATGATTATATACACTTTCTGTTCTAGCCGTGTCCGACGCTCCATGTCCATGTCAGTGTCAACACGTGACACTCATGTCCATGTCCACAAATCATTGCTTAAATCGGTTCTAGTATCCTTTATCTACTCATAAACACAGAATGAAGAGGGTAAATATGGAGTCTGGATAACATTAAGACAGTATGGAGTGCAGATAACATTAACTAAATGAAGAGGGCAGATGAATCATGGTCCATGAAAGCTACTAGATATCACTCGAAATGTAGGACTAGTCACTAAGTTCAGGTCAAATTACTTGAGCTGTCAAAGAAGGATTTTACTTGGTTCACGAGACCGCTTCAGAATATAAATCAAATTTAACTCCTACGAGCAACATGCATCACAATTTGTCTAGGATAGCTAGACATTAGTATGCGCACATAGGGTACCCTTATCAACATGATAATATACCAAGGCTGGTACTGTATACCAATTCAATATTAATGGGATATGGTTTAACAGCATCCCACTGTATCAGATCCCTTATTTTCTGAGGAGCTAACAATTTACTATCCTATCAGTGTACCAGATGAAATAATCATATCCACAGCTATGTGCCGCTTTTTGAGAAATATGTAATCATATTATTGCACCATTATCCCTGCCCATATCGATATCCTCTACGGAGGAATCATAATTCTTTGCTGACGAACTATGTCCAACAATGGTGCATAATGGCATTTGTTAATTCATGACAATAAACATGTATCATGCTCTCTGGTATATTATAAATTACAGGAACTCTTGAAGACTGGAATAGGATAAAAATGCATCCACGGTTCATGCAAGAAGATATAAACATGAATGGAAAATGGTATCACGAGGAAGCAGATGTACCTGAACCCAATCATCACTCAACCCAAAACTCCTTGCTTTTGAAAGCAAAGTTGGATAAAGTTCTGCCTCCAAAATCCTAACAAGAGGCATTGGCCTTTTTGTGCCATTGATAAGCAGATGTGGTCCCTTGGCACCATGAATTATTTTGTCAAGAACTTGGCTGATTGCATAAATTGGTATACCTCTAATAAATTGATGATCTTCAGATGAATTACAACCATACTTCAGCTGCAAATGAGGACGCTAACATTAAAAAGGCTGAACAAATAGAATAAGGAAACGAAATCAAAAGACTGCAACTATGTTACATGGATTCTTCTGAATTGGTGACATACCCGTGTCGGACACGTGTCAGATTCTAATACTTTAGGATTCACCACGACACTTCTAGATCTCTTTAATCTATTTTTTTTCTATATACAACAACAAATTTATAATTATCACATGTTTTAAGTGTTATCTATCCTAATAGTAAGGTTTTTAATATGGAAATAAAACATTACATTTACTTAACCTACAAAAATTCCTAATATATAACAATATTATCATGTTAAAGAATTAAAATTAGCCGAATCCATGAATCCTTCTTTTTTAGGTTAGTCGAAACCGACACTCAATACCCATTTCGGATTCCAACACTCGTATCCGTACTCGGGCAACATAGATGCAAACCTGAGTAGAAAAGCTGCCCCATAGTGCTTGGACCCTTCCACGCTCATCAGTTAGCACACCAGAAAATGTATTACCAAAATCTAAAACACACCCCCAAGAAAAAAGGAAATAGTAAGAAAAAGAAGCGTGCAGATCTATTCATAGAAATGCAAACTAGGATACACTTGAAGAAAGCAACTCTAAAGATTACCAGTATCAAGCTCGATGACTTCCATATTGGTCGCTCTGTAACGTGGGCTATCAGCTGAGCCAATATTCAAAGCAGCACCAGGGTTGGTAACAGTTGACTTCCTTGATGTTGCCTGCAAACTTCTGCTTAACCCGACAAGGTAAACTGAATCTCCACGACGTAAAGCGGGTTCTGTCATAAAACAAACCCCACAGAATACATTAGTGGCTACATAATGGTTCAGAATTATGCATATTTCACGTATCAACATTTCAAATTTCACATATGATTAAGCTATTTGCCTACGCAAAGTCCAATTGAAACCCAAACATTAGAGAGTTCAAATTTTTATTTTTTTTATCAATTCTAGTAGCAATCTAGAATTAAAAGAACAAATTAGTTGATTTTAACATTGCCTGGTTGTGCCACCGGATTCTAATCCAAATCTCTTATTCTCAAGACTCAACACATAAAAAGTGATTGTATGACTCCTACTTTGGGTCCAAGCTCAATACTGAATGCACATTACATGTGCAGGATGACTCGTCCCTGTTACTGTAATCCGGAATTGGCTACATTAATAAATTTATTACCTTTCAAAAAAAAAAGTTAAAAATGAGTTGGAAATAAGCATTCCTCATCTGAATAGGGGGAACAGCGTTTTCGCAGTTGGAAGAGGTCCAACAAACAATAACAGTATCTTATGTGCAAAGATGGCAATGGTAAGCCATAAGCTAGAGGGTGAGACACTAAACCTATGAGTTGTCTAATATTCCGGAACTGAACATATCTGGGCCTTCTGCTGGAATCTGAAATATATGGAAGCCGACAGAAAAACTCATCCCCGATTATAGTATAAATACAACGAACCATGTCATATTATAGAATGTTAAACACTTAGGGGCCGTTTGGATATGCGGATTTTAGAATCCGGGATTTCTTCAAAATTGTAGCTACGAGACAAGAGAAGAAGCAGACCAGCCGTCGTTTTTTACTTCTCGCCCTTCTTTCTGACAGCAAGAGAGTAGCAGATCCTCCCATATTTCCAGGTTTTAGAAATCTCAGGATGCAGGAGAGATTTTTAAAACCTGAATTTCTCACTTAAAATCCAAGAAACGCTGTCATGACAGCATACGGCTGCTTGATCATGAACCCTCTTTTACACTGTTTTCAAACTAAAAATCTGGATTCTAAAATCCGCATATCCAAACGGATTTTAGAATCTTGGATTTCCTCAAAATCATAGATGGGAGATGAGAGAAGGAGATTCCCATCCAGGATTTTGAGGAAATCCAAGATTCTAAAATCTGCGTATCCAAACGGCCCCTTAATATTTGATATAGTAAACTAACCAGGAAGAAGTTCAGCTGCACGAACAACCGAGGCACCAGATGCGCCCAGAGCAGAAGGATCATATGCCACGAGTGCATAGTTGTGTACAGGATGGAGAAAAACCACCTGAGATACAAAATACGTTAGTTATGAGTTGACTTCTAATCTGACCATGGAAGAACTCTATTGAATATAATCAGCAACTTACTTCCCCAGGGATTTCCATGGGATATGCAGCAAACGAGATCATCACATCAGAAACAGAAACACAAACTGTGTTCTTGTCAACGGCAACCAATCCCATGCTTTGAGAATGGTATACAATGACGCCTGTCCCAAAAAAATGCTGTGAGTGAACACCATCAAGCATACATGATGGTGGCACATGAACCTGGAAGTTTAGTCATCAACATAAATCAAATTGCCCAACACCAATAGATTAGAATAACATAGTAAACAACCAAGAACCCCCCATATTCTTGCCCACAAGTTAAAATCTCAGTTGAGATAGCAAGGCATACGACATTGACTAACAACCGTTTATAACAGATCTTGAAAAAAGTTGACCATGAACATCTACGTGCAATGAGCTCATGATGCCACACAATGACTCCATTTTAGAAAACATCTGTCATAATTGACAAATATGAAAACACGATAATCAGGAAACAAAAGCTTGACATGTCGGACAGATTTGCCCAAAATACATTTCAAGTACAAAATCAGAATAAAAAAAAGACAAGAAATCCAGTACTTTAAACATTAAACAAAAGAAATAAAAAAAATTACAAATGATACAGTATTTCACTGTAGGCACAAAGACCATACAAACAATGTCATATATTTGCAAAGTTTGGAGCTAAACCCATCTGCCACAAAGCACAAGGAAAATTTGAACATGTTAGAACAGATAAGGCAACGGAGGACCTGATGACACTAAGGTAGCCTCCCTTAATGGAAGCTCACAATCCAGCATGTATATAAATTGCAAATAATACTTCAGATATATCTATCTACACAGATACACACACACACACACACACACACACCACACACACACAAACACAAACACACACACACACACACACACACACACATATATATATATATATATATATATATATATATAGAGAGAGAGAGAGAGAGAGAGAGAGAGAGAGACCCACACACATGCATGCATACATAAAATTCACCATGCAAGATCAAGCCAAATATTATGGGTAGACATGTTTCATTTCACATGAAATTGTTCTCGTGATTCTCTGTGCAAATATTTGGTCCAAAACTTCCAACATGCATATGGATGTTTTGTGATATCAAAGGCAAGAACTATCCCTAGATGTAAGAGTTCATTTATTCAAAGATAAAATATTATATCAACTTCACTGTATACAACTAAAGAGCATAATACCAAGTTGTCATGATGTTTTGACTAAAATCTACAGATTTGTTTTTCCAGTTTCACCATTTCAGATCAAGCCAAATAACAAAGGAGGACAGTTTTTATTTCACATGACATATTCTCCAGTGATTCCATGTGTTCTTGCACCAACTGCACACCCCCACCCCCATCTCCCGCGGCCCCCTTCTCCTCCATCCATAGGCTCTTTACTCTTTCATAACTCATTATCAAGGTTTCAGTTTAAGCTTTGGTTTCGGTCGACATGGAAACGGAAACACTTCAGTTTTGGTTTCGGTGGAAATCTTGTAAATTCACAGAAACATATGGAAACATATGCAAATGATGCAATTTTAAGATGAAACTTTGGGAAACGCTACAATAAGCACAAATACTTACTTAGAAACTATGACATAAGCAAGAAAGTCATCCATAATGGCTTAATCACAACGAACACCCAATGGCATGTGTTGTCGCACATGTCTAGAACAGTAAAGTCAAAATAACTTAAGTTCTTTGAATTATGGTTGTTTTGGTCCCATACATATATTGCGAAAATTTAAGTGGGAGCACGTCTTTAAGCCTTTAAAGAGGCAGTTAGTCTTGATATAAATACTTTATGTTGTGTTTGGGAGAGAACACCACATTGATTTGTTATTTGATATTGAGAGTTTATGGGAGAAAAGGCTTTTTTTCTTCTTAAAGATGACAAATTTCATTAATATTCAAATAGCATTCAGGACCAGGAGTCCCATCCTGCAATACAAAATATTAAGATGAACTGGCATGGACATACCCGAAGCCAATTCAAAGGTAGCTAGAAAAAATACAAAAAACCAACTATTCCTCTCCTCTATTATACTGCAAATAATTATAATATGCACATAATCCTTTCCTCTATTTCTTTGTCTATTCCTTTCCTCAAACCTTTCGCCTGTACCTTTTTGAACTGCACATAATTCTAATTTTCCTAAATAAGTACTTTTTAAAATTATAGGTAAACCGAAATTTTTGAAGACTACCAATGCTTCAAGCTTCTAAAACTACTAAACTTACATGCTGAAATTCTAAGACTCTAGATCTACCATAGAATTTCAAGAAAAATAGCAGAGCTAGAGAATCCAGGCTAGAAAACCTAAGCGAAAGAACGAATCTCTCAAGCTATGGCTATTGGGAATCGAAAACTCTTGATAACGACTACCAATCACATTGCTTTTAAACAATATATACCTCGAAAAATTCTGGAGGGAATTTACTCACTACCATCCTACAACCCAAATCCTGCAATTTCAACCAGATCCACCAATCTAAATCAATACTGCACTACCCCCTCAGACACTTTACTGAGGGGAAAGTCAATACTCATCTCTGAAGCTAAATTATTTAATCATCTTCTCCAATCTTCTTTTCAATTTCTTTTTCTCTTGCCTTCTTTTTTTCCTTTTCTCTTGCCTTCATTGCGAGAAACATGTTTTTGCTTGCCCCCAAGTCTTCCCCGTATGTAAATCCCAAATACATCCCCCATCGGCAACAAATCTTTGAATTCTTCCTAGAACGATCCCCTACTCCTTGAATCTTCTGAGCTATCATCAACCTGCTTTGCCTTACCTTTAGGGTCCTTAGAAGTTTGGGTCCTCTCAACTCGCAGATCTTCAATCCGTCCTGAGATGGCCGAGGCAACAACTGCCTCAGGATTTGGGTTGGTTCGATTGTTTTCCAGTTTTCTTTCCTCCTCCCAGAGGCGCCGCCGGGTACGTCTTTCCTTTTCTAAAACTTTACTAAATATGAGGAGGTCAAGAGGGGTAAGTGCAATTCATTATCAGTAGTCGATTCAGAATTAGGTTCAAGACTGTTGATGGTGGATGAGTTTTTCTTTAGTTGGGCCCAACGCTTTTTTAGCGGGCTAAGAGAAGTCTCACAAGGCGTGGGCGATTCCTTCCTAGCAAGCTTTTCGTTATAGCGGAGATTTTTCAGCAGTTCAATATCTCCATCCTCATACGAAAAGATTTCCATCCTGAGCCGATTCCTTTCCTGACATGGCTGGCGAAGTCGTGGTGTCGAAATTTTGAAGGAGCTTCTGAGATTCCACAACTAGTCTCCTCCTCCTATGATTTTCTTTCCTAACAATACCTTTCAATTTTCTTGTAAATACTGAAAGACCACCTCGAGTAAGCTAGTACCTGTATTTCCGGGTTAGGACTTCTACGGTGTACGTTAACTTTTCCTGTACATAGGCGCTTGTCCTTAGAATTTTTATTATCAGTGTTGAATCTAGTTTTTATCTTTAGAGCCTTTTTCTCCTTTGCCGAAGTCAATATACACTGTCAGCAACATCTTTTCGAGAGGCTTTTCCTTTCTTGCCACGAGATACTGCATTTAATGTTTTCCGTGCGGATCCACTTTCGGCCTGACCCCACTTTCCAATCACAACAGCTTTCTTGCTTTATGACATTCTAGGCGAGTTGGTGGCGGTAAACTTGGGAAATTCAAAATTCAAATCGGGACCCACCAACGGGTCCCTGGAAGAGTCGCAGGTATAGAGATTAGTGCTTGTCACCTTTTCCGGTGAGGCATCCATCACAGGCAGCTGGACACCGGAAGCCTGTTCGGGGCCCTCACAAACGTTCATATTATCCTTACTACTTGATTCCCCCATAGCCGATACCGCCAAACTATAACTGCTATCCTCAGAAATCATCTTAAGTCCAACAGAATAAATGCTGGACTCCACTCTTATATTAATGGATGAGGGGATAGTTTTAAACAAGGGAGTTCAAACCAATACCGATGCGAAAGACATGCAGTGGTCGTGATTACCAAAGAGCTGGGTCTGGATCACCTGGCCCAAATGTTGCCCAAGATACTCCACAGTTGACGTTGACCAGGCGTGAAGAGGGATATTATAAAATCTGATCCTAATGGTTCTAGCTCCTGTATTATAAGCCGGGAACCAAGGCTGAAGGGAAGAGAGAAATCCTACCAAAGCGTCACCTCCACGCCCGAGGATGGCATTCGCCTAAGATTCTGACTCAAAACAGAAAAGGATATCTAATGGGTTAATAGGGAACGGCTTATGCAACTCCGGCAAGCCCCAACATCTTTTACCCACTCTCATACGTCCTCCAACAGCCAGGATACAGTTTTCAAGCTCCCAATGAGGCAGCTCTTTAAATATTTCTTTCTTTCCTCTACCAGTGTAATTGAGATCTCAAGAAGGTCCGACTTTAGGCCTCCAAACCATGGCTGAGGCTAATTTGGATCTGAGATCTGAGCATTTTCTACAAATGTTTCGCGATCCAAAGATTCTGTATTGGCATTTCGGACACATCCAGTCACTGCTACTGGAAGGCAATCGACGGTTAAATTCAGAGGCTATTCGGCCAGGAATTCTTCTGGCCCCGAATTCCAGTCGTCTCGCTCTGGTCTCCCCGTCCTCAATACTACCCAAGGACCCTGAATGGGATCTGGGAGGAGCCCATTGAGACCTATTCAGGTCGCTGCCTTGCCCAAACAAACTGAGAGTCCTCCGACAACAGAAATTAAGGATCCCTAAGGATTCAAATACTTCCAGAGCAGGATATCCTGCTCCAAGGAAATTTTGGAAGTGATTCACTGTAAGGTCAAGGTTAAAGTCGCATGGGCAAATAAGGGAATCCACCAGGAACCCAGACACAACGGTCGTCGTAGGAGGAGGCCGACGGCTTCTGAAGACGTCCCTAATAGTCATCTTTTCACAAAAATGGCTTCTTCATCTTCTTATTCTTTTTCCTTGGTGAGATCCCAATGATTCTTTGGTGAGATGCCAAGGAAACTCATGGTGTGAAGCCTTGAAATAAGTAGATTACTTTTTATTACTTGTCATTTTTTTATTTCTTCCAATATTCTTTCTTCTTTTTTATTTTATTTTTTTATAAACCACCTTCATGGGAAACCCTAACCTCTATTATTTTCATCCAAAACCACTTGCATTATTTCTCATCTATCTTCTACCCCAAACCCATTCAATATCCATTATAAAAAAAATTACCTACCTTAAAAAGATCATTCAAATTCCATTCGTTTTGTCCCAAAACTAAGCTTCCCGGCATTGTCTGCACCCCTCCAAACCTATCCCAAACCTAGTAGAAATATTTTCCCAATCTAATCACCTACTTTAGGACCCAAACCCTTAATTTTCACCCATCCTTCTCACTCATATTCCCAACCACAAAAGTCTACACTATCATGGCATAAATCTGCAAGTTTTCGGCTTGTGTTTGTACACCTCTAAGGCTCTAAACCTACCCAAGAGCCCTCTTTGAGGTCTAGAATCTTCTTTATAGGCATCTTGCTATTGTTTTGAGACCTTGTGAGATTTTGTAAGAGGGACTGAAATACATTTTTTTTGGGCTGGATGAAATTTCCTAATTTTGAGCATTGTGACTTCTTGATATTCTTGCGGCTTGTATGCATATGTGTAAATTGATTATACAATTAAATAATTTAAATTTAGTCATGGATAATTTTAAAATCTCTATTTTGTAATTATATTTTTGTCGTCGAATCATAGGAGTTGCATGTTGTCCAGATTCACGACAGTTTTGTTATTATCTTTTTCATATTCCTTAACGTCCAAAACTTGATAATTTGTCACCCTCGTTCCGGTTTCTATATAACACCAAATAAGTGTGATCCATCCTACGTCACTTTCCGTCTACTTCTACCTTTGAATGCTCATGCATAGTTGGAGATACTCCAACAGTAAAATCATATCAAAGCGACTACCATGGATTCCAAGAAGAAGACTAAGATCTAATATTTTGTTCATTTTTTCTTTCCTTTTGCCTCTTCCACTAAAAAGAACTACATTCATTTCTCTTTCCCTCCTCCGTTATTGAGGATTGAATCCGTTTTTTCTTTTGCCACCTCCATCATCAGAGATCGCATTCTTTCTCTTCAACTCAACCTCTTTCAAAACTCTAGATCTCCCCTTTCATGCCCTTGATCTGCACCATAAAACCCTAGATTTGAACTTTCAAAACTAGATTTATAGAATCTAACCGTAGATCTAAACCGTCTCTCACCTTTAAAACCCTAAAACCTATGACTAGCAGAATTAGCTGCAGGGAAACATGCATTCAGGTGTTGGATTTATATGGTGAAGCAGCCAAAGGTACTATTAAATGCTTAAAAGCACAGATGTTTGCAAAACGATACACCCAGACATTTTGTATTAACTACTGATGGTCGCAAAAAAGGATACACCCATATATTTGGTATTGGCAACTTGGAAACCTTTGCACATATTGCAAAATAAAACTCTGAAAGGGTAATTATGTCCATTGCTAAAAATTTGGATTGCTCATTGTGGCAACTAGATGTCAAAAATGCATTTCTAAATGGAGACAAACACATTGACTACTTGGAAAGTTTGCTTTTACAAATCTGATTCCATTTAGTAAGGATGATGCCCATACTTTATGACTGTGGGAGGCAATTGGGTCATTTGGGTCCATATTTAAATCATTATTCATCTATGAGGTGAGAACTTAGATCCTTCAAGTTATAAACGTAACTAGCATGATGGAAGAACACCAGGAAGCTTGGCCTTATAGAAAGGTAAAACAATATTCCTAATAAAAGAAAACATCAAAAACAGACCCTAGTTTGACTAGTATACGAGGCTATACCTTCCCTTTTTCTAACAAAAAAAAACACAATTGCAACTAATATACGATTGTTCATAATAACCTCTACAAATAAAGATAGTCTAGTAATAGAATCCAAGAAACATCCTACAAAAATCTCACCTAAATCTTTTGATTCGGCGATGTCATAGGTCGTAACTCCTGCATCAGCATTCTTAATAGCTCTAACCCATTGACAACAGAATGCTAATGCAGGTAATTGTGAGCAGTTTTCTAATAATACTATGAAGAATGGAAGCATAATAACCTACCAAACTGGCACTTATATAAACTTTATTAAGCAAATCAACAAGTTTTTTCATGGATAAGTTTGGGATTAAGAAGACTGCAACTGGAAAAAAAATGCATTAGAAGTTGAGTTGTTAATATGAGTTTCAAAAATCCAAATAGCATTTCTAACTTAGAACAAGACAAGAAAGGAGTTCAAGCAAGAACTAATCCACCTGAAATGCTTAATTTTGAACATACCAACATTTCCTACCTCAAACATTACAAGAGTGGGCTCTATCACTTGTTCTGCTATTGAAGAATTAACTGATGCTGCTCCTCGATCATCTATATGGACAGTGTTTTCCAACGTTCTAGGGTTTTCCATGGGTTCGTCTCTAAGTTCATTAACAGTACCATCAGAAATAACAATTCCTTCTTCTGTTGAATCATCTTCTACTCGCCGCCTTTTAGTCTCTGTGTTAAATTCTTCTCCAGAGTGTGATTCCTCGGAGACATTTTCACCATTAGTCTGCATTCTTTTACAGTCATTCGACCAATCTTTGTCATTATGTTGAAGTACAGGTTCTAATAGACCATCTCCAGCAATAACTGAGTCATCCATTTGGCATGCGAGATCTTTCCCATCACAATAGACATTAGAAGATAATGGCGGAGCCCCGGAGAGTATTACAGTTGTTGCTGTCCATAAACCAGTACTGTCATCACGAGTGTATATCTGAGGAGGGGCATACCATTCATGGCGGTCAATTGTGACAAGTACAGACTGCAACAACAACATAAACAATCAGAATGCTAACAGTATTTCAAACAATTGATCATTTAATGTCATAATTATGCCAGAACAGAAGAAGCATAAAAATTTAATACGGAGAAGAAAGATAAGGTTATTTCTTGGTACAAAAGTGTCATGATGTCATTGTCGAGCATCCCTATTCAATCAGTTTTTTTTGTGTGAATGTTGGACTCAAAATTTTAAAACAAGGGCAAAATCGTAAATCCCTTATTAAAATAAGAAGAGAGAGAAAAAGAGGTGGTTACGCATTACCTTATCCCTAAAGTAAAAAGATAAATATAAAAGTTAAATCCCTAAATTTTAGGACATAAAAATGACTCACAAAAGAAGTGAGTCGCCCACTTTTCAAAAAAAGGAGTTACGTAACTCCCCGCAAAAAGAGAAGTGATCATGAAATCCCAGATAAGGGATGAGGTGGCACTCACAATGGCTCCAAAAAAGAGGAAGTAGAGATCGTGAAGTTGAGAAAAAAAAGGGGGTGAGGTGGCAGTTGCTAACCACTTCAAGAGATTTCTATAAATAACTCAAAATCCTTTAGAAAAAGGGATCGGATCTGGGCGAAAGAAAACCTACGCGAGACAAGAAAGGTGAGAAAAGATTATTGACTAATAGTGCATTTTTTTTTCTTTGGTTCTTTCTTTGCAGGCTTCTCCCAAAAAGGTTCCAGAAAGGAGACCAAGAAGAAGACTTTTCTCCTTCGGGAGAAAGAGGAAAATCCATTTAGAGAATCTCTCTCTAAAAGTCCCTTTAGGATCTCTTCCCAGAAACTCCCTAAATGGAGAAGACCTTTCTCTTCTGAGAGAAAGATGATAAAGACGGCAGTTTATCCCAAAAGATAAAGACAACCGTTTCCCCAGAAGAAAGAAGACCTTTCTCTTTCGGGAGAAAAAAGAAAATCCCTTTAGAATCTCTTTCCAGAGGCTCTCTAAAGGTCCATTTAGGATCTCTTCTTAGAGACTCCGTAAAGGGAGGACATTTCTCTTCCGAGAGAAAGATGATAAAGACGGCGGTTTCCTCCAAGAGATAAAGATGGCGGTTCCCCCAGACGAAAGAAGACCTTTCTCCTTCGCGAGAAAGAAGAAAATTCCTTTAGAATCTCTTTCCAGAGACTCTCTAAAGGTTCCTTTAGGATCTCTTTTTAGAGGCTCCCTAAAGGGAGAAGACCTTTCTCTCCCGGGAGAAAGATGATAAAAACGATGGTGTCCCCCAAGAGATAAAGACGGCGGTTCCCCAGAAGAAAGAAGACATTTCTCTTTCGGAAGAAAGAAGAAAATCCCTTTAGAGTCTCTTTCCAGAGACTCTCTAAAGATCCCTTTAGGATCTCTTTCCAGAGACTCCCTAAAGGGAGAAGACCTTTCTCCTCCAGGAAAAGGATGATAAAGATGACGGCTCCCCAAAGGAAAGATGAAGAAAGTTTGGGGAATTGAAGAAAGTTATCAGGAAAAAGAAATTCCACCAGAAAGGATCTGTTAACAAAAAAAAATTAGATCTTTCTAGCGGATAATTAACAAAAGTTGTATTTAGATAGGTAACTTCTTGATGGATAATCAGAGGTGTTTTCTTCTTCAAGAAATGTAATTAACGGCCAATTGAGCTGGAAGTGTACGATCCCAACCAAAGTTAATAAAACCTCCTTTTACAAGAGGAAAATTTGATCCTAATTTATTTTACGTGTGTTATTCACTTTTTCATGCATGTGAAATTTGTTGCGAATAGTGAACATCCCTCCATGACAAGTCATTTCTGGGTCCACAATAATAGAGATGCAACGATCCAGCCACATAACCCAAATTTCCAGCAGAGCATTACCAAGATCTAACATTAAAAAAAAGTCTTAACTACCACATCACCTAGTTTCTACTCTGATTTTTAATAATCTCCCACAGCCTTATCCTATTACAAGGCACTAGCACCTTATTGCAGACAGTACAGTACAGTTGCTATTTGCTGGTGAAATGACACATAATAATCAGGGAATCATTCCTAAGAATCATATTGTTTAGGATGAATCCAGAATAAAATCAGCACAACAGAAGAAAATCAAAATTGTGCTACATTGAACCACCTAAAAATCCACCACAGATTAGATGTTCTTTGAGAAAGCTTAAGAATAGAACATACATATATATATATATATATATATATGTAAGAAACAATTCCATGAAAATTTTCAGCATATTGACACACATAAACTAAATTGCTATGTCGAAAACCCTCTTTACAAGTAAGTTTCTTTATTGAGTTTCAGCAACACCTCATGTAAGAAAAAACGAAAGAGTATGGACACTTAAAAGCAACATGAATGCACAGAAAAACTAATTGAATAGCAATATGTAACTACTTCATTACATAAGGACATTGTAGGTCCGATTCTTTTGAAAAAGAATAATCACAATGACAAACTGTGGGCATTGCTAATTTTTTACAAACTCTTAAAAAATCCGATTCAAAGGACATGTCTCTCAGAATTTCTGTTAGGTAAGGTAATCTTTGATGGCATACCATTACATGAACTAACAGCACAGCAGATTTTCTTTTAAAAAGCTCACATGTGAAAGACTTCCCTCAAAAACCCTATTGCTGCCTTCAAAAATGGCAGTATGGCACAGCAACTTTGATAATCAACTCAAAATTTGAGAAAAGCTTTGTTAGAGCAACTATCAACCTCGACAGCCAAAACTGTAACAGCTCCCCAGGCCCCAACTTCGAGAAGAAACTCATCCCGACAACCATCTATTTTGTTGGGAGAAGAAGACACACAATAAGCTTCCATCTTCATCAGAACACCAATCTCTTCACAAAAAAAAGATGTACGAGTGAAAGTTTGGTTCAAACTCGAGTTTCCTGATTGAGGCTCAACTAAAAAATGGCCAAGTTCAAGTCAATCCAATAAGGTCTCACGAATTTTCGTCGTCATCTGCATAATCATATCTCATATCATTCAATTGATAATTGCCCAGCAAATCTGGGTCATGGTGATCTCTACAGATAGTTACAAGAGAAAATGGCATGAGACTGCTTGGTGCAAATCCAGCAAAAAGAAGTTTGTTGCCAGATGGATGCTGCCTCCACTTGACTTGGTAAATCTAAATTTTGATGGAAGCTCTAATGTTAATCCGAGACCTGTGGATATTGGTGGAGTGATTAGGGATGATCACCGTTCTAACCTAAAAGTGTTTTCTGACCCCGATTGTTGTGGCAGATCCTAATGAGGCGGAATTATGGGGTCTTCTTGAAGGTTTAAAGGTGTTCATCACCATCTCACATTGATAATTTTGGGTAAAGGGTGATTCAGCTAGTGCTATCACTTGGGCTTCCAACAAGTTCTCGGATCAATGGCACCTTGCTAACTACATACAAAAGATTTAAGATATTTTCAGAAATAGGAGTATCTCATTCTCATATATCCCTTGGAGTGCCAATGATGTTGCTGGGTGGCTTATCTAGAGAGGGCGTTAATGGGAAGATCATTTCAGCGGGAGGTAATCTTTCCATTTTGAAATTGGGTTTTGCTAAGCATCGGAAAAGGAAAAATGCAATCATTTTACACATAGTTTCATAACTTTACACATGTTTTGAGATTCTATTATCAAAATGATTGCATTTTCTCTTTTCCAATGCACCTTAACGAGTGCCCTAAGGGCACTCGTTAGAAAAACCCTTTGCAATTTGCTGTTTTTCTTGTCTTCTGCCCTCTCCTTGTTGAGAGGATCAGCTCAACCCCTTTCCTTTTATCTTTGCAGCCCAACCCACTCCGAGATTTGTCTACCAGAGCTCACGCAGCTGATCTGCTGTAAGCTACAACTGCCAAGTATGTCCTAACTGCCCAATGCCACACCACTCATATGTCAGGTAGCAGCAACAGAATAATGTGGAAAGTGAATAAACAAAAAAAAAAAAAAATTTTGAAGCCTTCCATCATTTAAACCCACATCAATGCCTCAAACTTTTCACCTCCAAATGGTTACAGTGCACCATCTGCAACCTCTGACCATATATGAGTAAATCCAACCCACAACAGGCCTCTGTGTTGGCCCTTGGGTCTCAACTTTTGATCTCCAAATAGTTACACTTGGTTTAATCTTATTTTCTCTTGATTAAGGGGCCATTTTAATTTTAATTACTCCCAATATGATCCTTGATTTTTGTAGATCAACATAGTTGGAGGGATTAGGACATTACCTTCTTCCTGAGTATCCAAGCTCTTTTAATGTTAGCCCACCTCTCTCCAAAAGCTTTTTGCTCCAACTCTTGGGCCCAGCTCCACAAATTTTAGGGTTGTGATAGTCTAGAATTTCGTGGAGGTAGGCCTCCCTAGAACAATTCTACTGCCGTTAGGATAGTGCAAGGTATGACCTAAAGGGATCTTCTACCTAGGCCCTGTAAGTTTTTGGCATGGAATTCCTACAATGCCGCCTAAAGAACTCTAGTGGACAAGTCTTATGTGTCACTGAAAATCATACACCCACAGAGGGAAAACATGATTGTAAGTATAAATGAACTTAGTAGAATAATTACATAATGAAAAGCTAAATACAGAAGTCCAATGATAGTTTTGAAGGCACACAACTCTAACATACAATATACATGCTTGTAACCCCTGACCATCTACGAGCAAATCCAACCTCTATATTGGTCTTTGAAAGGGCACCTCAGACTTTTATAAATAAGTTAAAGTGTTAAACCACCTTCGTGGAGAGCATCGCAGACCTGATCCGCATGCTTTATTGTGTCATCTCACAATTTCTCTCTATCTATTGTACACTATGTTGAATCAGTACGGATACGAGTGTCGGAATCCGAAAAGAACAATTCGTGGATTTGCCAAAATATTTAAATCAGTTTTCAAATTTTGTTTTCTTACATAATAATATGGTTATGACAAGAAATATATTGAAAATTGTAATCGGTTAAGCATATATAATATTTTATTTCTATTTACGAAACCTACTGGTAGGAATGGGTAAAACTCAAAACATGAGGTAATTGTAAAGTTGTTGTAGCGGTACGCAGAAAAAATAGATAAAAGAGATCTAGAAGTGTCTCAGAGAATCCTGGAGTATTGGAATCCGAGACATGTCCGACACGTATTCTTCGCACATTTAGAAGAATCTACGTAACATAGATTGTACATAATGCAGATTAGGATGTATATCACAGCAAATAATCAAAACTAAACATCTTGTTTTGTTGCCTTACTGCTTTGATTAGCTCGCAGAAAACATTTGCAATATAAAAGTGAAGTGTTTCAGCTTCATAAATATTTAATCCAATAAAAAAGTATTTAATATTATGTCCACTTCAAAGAATACAACAAAGTGCTTGTATTTAGGGAGCAGTTTGTACATGGGCATGGCATACAGTAAAATATTGCAGAAATAAGCAGAGTAGCATAATCTAAATAAATGTAAGCACGATCATTATGAATGCAGAAATACAGAATCGCCATGTACCTTGCTTCGGTGACGATCCATGTAGCTTACATATTCCAAAGGCACTCGAGCACCTCTAGCTAGATTCTTAAGAACAGCAATTAGTTCATTCAGTACTGTTATCTCTTCCCCTGCAAACTTCTTTATAATGGCATGTCGAGGAACTCCTGCCCTAGAGAGCATGTACCTGCATTTTGCAATTCAAATACTCCCTCTTTCACAAATGACTGATTTGGGAACTGTAAATAAAAGGAGATATTTGCCCCAGCATTCTCTTCCCCATGGTACATCAGACATCTCATGTGCTTTTCTAAACATGCCCACCCACCCCAATTATTTATTTATTTGGAAAATGACACCCACCCCAAATATTGTTTACAGACATAAACCCATTACAATAGGGTTTCATTGAAAAATGAAAGAAAACTAAATAAAAATATTGAGATCAGAATTCTCTCTTTGAGAAAAGATATTGGTTTAGTGAGAAAACACACTCCCGGCTTCTACCACTGATTATATTCTTTAAACAAATTTAGACAAGCAATTATCAAGCAACAGGTTTCATACAAGTTACAAATATAAAATTTACAATATCAAATATATGACATGAAAATGTCTCCATGGAGAGAGGCTTTTTTTAAGTGACGCGACACTTTGTAGAGAAACATGCAAAGAGAACAAGCATTGACTGAGATGGTCAAGGAAAACCAAGAACAGAGAAGAAACAGACAAAACATCTCAACCATGATCCACAAAAGAGAAAAGGTCACAATCAATCAAGGACTCCTGGGCCACAAAACATCTCAACTGATAAAACACATATTACCAAATATTTGGGCATGATACCACAGATTGGGTGGGAGGGAGTGATGCACATTACAGGGTTAATATGTCAATAATATTAGACAGGATATTTTAGTTAATTGTATATTGTCAAGGGCAGTCATGAAATTCTTTGTACACATAGATTAACTTCGAATACACAAAAGGACTCCTGGGCATGCTAAGCAATCTTAATTCAAGCGTGGTTTTAAATTTCTGCCGAAATCGACATGAAAAGACTGAAATGTTTCTGTTTCCATCCCCACTATATGATACCAAAATTGAAATGCATACTGAAATCAAAATCGCAAGTACATTAGTGGTATACTATATCAGTATATGTTATACAATTATATTAATATGAATTGCATGTGCAATGTAGTTTATGTATTATACATAAATATTTATATAGAATACATGTGAAATGTGGTATGTACCGAATTATAATACACGGACACATTGCATGTCACTAGGTGTTAGATATTATTAGACAATTTTTTACGGCTGTCTAGCTTAAGTGGCCATTTTAAGTGTGTATTTGTGCTTATTCCAGCATTTCCCGAAGTGACATCTTAATATTCTACTATTTGCATGTGTTTCGATATGTTTCTATGATTTTACAGGATTTCTACCGAAATTTTCAACCGAAATCGTAGTGTTTCTGTTTTTGTGGCGTCGAAACCTAAACCGAAACCAAAAGTTAGAACCTTGAATTCAAGTTCTCTGGGTTGTCAAAGCCCCACACCAATAACATGATCTTGGAACCAGTAGGATGATGGGGATAAGCAATTGTGCAAGTGAAAACCCGAGACTTCAATATACTTTCTGATCAACTAAAAGTTAATGCATCAGAGAACCCATAAGATATCCATTATTGCAATATATATGCTCCGACTGCATTCAGACATGCATTCTGATCATCAACCCGAGGCCTCTCTTTGACTGCAGTAGTTGTGATAGCGATCCAAAACTCCTATTTGTGGTCATCACTCCCGAATTTATGTAATTTTGAGTTGATAATGATGAGTTACTCGTTTGATGCATTAAGAATTTAGCATTTCAGATTCAGAAACATTTACATCAGCAGTTTGGAAAACCATAGATGTTGAAGACAAAAACTACCAGAATACTACAAGCTTCCTTTCTGCAACCAAGGTTTTAAATTTCGGTTTCGGTTTCAGCCACTACGGAAATGGAAACATTTCGGTTTCGGTTGGAAATTTCAGTGGAAATCCTATAAAATCAAGGAAACATATGGAAATGATAAAATTTAAAGATGAAACTTCAGGAAATGCTAGAATAATCACAAATACACACATAGAAACCGTCGCATAAGCAAGACTACCATCCATAATGGTTTAAAAATATTAAACAGCTAGTAAGATGCACTGTCGCGCATGTCTCGTAATTTAGCACTTACAAAATTACATGTTATTACACTTAAAATTTTGGTTTATGCATTTCGGTCATTTCAGTTTCGGTTTCGGTGGGGATGGAAATGGAAACATTTCGGGCATTTCGTGTCGGTTTAGGTGGAAATTTAAAACCATGTCTGCAAAAGAATCACCAATGATATTGGAATACTATCACACAGAAATCCACAAGAAACTTCAACTAATAGAGTGCAGCAGGCCACAAAAATCGAAAGAGGCATGGGATAAAGGAAAGGATCCCCAAATGACAATGATGATTCCACTTTCAAAAAGAATACACTTACCCCGGTTCGGTAACGTACACCAGACCACAATTGAAGCGAAAATTTCTAGCCTGTATTACAATGAGAAATAAACAGCATTAGACCGTTCAAAGTAAAGATAATACTGTACCCGGCACGAATTTGTAAAATGACTCCTCAATAAATATATTTTCTTAACTATTGCAAATAACAATTTGAAAGAATAATGCTAGCCAAACATTCATTATCCTCCCTTTCTGTTCTTCATCAAGGTGCCTTGTACAAAACATGCATAAACAGCTGGCAGTAATTTCCTACTAACAGGCCCATGTCAAACTTAAGAGAAATAAAGTTGAGCCTTTTGAGGGTACCGTGTGATCATCAGATTGGGTCACATGGTTCTGAAAATTTAAATCATAAACACATCTACCTGTTGATAGGAAAGGGGGTGGATCACAGCGCCACTGACTTCCAAGAAGTAATTAGGAGTTATAGAGTGCAAATCCTGAACCTAAAAATCATTATCCGATGAACATGTTAAGTTAATGAAAGTAACTGATCATACAGCAAGATCCTAAATACTATTTAAACACCACATCATTAACTATATTTTTTAAGGAGAGCATTTTAATATTAAAAATATCAGTAACAATATTTTTCTCACATGAAGAAAAAAGTTACTCCCTGCAGAATTAAGTACAAGAAATGCTAAAGGTAAAACAACAGGAGCTTAACCTTACCATCAATTTTACTTCCAAGGAAGTGCCACCCCTCTCAATCTGCAAATCTAAGTTCTTGTCGACATTATCATCTAGTAATGTCTCCATTTTCAAAAACTGAGTAATAACCTGCACTAAAATTTTAACAAATTCAAAATCCATCATCTTCTGACAAATCTCAAAGGACAACTACCAGTTAAACACATGAACACTTTATTGTAATGAACAATGACAGAAGAAAGGATGTTCGTTGAGTCCCTTGGGACAATGGTTCTACATACTAATAGTATACCGATTTAACCCGAGATACAAGTCACAGGGCTCAAAACGTTGAATGCAGTTGAAATGTTCAGGGAGGACCACAATCAGATTAATTAGAGGACACAAAGGCAGTCCATGCAAGTGCTTCTAAACTACGAAGTATACAACATCTAGAAATGACATAATCTTTTAATGGCATTCATGTATATTTAGCAAACTCAGGCATAAGAACGGAAGTTTCAATACCGATGTAAATACAGCAAAAGACGAGATTTTTTTTTGAATGGTGATATACTAAGGCAAAGGAATCACTTCCACCAAGATGGTCAAAGGCTACACTCGAAATAAAGGCAAAACAAAATAGCCCCTCAAGAGGGAAGACTATCCAATACAACCAAAGTACCTCGACTGAGAAGGTCAAAGCCACACACAATAAAATAAACTATTCCAATCATCAAAACATAAGATGTTATGGAAATTCATACCTAAAATTCATGTATAGGAAAAGATTAAAAAAAAAAAATCATGCATAGGCAATTATAGAAAGATTAACTCACTTCCCCATTCACCCGAACAAGCACATCGCCTGGCTCCAAATGATTATGTGCAGGCCCACCTGGCACCTGCAATAGGAAGAGTATGCTGGGAAGCCTCAACCAAGACAACATAAACTTACCATATTTTTACATTATCAAATACTTTAATAAAATTAAAATTTTTAGGGCAGGAATAGAGGCATCTGCACTCACCACAGAGTCAACAACAAGCATTCCAGTCTCATCAATAGAAGATGCATGCCTCACAATCTAATTAATCCATGAAAAAAAAAAAAAAAAAGCGGGCAAGAGAAAATAAAGTCAAATGAACAGAAGAATCTCCTATAAAATTTATAAATCTGTAAAAATTAAAATAAATGAAAATAAACTGAAGGCATTAATACAAATGAAATCACAAGTAAATCATTCCTAGCGGATGATAGATTTTAAGTATGAATTAGGTACCTGTTCTGTTTCACTACAAAGTCCAAGCCGGCGTGTCTCATCAAATCCTTTATGAAGGAATGTCACCTACAACAACGAAATGTAAGCTACAAGGAAATTGAAGGCCCAACGAAAGAATTAATAAATCCTTGAACATTTTAGACAGATTAAGAAGTAATGAGAAATTTTCTGTGTGACACGTCTTCTATTTTTCTTGTTCTGTGTGTCTACACATGTATGTCTATGTGCACCCGTAGCTATCCACAAAGTGCACTCATATACAGTTCACATGACAATAAGAAAGCATCTAAAGGAAGGTCCGGCTTAAACATAGAAACAGAGAGGCACTCTTTACAATGTTGTTTCAGGGTATCTTATGTTCCTTAATTCTTGACAACTTGGGGTTCAACTCTTGATCATAGTATGACCTATAGTTTCAGACCTCGGCCGACCCTCTTTTTCTCTTGAATTACCTTTGTTGCATTGGCTTGTTCATGAGCTTTGCTTGCATCAGCTCCCACCAGATTGTAGAAAACTAACTTTCGAGTTTGCTTCTTCACGTGCCAACCACTTATAACAATTACAACACCTCCCAAGTCCTCTTTTGAAAGCCACACACCTTTGCTTATACACGTGTTCTTTCATATCTTACCTCTTGATTTATTACAACCAATGATGGAGAAAACAAACAAGAAGAAAGAGAAGCGGGAGACGTAGTCTTCATGCATGTTCGCAATTATGGCAAATAGGAACAACCCACGACATATTAAAACAATGTAAAGGAGGTAGCAGGTTCAGTGGCAATTATGGCCATTCACGACTGGTTTGATTAGAGAAACGGTCGAGAATGACATATTCTCAATTTTGGACTGCCGCACCACCTTGGGCGGATATGGTGAAAGTTTATTATGATGGTTTCTATTTTAGTTAGTCTCTAGAATCCATTTTAGAAAAGTTCATATGTTTCTATAGGTTGTTTCTATCCTGGGACTGTTGCCTTTTTAGTTGTTTGGATTAATTAGGATAGTTTCGATTTTGGGATTGTTACTTTTTAAAAGGTTTATTAACTAGGACTGTTAGGAGCATGGTTTTAAATTTTCATCAAAACGGACAAGAAATGACCGAAATGTTTCCATTTCCAGCCGCACAAAGATGCATACCGAAACCAAAACCATAAAAGTATTAGTGGTACACTATACCTTTATGTGTTATATAAGTATATAACTATATTTATATTAATGGCATGTGAAATGCGGTGTATGTGTTATGCATAAATATTTATACGAATTACATGTGAAATGTGGCATGTACTAATTATCAGACATCTAAGCGATAAAGGCATAAAGCGTGTCACAAGGTGTGTTGTACAACATAAACTCTTATCATTCACAAAAAAATACAACTTAAACTATGATAGCCTATAGGTGATTTTTTTCCTTCTTAAAGGTTTTTACTGTGTATTTGCGCTTATTCTGGCACTTCAAGAAGTTTCTTGATTCATCTCAAATGCTCATCATTTGCATGTCTCCATACGTTTCCATGATTTTACAAGATTTCCACCAAAATTTCCATTTGAAACTAACATGTTTCCCATTTCCATCACGATTGAAATGCGCGCCAAACCAAAAACCTGAACACTTGATTAGAAAAGTTATTTAGAAACTACTTAGTTTGAATAGGATTCTAGCTTCTAAATTGGTTTAGTAGTCTAACAAAGTTGTGGAACATTACCATTCAAAAAAAAAAAAAAAATTTGTGGAACATCTCTATGTATGGCAAGGCCCTACAGCCATCAACTTTATGAAGATTTGGTGAATAAAAAATAAACTTTTGCAATTTTAAGTAACATATGAAATAGTATCCATCATTCTTGAGAAGAAGCTCAAATTTTTCAAATCTTTCTCGAATAACACTAGAGGCTTAGAAATGAGTATTAACTAAACGTCATGTTTACCATCCAACACATTCTAAATCCCCAATTCATTGCTTTCTATGAGATTTTCAAATTTGTTCACGATCTCCCAATAAACAATGTTTTAATTGGATCCTTCATTAACAATGAGGTTAATAGTTTTTCTCCGAAGGTACACCTTATTCGAAAGATGTTAGATTGCTGCCTTGCCACTTCATGATGATCACTTGAGGAAATACGAGTTTCACTTGAATCAGCAAACAGCACTGTCATGTTTTAGAAGCTATTCTAAACAAAAAGAGGAGTTCAACATACTACAAGGAAGATGAATTAATATCATATCTTTGTAACTCTTAAGATGCTCTATTTAAAAAGCATGAATGGATCGCTGCAATTCTAGTTTCCCCAATCCATAACTTAGATGATCAATTATCGACCAGTATCCATCTATGCAAAAGGAAATCTTCAGATTAAAACCAAAGCTTTTTATTCCATACGGAGATGTACTTACAGTTGTAATACCAAATTCGAGCTGATCTCCCCAGTTAATGAAAGAACCTATTAAAGGATAAGTGCTTATTTTCATTTTATTTTTTTTCCAATTTTTCTCTATTTTCTCGTTCTGTTTTGTTGCGAACGCCACCACTTCAATTCCCAACACCAATGATGCACCAACAGATGGTGATCTCAAATAAATAAAGGCCATTGTCATCTCCCCATCCATTTTTTTTGAATGGTATTGTCATCTCCCCATCCTTAAAAGAAACAAATATGATTCAAACTACTATATAAATTGAAGAAACTAAGTTTACTGTGAAGTACAATTTCAACTTGCTTAAAAGAACATTAGTGCATGAATGGCAAATATATGGCATCAAAGAGGTACCAGGATCATTTGTCTAAGAGCCCACACACGCAACTACTTAGTGGCTTTCCTCTTAAAGAAAGAAACAGAAATAAGGTTTCTCAAACAAATAGCATAATGTTTAATTACATATATTTATCTATGCAAAAATAAAGAATCATATTTTTCATGAGTAACTTGAAAGATACTATCTGGAGATACTTTCCCACTTTTCTGCCATTGACCAAAAAAGGCAAAGCTGACTGTAGACACATTTTTTTTATTGTGGGACAATCTAAAAGGCCATCGATTAATGTGAGGATTGTGAGGATAAGAAGCAACAAACCTGAAGTGTACCACGAGGAATAGCTACGGCCTCCCACTTACTTCCAAAGGCATCCCTTCCATTCTGTATAAATCCTAATGCTCTCACAACCTGCCAATGGTTAACACTAGGATTTAGCCTTTTGCTGCACTTAACGAGTGTGATGCTTGAACCTAAATCTAAAGCATCTCATTTCCACGAATATGTATGAAACTTATCAACAGGTTTCCGGATTTTTCCACTCCCTTCACCATACATACAAAGAGAATGTATAGGATGTATGCTAAATAATTGAAGCACATACATAATATGTGTGTGTGTGTGTGTGTATGGGTATATGGATATGTGAAATTAATTATATGGTGTGTGCCTGTGTGTGCATACATGCTCGTACTCGGAGGTACAACAAAAGTGCCACTGTTGATATTTGATCCAACAACAGCCTCTTATACAATCAGCTGCTGTTAGATCAAATATCAAGGGCAGTAAATTGATTACGATTTACCAGCAGGTATGCCTAGGCACCAGATAAAAACTATGTGTGTGTGTGTGTATAAGAAGTCAGCTTTTGCAGCCTGATATTTGATGAGCACCATATAAAAACTGTGTGTGTGTGTAAGAAGTCAGCTTTTGCAGCCTGATATTTGATGAGTACACCAATGACGACTTGCCAGATTTTGGTAATTAATTTCAACATTGATTAACGTGTAATGACTAAGAAACTAGATCGTAGTTGATGAATAAGATACATAAACCAAAGAAAAGCAATTACATAACCTTAAACATTCACTAGGCCTTTTTTTTTTTTTTTTGAGACTACTCATATTACAAACTCTATAACTTATCTAGTGCTACTAAACCCACATGCACTACAGGAGAAAATATAGCATTTAAGAAGTTACCGTACCGTTGAGAATACAAAGAAGCACAGGTCAATGAAAATTAGATAACAGAGTAAAATGAAAACTCACTCGCTCTAAAGGAAGGAAAAAAGCAGAAGCACTTGAAGATTTGCTCCCAGCATTCAAGGCAACAGCTCTACCTTGCCAATCTATCACCGGAGAACCACTAGATCCTCCCTTTGTCCCAGAAGCAGCCTGCAGAAAAGGAAAATAACCAAAAAAAAACAAAACAAAGAATAAGAACAATAAATAAAGAAATCGAGATATGCGATCAAGAATATGTAACCGAATAGATTAGCCAAACATGCTATAAACTATAGAATGCAAAAAACAATGCATGGAAATCCATTTGGCACGAAAAGAATGGAAAGTAAACATTTGGCAGGAGTTCTTTGATCCAAGAAAGGCTTCCTATTATTAACATGGTCACTTGAAATATTCAACATTTGTGGAAGTAAATCGCTGAGCATCTCCACCTACAATCAACAGCCACTCATCCATCTGCCGTTTTCTAAATCACTAAGCAAGACTAGAGATCTAAAAGAAAATATATTGCACAGAATCCTAGTATTCTAGGAAAACTTAATCCGAAATTGCTTGGATGAAGTGAAGTTCTGAAGTCTTATGCACTTCCTGGAATGATATTAAAAACATGGAGGATACCTACAAACTCCAAGATCAAATTTAAGCCAAGATTATAAGGGATGTGAAGAGAAAATCACATGTTATGTTCTTTGTAGACATATCTATTCGAGAGTGTTCAGATCCCAACCATGATTTTACTGATCCATGAAGAGGTTCAGAGGCACAAGAAAGATGCTGAAGATAAATGTAAGAGAGTTTAATAAAGAGTGATTGGTACAAATCATTCGCACCATATTACACAGCAAGAACCTTCTAGCTCTCTGATCACAATGGACAGCTAGGATTTAAATCGCCGGGCTATTAGAAGTTGCATGGGTTGCAACCATAAGCCTTCATTTACCCACCCCACCGACCTGCTCTCCAGCCACTCCCACTCCCACTTTCTTCTAAACTGACATTCCAGCAACTAAGAAGATCCAGCAAGCACACCAGAAAAAAAATGGTCCAAAGAAGCACAATGATCTGGCAAAATATAAGGTATGTTGTATTTCAGAAGGGAGTTACACTGTGAGTTTGGAACGATTCCCCAGATTTTGTAGTGGCATCATCCTGAGATGCTTTCAAGGTTTTAAATCTCGGTTTCGGTCATCACCGAAACCGAAACGTTTCGGTTTCGGTACGAAATTTCGGACGAAATCTTGTAAAAATTTCACCGAAATTTCACCAATTTCGGAAATTTCCGAAACGTTTCACCGAAATTTCCGAAATTTCGGGTGAAATTTTGTACTTCACCGAAATTTCCGAAATTTCGGTGAAATTTCGTCGGCGAAATTTGGTACTTTTCCGACTCACTGTGAATTTCGTTTCGTTTTCCACCGAAACCGAAATATTTCGGCCGAAATTTAAAACCATGGATGCTTTAAATCACCCAGAAGTTTAGAAGTTTATTGTCATTCGCCTTCTACTAGCTAGAATAAAGCTCCACCAGACACGAGCATAGATAGTGTAAAGGTCTGGGTGATTGTTCCCACTGTTCCTACACCACAATGAGAATGAGCAGATCAAAGCACCAGCACCAAGCAGAGACCATGAAGAGAGTAATTCTTCCTCCAGAATGAGTGAAGGGTAGAAGAGGGGATGTGGGGGTCAGTGGTCTTCAAGGGTACAGGTAATGATGTCAGAAAGTTGGACAGCACCATCTCGTAACGACTAAACAGACCGCCTAACCATCAGACAACATGGCATTTCTGAAAGTGGCTACCGGCTAGATTATCTCTCCCTCCTCCATGTTAAGGCATGTTGAGGAATTCAACTCGATTCAGAACTTGGCCACATGATGGAGTTATGGTAATATGGTAAGTGCTCAGTAAAAGGCATCGAGAGAACAATAAAGAGCATGTTGATTCATTTTCTCCTCTCTCTCTCTCTCTCTCTTGTGAATGGGACTAAAATTTGCAAGCAAAATTGAATGAAAACACAAAAAAGCTCCTCAAGAAACTAAGTGAAGATATTTTCCCCGCCCAAACGAAATCTCCTAACCTTACCTCTTCCGAATTGAGAGATTAGACTTTTAAAGCCCATAGCACTAGCACCTGGTTTTAACTTACCAAATTTGTTAAATACCGCACGCATATCCGCATATTACAGATATCCCTTAACTATAAAAATAGATAGCTCAAGAAAAAAAATGCACAGCTTAAATTTAGGTCTACCGTCTTAATTATATAATTTTAGCGAATTACCTTTAAAGCATTGTGACACAAGGCACTGTGATATGAGCTCACTTCTAAAAATTAAAAATAGGTATTTTTGGCAAGACGAATGATAAAATCCTCATCCATAACATTTGACTTGTTTCAACAAATACCCTTCACAAAGCTCAGCAACAAGCTCACCCATAAAATAAGATATCTCCCTCACAAAAGTTAAAATGTTGAAGTTTGTTCTTACCAAAATTGACCTCTTAATAAAGTTCACCTTAATGTGACCTGTAAAGATAGATCTAACATGCCATAACGATACAAAAAGGGCACCAGTTTTTTGGAGAAGTGATATATTTGCCCCCTTTTTTTACTGGGGACAGCCCCATCTGGTGTATTTATGACTATTCTATTACACTAGAGGGGGCTGTCCAAAGAAGAAAAAGGGGCAAATATATCATTCCCGCCTTTCGTCATAATAAGCGGCTTTGTGCATTTAATCTTGTTAGACGAAAGTTTAGACAGAGAAAATAGAATGAGTTAGGGTTATCTCCCCCTGACTCATATCTTTATACTAAAACATAAAGGGATGTACAAAGTCCTAAATGCCCTTAGGCAAGTTACATATTCCAACACTCCCCCTCAAGCTGGAATGTAGATATCATACATTCCTAGCTTGTTACATATATCACTTAATTTTGACTTATTTAAGGACTTTGTAAACATATCAGCTAATTGGTCCCCTGACCGAGTAAACACAGTGCAAATCTCTCTTTTCTGGATTCTTTGACGGATAAAATGACAATCCACTTCAATATGCTTGGTGCGCTCATGGAAGACTGGATTGTTGGCAATGTATATTGCAGCTTTGTTGTCGCAATAAAGCTGCGAAGGAGAAGATGAAATGAAGCCAATTTCAGAAAGAAGTGAACGTAGCCAAATAAGTTCCGTGCTTGTCTGTGCCATTGCCCTGTATTCAGCCTCTGCACTGGACTTAGCTATAACATCCTGCTTCTTACTCTTCCATGAAACAAGATTGCCACCTACAAATGTACAATACCCAGTGGTGGACCGTCTATCTGCTGGGGATCCAGCCCAATCTGCATCAGAGAAGCCTTCAACTTTCATATGGCCATGTCTTTTGAACATCAATCCCTTCCCTAGAGCCCCTTTCAAATACTTGAGAATCTGTGTCACCGCAGCCCAGTGAGAAGTACGTGGAGAGCTCATATACTGACTGACAACTCCAATAGCATATGAAATATCTGGCCGAGTAACCGTGAGATATATAAGTTTACCGACAAGCCTACGATACCTGCCAGGATCCAACAACTCTCCTTCTTCTGGAACGAGTTTCACATTAGGATCCATGGGTGCAGAAGCTGATTTAACTCCAAGATTGCCTGTTTCTTTTAGCAAGTCCAAGACATACTTTCTCTGTGATAGGAACAAGCCTCTAGAAGAACGAGCAACCTCTATCCCCAAGAAATACCTGAGCTGGCCTAAATCCTTAGTAGAGAATTCCTTTTGCAAGAAGGTTTTCAAACGTTGTATACCATGTGAATTGCTCCCTGTGATGATTATGTCATCCACATAAACTATCAATAAAATACACCCAACTGAAGAGTGATAACTGAAGACTGAGTGATCCACTACGCATTGTTTCATGCCAAAGCGCATGACTGCCTCACTGAATCTCCCAAACCACGCATGCGGAGATTGTTTGAGGCCATAGAGTGACTTGCGTAAGCGACACATGTAGGAGGAAGTCTCCCCCTGAGCAACAAACCCTGGTGGTTGCTCCATATACACCTCCTCAGTCAGGTCGTCATGGAGGAAGGCATTCTTCACATCCAGCTGATGAAGGGGCCAGCTATGATTAACAGCAAGAGACAGAAGCACACGGACAGAGGGAATTTTCGCAACGGGACTGAATGTCTCAGTGTAGTCAACACCAAAAGTCTGAGTGTATCCTTTCGCGACTAACCGTGCTTTTAAGCGCTCGACAGTTCCATCAGGGAGGTATTTGATGGAGAAAACCCACCGACAACCAACAAGACGGGCACCAGGGGGTAGAGAAACCAGATCCCATGTATCATTACTATGAAGAGCGCTGGGTTCATAACATCACGCCAGCCAGGATGGTCAAGAGCCTCAGCCACTGACTGTGGTAAAGACATAGAAGACAAGGAGGAAACAAAGCTCTGGAAGGTACTGGTGAGCTTATCATAAGAAACAAAACTCGAAATAGGATGTGCAGTGGAACAGGATCTCGTACGAGATGCAATAGGAGAATCAGAAACAACAGAGGAAGGCGGAAGAGAAGATACCTGAGAGCGGAAGAGAGGGATCATCGGCTCAGAAGATGATTGGGCGAGAGGAGGTAGAAGAGACATATCTGTAACTTGGAGCCACTGATACTGCTGTGTAATTTTAGGTGGAGCTGGCTTCTCCAACGTGGCAGAAGAAGTAGAAGCTGCAGAAGCGGGCCGCAGGGAAATAGGAGATGATGGAAGAGAAGCAGGTAGATCTGGTAAGGGAAGCGAGACCTCGGACTCGAGAGAAAGGGTGAAAGATGCCGCGTCATGTTGGAAGAATGCCTCAGGCTCAAAGAACGTAACATCGGCTGAGACAAACCAGCGACGCAAACGAGGGCTATAGCAACGATAGCCTTTCTGCGTACGGGAATACCCCAGAAAGACACAACGCTCAGACCGGGGATCGAGTTTGTCACGGCCAGGTCCAAGGTGATGAACAAAACAAACGCATCCAAATACACGAGGTGCCAGAGGGAACTGTTCCTTACTAGGAGATAAAATCTCGAAAGAAGAGGCACCCTCTAAGACAGAGGAAGGAAGGCGATTTGCTAAGAAACACGCCGTGAGAAGAGCATCACTCCAGTATGCCTTAGGAACACTCATCTGAAAAAGAAGAGTGCGACCTACTTCAAGCAAATAATGAAGTTTCCTCTCAGCAACACCATTCTGTTGAGAGGTGTACGCACATGAAGACTGATGTAAAATCCCATGTTGGGAGAGATAGGATTGAAAGACATTAGTATCAAAAAAATATTCTCTAGCATTGTCAGTACGAAGACATTTAATATTGCAATTATATTGATTCTTAATTTCAGAATGAAATGTGCGAAAAGCAAAGAACACGTCGGATCGACTCTTCAGTAAATATAACCAGGTCATGCGTGAGAAGTCATCAATAAACACAATAAAATACCGAAAGCCAGTAGTAGACGCGACCCTAGAGGGTCCCCATACATCAGAATGGACTAATTCAAATGGACTAGACACTCGACTAATGATCCGGGACGGAAACGACACACGACGGTGCTTCCCGAGTTCACAGGACTCGCACTGAAAACTAGAAAAAGGTCCGGGAACCAGAGAAGTCTGCTGCAGCCGCTGAAGTGAATGATGCCCCAGGCGACAATGCCACTGAAATGTATCCACAGAGCTATGTAAGACAGTAGGCGGCCGGCAGTCAAGACAATAGAGTCCATCTACCTCACGACCCGTTCCAATCGCTTCCCAGTCAAGAGATCCTGAAATAAACAGTAAGATGGGAAAAATGAGACAGAACAGTGAAGAGATTTAGTAATTTGGCTAACTGAAAGTAAACCAAATGGTGATTTTGGTACACATAAAACAGAAGATAAGGTAAGAGCAGGATGAGGGGAGATATGACCAACACCAGTGATAGGTGTAGTGGACCCATCAGCAAGGGTGATAGACTGAGAGAGAGACGAGAAAGAGCGAAAAGAATGAAGCTGAGAAGAGTTACCAGTCAGGTGATTGGATGCGCCAGAGTCAATGATCCATGACCCTGAGCTAGATAGAAGGGTAGTGGGTGAACTACCTGGCTGGGCGAAACCTGCAGAGGGAGGACGAGAACTGCCGCAGACGCTGAAACTCCTCACAATCGGCACGGGATAATGTATAGGCGGAATCAGCTAGTGTAGGAACAGAAGCAGAGGGAGCGCAATCTGAAGCCGAAGCAGTAGTAGCACCCATGTGAGTCGAGCGTGCCTGACGAAGCTCGGGATGCAGGGTATAGCAATGGTCAATATAATGTCCCTCGCGCTGACAGTGAGTGCAAAAAGAACGGCCACGTCCACCACCAGAACGACCACCACCACGGCCGGCACGGCCACGGCCACAACCAGAGGAGGCTCCACCACGAGGCGGGCGAGTACTGCCATCATAGGTCGCGAGAGCAGAACCATCAATAGGAACAGATATCATTGGATCACCAAGAGAGCACTGCTGGGCGCGGGAGTAAACCTCAGTAAGGAAAGGAATAGCGCCAGAACCGATAATCTGCTGACGAAGATGCATGTACTCTGGACCCAAACTCTCAAGGTACTGCACAACACGGATCTGATCCCTCTAACGGGCAGCCTCTGTGAGATCCATGGTAAGCGGCATGTAAACATCAAGCTGCTGACAGAGGCCAACGAATTGGCTGTAATGGGTGGCAAGAGGAAGATCACCACGGCGGAAACGCACCCACTCAGAATAGGTAGAGCAGATCCGACTAATGTTTGCCACGCCAGAGTAAAGAAGAGTAACATGATCCCAGATCCGTTTCGCAGTAGGCAGAAGCATCAAGGGCCCAGAGACGTGAGGGGCCATACTCTGCCACAGAAGGGTACAAACAAGAGCATCCTCCTGTTCCCATCGATCAAAGGTGGGATCCGTCGTAGGAGGAGGATCACGACGAATGACGTGGGCTTTCCCACGGGCAATAAGATACTTCTCGACGGCTGCTTTCCAAGTAACGTAGTTTGCCCCATCCAACTTAACAGTAGTGATATGTGGGAATGATCCATCCACACAGAGAGATGATGACGAAGAAGACGCCAAAGAGGGTGTCGGACGAACACCAGGAGCCACTCCTGTGGAAGGATTGTCAAGCACCTCCTCCATAACAACAAGCAAGAAAGAAACAGACAATCCAAACCAAGACGAATAACAGGAGATAACAAAATAGGTGGGCAAACTAGGATACGCCAAGAAAGCTAGACGCGGCTCCAAGAATGACGGACATCGACGAAGCTTGACAAGAGGGAAGCCATGAGGCACAGAGGGGAGCCGCAAAGACAAACTAGAATCAAAGTAGGGTAAGAGTAAGAGATGAAGATCTAACACATAATAACAAGGAGAAAAGAGTGGTAGGGTTTACCAAGGGATGAAAGGAAGAGGAGGAAAAATGATGGGGGTTGAAAAACTTGGGGTGTGAGGCTTACCAGCAAACCTAGGAATTGGGGGCTGGATATCTTTATACTAAAACATAAAGGAATGTACAAAGTCCTAAATGCCCTTAGGCAAGTTACATATTCTAACAAATCTCAAACAGAAGGATTAGGATACACGACACCTAAACCATAGAACACAAGACTCTGGACATTGTGAGAAATCTCCCCATCTAATTTAAGCATATTAGGAGGGACACAAGTTCTACAGCAGGTTTTCTTGCTAGAAATGGGCTGAATCAACCTTCTATGGTTATTAGTGAATAGTGACCACCTTCTTTTAGCTCTTGGGAGCATAAAATTTTAGTTATAATTTCACTCATGACCAACTCAATCATCTTCTGGTTATTGTGTTTCATTTCCCATTGGTAAACATCCCATTCTATCATTGAGAGAGAGAGAGAGAGAGAGATCTAAGCACTGAACAAAAACTCAAGGAATTGATCAAAGATAAAATGTGAAACTACTTTTCTTTTAGCTTTTGATTAAATGTTTTCAAGGCTTCTTTCAGTATAATCATGGTAAATTAGCAAAATGATAGAAAAATCAAAGCAAAGTGCTTATAGGAAGACAAATTATCAAAGAAATAAATTGGGGGAAATTTAAAAATTAGTGATCTCTAAGGCGGAATTGTAAAGGCCTTTTGGTGGGTGAAAATCAATAGTAATCTCTTAACATATCTCATCTTCAATATGTTGATGATGTGATTACATATAAAAAAAAGGGTGGCCCAGTGCACGAGGCTCCCGCCATTGTGGGGTCTGGAGAGGGCTAGATGTACGCAGTCTTACCCGTGCTTTACAGAGAGGCTGTTTCCGTGACTCGAACCCGTGACCACCAGGTCACAATGGAGCAACCTTACCGTTGCGCCAAGGCTCGCCCTCTATGACGTGATTACATATCCTAACAAAAAATTGAAGAATCTCAAAAATATTATAGCTACTTTATGATGGTTTGAGGAGGTTTAAGGGATGAAGATCAACCTATCAAAAAGCACTGCCATAGGCATAAAGATTGGAAAGTCCTGATCGTTTTTTTTTTTTTTTTTTAAATGGCAGAGAAATATCATTAATGAAAAGAGAAAGTGGGCCGATGAGGACCACTACAAGAGAACAAGAAACACAAAAACAGGAAAAACAAAAAAGGAGAAATACTACTCTCACGAAGGGAGGAAGTCAAACCACTCCAAATGGAAAGTCCTGATCGTTCAATATGGCCAAGGCTTTGGGTTGCAAGACGGATACTCTTCAGATTACTTATGTTGGTCTTCCTTTGGGAATCGAAGTCGCCTCTAACTCTAACACCTTGTGGTAAGTGGTCATAGACAAAATCGAAAGGAACTAGCTTCATGGAAGAAAAGCTAGCCATCACTGGAAGGGGGAATCGCTCTCATCAGTTCATCTTTTAGCTAATCTTCTAGTTTATTATGTCTCCATTTAAGATTCCTTCCGTTATTGCAAAGAAGATTGAAAAACATAAGCGGAACTTCCTCTCGATGGAAAGGAAAACTTCAAAAGCATAAGCATTAGATAGATTGAGAAAGTGCTTAGCAGGGCAAAAAAAATATGGCGGCTTGGGATTGATGATCCCAAAAGAAATTGCTCCTTTCTCCGCAAATGGTTCTAAAGATATGGAGTGGAATCAAATGCTATTTGGAATAAGGCTATTCAAGTAAAGAATGGCAATTACAATTTCCCTTGGATCACTAAAAGCTCAACCAATGGTAAAGGATTTTCAGTTTGGCATTTGATCTGCTCGGTTGTCGATTATCTTCTCAAAGGTACTAGACTTTCATTGGCCAAGGTAACGCACTAACGCTATTTATTTCTGGGAAGATTGCTAGCTGGATAATGTTCGTCTTTGCGACAAGTACCCTTCTCTATACCGGATTTGCAGGAAAAAATTTGCAAAGTGGCCAAGGTTATCAACAAGGTTGAATGGAACTCCAGTTAAAAAAAAACAAGGATGAATGGAATTCCAGTTAAAAAAAAACAAGGTTGAATGGAATTGGAACATCCGATGCTTCTTTAAAGATCAGAAAGAACAGTGCTTTCTTGAGCTTAATTCTAGGATGGACCAAATTTACATTTTGGGTTCCCAACCTGATACGTGCTGCTGGATATGGAAGTCAAATGGTAGCTTCTTGGAAAGGTCTTTCCACAGATATCTTGGCACAGAAGATTAAATCTCCCATCCTAGAAGAATGGCTTGGAGAGTTACGGCACCACCTCAGGTAGCTGCCTTTGTTTGGAGATTGATTACTGATAGCATCAACACTGATGACAAGCTGAGAAGAAAAAATTTCAGTTTACCGAACATTAGTAATCAAGTATAATGTGTAAGAAGAAACGGTCAGAGACCCCTTCATTCATTTTGAGTATACCCATAAAGTGTGGTGTAGCATCTTGAGATGCATTGGAGTGGACTGGATATTCAATAACTATTGGTCTAATTTGCACATCAGCTGGAAAAACAGTGAAGTAAGAAAGAAGGTAAAAGCACATGGAACCTGACTCCCTTTGCTATTGCTTGAAAATTATGGAACGAGTGTAATGGTCGCATCTTTGAAGATTTGAAACGAAGGTATACAAGCTTGTCTCTTCTATAAAATTAGATATTCTCAAGTGGGCAATAGCGGAGCATCAAACTGACCCATTTTGAAAGAGTAGAGCATTATGAATAAAAGTAGATCACTAGGAATAAAAGTTTTGGGTTTTCGTAGAGTTCCTCTAACTCACACGAACACCTCTTTCCCCATCGTGACTTCTTCCTTTCTCCATCTTTCTTCACCATATGCAATAAAACGCTTGATTTCTATTGCTTGATTTTTTCATACTCGTCAGGTATCCTGCTAGGATAACTAGTGAAATAATGGATTAAATAAAAAGATGGTCTTTAAAGCCAGTCAAACATCGTGTACAAACAGATATTTTTAGTATTCCGATGCAATTACTTGTCAAAAGCATTGATAGTTTTTTGGATGCATGATGTTTCTACATAAGATAGGCCATCAGCAACACCAACCCAAAATTTTGAAAGGAGTCCAATTAAATGTTTATTATGGGTGAAGCATAAATGAGAAAAAATGTAATAGTCGAGGGCAATAGTCAAGCATAAATAAGTATCAGAAGTTGAATATGAAAAAACCATGTAACATTTGGAAGCATGAACACAAAAATCACCCTGGTCTAGAAATAACCATTTTGTAACTACAAGCAAGATGTAAGGACGATGTCCATCAAAGATCAGGTAACATACCTGCATGTAGAATGTGTTGAAGTCATTATAACCATCTCTGCATAAAATAGTTATCCCATTAGTTAACATGAACATAAAAATGTTTAGTCAAACCCCATTTTAACTTAAACATATATGTATGTGTCAAAGACTGACTAGAGAAGCTAGCATAGTACACCCTACAAAACCCAGCACATAGACTGCTGCTTTATTTGTTTATGCTGCTTGAATTTTTAGAGCTTGAATTTTATTCTAGTTGTTGACTATTTCCTTTTCAAATTTGTGAGACTGGTTATTCTTCATGTTTGATCCTTAGTTTGGGAGAATTTGAGTTCACAATCTGAAAATAACAGACATCTGAAATTTCTTAAAATCCAAAAATTTCGGACTGAAATTTTCTAAATAAATTTAAGAAAAGACTGAATTATCCTGAGAGATATGAATAGAAAAGTAGTGGTAATTTGTTTTCTAGTTGCCACTTGCATCAAAAGAGAAATACATTAAAATTTATGAAATGAACAATAAGTCCAAAAGCTTAAGCTGTTGGAGATGGTGTGTCGAGATGCAAGAAAAAAGCTACGATTTGTGGATACGGATTCATGTGTCGAGTGTCGACACGGATACAAGGTGTTACATACATATAAAATTACTTATATGATCGTAAGTTGTAACAATATAAATACGGTACTCATTTAACAAACTAATAAATCTTACGAGTAAGCAACTACAATCTAAAATAGACATGAGATAATCAAATAACAGTACATTCATCAATCTAATCCAATTCTCAACAGTCTCTGATAAGCAACAAGAAAGAGACCAATAGGATACAATGAATACAATATTGGAATAAGAGTCTATTTAGGGTTTTAGGTTTAGAGGAGGGGAGGTAGCAACAAAGATTAGTTAAAGGTGCTAGCAGAGAGGACTGAGAAAGGAGTCTTCGCCATCTCGCATAACCAAAGTGCTTTTATACATAGAATGCAAATTTTGGACAATGTCCTAGTGATTAACGAATCTTAACAACCTCAGGGAGTCCTTCGTAAAATCGACATGGAAGGCCTATGATAGAATGGAGTGGGGTTACCTGGGCTATGCCATGAGGAGGATGGGCTTCAGCATTAGATGGAGGAACTGGGTGTATAAATGCATTTGTTTGGCATGGTTCTCCGAAATGATTAATGCGTCCCTTCATGGTTTCTTCAAATCTACTCGTGGATTAAGATAAGGTGATCTGCTTTCCCCATTTCTCTCCATTATCCTTGAGGAATCCTTGAGCAAGATGAATGATAGGGCCAAAAAACTCAATCTCATAGAAGGCTTCAAATTGGGTAACTCAGGGACTGAAGTTACGCAAAACCTGTTTGTCGATGACACTTTGACTTTTGTACTGTTGATGATGTTATAATTAAAAGTCTGAAGGCTATCAATCAGTGTTAAGAGGCGATATCAGCTAAACGCACTAATTTCAGAAAATCAATTTTAATGGGCATTAATCTCAATGTGGAGGACGGGGAAAGATATGGTCTCATTTTGGGGTGCAAGATAGGGAACATTCCAAGTACCTATATGGGCCTCCAGATCTGCTATGGTAGGCCTCGAAGGCCTCTTTGGGATCTCATTGTTGAAAAAATAGAGAAGAGGCTTTCATTGTGGAAGAGGAAGATGTTATTGGTGGGTGGCAGAATCATGTTGAACAAACATGTTCTATTTAACTTGCCCCTTTATTTTAAATCTATATTAAGATGTCCTGTGCGTGTCATTAGCCGTATTGAGCAGCCCCAGAGGAATTTCCTGTGTGATGACTCCGATGAAAGGAGAAGATTCCGCCTAGTCTGGTGGGAAGATGTATGTAAACCTAAATCTACTCAAGGTTTGGGAATTAGAAATCTAAAGGTGATGAATAGACATTTTTAAGCAAATGGATGTGGAAGTTTGGAGAGGACCAATCTCACATTTGGCAAGAGGTGATATCGGGTAAATATGGTGTGGGGTTTGGGGACAGGCACTCAGTGGATGAGTATAGTCAAAAGGGGATAACTGTGCGGAGGGATATTATAGGAGGTTGGCCGGTTATTAAGAGAGGGAATAGTTTCATAGAGTGCTTGGGTGGTAGAATCAGATTTTAGACAGATCCTTGGTGTGGACAGCGAGCCTTGATAGATGAATTCTAGGTCCTATTCAGGGTGGCGTATGAGCAGGATGTGTTGGTGAAAGACTCTTTTAGTGTAGAAAATAATAAGATTGACTAGATAATAAACTTTCATAGAAACCTTTTCGACGGAGAGATCATCAAGGCTGCTGCTTTAAGCATTTCGACGGAGAGATCATCAGCGTTGCTGCTTTAATGGCTATACTAGAGGTGATGTTCATTAAGCGGTCCGCGGAAGATAAAAGAATTTGGAGGAGACAGAAGAACTAGACTTTCTTTTCTTTTTTCTTTTTTCCTTTTTTTTTTTTTTTTTTTAATGATAAGAAGAACGAGCCTTTCAAACTAGTACTTTTTGTAATCGGCTCTATTACTTCTTCAATAAACGCTGGTTCTTCGATCAAGTTTTGAATGACTTTCTAGTTAGATCGTTCCTGTGTTTCGGATATGAAGTCTTATTCGAAGCTTTAGACAAAGTGCTTTGAAGGTGGAAAACTGATGGAGTGTTCTTTGTTCATTCTTTCTACCACTGTCTAGTGCAGTGTCATCATCCTCGCCCCTGCATAAAGCTTGAATTCCATCCCCGCCTAGAGTTTGCACTTTTTTCTCGAAGATGTGCCCTAGACAAAATACTCACAATTGACCACCTTCGAGGTCGCAGGAAGGTGTTGACCATTATGGCTTATGTATTGAGATAGGGGAGATAGTCGATTATTTATTCATTCACTGTCGGATGGATAGAGCCATTTGGGCTTTAGTGACATGGCCTGGGTTTTCCCGGTCATATAGATAATCTTTTTGAGGAATGTCTTCGCTACCTAGCCTTCGGGGGGGTAAACTCTGACGCCTTGCTCTCCTAGCTTCCATCGAGGATATTTGGAAGGAAAGAAACAATCAAATTTTTAAAGGGGCCACCAGAAGCCTTCTGGGTTTCTGGGCATCTTGATTGCACCTCACTAGACACCTGCTAAATATTATAGGTTTCAAAACTCAACTCAACTAAGCCTTTGTCCCAAACTAGTTGGGGTCGGCTAATGAATCCTTTAGAAAATTTTCATGAAGAAGGTGAAAGGATCTACCCGGCTCAAATTGACTAAGTCTAATCCTGACAGTAGTTGGGTTCGTCTACATGAATCATTTTCTTCCATTCTATCATATCCAAAGTCATGTTCTCTGTTATATTCCTAGCCCTCAAGTCTTTTCCCACTGTTTCTACCCAAGTTGTTTTCAGTCTGCCCCTACCTCTTTTTACTCCATCAACTAGGCACGAGTCGCTTTTTCTCACTGGAGCATCCAAAGGCCTACGTTGGATATGCCCAAACCATCTTAAGTGGTAGTCTCTCATCTTCTCCTCAATTGGTGCCACCTCCACCTTTTTACAGATGTCTTCATTTTTAATTCGATCTAACCTTGTGTGGCCACACATCCATCTAAGCATTCGCATCTCCGCTACACTCATCTTATGCAAATGCTGCTTCTTAGGTGGCCCAATATTATGGGCCATACATCATGGTTGGCCTCACAGCTGTCTTATAAAACTTTCCCTTCAACTTGGTAGGTATTTTACGATTGCACAGAAGTCCGACAGCATGCTTCCATTTCAACCAACCTGCTCTTATTTTACGGATGTCTTCAATCTCTGTCTTAGTCCTGCTTAGTCTAAAACCTTTGGATTCCAAAGTAGTTCTCCATAACTCTAACTTAGCATTAACTCCTGCTTTAGTTTCTTCAATTAATACTGTGTCATCTGCAAATAACATACACCACGGCACCTCATCCTGGATTCCCTCTGTAAGTTCATCCAAAACTAGAGTAAAAAGATAAGGCTTAGAGGTGATCCTTGGTGCAGTCCTATTGTAATTGGAAACTCACTAGACATGCCATCCGTAGTTCCGACACTATTTACTGCTCCATTGTACATATCCTTAATCATATCAACATATTTAGTAGGTACTTTTTTCCTTTCAAAGATCCACCACATAACACTCCTGGGAACCTTATCGTCCGCTTTCTCCAAATCAATGAAAACCATATGAAGGTCCTTTTTGTTTTCTCTAAATATCTCCATTAACTGCCCAATCAAGAAGATAGCTTCCATAGTCGATCGTCCGGGCATGAAGCCAAACTGATTCTAAATATTATAGGTTTCAAAACTAAATTCTAAATATTGTTCAAATAAACCATGAGGTACAAAAAGTGGGAATGCTGATATGTGCACTCCCTAATTTTTTTTTCTGATATGTGCATGGATCTTCTTTGGGAAACTTGGGATTGTCGTGTGTTGGGGGCCTTCTGCGTGATTCATATGGTGGTACCAAATGGGCATTCTCTGGCCCATTGAGCATTTTGGACAATATCATTGCAGAAGTGTAGGTCATTCTCATTGGTACTCACCTAGTGGCGGCAAACCATGAGTGTCTTATAGTGGAGGAGACTCTCTCAATGTCATTTGGTGGTTGAGAACCAGTGCCTCCTACACATGGAGAATTGCGGACATGATGGAAAGGATTTTGGATAGGTTTGCAGTACATTCTATCAATTTTTGTCACGTTTGGAGGTCGGCCAACTCGGAGGCGGAACGGTTAGCTAGAGACAGAATTGGCAGGGGCAGGACAGCCTTAGAATTTTTCAATTTTCTTCCCCCTCGATCAATTGCAGTTCTCTCTTTTTGTGTGACTTGGACCTAACCACCTCAGTCATCTATGTTCTAAATAAAATCGTTGCCATTCAAAAAAAAAAAAAGTTACGTACAATACCTTCAAAAGTAAGCCAGGGTCGAACTCGCAATCTCAAGGTTGTGACACAAAGCACCACCCAATTGAGCTACGCGCTCAACCCCGACTTATATTACCTTAGAAATTGAGTCATGACACATAGAAACCAATGCGACCCAAGTCATCAATAATATTAAAAGAAATATAACTAATATAATATGGAGAAAGACAGCATTCCCTATTAACCAGTGCTGAATATGCAAGTAAGAGAGCCCATATGATGCACACAAATGTAGTGCAATGTCTGAGTAACTTTTCCTTCAGGCATACACAAAAAAAAAATATGACCCTGTAAAAGAACGCCGCATACTTTTTGTAGTGAGGAGCATCTCTATCCAAGCGAGCAAGAGTGCCAGCCAAAATTGAAACCTGCAAATTCATAATGCTAGATCAGCAAGGAAATTTTCTGTTATCATGATAGTAGTCAAAGAACCAGCAAACAAGGCCAGCGAAAAATATGTTCCGCATCTTACAACCATAAGAACATGTTTAGTAATTGTGTCATTAATGCAGCACCAACTGAGCATTGATAAGTATCTTCAGAATATTAGACAAAAGATGATCCATTAAGGCCAATGGTCCTAGTGGGAATAGAAAATCATGTGCTAAAAGCAGATATAATGATTAAGCTTACACAGCATTTCCACAGTTCTCAAACCATGATGCCCCAATTCATTCCCGTTAACATGATTAACATCTTGACAACAAAGAATGCATTCAAGCATTCACTTGCAGGGTCATAAGATTTGAACTTTTAATATGAATCTTGCAAATGCAATATCAGTTATGAAAATTTAATTCTTCAAGAAAATTTATGAATAATTAAGCAAAGATATATCGAGTTATTCTCCCCAGTGTAAACATAGTTTTAAAACTCCCCCATGTCATCGTGGACTTCCTCGAGTCAACTCTCTTTTCCTTTGGCCCCATTACGCGTTTTGCCGCCGCGTTCCGCATTTTGCCCTACAAAGTCAATAAAAACTCCTTTGACTCTCCCGAATTATGACTGTGTCAACCTAGTACTCAGCCGCGTCAACCGCGTTCTTGGCCGCATCTGCGCCGAGTCGACAAGGATTTTTTTCTTGGCCGCATTTTGACCCACATCCACATTTTTAATCACTATAAATGATTATAAGGAAGCGAAAGAACGGCAACTTCTCACAGGTTTACATATTTTAAAGGCAGAATTAGGGGTGCGGGGGTTGCGGAGACAAATGTGGCAGGTGAGTACTCTAATGTGACTGACTACTTGGGCAAAAAGGTGTCATGCTGGGGAAGTTGGCGAACATAGAACTGGAAATCATTTGAGAGTTAGCACCCCTATTCTGGACTTGTCTTAAGAAGATTCAATTAGATACTGCATGACGTGGATAGAGAAAGTCTAGATCAAGCATCTTTTCACATCAGAGATTCCCTTCATTTCTTGTAGTTACTTCTCTAGCTGTTTTTTTTCTGTCCTTTTTATTTTTCTTGTTATTATTTTGAGTAATATATTGTAAGCTTTTAATCTGGGGTCACTGACTTCCTTTTCTTCATTTTAATGCATTGACTGTTATCTTACCGAAACAGAAGAAAAAGACAAGATAGAAAATGTGCATGCGGGTTTGAAGAAACCATAGCCAATAGAAATTAGGTAATGTCCCAAAAACAAAAACCAGAAACAATAAAAAAAATACACACCTTCTCGCCACTGTCATTACCAACCACCCTGATCTCTAGTCCAACACATGCAGCTTCAGGAGCGAGAGGAATCTCATCATACTTAAGAAATTGTATTGCCCCAGGGTCATAACGAAAGAAGCCAAAATCATGAACCTGGAAAGAATATGAAATGAAATTCAAATACATTAGTCACATTTACACTCATAAACATATGCCCCATAGTGAAAGTATGCATGCATTTGTGGAGACATACACAAGTGCATTAACCATAGAAATGTACAAACTGCATAGATGCTCCCAATTGACCTAGTGGAACAGATCATGCTTCAATGAAAAATAAACTATAACTGGAACTTGGCAGTTACACTCCAGATTCTTTACAGGCATATCGGGAAAAAAACAATCTTTTTTCGTAAGATCACTGTATCAAACAGAAGCAACGGCTAAAACAGGTTCAATCATCTCATAAAATTGGAATTAGGGTATATCCTAAAAACAGTAAAAATTCAATAAGGAATGGATTAGAAAAACAGGGTAGAAATGACTATCAACTTAGCACCACTCTTCATCAAGAAACTTAGGCATGGCATATCTTGACATCAGACATGCAAATGTCTTGGACACTATGTTCCCCAAATAGCCGACATACGTCTATTGTTATATGATGAAAATTTATGGTATAGCACCGTCGTAAAAACACTGGTTCAGATAAGAGTGAAACAACCAATCTAGCACCTACCCAAATCCATCCCAACCAAATAAATAAGTATAGAACTATTCTTAATTAATATAAAAATAATACAGAAAAAATAAAAAATAAACGAATTTAACATCATCGAATAGCCATGCTGACCAATTTCCTCCCAACCCGTCCATGGTAAGAAGCATTGTCTCAACGAAAAATATGTTTCTTTTTTTTTTTTGAAAAATTACAGTCAAGGAGTAATATGTTATTTCCACTAAATACAAAAAAAAAAAAAAAAATGACATTACTTTTAAAGCCCTGTGTGCATTTTTCTATTTGAAAGAAATATGACTCAGAGAGAAGGAAACCTTCTACGGCACAAACCCAACGCACCCGTATGAGCTTTTACAACTAAGGTTGTTGATAGTTGTTAGGGGAGAAAAGGACAAGCAACCTCCCAATATATATATATATATATATATATATATATATATATATATATTTTTTTTTATTTTTTATTTTTATTTTTTATTTTATTTATTTATTTATTTATTTTTTATTTTTTTTTTAAATGGAAAGCAACCTCCCAATGCAGTTACATTTGTTGGAACCTCTTCTTTTCTCTCATTTATGTTCATTATACCCCTAGCTTCTAAGGATGGAATGGAAGTCATTAATAAAACTTTTGAGGGTAACATATTAACATAAAAATTATCATAGCCACAACAATTCTTTTCGCCTTTTACTTAGTGTTATGATATTTTCAAAGTCTTGGTGCATTTTTCCATTTTAAAGGAATGGACCATAGAAAAGGAAATGCTTCATGTCTAATCAAGCACAAACCAGAAACACCCGTACGAGCTTTTACTACAAGATTGTTCATAGTTAGGAAGGGAGAAAACAATGAGCAGCCACCCAATGAAGTTACATTTTTTTGAACCTCTTCTTTTTGTCTCATTTATGTTCTCTCTAACCTATGACCACAAGGTTGAGGCACAAACCCTCGACTAATTGAACTACAGGCACAAACGCAAAAATATCAGAAATGAACACTAGAGGAAATGCCTGAACCATTCCAATATCTTGTTCATAACTCTACATTTAAAGAACTTGTGTCATGCATCAACGCATATTGCACCATACATATATTTGATTCAAAGCAAGACTCGGATGAGAAAAACAAAATCACAAATTCAGAACCAGGACCTGGTCAGAATACTACTTAAGTACAAGAAATGGATTTTCAGAGAGAGTGGACAACGAAATACTGATACGATAATATAACCCATAGAAGTCAATGTGCGCAAGCAACCGGTTCCAAAATTTCCTAAACAATGAAAGACCGAAGTAAAAAGTAATATAACATTGGGAGAAGATGACTTACAGGATCCCTGTATATGGGATGTACAGGAATTTCTTCGCGGTTGACAAACATTGCTTCTGCGACTACCGGCCCTACAAAAACATAAACACAGTAAGATAAGAATTATACATACAAAATGCAAATGAAAAAGATAAAAGAATTCATACTCAACACTTAAAACTATAACTAACACGGGGGAAAGATTTGAAAAGGATGTCTAAAATACAGGGGCTTAACAACATGCCAATTACCACTAAGATAAGAATTAAACATATAAAAAGCAAAATGAAAAAAGATAAAAGAATTAATACTCTGAGAATTAAAACTATGACTAGCAAGTGAGAAAGATTTGACAAGAGAAGCTAAAATACAGGGCTAAACTACATGCCGATTGCCACTAAGATAAGAATTAAATATATTAAAAGCAAAATGAAAAAGATAAAAGAATTCATATTCATAACACTTAAAACTACAAATACCAAGTTTGACAAAGATTTGACAAGGGAAGCTAAAATACAGCGCTTAACAGCACGGCGACTACCACTAAGACAAGAATTAATAAACATACAAAAAGCGAAATGAAAAAGATAAAAGAATTCATAATCTGACACTTAAAACAACAGATAATAAATTTGGCAAGGTAAGCGAAAATACATGGCCTAACAGCACCGCGACTACCAGTAAGATAAGAATTAATAAACATACAAAAAGCAAAAAGAAAAAGAAAAAAGAATTCATAATCTGACACTTAAAACAACAGATAACAAATTTGAGAAGGGAAGCTAAAATACAGGGCTCAACAGCACGGCGACCACCAGTAAGATAAGAATTAATAAACATACAAAAAGCAAAATGAAAAAGATAAAAAGAATTCATAATCTGACACTTAAAACTACAAATAACAGATTTTGACAAGGGAAGCTAAAATACAGGGCTTAACAACGCGGCAATTACCAGTAAGAAAACAATTAAACATATAAAAAGCAAAATGAAAAAGATAAAAGAATTCATACTCTAACACTTAAAACTACAACTAGCAAGTGAGAAAGATTTGACAAGGGAAGCTAAAATATAGGGCTTAACAGCATGCTGACTACCAGTAAGATAAGAATTAAACATATAAAAAGCGAATGAAAAAAGATAAAAGAATCCATACTCTGGAACCTAAAATTACAAATGCGGAGTGAGAAAAAGATTAGACAAGAGAATCCAAATTACCAGGCTTAACAACATGGCGATTACTAAGGATGATTCCCCTTCGCTTATCAACGACAAAACCCGTGGCATAGCTCGCTCCGGCCGCCTCTGTATCAAACGCTCGAGGAGCCGTCGTCCTCAGCACGACCACGGCCGGAACGACCTTGTGCAAAGCCTTCCTCCAATCCTCTGCTGTTGCAGAATTCTGCCTGAAAGGAGGATCAATGTCCATACTCAAATCCTCCTTCATACTCGATTCCAATCCAACATCTGCTTCAGATCCCAATCTTTCCAAAGGATCCCCCATCTTTCAACCCAATCTCCACAAACCTCCAAAATTGTTTCCCCTCTTTTCCCCTTTTCGTCAAAAATTGTAAGTTTCGGATTAAATTAGGATTAATGATTGACTGAATTGAGCAGGAAAGAACAAGAAAGGTGAAATTAGGGTTCTGTATCGAATTGTATAGAAATTAGGGCTGAGAACGAGAATTGGAGAGAAAGGAAGAAAATCTTGCAGATCTTAGAGATTCAGGACGCTGAATTTCCGTCACGCGGCCGGAAAATCTCAATCCGGGAGGATTTCCCGGAGAATTGAAGACTCCGGCGGGACGGAAATAAAATCGAGCGAGGGTTTGAGAGAGATTTTTTAGACCTGGAAGCGACGAGTGTGGGAAAGGCTTTGTCGGAAGCTCATGTCTTTCAGACACCACTTAAAAAGTGTAATTTTTAGAACCTCTTTTTCCGTTTCGGCGTCTCTTCGGGGGTCAAATTACGAGAGTCAGGGGCCTTTTTCTCGAGTGGAAATCCGCCCGTGAATGGCTGAGACTAAAGGACCTTGCTTTTCAGTTAGATTAATATCGGCCGTTCCCTTAAAAGTGATTGGACTGGTTTCAATCAAATCCTTTTGACGTATAAATCACTAGTTTTTATAGGGAAATGATATCAACACAACCATGTTTGATAGTTGCACTAACTCATCTTGTATTTTACTATGGGAAATGATATCAACACTGCAATGTTTTGATAAGATGCACGCAACATCCTGTCGTTTAGCATTTAAAGGGCTGTTAGAAGGATATTACATTTCTCAAAAGGCTCTTACAGGCATTTAAAAAAGAAAAGACAAGCTGGGTTTATGCAATTATTAAATCATGATTGTGCTGATATCATTTTCATGTTTATATGGTGCGTGTTAAGGTTGCAACTTGGGTCAGGTTTTACCTGACAGCCATAAACTTGGACCGAAAATAACCTGGGTGGGGTTTATACAAACAAAAGACAAGCCGGGTTATGCAGTTATAAAATCATCTCTCTCTCTCTCTCTCTCAGGTTCAAAAATCTCCATGAATAGAATGATTAGGATTGTTGATCCAATAGATAATTGGATTGGAACATCAAACACTGGGTCCTACCAATACTTTTGTTTCGAGTAGTCTCTTTAGAAAAACATGGCAAACACCATGTAACCCCCTATTTGGTTTATAATATTTTAGGAAGCAATGTAAAGATACAAAACGAAAGAGATTCGTGGGAAGTAACAAAATCGAGTGGGTGGTGGTGAGTCATCTTCTTTTTCTTTTCTTTTTTATACTACTTTTGAGTGTACATTAGCTGACGCAGTCCAAACGATAACACTAAAAAAGTAACGCAAGCTTTATTTGCAGCACAAAAAAGACCAGAAGGAAAACACTTCTAAACGGGATCCAGTGCAGAAAATATAGGAGGGGTGAATAGGGCCAGGGACGGAGCCAGGAATTTGGCCTAGGGGAGGCAAAGAATGGTTGTTATAGCAAATTGGGACCCACACTTTTACACTTCATATTTCGATAGGTGAGGCCCACCATCACCCACTCACCCATGCATTAGAGGGAGCCCACAATTTATACAGCATATTTTGAGGCAGTGGGGCCCACTATTTTACACTTATGCATAGCATGGCCCAAGAACGCCAGTGATTTAACAAATTCCAAGCCCCCACTCGCCCAAAGGATTGCTTTCTATTTTGAAAATCATAATAATTCCCGAGATTTTATATGTTGTGTGAACGTGAAGCCCAATATTTTTTAAAAAGAACTATCGGCCAATGTGATAGGATGATCCAAAGTGTTCATTTGTCGGGTCACAACGTAAATAGGTGATAGGATGATCCAAAGTGTTCATTTGTTGGGTCACAACGTAAATAGGTTGAACCGCATAAATCATCTCCATGGGATGATCCTAACCCTTTGATCTATAGAGGTTTCTATAATGGTAACCCATTGTAGAACGGATAGTTAGCATAATCCTATGGAGATATTTTATGAGAAGTGGCCTATTTACATTGTGGCCCAGGAAATGAACAGTTTGAATCATCCTAGTGACCTCCCCCTATTGTTTCTGCGTTTGCCTGTTAAATCAAACATTCCCTCCCTTGGCCGGTTAGCCTCTATCCAAAAATTTTAGAGAGTGAGAGAGAAAGAAAGAGAGAGAGTTACTTTAGGTGGATTATTGAGAGCTACTTATAACGGGAAAAAGGCTAGCTTTATGAGAAAAACTAGCATTCTTCATCAAAAAAGCATTAAATACTACGAATTTCAAGGGGGTAAATCCTGAATTTAGAGGGGCCAAAAGTATTAATCACATGAACTTTGCGATGGATTTGGCTATTTATAGGGTTTTTTGGTATTTCTTGCGATACACGCTTCATTATTGGTCGTTCCATGTGAGGATCTAATCGTAGGCAGATGTGAGATGTCAGTATGAGAAGAAACGGTCAAGTCAATGGGCCAATGAGCAGTCGCTTGTTGGTACCCAGGAAGATGGGTGTACTAGTCTCTTTTAAGCCTTTTCCACATCCATTCACTTTTCCATCCTTGTAATCCCTTGGCATTCGATCTTTGCTTTTGGCGTCCCCAAGAATCTCCCCTTTCACACTGGGTGGCACGGTGTTAACTATGGACCAGCATATCACTTGTTGGGACCCAGGTACCCAAGTCCTTATGAGACCTTCCACATCCATTAACTTTGCTGATGTGGGATCTTTGATTTTTGCGTGAAATCCCAGCATCATCGACTCACAAGATATTTGGGATTATTTGATGGGTGAGATTTTTTTTTACTTCTATGATGAACTCGCATTTTGATAGCAATTCTAAATCAAATGATATGGAATTAGGATCAAGTTCATCAGTGCAAGATAGGTAGGTTTACAAGATTATGAATGGATGAAACAAAATTTACTATATTGTGAACTAGCGCACACAGAAGTGTAGCGGGAAAAAAATTTTGTGGGCCATGTTATTGGTGATCTAAACCATTCAAAAGTTGGGCTCAACATAGATCGGCCATGCCCCAAAAATCATCTCTACAGGATGATTCTGGCTTTAAAAATTTGGTGCGAGAAGAAGAGACTTGAGAGGGCATGAGTAAGGAGAGCGTGAGAGTTGCTAAAATAAGGGGAAAATAAATAATATTTTGGGTGGAGTTTAATTTTGGGAAGTGATATATCCACCCCTTTTTGGGACAGCCAGCAGAGGGGATGATGTCTTTCACATGGGAAGGATTCAATGGACCTGATTGCCACTGCTGGCTGTCTCATGTAAAGAAAGGGTGCATCTATCATTTCCCTTAATTTTTCCCCTTGTTTTGCGCCTCCGGATTGGGTAAGCAAGGTTGTGTTCTTTAACCACTCTTCAGATTTTGGTTCTAAAAATGAGGATTAATTTTTATCCTTTAGAGTCCTTCCGAATCATAATTGTGTTTTTTAACTAATTACTATCTCTGAAAATTCTCAATTTTGTGTGGCAGGTGACGTGGAAAATGTGGTTTCAAGCTAAATGGTTTAAGAGTGAGCACGTTTCATGCTAAAAAGTTGAGTGGAGAGGGGGAAAGATCCTAAATTAGTGCAGGATTCAGAAAATAATGCCTAAAAATTAGGATGAATTTGTTGAAATCACTAAGGAACAGACTTCTCATTTTTTATGGCTAAAAAGCGGAAAATGAAAGGTTAAAGAATGCCCCCTAATAATCCCTAGAAAAAAAAACTCATGGTTGATAAACATGGCCTAAATCAAAGATAAACCATAGAAATCAAAATCCAAAATTTCAATTAAATAATAATCTGTAACAAGATTAGGAAACCTAATTTCTCAAATTACAAGGCAAAAAACCAAAGTTCTAAAGTTGGAGGCTCCTAAGTGGGGCATCTGGATACACTCTTGAGGAAGGAACCACTATTGGTGAGCTCTCGGAGCGGTTTCTTTGTGAACCTGATGAGATTATACACAAAAGCACCACCTATGGTACCGATGACCGGCCCCACCATGTAAACCCACACCCCTTTATAGTGATGCATAACAATGGCGGGTCCCAAAGTCCTCGCAGGATTCATTGACGCTCCAGAGATCGGCCTGCACATATACCACTTTTGTGTGTTAATACATAACTAATTCATCTATATAAACCAGGATTAGGGAATTGAGATTTGATGAGAAATGATCTAGTGCATTTGATCTAAATTAAAAATGTGACTAAGATTAATATAAGAGTATTATTTGTGAATAAGAATCTACGCGAATTTCAAGGGTAAGGTGTAGCCCCTTCACCACTGTGGTAAGTGGTAACCACCACGTTTTACCGTTTCCGTGTGTGAAGACACCCTGTGAAATTTTCAGGGTACAAAGTGGCTAGCTTTTCCTTTATTGTTTGCAACATTCTTCTTTAGACATTTTTTTAGTTTTTTCCAAGGTTGGGGTCCTTAATCTGGACATCATGGACTAACCATGTCCCATAAATCACACTAGTGGAGTTCTAACTATCAAGCAATGAACTTCAAAGCAATCAGGGGGGAAATGGCCAACAATCCAGATTTTAATGGGTCGATCAAATGTTAGGACCATACTACCAGTGTGTTTTGTAGTCGATGAGCCATCCATGACCTTGTACACATGTGCTACCTGTACTAGATCAATGATACTAATAGACGAAAGAAATATGAAGACTTAAATCAGATATACATTTTCCTTATTATTATTACTATTACTGTGACTACTATATACTATCACTATTGTTGTTATTATTGTTAGAACATCTTTCTCTGTCACATTTTGTTGTAATTAAAGAGCATGGAGTGGAAGAGGAGTTACCCTCCAACAAAGACGTTTAACGTTATGGTCGATCCAACTGCAAGCCCCGCTAGCTCTCCAATCTGCAAAATGCTTAAAACATTTATAAGGGGACGAAAATTTGGAGAAAAGAAGGAAAAACCACCATCTACTAGGGCTAACTTGGATGAACAGTAAAAAAAGAAAAATGATAAATTCGCCCGCCTTTTTTTAATGGGGGCACCCCACTCTTTGGCCTTTATTGACACTCTTAAAATTAGGCACTATGGTATAAATTTATGCAATGTGTAAAGCAGAAACTAATAAAAACAAGCCAAATAAGTCTAATGCCTAATTTTAAGAGATTCTTTACCATTTCTCTTTCCAAATTCTAGTTATTCCAATTGAATTGAGAGGAAGAAAAGAGCCTAAATAAAACTCACCGCTCTGCTATCTGTTGCCACGCCAGAGATGACGAACATCAAGAGGAAAGAGATAATAATCTCAATGATAAATGACTGAACATTGGAACCCGCTGGAACAGTGCCAAAGAAATGTTCGGGTTTTGATTCATAAAACACCAATGCCAATGTTCCGCTGGCCAGAGTTGACCCGAGTACCTGAGCAGCAATATACCAAGGCACCTGCACATTGTAGAATGAAAATCAACTTATAAATGTAGTAGATAAATTTAAATTTCCCTTAAAAACCATGCTTGCCTCTAAGTTAATAAAGGGCAAAGATTTTTCCAGCATTTTCACTCATTTTGGTTGTCTTTCTCGAAAACTTTAAAACAAGAGGTAGAAATGACATCATTTTTTTAGAAGAAAACAACTCATTTTGTTTCTCTTTCTCAAAGTTAAAAAAGGGAATGAAAATCAATATACCAAGGCACCTGTACATGGTAGAATGAAAATCAACTTATAAATGTGGTAGATACATCAGAAGCCTCCTTAAAAACCATTCATGCCTCTAAGTTAAAAAAGGGAAATGATATTTCCACCCCCTCTTCCAGAATTTTCACTCATTTTGTTTGTCTTTTCTAAAACTAAAAAAAAAAAAAAAGGATGTAGAAATGACATCATTTTTAGGAATAAGCAACAACCAAAATGGGGTGGAAATATCATCTGGCTGAGACAATGGAAGGAGGTAGATGCAATTTATTTGAATAAAATGTTTTTCCTAAATTATACTTAATTAATTATAATGGATTTATTTAATATATAATCAGCATGCCAAAGTCAGCTGCAAAATGGCTCTCCGTGAAATTGCCTAGCAAATCACTATAAATTAAGGGACAACTAATAATACCACAACAAAAAGCCATTGTTGCATGGGAGAGTAGCCACATAGGCTCACTTTTAAATAGATCTTGTCTTCTTCGTTTAATTCATCTGAGGCAGCTGTTCTCTCTTGCATAACCCGGCTATCGAACCATAGCATTTCTGCGATGGTCCCTAGCAAATCCCTTAGGCCCTGTTCATTTCAGATTGTGAACTGATGGTGAGGCCCCAACTGATTATTGGCCCAAAATCCAATGGTATGTTAGGGTGGTACAATCTGAAATTACAGGGTGTTAATAATGTAAAATTTTACATTATACTATTTCGGAAACCCAAAGACTTGATCGTATGGATATGTAAAATACAGGAAATCCAATGTGAAATGGATTTCTTACATACACCCAAAATGAAAATAAAAATGAAATCTACCTCCATTAAAGGGAATCTTTGGAAAATGGCATGGCTGATCGTAACCGCTGGATTGAAATGGGCACCTGAAATATGACCCACAGAGTAAACCAAAACCATGACGATCAAACCCCATGTAACACAAATCCCAGGAAATGTCACTTCTCCATAGATTTTATTAACGGCAACAGAACCACATCCGGCAAAGATCACAAAATAAGTCCCAATGATCTCCGCTATTAACTAAAAATCAAAAACAAAAAAAAACCCATTAGCCAAATAATAAAGAAAAATATAGATGTTATCAATGTACAACCAATGTAACATTTTATAGACCACTTACCTTTTGTGTGAAAGTCACAACGTAAGCTGATGAGCAACAGGTAGCACGCTCTTCAGGGCCTGATTCGATGCAATCTGTCGCCATTGCCGCAGTTTAGTTTGGATTGCCGGCCGGAGTTTGGGTAGATCACCGGCGGCAGACGTTTTCCTGTTGCCTTCTTAGGTTTCTTTATCTCCCAAGGGACTACTTGTTTTGGTATGTTTGTAACTAGTTATGAAAGGAGATTTTATAGGGATAAGTTTAGGAGGATTAGGCAGTTACGCTTTTTATAGAAAGTAAGCTTTGAAGAGGTAAACGAGAACTCTCAAACCAGTTATGACGTGAACGTGGCACGAAAGAAACTCATTTTTACTCGTTCTCCTAAAATGCACATAAATGGCTCCACTTTTGCCAGTTGATTTTTCAAAGAGCCAATCTTATTCATTTCTCCTTCATCTCAATCTACGTACGTATAAGCTGGAGTGGAGAGATTTGATTGATGGATTCTAATCAATGGCTACAAATATTTCCGTTTCCTGCTTCTTATCTCTTTCAACTGTTTTCGGTTTGGATTTCCCAATTTAAATTGACTAGTTGAGTACGTTTCCTGGCCTTATATTGTTTCGTTGGATGCCGTTTTTAGAATGTCTTGAAACTCGGCGAAGTACAATGGCATGAAGGCTTTTTATAGTTCTTTTACAACCTTGTGTGGGTTTTTGTTACAATCTCTTTGCATTCTATTATGGGAATTTAATTGGCTAACGTTTACTTTGGCAATTGTCATCTGATGATTGAGAGTGACTCTTCCTCTTTTATTTATTTTTTGAATGGCAAAGAATTATATTAAATTAACTTGTACGGGTGTGGCCCTCTGGCTTAAAGTCATGGGTATGCTCCCCGTTAACCCGAGTTCGAATCCCCCGGCCTTACCCGGGTTTATGGGTGATTGTGCTTGGAGAAAAGTACATAATGTAGGTAATAGTTTCGAGAAATTATGGATTTTGCATGCTTTTTAAAACAATCATCAAACACGGGTGATTCTTCTTCAAAAACAGTAGAAAAAAAGACCCAGGTGCCCTTCTGACATCAACATAAATCTCCTTTATCTTCCTTTTTCATTACAGAAAACCCCGCTGTATTTAATGCCCATTAAATTGGCGCGCTTCACAAGGCTTCTTTTGGTTCGTCTGAATGTGTATTTGAACCGACAAAACCTTGGGTGTATTTAATGCCCATTCAATTAGCGTGATTCGCTTCTTTTGGTTCGTCTGAATGTGTATTTGAACAGACAGAACCTTGGGTTCATTTCTATCTTGGTCGTCGGAAATAACCAGAGACGGATGGATGCTTTACACGTGTTAAAAAACTTTTTGGAACGCTGACGCCTCTATATACAGCTGGTTTGGTTTGGATTTGAAAATTTCCTTTAAACCCAGAGTCCCTTGGGTTCGTTAAAATCTTGACCGTTGCCAATATGCATAGACGGTCGGATCCACGACACGTGGACATCAATATGGAACAATGGCATCTTCTAGTAGTATGAGATTTCGCCGGCGTACCAATTATTTACGCCGGCGTACCCCTGAATTCCACCAGCATCCACCCTATTTCCGCTTACACCCTATTTCCGCTGGCGTACACCTTGATATTCAGGCGGCGTACTTGATACGTTTGGAACACATGTTTGAACCCAGAAAATCCGGCGGCGTACTCGATATTCCGTCGGCGTACTCTAGAGTCCGGCGACGTACTTCATACCTTTGAACGATGGGTGTTTCTTGAATCCGGTGGCGTACTTGATATTCTGGGGGTGTACTCTAGAATCCGGCGGCGTTCCCAGCCAAAAGAGATGTGAGAAATAATAAAATATTCAATAACGTTGCCGTTCTCAACCAAAAGAGATGTGTAAATAATAAAATATTCAATAACGTAGCTGTTCTCAACCAAAAGAGATGTGTAAATATCTTTTCTAAAGAAATCTGGTAGGGGTCCGCCTAACCCCAGCTTACCCATAAAAAAAAAAAGAGATGTGTAAATAATAAAATATTCAATAACGTAGTTGTTCTCACCCAAAAGAGCCGTGAGAAATAATAAAATATTCAATAACGTCGCCGTTCTCAACCAAAAGAGATGTGAGAAATAATAAAATAAACTTTAAAGATAATTATTGACGTTGCGTTGTGAAATTGTCAGGAAGGGTAACATACGAGGACTCCGATCATGTCGAAGGGTATTGAGGTCTTTTTTCCACCCGTTTTTGAGGAATCACCCGTGTTTGATGATTGTTTTAAAAAGTACCCGAAATCGATAATTATTCCCCGCATTCCATACTTTTCTCAATTTGGGGTGGGGATACCCTATGTCATGAAAAAAAAAGAATCTAACTACTATATATAAAGGCGGAATCGTGGGTTAAGTTCTTCCACCCTTTGCCAAAAATCCCATCTATATCCCAGCTGTATTATGCCTATTCTCTTTAATAATAAGTTATGATATTAACTACTTTCTTTAGGGTAAAATTGTAATCTACATACGAAAAGTACCGACACGGTACCTGTCTATGACAATTACGAAAAAAAATACCAAGAAAAGGTAAAGACATATGACAATGACGAAACTACTACTTGATAATTTATATTACTCATGCAGGACACTTTCAAAATATTGACGGATTCAAGGCACCTCAAGAGGAACAACAATTATGGAAACCTCTATCGATTGGAGGGCTAGGATCAGCCTATGTTGATTGGAGGGTTAGGATAATATTAAACAATATTAATAATTACTGAAGAGGAACTATAATTATGCAAACCTCTATTGATTGGAGGGCTAGGATCAGCCTATATCGATTGGAGGGCTAGGATAATATTAAATAATATTAATAATTATTTAATATTATCCTGAAATTTTAGCCGAAATTACAGAAATTTTGGTCAAAATTCTATACGAGAAAAATAGTCGTTCATTGATTTAGTCGGATTTTAGGAGAAATCAGCGAAATCCATAAAAATCAATTTAAAAGATACTTTAACTCGGTCAAAATTTCAGTAATTTTGGCCGAAATTCGAGGATAATATTAAATAAGGGATAAAATCCATATTTTTTTGGGATATTCCTTAAATTTCAGAATGGGATTTCGGGGGGAAATGAATTTTCGATCGAAATTTTGAAAATTCGGTTAAATTTCATGTTTTCGTTAGAAATTTCATACAACTTCGGATTGACCGGATTTGGATTACTGTCGAAATTTTAAGAGCAAGATTTTAAATTTCAATTTAAGTTTCGATCGTCTTGGAAATGTGGACGTTTCGGTCTCAGATGAAAATTTCGGTAAAAGGTAAAGTAATATTGTTTTCCCTATTACATGAATAGATCCTAGGTAGTTGTTCCTTTTAATCAACTACAATATTAGATTGCCACTTCATTTTGCACTATTTGAACTGATATTTAGGTCCCACGGGCAACACACGTGCATTTTTCCTAGTTATATTAAAAGGAAAAGAAACACGAGGAAACCACCGATGTCAGATATTTCATCTACCAAGTACCAACCGGGCAAACCGCCACGGATGAGATGATCTACCATCTAACCACTTTATCACATTTAAAGAATTGCACTCCATAATTACTTTGTCTAAGCAATCTTTCTCTAGCATCTGTATTCCTTGGTGAACCGCCCTCATCTCCGTCTCATTAGAATTTGCGGCTCCAATAGAGCCCCAAAAAGCCCAAATAGTTTTCCTTTCTTCATCTCTTAGGCTGCCACCTATCCCCGCCGGTCCTAGGTTTCCCATGCTATAGCCGCCAAAGTTTGGAATCCGATGCTAGGAGGCTCCTACAGTTGAGCAATAACCAGCCTCGCCTCCCTACTATTAGACACCATTAACCATTCTTCCCATAGTTCATGAGCTGAAATAAATCAAAAATTAGCCAAGCCTCTTACCCACACATGTATAAGCGCAATGACCTTTGTGTAGAGAAAATGGACGGGATTTCACTAAGCCTTAAACACCCTCGCATTCCTTTCTTTCCATAAAACCCACATTACCACTAACAATATCACATTCCACAAAATCTTATCTTTACTTCACCAAGGCACCGAAGACCATCATTCTAGAAGCTCAGTAAGTTTGGATGGAAAACCCCATGATATTTCAAATCTATTAAGAATTTTACTCTACACATACCTTGCCATTATACAATGGAGGAAGATGTGGTCGAACGTTTCTCCTGCTTCTACACACAACGAACAATGGTAGTCTATGACAGAGTGATTCTTCCTTTGTTGTCAATGCTATTCGAAAGAGATCCAAGCTTCTAAGGAATTAGACGTTTTTCAAGGACAAAGAAGCTTGTTTGCAGATTTAATCACAACGTTGCTTGCAGGACAACAGGGGGAAGCGATGGATAGCCTTCCTCCCTCCTCCGTAGCAAGAAATCACCTGATAAAACAAGAAGAAGAAAAAAATCCCATCAAGGGTTACCGTTAGAGACTGGTTTCACAGCATGATTTGGTGACACATGTTGAAGAATTATCAACTCACATTGGATCATTCCATCTCCCTGTCTTGGAAGATGAAGGATCAGCTGTGGCTGCCCCCTATGAATTTCAGCGAGTAGATCGAAATCATCGCCATCTGATCTTCATCAAGTGGTGATTAAGTATTAGGCCCACCATATTAGTCCTGCCCTAAATGGGGTGGGGATCCCGCCCACTACTAAGGGTGGCCATGGCAAGTGGTGGGTCTCAACAATGGCGAAATGTGTTCTTTGAAGAGGGGTGATTACGTGTGAGAGAAGATCACCATTGTCCATTCATCTGATCAAAATGGAATGAATGGTGATCAAGTACCGGGTTCATTACCTATTTCTCTAACTGATTAGATGGTGGGATCTACATATGTTCATCGATCAATCGATGACAATTTTGGCTTGCAATAGCTCGCAAAGAAGTGTATAGAGCAGCAATAGAGAATTTTCAGCCCCCGCCCGGTTTTTGCTCTTATAATTTATCAATTCCTTGCTCTGTTGTATTTGGCTCCATGTGAGTCTCGGTTGTGGTTTTTTATCAATAAATTCTCACCATTTCAAAGGAAAAAAAAAACCTACACGCACCTCAAAATTTCGCAAGCCTTGATGAAAATGTAACCTGTCACAGAAAGCGCATCACTCATTCACCACCTTTGAAGAACCGAAGGTCTAGAATTTCGTCATCTTGGAGGACTATGGTCACCCCTCTGGCATTGATGTGCTTTTGGAGGCCCTCAACAAGCTCCACCTTAGGGCATGAAGGAGGTTTAGTCGCATTAAGCTTCCTAGAACTCTAGGGGACTTGGGGAGTAATGTGTTAGTCCTACCCAAATTTTGGCTTCCACCCCAAAAACCCAAGTCAATCTGTTGAGGTTCCACGCATAAGCAAATAATCCCACATCGATAAAGTGATGGGGATGGGTTATAAGGGAATGGGCACCCTCCCTCTAACCGCTAGCTTTTAGGCGTAAGTTCTACCTGGTTAGATTCCTTACAAATGGTATGAGAGCTTAGGGTGTAGTAAACCCGGTTTGCTTTCAAGGGCGGAAATTTCCCTCGGGGAAGATCAAACCCGGTGTAGTTATCTCGTTTTTCCCACGTTGCCGCCGCGTGGAGGGGCGAGATGGTCCACATTGCTTCTGCGTGAAAGGGGAGATTGTTGGGGTCCCATACAAAAGCAATTTGTCCCACACCGGTAAAGTGATGGGGATGGGGGCGGGTTATAAGGGAACGGGCATCCTCCCTCTAACAGCTAGCTTTTAGGGGTGAGTTCTACTTGGTTAGACTCCCTACACAATCGGGAGGTCCTGGATTTGGGCGAGAGATCCCCCCATAAAACCATTCTTGTGTTAGAACGCTCATTTGAGATTCCTTTTCAGAAGGGTAAAACTAGTTCTAACCATGCAACTCCTTCCCCTAATATTGAAAATGAACAAAATACTTTTGCTCTCATAAAAAATGATAAAAATATAAACAATAGAAAACTTCTAAATAGAAAAAAAAATTCAAAATACCGATGTTAAGGAAAATGAACAAACTACCATTATCCCATGAACAATGAGAAAAAGAAAAAAAGAAAAAAAGAAAAATTGAAAATATCTTAAAAAAGAAAAAAAATATAAAACATCCATGTCGTGGAAAATGACCAATTAAATGCGCTTACATCAGTGAAATATGAGAAAACATAGGAAAAATAAAGGGAAATGATATTAGCACAACCATGATTTAATAATTGCACAAACGTGGGTTATCTTTGGGTTTAATGCAATTACCAAAACATGGTTTGTGCTGATATCATTTCCCACAATAAATCCTAAAATACCTTATGTCATGGAAAATGACCAAATGCCCATAATCGTATTGAAAATAACCATATCCCCGTATCATGAAAAAAATAGAAAAATACAAAATTTTCTAAAAAGAAAAAAAATCCTAAAATACCCATGTCATGGAAAATAACCAAAATGCCCTCATCTTGTGGAAATGCCAAAAATTCCCTTTTATTGTGGAAAATGAGAAAAAAATAGAGAATCTTGAAATAGGAATTTTTTAATTTATAAATCACCCATGTCTTAGAAAATAAACAAATAACCTTATCTCATGAATAAAAATGATAAAATAGAAAAATTGGGAAAAGGAAAAAAAATCTTAAAATGCCCCTGTGTTTGTAAAATGACCAAAGTGCCGTTATCTCATGAAAAATAACCAAAACATCCCTATCTCATGTAAACATGAGAAAAAAAGGAAACAAATAGGAAAAATGGAAAAACTGTCGTTTCTTGTAAAATGATCAAAATACCCTTATCTCAAAAATAAACAAAATGCTCTTTTCTAATAAAATTACCAAAATACATTTATCTTATAAAAATGACCATAAATGCCCTTATCTCATGGAAATTAGCAAAATAGATTAGTATTCTTGGGCCCACCTATATGCATCATCTAAACCATTCATTTATTGGTCTTGCCATTGGTAGACCCTTGTTTATTTGGACCCACAACTAGGTTTCACAAACTTCGCCGAATAACAGTAAAAGATTAGAATGCAAAACCTTTTAGGACTTCAAAATCCATATTTCTTTAAGACTAACGCAAGACTTCAATGACCCAATTACTTTGACGTATGTGTTGAAAAGTCTAAGCTATTTCATTGAGTAACCTACATTCTGCTGGCTTTCCCCAAAGTGACTAAGCCCCCAATGGTACTTAGCAAACTTAGTACCAATGAAAGGATCATTTTGTGCCCGAAAAATGCATTATCTCCAGCCCCAAGTTCTTGCTAAAGAGCTCCAACATCATTCTCTCACCCAACTTAGCGCTGCTTCCAAAACACGTTAGTCAATCGCATCCCTTACAATCAAAAGAAAAGAATAGTAGTACAAAAATCACTCTATTCACTCTGTGTTGAAAAGTCTAAGCTATTTCATCGAGTAACCTACATTCTGCTGGCCTTCACCAAAGTGGCTAAGCCCCCAATGGTACTTAGCAAACTTAGTACCCATGAAAGGATCATTTGTGCCCGAAAAATGCATTATCTCCAGCCCCAAGTTCTTGCTAAAGAGCTCCAACATCATCCTCTAAGCCAACTTAGCGCTGCTTCCAAAACACGTTAGTCCATCGCATCCCTTACAATCAAAAGAAAAGAATAGCAGTACAAAAATCACTCTATTCCCGAAGTATAACTTGAGATCCATATTCATCTTTTGGGTTGGGCCAAGTGTTTGTTTGGGTTTCTAAACCTAAACTCACATTGGGCTTGGGCCGAAGAACCATACCGGGTGGGTCAGGTCTCACAATTTAGTCCCACCTCTCTGTAAGATAATGCGCCCACTCTTAACGTGAATTCTGGGCAGACTGTAATTGCTTTTTGAATAAAGCCACATTAAAAGTGGGGCGCGTTATATCCTACACAGTGGAGGCGAAAATATCTTTGTCCAAAGAATTGTGTTGGAGATGCAGGGGATCGAACCCTGTACCTCTCGCATGCAAAGCGAGCGCTCTACCATTTGAGCTACATCCCCGGTTACATGAAAGATGCACCTTTTAAAAGTTTTACATATAAAAAATACCCAAAGAATAAGGGAGCTCCCTTCGTTAGCTCTTGTTCTGATATTGACAGCCCTTTTGTTTTACACTATCATTGGCTGGTACATTATCCGAGAAGCAATGTAAAGCCAAGAGAAGCCTAAAATAAAGAGATTGGTGGGATTGGGCCTGTGGCTCTATGGTCGAGGCTTTGTTTCTCAACCTTGAGGTGGCAGGTTCGATCGCAGCTTACCTACCGAAAAATATAAAATAAAATAAAGAGATTGGCTTGATTTTTGCCCATTGAATGTTTGATTGTTGCTTTTGTTTTGATTAACTGCACCTTTACAGTTAACAGGCCATGTATTGAATGACTAATATCGTTTGAAGACAGTCTGTTGCCCAGATTAACAGTCCTAATTAGCTCCATAAAATCACATTCATACTTACCTTCAGCTTAGCAAATAAAAGGAAAAGGAAAAGGAAAAAAAAGAAGTAAAAGAGTCGTTGATTCTTGGTGGGTAAATCAACAGTTCTGAAAGTAATCTGATCAAGACACAAATTTACTTTTTAAAGGATAACATCCAAGATGTAAATACAGATTATTTTACAGGCCAACTAAAGAAAACAACCAAATGCAATCCCCAAACATATGTAAACATTTACCAATCACTTGCTACCATCATGGCCTGGACTGGCATATCCTTCTATCTTATTCTTATCTATGTAAATCTGATCTCCCAAACTCAATAAAAAACAAACCCATTAACCAAACAATCATTTTGAAGGAACTTCTGCAGGACAATTTGCAAGAGGCAACTCAGTTTGAGTGCACACCAAAGCCCTCCTTTGTAAGTGTCTCAAGCTCTGCTCCATGCTAACTTGTACCATCTCTGCTAGCATCTTCTTCGCCTTCAAGCATTGGTCCTCACCATCAATCTGAGAAACAATGTTACATACAATGTTCTCTAGGGTGTCGGGATGTAACTCGGATCTTGGGTAAGGGGAGTCCCTCAATAACCGGAGGAGTGTGCGAGCTTTAGATTGTGACTTTGGTGTACCCTGAACGGTGAGCTCGAGAAGACCTGGGATGACCCCTTCCTTGAGAATTGCTTCTCTGTATCTACATCTATCACTCTCACACATTGTTAGAAGTGCACCAACCGCATGTTCACGACTTTGCAGTGATCCATCCTCAAGAACTTCAACTAGTGTGAGCACTCCACCTTCCTCTGCCGTCAATGCAGTCCTTGCCTCATCAAAACCCAACAAGGATTCCAGTAGGGCACTGCATTTTTCTGCTGCTTTTGAAGATTTCTTACTACTCTTTAGTAAGTTAATCAGAGGGGAAATGACTCGGACAGAAAGGATGATGTGAAGGTTATCTGGTAGTGTAGAGAGATTGTACAGAGCCATTAGTGCATCAACTTTGGATTGTGGGTTTCCATCTCTAAGAACATCCACAAGGAGAGGGATGGCACCTGAGGCACTGATGGTTGGTTTGTTGTCGGCGGAAGCAGAGAGGGTAAGTAAAGCAGCAGTGGCATATTCCCTCAAGTTTGAACTGGGTGACTGTAGGAAACTTATAAGTGGTTCAAGAGCACCAGCATCCACAATCTTGATCTTATTCCTATAGGGAAAAACAAAAAAACAGTAAAGCTCAACCGAAGGTGTGTATTAAGACTAAAACTGAATATCATATTAAAATAGAAATCAGCTGTCATTGTGAAAAGGGCGTCCCAGTGCACGAGGCTTCCGTCATTGCGGGGTCTCGGGAGGGCTAGATGTACGCAGCCTTATCCCTGCTTTGCAGGGAGGCTGTTTACATGACTCGAACCCGTGACCATCAGGTCACAATGGAGCAACCTTACCGTTGCGCCAAGGCTCGCCCCTCAGCTGTCATTGTGAAAGCAAGGGGTATTTTAAGACAAGAACTGAATATTATATTAAAATAGAAATCAGCTGTCATTGTGAAAGCTTCTAAAAATCTAACATGCCTTATCAAATTAGCAATCCACCTCAAAAGTAATTGCCATTGCACTCGTTAAAACCAAGTGAGCTCTTAGTTATTGCAGATTATATATGCAGACATCAGAAAAAACAAAGAACACATTACAGCAGGAAAGGGATAATGTTAGAGGGGTCTGGTTTGTGCTGTAAGATTTTTGCATAGGTGGGAATGGGACACCTTGTCCCCATGAATGTACTCTGATTACATCAATAATAGAGTCATTATCTTTTAAAAAAAAAAGAAAAAAGCAATACGGCAGGAAAGAACTAAGAACATGTTGCCAATCTAAAAAACAAAAGAACAAAGAACATGTTCTCTTGCTAGTATTTGGAAATATTACAAACTTTAGGCTACATGCTAATCATAAAATACTGTCACATTTACAACTCCTAGGAATAATGTCTGAACCCTAATTACTTGTTTCTAACGATAAGCTGTTGATTATACTTTGTGCACGTCTTTTAGCTAAATTAGATGGCTGCATTCACCGGCTGCATTCTCCGTTGCCGCTCTGCATGAGATAGGAATTGGAATGCTCATAATCTATTGAGCAGCCTAAGATGGCTTCCATTTCTAAATATAAGACAGTGCCATGATGATGGCCATGGATTCACACTAAGTAGGCCCATCTTATAAATGCATGTGGGCTGGTCTGAACTCGGAACCAACCAAAAAACTATATGAAATACAGAGAATTCATGAGAGTAAACAGTGTGATGTAAACTTAGTTACTGACATGCACACATTTCATACTTTGTCGTTAGGAAGTGCAATGAAAATTTCAGTGCTACCTGAAAATAGTTACTGACACCCTTACAAGCTGCTTGAAAATATAAGATTCTGAATCTGCAATCCTGAACATGGGACTCACAGGCTTTGCTATTTCCCAGGAACCAATGGTATTCAAAGACATCACTGGAAATGTTAGTACTTGCTATGGAGCAAATGACACTGAAAAGAGCATCACAGATCCATGGAGAGAAAAATCACTCAATTAAGAAACGAATATAACAGAAGGATTGGACCCATGGACGCAGATAAATAATGTATCACTTGTGGGAACTGAGACCAACCAGTTTGCCACTCTCTCTTGTCCGTCTTAAATGTTCTAGACCACTCTAGATCTTGTAGCAGACATCCACAGACCCTTCTTTTCTAGGCATCTACATATTAATAGAGTTCAATTTCCATTGGACAAAAGAAGCCATTATGAGAGATCCAATAAAATATTTTCAGAGAAGACAACCGACCTATGTTCTCTTTCCTAACCGAAAAAGTTCAGTCCCTTCCGAGAGGGTTCCCTGAACCTCTTGGATTGGTGGTAGTGATGGGACCCCCTGATATGATATGGGGAAACACCCCCTCCCAGTAATGGGAGTGTGTGTAGGACCCAAAATTCTTTGTCCAATCTCATTACCCAAACTATCTGTTTTGTGTGAAATAAAAGCACATTAAAGGAAAATGACCAAGAGCAAGAGTAGAGGAAGAAGTAAACACAAAAAACACTGGAGATGAGAACTTGAAATTCAGCCTGTTGCAGAATTGACTCTAGGGTGTCCAAGAATTCAAATCCCATCACTGAAGCTGGCAGAATGGCCACAAATCTCATTAGTTATCACATGAACATTGAAAACCCAGAAGAAGCTAGCAAGTCTAAGGTTTCAAAATTCTCCAGAGAATCTGACTCAAGCACTAATAATTGGTATTCTAATTTGCAAACACAAGCATCACCTCTGATTCATCAAGATGATGAATAGATGATGGTAAATGCGAATTCTTTTTCTTTTTCCCCAATACCATAACAATGGAATTATGAACAAAAACAAAAAGATCATGAATAACATCGGTGCAGTAAAATTACTCACAATTGGGGTTTATGGAAGATCTGGTTTTTCTAGTTCACCACTTTTTGACTTCATCGTAGGTTAGTTGCTAAAAACATAGTAAAGTGAAGGGCAGAGGTCATTCAAGCATGGCAGACAAATTAAAATTCGTTTTTGCAGAGAAATCCTTAACCGACTAAATGGAACTCAATTAAAAAATGTCGACCCCAACAACACAAACGGAGCATTTCAAGCAGAGGTCAATCTTTCTATAGAATTAGACTCTATAAACAGCATCTTTGAGAGTTTCAATCTTTAAGCCTTATGTTACAATCCTAAGTATTGTAAGGGCCTAGCCTAAAACATTCCATCAGTCCTGGTGCTTTTGCCATATTGGTTAGGTACCTAACATTAGGTTTCAGAGCCAACACCATATCTTGTGTTCGAGTCACAGAAGGGGTGACCTCCGAAAAGGGCTATTTGGAGCAACCGGAGTGAAAGCCATGACGAAGCGGGCAGTTGGATGGAGGGAGTGACCTGTGAAAAGGGCTACTTGGAACAACCACAGTGACAGACATTATAGAATGGGAGGCCGGGGATGTCGTATGGGAGTGTGGTTGAATGTTACGATCCAAGGTAGTTTAAGTTCCTAGCCTAATGTGTTCCATCAGTCCTGGTGCTTCTGTTGTATTGATTAGGTACCTACCATCCTATTGGTAACATGTACTCTCTTTTACCTGTTCAATCATACTTATCGTTCCTATCATACTTATCGTTCCAAATGGACCAAATCCATTTCAGCAGAGTGGGTTACCTCCCAGATTCACAAATATAAAATAAGAAACAATTCCTATTACCTCCACATCCTTCACTAATCCATGGATACAGATACAACTAGACATTTTTTGAAAAGCTGCAGATATGATGAAGGCACAAGTACCCTCCCTAACAAAAGTACATACCAAGAAACTAAATCTCCGGCCACATTACTTTGGCCCAAAAGAAACATCAGGATTCAGTGGTTTTTCATATTGAATTATTGGGTTACTCTAATAAAATCTAAAAGAATTTTGTGAGGATTTTATAATTTACACAGAATCCATGTTCTTCAACCTTTTTTTAGATAGATAAGCTCTTCAAAGTTCTTGCAAGATATAAAACATGTATTGCAAGAACTAATCGAACCAATACCGACTCCAACAAGGAAAAGTACCAAAAAAAAAAAAAAAAAAAAAAAAGAAATAAAGAAAGAAAAAAAAAATTCGAACTTTATCAATTTCTCCAAAATAATAGTGATGCTGAAAAAAGCAAAGGCGAAAAGGAAAAGAGGAAAATAGAAGAAAAAGGAAAAAGAGAGAATAAAAAAAGGAAGAGTAAACTTTGAAGTAAAGAACATTCTTCCCATAGAATCCAAAGTAAAGAACATGCTTCCCCTCTAAGAAAAGCATCAAAATTTTCAGCCGAAAATAATTCGAATTCGCTCCTATGTTTCAGAAATTCAAAATTACAAAATAAAATCCAATTTTCCATGAACCCTAGAAAAAAAGAAGAAGCTCACCTTTCGTCTTTGACGGCGAGATTGAGAAGAGCGAGAATCGCTGTTTCATTGAATTCAACACTTTCAGATCTGAGCATCGAAATGAGTGGCTCAATGGCGCCGGAGAACTGCCGCCGGTGCTTCGAAGACGTCTTCGTAAGTCGCCGGATTTCGCTCGCCGCCTGAATTTTGGAGTCCGGTTCGCCTGAGACGATGAGCTGTAGGGCCTTCTGGACGATTGCCGGAGTTCTGCCGGAATCCTCGCCGGAGTTCTGACTCTCCGACGCCATCAAGAACAGTGAAACAGAGATCGAGAGAGAGAGAGAGAGAGAGAGAGAGAGAGAGAGAGAGCGCGTTTTCTTGTTTTTGCCCTTACTGTTTTCTTTCTGTCATAAGAGATGTGTAAATATGGAGATGGTGGGGAAAGGAAATAATGGGGTTTTAATCATGATATTAACGCCGTTAAGTGTTGTGTAGGGAAAACGCGAGAGGGCCGTCAAGCAACTGCTTCCGGTAGTTAGTGCGATAGGATTATTGTTGTGAAATGATCCATGATATAAATGTCCCTCTTTAATGAAATGATTTCACCTCGATATCCACACGACCCTATTTTGAATTTTGATAATGGGAAAAACTCACAATTTTTTTTAAAACTGATTAACTAGCTGTGAAAGGTTATTACTAGGGATTTGCTAGGGACCATCCCTGAAGGCATTTCGCGGGCTAGCTGATGCATCAGTTTAAATGAATAAGACAAAATCTGAGCTATTAATTAAGTAGCTGTGAAAGGTTATTACTTCCAACCATTAATTAGGTGGCTATAAGATGATCAAATTTATGTCTATCAACATATGCAAATCAGATCAGATCCATCCATGTCCCAGATATGATTTGTTCGGATACTAATTTGGGGCTGTTCGGATACGTGGATTTTTGAATCCATGTTTTTAGTTTGAAAACAGTCTAGAAGAGGGTTCATGATCAAGCTGTTGTATGCTGTCTTAACAACGTTTTTTGGATTTTAAGTGAGAAATTCAAGTTTTAAAAATCTCTCCTGCATCCTGATATTTTTAAAACTTGGAAATATGGGAGGATCTGCTACTGTCTTGCTATCGGAAGAAGGGCGAGAAGTAAAAAATGAGTCAAAATGACTGCCGACCACTTCTTCTCGTCTCTTAAATACAATTTTGAAGAAATCCCAGATTCTAAAATCTGCATATCCAAACGGCCCCTAATTGTTTAGGAGGATTTCTCTCATCCTACTTTCCGTCGCTAAGATATTTTGAATCGGGCCGTCCTAGATTCAACAGTAAAATGTTCAAACGAAGACCACTGCTTTGATTTGTTCAGAGATGTTTTTTTCTCAACTACTTTTTTTTCACAAAAATACTCTCCTTATTATTTAGTTGTGCGTGTAAGTAAAAATAATAAACGTGAACGGTCAGTTCTGACAAATAGTGTGGGTCCCAATCCGAAGTGGTTTTGAGCAGAGCCAGCATTATTGTAGGTCCCACTGGTTAAACCAATTAGGATATGGTGTAGATATTAAGTCTTGTTTGCTTGCACTGTTGTAGGTCCCACATGCATTTTCTCAAAACAAAACTCCCTTCAACTCTTCTTTGGCTCTCTCAATTTCTTTGACGTTTCTTGCTTTTGCTTTTCAGAACATATTGCATTTCATGCACGTTTTCTAAACCAGTAACAGTGCTGAAATAATATTCAATGAAAAATGATATATTAACCACCTTTTATTCCCCGGGCACCCCCTTGTAGTGTAAAAAATAAACTATAGAGGTTGAATGGAGGGAGAAAATGGGGTGAATATATCACTTCCCTATTTAATTCAGCCAAAATTAATCACATGAAGCACGCCATGTTCATAATTCTTGACTTTTGTAAAGGGAAGACGATATTCACATGCCCCTCGTTTTGATCGATACGCTCTCTCCCCTTTCTTCTTTTGAACTTTCTTCCATTGATTTGTTGCCATTCTCGATTAGGAAATGGCCAATGAAACAAGGAAGGAGTTTATTTAGGAATAAGAGAAGAGTGTATTTATCAAAGGAAGAGGGCGTAAATACGTGATTCTATGCTAATGTTGGACTATAATTTCCACATTTGGAATTACCCATTTAGTCTACATGCTATTAACAAGACAAGTTCATTAAAGAAAGATATCTTTTGTACTTGAATCTTGCTTAGTATAGGTGCACCAGATTTATAAGAATCTAGCATTGTCTCATATGAAGCGGCCCCGGCCACTTCTACACTATATCTACTACCCACCAACATCTGGCTATAAATATCATTAAGAGTAGAAGAAACACATCCTTTCAACGTTTTAGATTGCACCAGTCACAGCATAGGTTCAACGTTATTAAGAGTAGATCCCAAATTTCACAAAATCTTCTCTGATTATACTGCATTCCAAATCACTTGACCGAACAGTGATTTAACTATATATCATTCCATTCTTGATTAGTTGTTTCACAGCCTTCGACGAATATACCACGTGCCTTTCTAGAATGCCACCAATTGACCGCAACAGTGTCGAGGGGTGACCCATACATGTAATTGGTCCTGGCTGGATCTAAGTTCGTCTAACTTTTGACCTAATTATTTAGAGGCCGGGCCATGCCATTAGCACCTTTTAGCAGCAAGCATATGATAGTAAAGTTAAAAATTTTAAACCATATCATTGGAAGAAGATTTGTTGGGTTAATTATAATAATCCAATCATACCCCATCACACATATCTTTGTTTGGTCTGTAGTGGGTAAGTTGGGTACAAACACGTGCACCCCCAATTTCTACCTAACAAAACCACGTCACCACTTCATTGGGCATAGATGAATCTAACATTTCTACCTTACCTAGTTACCTACCTTGAAAATTATGCTGCCGGTATATAATATTAAAAAACTACTTGAAAAGCCCACAGAATTTAAAGGTGAAGAGTTGGGAGCATGGAGTGAGGTGTAAGGGTCGCTTTTTAAAACATGTGATTGTTATCATTAAATTAAGGGGGATGAAATTTTCACCCCCCATGCAGCACGCATTCGCCCCCTTCTTAACGTGATTCGACGTCAAAGAGCGATAAAGTTGCCCACTGTTATAAAGGAGCAATGCGTACTGCAGAGGGGGTGAAAATATCATGTCCCTAAATTAATCACCGTATCTAATGTTTATGCCAATTAGTTATTAACATACATGGGATGATAAACCTTTTTTTGACAAAAAAATATCCCTTCAAGCAACAATAAAGCGGGACTTTTTTGGCTTTTTTTTTTTTAGCTTTTTGTATCCTTATGAAATTACGATCTCTTTTAATGGGGAATTAAGATTAGGAAATTTTTTTATAGGTCATGCTTGGCAACAATGAAAATTTAAAATTGTTGGAGTATTTTCAAAATAAGAGATTTGCTTGTGTCCATCGCAAAAGGCATTTCACATATGGTTTGTTGCATCTCACAACAGCCAACTTGTTAATGAAGACAAAATCCGCCTAATGAACCATTGGAATCAACTCCTGCACCTCATAATTCTGGACGACCAACACGGGATCGACATCGTCCTAATTACTTGTAGGATTATCATTGTGAGCTTGCCATTCATCCCTCACCCAATTCGTCACTTCCCTCAATAGCAGGACCTACAGTAAGTACTCATCACCCAATCTCTCATTTCTTTTCTTATGATAAACTCTCCCCATCTCACCGAGCCTTCTCTGTAACTATCTCTTCTATTATAGAACCAAAGTCTTTTCGGAAAGTTGTTAAAGATCCAAAATAGTGTGACGCCATGGCTCTTGAAATTCAAGCCTTGGAAGCCAACAACACTTGGACACTCTCTTCCTTGCCAACTAACAAGGAACCCATTGGATGCAAATGGGTGTACAAGGTCAAATACAATTCAGATGGGTCCGTTGAACGCTACAAGGCCCGCTTGGTAGCAAAGGGATACAATCAAAAGGAAGGATTGGATTATCAAGAAACATTTGCCCCGGTTGCTAAACTTGTCACCGTTCGATGCTTATTAGCTGTTGCAGCAATTAACAATTGGCATCTTCACCAATTAGATGTTAACAATGCATTTTTACATGGGGACCTCGATGAGGAAGTATACATGGAGATTCCTCCTGGTTTTGCCCGGAAGGGGGAGACTCGGGTCTGTCGTCTCAACGAATCCTTATATGGGTTGAAGCAAGCCTCTCGACAATGGTTTGCAAAATTTTCAGCAGCCCTTCTCGCCGCTGGTTATAAGCAATCAACAGCCGACTACTCCTTATTCACTCGGTTCGTTGGGACTTCTTTCACTGCAGTACTCGTATATGTAGACGACATCATTCTTGCGGGAAATGATTTGAGTTCAATTACTGCTCTCAAAAATTTCCTTCATACCCGCTTCAAGATCAAGGACCTTGGTCAACTTAAATTCTTCTTGGGTATTGAAGTTGCTCACTCTAGCAAAGGTATCTATCTCTCACAACGGAAATATGCTTTGAAAATCCTGGGTGAAGTTGGTCTTCTTAGATCACGTCCCGCAACATTTCCCATGGAGCAAAATCTCAAGCTCACAAAAGATGAAGGCGCGCTTCTTTCAGACCCATCTCGTTATCGCCGTCTCATAGGCCGTCTCATTTATCTCACTATCACACGGCCGGATATTGTTTATTCTGTCCAAATTCTTACCCAATTCATGGAGAAGCCACGCCAACCACATCTAGACGCTGCCCATCGAGTTCTTCGTTATCTCAAACAAACACCCGGACAGGGCATCTTGCTGTCATCCTCTAGCTCTCTTCAACTTACTGCCTTCTGCGACTCAGATTGGGCTCGTTGTACAGAGTCTCGATGCTCCATTACTGGCTACTGTGTTATGTTGGGTGCTTCTCCAATTTCCTGAAAGTCCAAGAAGCAATCTACTGTTTCACGCTCATTTGCTGAAGCCGAATATCGAGCCATGACAAGTACTTGCTGCGAGATTACATGGCTACTCCATTTATTACAAGATCTTCAAATTCATCATCCACAACCAGTTGTTCTGTTTTGTGATAATACAGCAGCCTTACACATAGCAGCCAATCCAGTTTTTCATGAACGGACAAAACACATTGAAATTGACTGCCACATTATTCGTGAGAAAGTCCAGTTAGGCTTGATCCGCACAGCTTACATCTCCACAGCCCATCAACCCGCGGATATATTTGCCAAGCCCCTCGGTGCATCTCAATTTCATCATCTCATTCGCAGGTTGGGCATTCACAATATCCATACCCAACTTGAGGGGGAGTATTAGGAAATCAAGCTTATTAGGAAATCAAGCCTTTTGCCAACAAGCCTTTTGGCAAGTAGCTGACTGTAATATGTACAGCCGTTTGGCAAGAAGCCTTTTGGCAAGTAGCTGCCATCTTGGAAATCCTTGGTCAATGCATTCCGATGCAATCTTCCTAATATGTACATCATCCCCTCCATCATGGGACTACAACCATTGTAAATTTATTCTCTTCCCTATTTGGGGCACACTCTCTATCTCTATATATTGAATACATTTGCATCAATAAAATATACACATTGGAAACGATTCTGTTTCTTATGAAAAAGTGCATTTTATTTGTAAAGTGGGTGCTTAATTGAAAGAAATGAAAAAGTGCTTTGTTGGAAGAAAACATAGTCCCATAAAGGAAAGTAAAAAAGTTGAAGAGATGTTTATATAGCTTATCTTATCTCTCTCTCTTGCTTTTGTAGCACATGTGGGTTTTGGCAAATGGTGGATCTGCATGCGGCGTGGGCAAGAACTTTGCACTTCACATGACGCATCGGTAGGGATGATTGATTTTTTTCCAGATTGGACCTGGGTCGTTAGATCAAGATCAATGTAATCCAATGGTGATCCCGAGCGGATGTGATCCAGACTGTAGGATCGCGCTCGGATGTGTTCAACGACTACTGCTGGATTGAGTGTGATTTGGTGCGTTGAATCGGGATACCAACAATCGAAGCCGATCAGTTGTGATCCGGGTTGTGGATTGATTGGTCGCTATCTCGCGGCCACGGGAGAGTGCGGAGGTTTTACACAAACTAATAGTCACTCCAGAATTGATCTGAACTATAAAATCGTGGTTGGGCACAATCTAAAGGTCACATTTCAAACCGATCTAAAAAGTTCCTTCTAGGAATGTTTTTTCACAGGGAAAAGACATCGGAAGGTCTATTAAAAAAGCAGAAACTTGCCATTTATAGGAATATATGAAATTCCACTGTGGAGGCTTCCAAATTTAGAATTTATAAAGTATTTCACTCTCTTAAACACTTTTTAAATTCAAGTGGTTTGTTATTCTGTAGAAATTCTAGGATCTGTTACGGTTTAGTGCAAAACGTTCCATTGTGGAGAATTTCCAAATTGAGAATTCAACTCTCTTGAAAACCTTTCAATTTCAAGTGGTCTGTTATTCTGTAGAAATTCCAACATTTTACCGTTCAGTGCAAAACATCAAATAATTGGTGAATAATTCACCACACTTCATTTTATCTTGGAGGCGAATTCGTGGTTCTCCTTGCATATATAATTGGTAGGGGCAAATATCGTCTTAACCTATTCAGATCCTAACCAACCCAAGGACATGACAACCCAACCTGAGCCAAAATTGGGTTGAATGACTTGCTAGCAGCCCAAGTTTTACACCTGCTCCCAATTGGTGAACGAGAGAGAGAGAGAGAGTAACACATTTTTTTTTCCGGGTATTTTATTCGAGGAATGCCAAACTGAAGGCCAGGGCGGCCAATTCCATTTATAACGACCCAACAAGGAAATGATATAATATTCGCCACCCTTTTTTTTACTTGGGACAGCTCTTAGTGTAAAAGAGTAGTCGAAAATACCCTAGAGGGGTGCGAATAATTCACTTCCCTAAACAATATTAAAGGAGTGACTTAAACGGTTGGGCGACGTAGATCCTTCCGGCTGGATTTTTGCATGATATTATTGGATTTCTGCAGGTGCCCTCATATAATATTTAGTCAAACCGGCTTTGTGGAATGTATTTCTGTTTGGAAGCCTCTCCCAAGTTTCTCCCACACTTAGTTTAAGTCCCATACCACATGCTCTCTCCTTATTTAAAGCATCCCACACACTCTCTCCTCCAAATCCGAAGAAAACTATCAATCGAAAAGGAAAAAGATGGATCTTTTCTCTTCACAATTTTGTAAGAGTATACAGAAAATCTGGAGCAGGAGAAATCACCAGCGCTTGGAAGGGTCCGGCAAGAAGAACCCGAAAACCATCAGACTCGGTGGCAATACTCGCGGATTCAGGAAGATTCGGCCCATCTCGAAGCTGAAGCTAAAGATCTCCTCGCCCATTCGGATACTGGGTCGGGTCCGGGATGCTTATATGAACTCGATGCTGAGATTGGCGGGAACTACGGGCTCTCTCCCGGGCGGTAACATCTTTGGAGGAAAAAGAGTCCCCAGGGCTAGGACGGTTAAGGAGTCATCGGGGGACTTTGAAATTCGAATGATTCTTCATGTTTGCAAGTCCTTTGTGGCTTCTGGGGATTTGTCTGCTGTTTGAAGGGAAAAAACTGCATATAGATTTCTTTCTTTTCTTTAAAATTCTTTGTTCTTTGTGTAAAAAGAATGGTGTGAGGGTATGAAGTCCAGTATGTTTCAACGGGTATAGTGGACCGCACTTCATAGGATGATCCAACGTTCCAAACTGTTCATTTGTAAATAGGTTGTAACCGTTAAATCTTCTCTATAGATGTTTCTACAATGTGCATTCCATCTAATAGGATATATTGGGTCAAACTGCGGAGATGATTTACTGGTACAAGCTATTTACGTTGTGGCCCAACAAATGAACGGTTTGGATCATCCTATGAAGTGGGCTACACGGTGCTTTGTGAAAAATACTAGAATTTTGCATGCGTGCAACATATAAAATCTTTCCCCCGCCTTTTTTTAAATTGTAGGCTTGATTGGATGACAGGATTAATGACAAGATGCATGTAAGCTGATGATGTTCAAAATACATTTAGGGATGTAAAACATTTCTCTTACTCTTACTGAGAGTATATGAACTCTTCCTAATCAAATTGGGATATATTTTTATGCTGCTGGGAGGCTCATGATACACATGGCGATTGTGTCCATGCGTGTGTATAGGGATTGATCTAGTGGGCCACAACTATGGTTTTAAATTTTGGTTTCGGAATGCGTTTCGGCCCTCACAGAAACCAAAATTTCTGCTGAAATCGGGTACACCATTAAAAACTGATATATTATTTAATACCAAATTTCTGCCAAAATTTCTGAAATTTCGAGAAAAATGCTATATAATTAATAAATTTGAGATTTTTGGGTTCAATTTCGAAATTTTGGCCGTACCATTTTGGGTTTTGCCAATTTCGGTTTCGGTGTTGATCGAAATTTAAAACCATGCAACTATGCATTCTATTAATTTGTTGAGATTCGTTGATTAGTATTATCTATCAATTAGTTAGATTAGAGTTATCTATGGGAGTCTTTATTTCAGTCTTCTATTTCATTGGGCAGTAGAGTCTTAGTTGCTTAGGATTCTATTCCTAGTTTCATGGTGTTGGAGGATGCATGTAATATGTATTTAATCTAATGAATGAAGAAGGAAATGGCATGCGTTGATCTATATCTTTTTCACAACAATGCGAATACCCGGAGGTCTGAGTTCCCTCAAAGCAACCTACTCATTTATTAGCCTTCTTTCATGGTACGGTCTAGAATAATAATAATTGACTTGTAAGCATGGTTTTAAATTTCGTCGGTGGGGACCAAAACCGAAATTTTCCGAAATTCCTAAGTTTGGCCTTTGCCAAATTTGGGCCAAAATTTCAGAATTTCGGTAATTTTGGTCAGAAATTTCTAGAAAATGCCATTTAAAAAAAAAAAAAAAAACGTTACCAAATTTCGGTCCGAAATTTCGAACCGAAGTACCGGATTTCGACGAAATTTTGGATTTCTCAAAATTAGTACCGAAACCGAAATTTAAAAGTTTGCCTGTAAGTCCCATTCTTGTAAAATTGCCTTCTCATATATGTAATACTAGTAAGCGGTAAGCCACACCGTGAATATAAAGATGGAAGTTGGAAATGTAGCTTCTGCCTAAACACATGGAAAAAAAAAGACATAGTTTGACAGAGTTTGCTAACCATACCCTGAATATAAGACTTAATCATGAATTCCTTTTAACACCAGATCACCCTAATTTGACAACTTCAAGATTTCCGTAGTTATCCTTGCAAGAATCACTGAGTAAGAAATGAAATAAGAAATCAGAAACCACATCCTCACATTTTAATTGACAGTTTCTTTGGGCATCTTGTATGAAATCAGAGTACAGTTCTAAAAGCATATGAAATTTAAAAGTATCATTCCAAGAGCATTTCAAAACCATTTCAACAAAAAAGAAAAGAAAAGAAAAGAACGCTATTTCATTGTATTAATTGCTTGAACACTATCTCATGTAATTAATTACAGCATACAAATCTAGTGGGAGTAAGAAAATGACATAAATCAATCAAAGCAAAAGCTCTACTTTGTAAGAAATGACACGAATCAATCAAAGCTCTCACTCTCACTCTCTCTCTCTCTCTCTCTCTCTCTCTCCCTCTGCGACACAACAGTACCAGCCTCCCTTGATGGCTAACTGTTTATGCTCTTCATGAAAAAATAATCCATATTTTTGTCTGATCCCAGCAATTTCATATTTCATGTTGTCTGAACTTTGAACTCTAATCATATGAGCAGGCTAAATAAAATAGATGTAAAATATCAAATTTGAGGAGCTCATCTTCATCTAATTGGTTTAGATTATAATTTAGAAAGGCCTGTAATTATTGTGTTGCTGATATAGATACAGCCATTGCCTTAAACTCAACTCAACTCAACTCAACTCAACTCAACTAAGCCTTTGTCCCAAACTAGTTGTGAGGGGAAACAATTTGTGAATTAAACTCACTGATTTAAATAATTTGTGAAGGGAAGACCTATTTTTTAGATGCTTCAAATTGTTTACATTTGATCTAATTAAGGTAATATAAAAGCATTTTCTGGAGCTCATTAAGAGTAAGATTTTGTGAATTTGCATTAAGATGCAATTGCATTCAAAATCCTTGGAAATATAAAACATCCGATAAACCCACAGCTCACCTATACTTATACAATTGCATCCAAAATCCAACCAAGCTGCCCCGCAATCAAAGAAGGTATATCCAATCAATAATAGACAATGGCTAAGATTGAGGAAATAAGCATTAAATTCTTTGCTTTAAAAAACAGAATTTATGTGAAGGGAAAAAGGAAAAAAATTAACAGCAAAATTTCATGAAACTCCAACACAAAAAGATCAGGGAAAACATTTTAAAAGGAAGGGAAAAAGGAAACATGAAATTGACCCAAATTTCACTAGAGGCTGCAAATTCATGAATACACTTCCCGGATGATCAAAAGATCAAACAACCCCTACTTCTATTCTCTCAAACCCATCAACGAGAACAAATTTCTTCACCAAATTAACCTAAGAAAGGCTAAAAATACCACCAAAATTTTCCAAAAACCTATGTAAAAGCTTCAGATGAAAAAAACAAGAATAAAATACGTAATGAAAACTATACCCAAACGACCAAGAACTGAATTGATTACATAAAACCCACCAAAATGATCAAATATTTGCAGGAAATTAATAAAAGAGAAGCTCACACTCGACGTGAAAGATATGGGCTCGATCCGACCCCATTGTACAAACAAAGCTTAACAAAAAAAAAAAAACAACCTGCCTGATTGAAATGGAAAACTCAATTAAAAAAATAAGGAAGTCTATTTAAAAAAAAAAGAAGGATAAAAGTAAGACTTGCAAAGAGAGTGTCTATCGAGATTATGCAGAGCTGCAAAAGCTCCTCTTCAAACACCATTGTGATACTCAGCAGACCAAAAAAAAAAAAAAACAACCAGCATGAATTGAATGGAGAAAAGTTGAAAAAATTCATTAAGAACCTCGACTTGGATGTTTTGGGACGAAATTATGGAAGATTATGTCTTGGAAAAACTTCTGTAAGTACTTTTATCTAATAAATTTAAGAGTTATACCTATTCAACATATGCACATCGACACGAATTTATACTTCCAAAATCCATCAATAAAATCATCAAATACTGGAGTAACAATGGCAACTACATACCAAGAAGCTTTAGAAAAATGCCCAGTATGAAAATATTAACTCCATAGAGAAAGAAATACAAATAAGATATCAGAGAAGCCCATATTGCACTAAAGAATTTAGAAGTTCTTAGCTTCATCTGAACTGAGACAGAGAAAAGCCCACACAATTCATCTCATTGAAAATTCAAACAAAGGAAAAGGACAAAGAATTCCTAGCATACATTTGCCAAATCACCATATTTACATTTTTTTGAAAGAAACACATGAAAATACCCCAAACACAGTAGAGCCAATTCGAGTTACAACAAAGAAGAAAACAACCTCTACAAAATCGTAACAATGCACATTTCAATCTTACAATTGAAACAGCACTACAAACAATAACTTGCATTCTAAAATTACCTATTTTTCACAATGATAGCAAAGGCTTATTTAAAAAGCATTACATATACCTAGCAACAACAAATGCATGCATTGCATATTAATGAAATCTCATCTTGAAATTCATGGATATGAACAAAAATACAGATTATGTGGGTGCATCATTGAGGATTGATTCAAAATGACTGGAGTACTGTGAGTTTTGGGAAGTTGCAAAATAATTATTTTCTTTGAGACATTTCATCAAGTACTTGTGTGCACGTGAAAATCAAAGGAATTTTGCAAATATATTATTAAAAGCAAATTAAAAAAATCAGACTTAGATGGACTACAACTAAGAGATTGCAATGATCTAACGAAGAGTAAGATTTTTCTGATAGGCATGCTATGCACCATACACGAAAATACACGAAAATCCTCGAAGTTCTCCTTCAAATGATTCTAAGCCTTTGATTTACGGAGGCCATAGCTGATGAATGTAGAGATTTTATTTTTTATTTTCTAATCATGCAATTTTTTATTTTCTAATCATCCACTTAAAGACCATAAATTAGAGGCTTAGAAATGGGGTTAATTCTGGTTCATGGTTTATCCATAACACAACCTAGTAGATAAATGGTCTAGATTATTGAACAAGTAGCCCCCAGTTGTACCCAACCCTTGAAGAAACACTAGAGTCCGCCTCAAATATACAGACCATATAATGCAAAATGAATCAATAATCCTCTCATCTCTCATGGGGAGGCGGGAAAGACTAGTGCAACTCCAACGTTGCGTGACCCTAATACCTGTCTCCACTACAAATAAGCAGATATGACAAGGAAAGCAACAACAATCATGTGCTACACCTAAGCAGATAATGAACAGATATCAAGAGATAATGATAAGGAGGCAATAAGCAAGTAATACTACAACTAAGCATGAAAAGTCATGTGATCTAAGCAAAACTATGCAAAAGAACAGTAATCTAACACATGCTAGGATAAACAACATCTAAATATGCAAGCAATAGTCATGCAAGCAATCAGGGAATCAAAGGATCAATAAAAAGATAATAAGCAAAAGAAAAGGGGTAAAGGCACGATAGGCTAGAGAGGGCAATCATCATTACCTATCGCCTAGGTCCAATGAAATCAACAGATTTCGATCTCATTGTGGCGTCGACCAGGGGAAGAAAAGCCTTTTCTTTTTTGTTTTTGGTTGAAAACTGTTTTTTTCTTTAATTTTCGAAAACCGTTTTATTATTTTGAATATATATGAATGGCATACACGAGATTTTTTTGGTTTTGTTTATTAAATGTATGCAGTATGGACTATAGAATGATATATATTTTTAAAATATATGAAAATATATATATATATATATATATATATATATATATATATATATATTTATAGAGTACCAGAGCAACCCAAATTTGCACTCCAAATCGACCCGCGACCTAAAAAATAGCCAATTGACTTAGCCTACCCTCATCGTACCGCGTACCGGACTACCATCGTACCCCCTACCGATTCCCGTACCGCGTACTAGAATGAACCGCGTTCCAGGTAACCTTGGACTAGATTTGGGTGGACTCAAGCTGCCTACGTACCCTGTGAAAAGGGATCAAGCCAACGTAGTTCGGAAATAGCATTTTCGAACTGAATCCTATAAGACTAAGTAAGTCTCTAATGAAAGGGGAGAGACAATGGTAGGCTCTGAGTATTCTCATCATTGCCCTCGATGATGAATAGAATTGATCTTGAAAAGACCTAGTTAGTATCTAATGAAGATAAGAGGGAAACACCAATGAGGCTAACAAGTCTCAGACAAGAAAAGGGTAAGAAGGAAGATGTGGGCTCCAAGTATCCTCATCATTGCCCCTGCAATGATAGAAAAGAACATCGATGAGATTAAGTAAGTCTCGAAAGACAAGGGGAGAAGAAAATGATGGGCTCCAAGTATCCTCATCATTGCCCTTGAAGATGATAGATTGCTAGACTAAGGGATAGAATCCTAGACTAATGGACAAAATCCTAAGCTAATGGACAAAATCCTAAGCTAATCCTAAAACATGTCGAGAAATCCCTTAACCTGTGAAGACCTCTAATACAGGAAGGGAATAGGTTGGCTCAAGAAACCTTCCGTCATCACTGAAGCCCGAGAGAAAGTTCCTGACACCCGATGACAATGTCGAACCCTAATGATGACCTCTTTTTAATGAAAATCCCGGACAAAAAGAGGAAGCCCTGGAGATTTCAAATGAAACCCGAAAATTATTACCCAACCTAAAAGGAAGAAGGAAAGAGACAAGAAGAGAAGGGGCTCCGAGTAGCCTCATCATAGGCTAGCTTTCAAAGCAAGAGGCCTATTTTGAAAAACATGACTAAAGGGGAATCTCATCTGTAAAATATCACCTTAGAATCCATTGGACTCAAATCATCATTCAAACGGATGACTAAGGAATCATTGAATTTGATCCAACAACACTTCACAAATTCTAACCTTACACAAGCATTGAGTCATATCCATACACAGATATTCAAGGAAGTGTATTTGAAGTACGCATGCTTAACGAAATTGAGAGCCTGCGATTATCCAAAATAGCAATGCCAACACCAATAATCGACAAACTAATTACGGACAGTTACTTGCTTGGATAATTGACTTTACTGGAGACTATCAAGACAAATTGACCCAACCCCACCTCATTTCTTGCTACTGACAAGGATGATAATCTAAAAGAAAATTGTAAAAGCCTTTCATCAATACATTGACCCACCTTGCCTCTCATTGTTTGAGTAGACTCTCGAGATTATAACAGTTCTAGAGTGAACATTGATAACTGCATTCATGGAAGAAAAGACATGTTGGCTTGGAGTGGCTATCAAAACGAAATGGTGCTAACATTTATAACCAATGATCAATCATCCTAAGAACAGTTAGCCTTCTCTGAGATTCAAGCGGCTTGACTAATTAAAGAAAAACCTTTCTTTGCTAATACCGGCAGCGAGCATCCTCTCTCTATGTACATACACTCGATAGCCTAAAAGAAGCTAGGATAAAATTGAAACACAGAACCCTATGCTACCTGGACATGCTTTAAGGCAAGAATTAGAATGAAAACTCCATGCTTGTTTCCTCTTCCTATACATATAAGAGACTAGAATCCAAGTATATTATGGAGCTAAAGACAAAGATTCAGTCTAATCTCATACCAGACAAAGATGTAAAGTACCAAAATTCGAAATAAGATCACGGGGTTTAAAGCAAATGATTCAGGCTTTCGAATATCCAAGCATAGAATCTCAAACCAAAGAAGAAACATTGATGAAGCCCTAAAATCAAAGTTCCATGCTCATGCAATCTTATCATTGTCTATCTGTTTTCAATATAGTTAACCACTCAGCGAGCCAATTCTTCATCAACTAGACATCAACTTAGGCATGATGTATTAGCAGCCATGAACCAGTGTATTGTTGTTTCAAAGAATAGGCCTTCAAACCGTAATTAGCATATCTAAAATGTCCCAAGGAAAATCAATGTGATACAAATATTCGATACTTAGTGGTATTTAATCAAACAGATCATAAGCACGAGTAAAACACATATCTGTCATCTGCTTTCCCAAACCAAAACCAAATAGCATGAAATTGAGGTCATAAAAAAAAAAAAAATGGTTGATTGCAATGATGGAACTAGAAATGGAAGAGCGAATGATCTAATCATCCATGGACGAAATCAAAAGGTTTTCAGCTCTTAAACATAACCCAGTTATACCTTTTCAAAAAAAAAACATAACCCAGTTATAATCTGTCTTCAAACCCTTCCTAATGAAAGAGTACTCAATGATGTAGAGCTGGACAATTCATCACACATCACATAATCAAATTAACATTCTAACACAAATCATGCCATCCTTGAAATTATTATATCTACTAAAAAAGGAACCAAACAGCAAAAGAGAAAACGTTGAAGAAGAAGACTCATCTAACATACCAATTCCTTGATCTAAATCACATTGAAGCACTCTAAACTAGCATGAATAATCCGTTTTAACCAAACTACATGCCATTTCATTAACATTCAGATGCAAACCAAGACATGCAAGAAACCAGAAATTGAAACCAAGAGTCATTTAGTGCATTATGACTACTCTTTTACTCTACAGAAGGGGGTGACTCGGGTAACAAGACCCCATATAAGCGATAGGTTCACCTTTTTTCCTTCCCTAGACAGACCCCTCTAATGTTATTCACCCTCCTCCTCCTTTCAAGACGGCCCCTGGTGATCTTGGTCAAATGACTAATTTTTATGTTCTTTTTTTGTTGTCTGGTTCCAGGTGCTGTTCCAACGACAATACTCGCGCGAATGAATGTTCAAGGCCTAACTAGGCAGCATGTTGCAAGCCATTTACAGGTTAGTTGTTAGACATCTAAAAGTTTTCTTAAAGGATTTCATCCAGTGTCATCGACTTACAGGTGCTTCTTAACATGTTGATTGGAACTAAGATTGTGTAAGGATGTTGAAATCCTTGGATGTATTGTAGAAAATGGTGGAATTGTTGTTTAGAGCTTAAAGAATGACTTGCCCTTTCCATTTGAGAAGTACTAAGAATATAAGCGTTTCCTGTTTCTAGTCATAGAAAATGTGCAATATGCTGATGTTATGTATAATAGATTATGTGTATACTAAACTTGGGTGACTACTATGTAAAGATTTCAGTGATTATTTTCGACCCTTGGCCTATTTACTAGATGCAGTAAAAGATGAATCTTATGTTGCTAGAAACACAAATTCTGAAATCTAAACAGCCCTACCCGACTAGTTCAATATGATGTTTGGACTGATTTGTTATATTTCAGGTCATATTTCAGAAAGTTGTTGAACCTAGTTCATCTCTAGTGCGACTCATTGTAGTATCTAGAGTTCCGCTAAGGTTTTGTTACTAATAATTCATTGAAACCCTAACCACTGCTAGTGTTTTAACTTCCTATGATGACACAAAATTGAGCGAAATCAGAATCATCACAAGGTTATTTATCCCTTATTACACTCTGTCTAGGCATGTTCAGAACTCCAAACCTTAAAAACTAATGAAAAAAATAGGTCCTAAGCTTTAGGCACGTTGTCACTGCAATTGTTTTTCCTATGTTCATCTAAATTCTAAATATATAAGAATGTATATAATTGTTTTGGTTACGAGAATTATTGTGTTTGTTGAATTATTTTATTCAGTTCATTTTTTAACCCAGAAAAGACTGTAGCCAAGGGGCGTGTTAAGGTCCTAAGTGAAGGCCTACCTAGGTATAGGACTAGGTAGGATCTAGCATGGTATGGAATATATAGGTGTAAAGGGCCTAGCCTAATGCGTTCTATCAGCACTAAAGTTTTGGTGTATTGGTCAGGCACCTAACATTTGGTATCAAAGCAGTCACCGTGTCATATGTCCAAGTCACAAAAGGGGTGATCTATGAAGAGGACTACCTGAAAAGGCCTACCTGCTAAAAAAAAGCCAGAGTGAAGTTACCACAAAGGCTGCCATGATTTAAAATGATAATGTTGTTTTTTTACGTTTATGTTTGTTTCATTAGTATTTTTTTATCCAAGAGAGTTTGGCCCCGTGGTGGACCTCAAAATATCATAAATAGATCTTAAGTGTATGAGGACCACTAGCCACCAACACCAAGAGGGAAAACCAGAAACACAAACACCAACAATATACAAAAGAGATGAAAGGAAACCTCCAGCCCCTCTTTATCCTCATCTACAAGGATGAAGATTGGGAAATCCCAAGGCATGGCATCTAAAAGCCCCTGTGGCGGCTTTAGACATTTCTTTCCAAAAGATATAAACCTGGTTGAATTTCGAGTGACAAGCTTCATTTGGGAGAGTATTCGCCATTGAATTTCATTCATTTTGTAAACCTGGTTTTTTTCTTTAGCATGCAATAGGGTTTTTCTGTAAGAATTGAATGAATCATATATTTATGTTTTTTATTATCTTTTTATTCATGAGTATACAAGAAGGTTTTCCCCTCTGAATTGAATGAATCAATATGCTAAAGTAGTTGATATGTGGTTTACAACAACAAGATTGTAGATTCAAACCAGCTTACCTATTAATAATAAAAGAAAAGAACAAAAGAGATCTATGATTTATAATGATAATATTGCAGGTAATATTTATGCCTTTTTTCCAGAAATATCGCAAGTTTTTACGAAGGCAGGAGGAGCATGCGACAAGTCAATCAATGCCAGGAAGTTCAACCCATCCCACTAGCAGTGTTCTAAAACCACCTTTCGGACCCATTCCTCTATTTGCAAATCAAAATATGCAAATGGGTCTTGATTCTGTTAATATGATACAACCTCAAAATGAGATGGAACACGCGTTTTTTGCCAACAACGACCAGTCTGCTAGTTTCATGGTCCCAAACGCTCAAACCCATAACTTTTACAGCTTTGGGAACATAGGAGCAGAGTTAACTATGGGAAATATGGGGTTGTACCAACTATGGAAAACATTAGATCGACCATTGAAAACTTTACGCAAACCCCACTACTAACACATGGGAATAACTATGCCGATTGCAACTGACCTTTAGTGGAGGGTTGCTTGTATCTCCACCAACTGGTCTGATAGGGGAACCAGGAAAAATAATGCATTACCAACTGGTCTGATAGGGGAACCAGCAAACAATAATGCATCAAGCTCCTATGATTTCAGAGTTGGAAATCAAACTAACGTGATGCATTCTTTCCGTGGGTTTGAAAATGGTGAAAGCAGTGCATTTGCTTCTCTTAATGGGTTTCCCAACAGTGCAACTAATGGGGTGGCCTCTTTTGATGGGTTCCCAAATGGTGGAACTGATGGTATGGCTTCTTTTGGTGGGATTCCCAGTAGTGACATCACTTCTGAACACAGACCAATATGCTTCTCTTAATGGGGTTCCCAACAGTGCAACTAATGGGGTGGCTTCTTTGGATGGGTTCCCAAATGGTGAAACTAATGCTATGGCTGCTTTTGGTGGGCTTCCCAGTAGTAAGATCAATGGTGGTTCTTCTTTCTTGGAGCCTCTGAACACAGACCAATTTGACAAGTTGGGAGATGTGTTTCCACAAAATGATGATTTCTTAGCAGGGCTAGAGGGTGATGATTTATTAGAACTTCTGAAGACTCCTACACTTGATAGCAGCTCACTTCTCCCTCTGTTTTGTGATGCTGACCTTGAAGATTTGGAATTCAAGTAGGTAAGTTCTTTGAGCACAGAAACCAAACCATGTGAATGAAAATTGTGGTGAGAACTCATCCCTAAATAGAAATAAAAATATTTTAAAAAATGCAATGGGTCCACCTTGTTTGGGTGATCTAAACCATTCATTTGTTAGGCCCTGATGTAATAGGTTGCACCCAAAAAGTTCTCTCCCAACCATCCGATCTGTGGAGGTTTCTAGACTATGCCATTCATGGGTGACCTAAACCATTCATTTGTTAGGCCCTGATGTAACAGGTCGCACCCAAAAAATTCTCTCCCAACCGTCCGATCTGTGGAGGTCTCTAGACTATGCCATTCATTTTAACCCTCCAAAGACGCCCAAAATTTATGTTTATTTAGGGATGAGTTCTCACCAAAATTTTCATTCACATGGTTTTGTTTCTGTGCTCAAAGAACTTTCCTACTTGAATTCCAAATCATCAAGGTCAGCATCACGAAACTCAGGGAGAAGTGAGCTGCTATCAAGTGTAGGAGTCTTCAGAAGGTCTAAATCATCACCCTCTAGCCCTGCTAAGAAATCATCATTTTGTGGAAACACATCTCCCAACTCGTCAAATTAATATGTGTTCAGAAGCTCCAAGAAAGAAGAACCACCATTGATCTCACTACTGGGAAGCCCACCAAAAACAGCCATACCATTAGTTTCACCATTTGGGAACCCATCAAAGAAGCCACCCTATTAGTTGCACTATATATTGGGAACCCCATTAAGAGAAGCATATTGGTCTGTGTTCAGAAGCTCCAAGAAAGAAGAACCACCATTGATCTCACTACTGGGAAGCCCACCAAAAGAAGACATACCATTAGTTCCACCGTTTGGGAACCCATCCGAAGAAGCCACCCCATTAGTTGCACTGTTGGGAAACCCATTAAGAGAAGCAAATGCATTGCTTTCACCATTTTCAAACCCATCGAAAGAATGCATCCCGTTAGTTTCATTTCCATCTCTGAAATCATAGGTGAATGATGGATTATTGTTTGTCAGTTCCCCTATCAGACCAGTTGGTGATGCATTATTATTTGCTGGGTCCCCTATCAGACCAGTTGGTGTAGATACAAGCTATCCTCCACTAGAGGTCAGTTGCATCCCGACATAGTTATTCCCATGTGTTATTTGTGGGGTTTGGGTAAAGTTTTCATTGATCGATCCAATGTTTCCCATAGTCAGAAACAAACCCATATTTCCCACTGCTAACTCTGCTCCTATGTTCCCAAAGCTGTAAAAGTTATGGGTTTGAGTGTTTGGGACCATATATGAAACTAGCAGACTCGTCGTTGTTGGCAAAAAATGCATGTCCCATCTGATTTTGAGGTTGTATCATTTGAATAGAATGAATACCCATTTGCATATTCTAATTTGCAAATAGAGGAATGGGTCCGAAAGGTGGTTTTAGAACACTGTTAGTGGGACGGGTTGAACTTCCTGGCATTGATTGACTCGTCGCATGTTCGTCCTGCCTTCGTAAGAACTTGCGATATTTGTGCAAAAAGAAAAATAATAATACTTGTAATATTATCATTATAAATCATAGATCTCTTTTGTTCTTTTCTTTTTTTATTGATAGGTAAGCTGGCTTGAATCTACAATCTTGTTGTTGTAAATCACATATCAACTACTTTAGCATATTGAATCATTCAATTCAAAGGGGAAAGCCCTTTTGTATACTCATGAGTAAAAAGTAAAACATAAATATATGATTCATTCAATTCTTAGAGAAAAACCCTCTTGCATGCTCATGTAAAAAACTAGTTTTACCAAATGAATGAAATTCAGTGGCGAATACTCTCCCAAATGAAGCTTGTCACTCCAATTTCAATCAGGTTTATTTCTTTTGGAAAGAGATGTCTAAAGAAGCCATAGGGTCTTTTAGATGCCATGCCTTGGGTTTTCCCAATCTTCATCCTTGTAGATGAGGATAAAGAGGGCTGGAGGTTTCCTTTCATCGATCTCTTTGGTATATTGTTGGTGGTTGTGTTTATGGTTTTCCCTAGGGGTGTAAACGAGCCGAGCCGAGCCGAGCTTGGCCAGGCTCGGCTCGGCTCGTTAAGCTCACAAGTGCTCGGCTCGGTCAGGCTCGCGAGCGGCTCGCGAGCCTTACCGAGCTCGGGTTATATTATGTTCACACCCCTCATCTTCCCTGGACAGCCCTACTAGTGTAATTTGACTACTTTTTTTACACTATGGGGGGTGGTCCTAGTAACAAATGGGGTTCCAAAAATGAAGTGACATATTTTGCCCACCCTTTTCACTCCATGGACAACCCTTTTAATGTATATATTAATATATAATATATATATTTAAATATATTAAATTCTTAACGAGCCTTAACGAGCCGAGCCTGGCCTAACTAGGGCTCGGCTCGTTAAGGATTCGAGCCGAGCTCGAGCCAAGCTTTTTTCGAGCCGAGTTCGAGCGAGCTTCCGAGCCCGAGCCAAAATTGACACCCTTAGTTTTCCCTCTTTTTATTTTGAGGCAAAGTGGCTATTCCTCCTCATATACTTAAGATCTATTTATGATATTTTGAGGTCCACCTTGGGGCCAAACTCTCTGGGATTAAAAAATACTCATGAAAAAAACATAAACCTAAAAAAGAAACATTATCACTTTAAATCATGGCAGTCCTCTATGTGTTGGCTTCACTATGGCTTTTTTTTACCAGGTAGGCTTTTTCAGGTAGTCCTCTTCATAGTTGGCCCCTTTCGTGACTTGGACACATGACACAGTGACTGCTTTGATACCAAATGTTAGGTGCTTGACCAATACACCAAAGCTTTAGAGCTGAAAGAACGCACTAGGCTAGGTCCTTTACACCCATCCTGTACCATGCTATGTCCTTGCTAGTCCTATACCTATGTAGGTCCTCAGTTAGGACCTTAACATGCCCCCGGACTGCATTCTTTTCTAGGTTAAAAATGAACTAAATAAATAATTCAACAAACACAATAATTCTCGTAACCAAGACCAATCTCTATATTCTTATATATTTAAAATTTAGATCAACATAGGGAAAACCTAAAGCTCAGGACCTATTTTTTCATTAGTTTTTAGGGTGTGGAATTCTAAACATGCCTAGATAGAGTGTAATAAGGGATGCTTAACCTTGTAATGATCTGTTTCGCTCAATTTTGCTCACCTAATTGCTATCTAAACCTTGCTCAATTTTGTGTCATGATATGGAGTTGTAACACTAGTAGTGGTTAGGGTTTCAATGAATCAAAAGTAAAAAAAAAAACCCAAAGCGGAACTCAAGATACTGCAATGAGTCACACTAGACATGAACTAGGTTCAACAACTTTCTGAAAAATGACCTGAAATATAACAAATCAAATCAGTCCAGACGACATATAGAACTAAACGGTTGTAGCTGTTTAGATTTCAGAATTTGTATTTGTAGCAACATAAGGTTCATGTTTTATTACATCCAGTAAATCTGCAACGGCCGAAAATAATCACCAAAATCTTACAATAGTAAAGAGTTGTCATCAAAAGCCAAACCAAGAGAGAAAGGATGTTGAACATATGCCACATCGAAAGGTGAATATGTTCGATCTGAGAATTGCAACAAGAAATTGAGGTTGCGAAAAAGCGAATTAGCATTACAAAAACATCAATAAACAATACATATACTGAATCCGTAAAAAAAGTTTCACAGTGGAGTCACCCAAGTTTAGTATACACATAATCTATTGTACATAATATCAGCATATTGCAAATTTTCTTTGACTAGGAACATGAAACACTCATATTCTTAGTACTTCTCTAATGGATATAACATTTTCCCATTTTTTCCCCATGATTGCAATCTTTCTGGACACATGCAGGAGATCATGAACATATGGAAAGGTCAAGTCATTGTTTAAGCTCTAAACAACAATTCCACCATTTTTCTACCATACATCCAAAGATATCAATATCCTTAAACAATCTTAGTTGCAATCATCATGTTAAGAAGCACCTGTAAGGTGATGACATTACATTAAACCCTTTAAGAAAACTTGTAGATGTCTCACAACTAACCTGTAGCTGGCTTGCAACATGTTTCCTAGTTAGATCTGGAACATTCATTAGCAGGAGTATTGTTGTTGGAGCAGCACCGGGAGTATAGTGGGATGCAATTGACCAGTAGTGGAGGGTTGCTTGGATTGACACCGACTAGTCTGATCGGGGAACCAGCAAACAAGAACGCCTCATGCTCCTATGATGTCAACGTCTAAAATTTCAAAAACGAAGCCAATGGGATGCCTTCGTTTTGTGGGTTTCCGAACCGTGGAAGTAATGGATTTACTTCTTTTGATGGGTTCCCCGATTTTGGGATCGATGCATCTTCTTCTTTCTGTGGGCTTCTAAACACAAACCAAACTGGAGATTTTGGAGATTTGTTTCAGCAACAAAATGATTTTGTGGCTGGGCAAGAGGGTGATGGCTATTCAGACATGCTGAAGGGAACAATATTTGAGAACAAATCTCTTCTCCCTGACCTTGATGATTTTGGTTTAAGCGGAGGAGTTCTTTAAGCACTGAAACCAAAACACGCTTTGTCAATGAAACGGGTTCCTTGTTTTATAGATGGTAGATACCCTCGCTTCTAAGCTCTAGCATTTATTTTAAAAGATTTTCATAACTGTTGAAATCTTTATTCGCAGGTGATTGTTTACATCTGGATTCCAATACACATGCATACATACGTGTTACTATATGCATCACACAATTTCAACTAACTTATCCTATTCTTCGAAAGTGGCTATTAATGTATCGCTTGCAAAAGATTTGAAAAATCTTATTCTTGGAAAGTTGCCATTAATGTATCGTCTGCAAAAAAATTTAAAAAATCTTATTTCCAGAGGACGGATTTTACAAGGATTTTGTCAGTTTTCAAAGGTGTCACGCCCCGAACCCAAAATCCAGGGTCCGGCACACGTGACAGCCGCCGCACGCCCATAGGGTCACCCCCACAAGCATGCAAGGCTTCCTCTCAACCAACTATTCTCAATATTCAGATCGATTAATAAATGTGGAAATTTTAATCTCAATTAAAGCTCCAATGAAATATATCTATAGCTCCATAATTATAAATCCAACAATAATTATTCCAAGACAATCACCTTAATAAAATAACAAAAGTTTCTAAATTGGAATAATGAAATAAAGAAGGAAATCTCCTAGGCTCCAATCCAAGTGCCTGATCTCAGCAAGTCTACTGCCGCTCCTCTGTATCTGAAATTGTTAAACCACATAATGAGCTAACAGCCCAGCCGGTTTTCCAAATCCAAGTCAGCTAATAGGAAAACGAAAACATGCTGGTGCGGAAAAGAAGTAATAGTTGAATGTCATTATGCATGGTATCCTTTAGTCTTGAAATGTTTTCATTCCTATACATAAAAAGCTTTATGAAGAACATGATTTTGAAAACTAGAATTCATGAAGCAAAAATTTGAAAAGCATTTTGTTTACGATATGGTTTCCATGGATTGGAATGGGCGGAGTCCCCTATGGCTTGAAGCGTTTACAAAATTTATGGCACGGTATTGCAAACATTAAATTGCTTCTCTCTATATTTGTATACAGTCTTGGCATGGAATGGATTCCGCCAGTAAGGTTGATCTCTGGTGGGGATCTAGTGCCCAACCTGCCAGTGGGTGAGTACACTGGACGTGATCACGTAGACCGGTCGAGTTTATTTGCCCGTAAGGTTGATCTCGGGTGGCCAGTAGGGAGTCCTCTGGCTATTGATATTGTGATATTGCGCGCTTCAGCACCTGTGAGTCCTGCGAACGAGTGTTCGCCTTGGGTTATGCTACTTGCCAATAAGGTTGGAAATTGGCCACAGAGAAGACTGTTAAGTATTTGTTTTCTAAATGGAAAACTGCAAAACCAAGTGTTTGAAAAATATATATTCTTTGTCATTGATTTCAAAGTGGAAAACTGCATAACCGAGTGGTTGGAACCGTTTTTAGTAAAAGAATGTATTTTTCTTATGTAACTTATGCATAAATGATTTTCTTGATTCTTATCAATTTCTGCATTGGCTAAATTTTATTGCATGTTACTTCTTTTTTTTGTATAGATAACGAAGCATGTTAAGACTAAAGCATTTCATGGATAATGACAATTCAATCATTTGGTATGACATGCTAAAAGATATCAGTGAGAAACCTTTTCAAAACAAGTTCCATAAAATGAACTGTAATAAAAGCTTGCAACAAATCTAAATATATGCAAATATACGTAATACACTGACATAGGGTAGGATCACCTACCTTAAGCGCTACTCCAGGAATTTCCTTTAGCGAAGCACCCAGTTTGAAACTTGTGGCTGCTATATTAGCGGCAATTCGCCAACAGATGGAGTTATTTTGGCCGAGATCCATGGTAACATAAAACTTCAGTCAATTTGTGAACATCCACTATCAAGAATATGACTTTTATAATCTGTTTGCAGGTTGCCGAAATCCAAATGATGAAGGACAACAAGGGCTTCAATTGGATCAGAGGAATGTCTTCTTGGAATAAAGAACTACCGGGTGAATTTCAGCAGCTTATAAATCTTAGAAGAAATCAACAAGTGGCAAAGAATTCCATTGTAAAGGCCGGGTTAGAAGGGAAAATTATAAGGTTTCTGGCCCTTCCAAAACTGACGACCACTTATTTCCAATGTAGAGGTTTTCAATGGTTGCATTCCATCTATAAAGGCACTCTTATTTCTAGAAGGTAAATCAAAATGAGTCAGCCACTACCAATAGATTTCTTCTCTTCCTCTAATAAGAATGGAATCCCATCTAACTATGGAAGCAAAGACCTCCAATTAGCCTATGAAGCAGCTCCTTTCTAAAGATACGATAACCCAATATTTCCCCCATAGGAACTGTCCAAAATGATGTGGCTCACATGCCTTATTCGATATGCAAGCAATATTTCGAAACAAGGAATTATTGACCTTCCCATTTTCCTTTTTGAATATATAGATGCTACCTTATTCTCTATTAGCTGAAAATCCATAGGAGGAAACCTACCAGAAAATCCATAGGAGGAAACTTACCAAGATTGAATCTTGAAATGATAGAGCTTCCTAATATATCCTACCCACTAGTGGAAGATTCTATTCAAAGCCAAATTTAACTTAGTGAAGGTGTCATATTCGGTCAATCTAATTGTGCTTTCCAAAATGATAGAGCTTCCTAATATATCCTAAATATCATGCTTCAATTTGAAAAAGACACCCATTTCCAGGCAGTTATTCTTATACAGGATTTGGTAACGACACACATTTCTAAGCAATTAATCCTGAGCTTGATTTTTGGTAATGACACCCATTTCAAGTAGTTAAAACAAGTTCAAGCATTGGGGCTGGGTGTTACAAAAGGAGCTCATCTCCTTTATATGAATCTTATTTGCAGAGTAACGATTTTATTGGGATTTTGTTGGCATCTGAAGTGGTGCACCATCTGTTTTTAGTCAGGAGTGCAATAATGTGTGGAAAATTTCAAAATTTATGTCTTAGGGAAATGATATTTTCACCCATTTCATTTCCTAGCATTTCTAACCCGTATTGTTTGTCGTTTCTAGTGAATTATTGAACTTCGAATTTTCTATTTGAATTTCTCTAAAAATAAGGTCATTTGCAAGAAAGGACAAACAAAATGGGTAGAATACCTAAAAGGGATGAAATATCATTTTCATAATTTTGCTATATTTATTCTCAAGTCATATAGTTAATATCTTTCAAATAATAATAATTTGATATAGATTTGCTAGGCAATTCGTTGAACATCATTTCGCAGATGGCTTTTGCATATGATAAACAATCTGATTAAAGAGAGTCCGTCCTTCTAGGTGCTTGAACAACGAAGTATTGTGCCGTCTATCTCAATAATTTTGGTATTGTTGTCTACTAACCCACTAGATTAAAGAAGTTCTCTTTAATGTAAATAAAGTCTTAAACAAAGGGTATTTCATTAAATCTGGTTTTTTTTACGCAACAAACAATCTGATTAAAGATAGACCGTCCTTCTAGGTGCTTAACAACAAAGTGTTGTGCCGTCTATCTCAATCATTTTGGTGTTGTTGTCTACAGACACACTAGATTAAAGAAGTTCCCTTAATGAATAAGACAAAATCTGCCAAAAAGCCAACCTGTGTGGCTGTTCTCACATGCAAAAGCCAGCCGCGAAATGGCTTTCCTCGAAATTGGCTAGAAATCCCTTATTTTTATATAATCTTATGTGAAAATAGACTTTTAAGTTAACTATGATTATTTTATAATGGGTGTCATAGTTAATGCTTTCAAAGAGGGATTAGAGTGTCCCATTTGCAAATAGGACTAACTTAATAATAATCTTCTAAGCAAATAAGGACCAGTTTTGTTGGCATCCAAAAGGTCCCTAATTGGAGATATCTAAAAATTATATGTATATATATATATATATATATATATATATACACACACACACACTATAATAAGCTGGGAGGAAAAGCCCATGCTTTTTTTGAATTTTTTGAAAAATTGGTGGGATTTACTCCTCACTTTTGTTGACTTTTTCGAACAAAGGCACCCATCCAACCCCCATATTTTCAATCCTACCCCCTCCGTTATGCTTTTGATCATCCTATGAAGTGGGCTACACGGTGCTTTGTGTAAAATACTAGAATTTTGCATGCGTGCAACATATAAAATCTTTCCCCCGCCTTTTTTTTAATTGTAGGCTTGATTGGATGACAGGATTATTTACAAGATGCATGTAAGCTGATGATGTTCAAAATACATTTAGGGATGTAAAACATTTCTCTTACTCTTACTGAGAGTGTATGAACTCTTCCTAATCAAATTGGGATATATTTTTATGCTGCTGGGAGGCTCATGATACACATGGCGATTGTGTCCATGCGTGTGTACAGGGATTGATCTAGTGGGCCACAACTATGGTTTTAAATTTTGGTTTCGGAATGCGTTTCGGCCCTCACAGAAATCAAAATTTCCGCTGAAATCGGGTACACCATTAAAAACTGATATATTATTTAATACCAAATTTCTGCCAAAATTTCTGAAATTTCGAGAAAAATGCTATATAATTAATAAATTTGAGATTTTTGGGTTCAATTTCGAAATTTTGGCCGTACCATTTTGGGTTTTGCCAATTTCGGTTTCGGTGTTGATCGAAATTTAAAACCATGCAACTATGCATTCTATTAATTTGTTGAGATTCGTTGATTAGTATTATCTATCAATTAGTTAGATTAGAGTTATCTATGGGAGTCTTTATTTCAGTCTCTATTTCATTGGGCAGTAGAGTCTTAGTTGCTTAGGATTCTATTCCTAGTTTCATGGTGTTGGAGGATGCATGTAATATGTATTTAATCTAATGAATGAAGAAGGAAATGGCATGCGTTGATCTATATCTTTTTCACAACAATGCGAATACCCGGAGGTCTGAGTTCCCTCAAAGCAACCTACTCATTTATTAGCCTTCTTTCATGGTACGGTCTAGAATAATAATAATTGACTTGTAACAATGGTTTTAAATTTCGTCGGTGGGGACCGAAACTGAAATTTTCCGAAATTCCTAAGTTTGGCCTTTGCCAAATTTCGGCCAAAATTTCAGAATTTCGGTAATTTTGGTCAGAAATTTCTAGAAAATGCCATTTAAAAAAAAAAAAAAAAACGTTACCAAATTTCGGTCCGAAATTTCGAACCGAAGTACCGGATTTCGACGAAATTTCGGATTTCTCCAAAATTAGTACCGAAACTGAAATTTAAAAGCTTGCCTGTAAGTCCCATTCTTGTAAAATTGCCTTCCTCATATATGTAATACTAGTAAGCGGTAAGCCACACCGTGAATATAAAGATGGAAGTTGGAAATGTAGCTTCTGCCTAAACACATGGGAAAAAAAAGACATAGTTCGACAGAGTTTGCTAACCATACCCTGAATATAAGACTTAATCATGAATTCCTTTTAACACCAGATCACCCTAATTTGACAACTTCAAGATTTCCGTAGTTATCCTTGCAAGAATCACTGAGTAAGAAATGAAATAAGAAATCAGAAACCACATCCTCACATTTTAATTGACAGTTTCTTTGGGCATCTTGTATGAAATCAGAGTACAGTTCTAAAAGCATATGAAATTTAAAAGTATCATTCCAAGAGCATTTCAAAACCATTTCAACAAAAAGAAAAAGAAAAAAAGAACGCTATTTCATTGTATTAATTGCTTGAACACTATCTCATGCAATTAATTACAGCATACAAATCTAGTGGGAGTAAGAAAATGACATAAATCAATCAAAGCAAAAGCTCTACTTTGTAAGAAATGACACGAATCAATCAAAGCTCTCACTCTCTCTCTCTCTCTCTCTCTCTCTCTCTCTCTCTCTCCTCTCTCTCCCTCTGCGACACAACAGTACCAGCCTCCCTTGATGGCTAACTGTTTATGCTCTTCATGAAAAAATAATCCATATTTTTGTCTGATCCCAGTAATTTCATATTTCATGTTGTCTGAACTTTGAACTCTAATCATATGAGCAGGCTAAATAAAATAGATGTAAAATATCAAATTTGAGGAGCTCATCTTCATCTAATTGGTTTAGATTATAATTTAGAAAGGCCTGTAATTATTGTGTTGCTGATATAGATAGAGCCATTGCCTTAAACTCAACTCAACTCAACTCAACTAAGCCTTTGTCCCAAACTAGTTGTGAGGGGAAACAATTTGTGAATTAAACTCACTGATTTAAATAATTTGTGAAGGGAAGACCTATTTTTTAGATGCTTCAAATTGTTTACATTTGATCTAATTAAGGTAATATAAAAGCATTTTCTGGAGCTCATTAAGAGTAAGATTTTGTGAATTTGCATTAAGATGCAATTGCATTCAAAATCCTTGGAAATATAAAACATCCGATAAACCCACAGCTCACCTATACTTATACAATTGCATCCAAAATCCATCCAAGCTGCCCCGCAATCAAAGAAGGTATATCCAATCAATAATAGACAATGGCTAAGATTGAGGAAATAAGCATTAAATTCTTTGCTTTAAAAAACAGAATTTATGTGAAGAGAAAAAGGAAAAAAATTAACAGCAAAATTTCATGAAACTCCAACACAAAAAGATCAGGGAAAACATTTTAAAAGGAAGGGAAAAAGGAAACATGAAATTGACCCAAATTTCACTAGAGGCTGCAAATTCATGAATACACTTCCCGGATGATCAAAAGATCAAACAACCCCTACTTCTATTCTCTCAAACCCATCAACGAGAACAAATTTCTTCACCAAATTAACCTAAGAAAGGCTAAAAATACCACCAAAATTTCCAAAAACCTATGTAAAAGCTTCAGATGAAAAAAAGAAGAATAAAATACGTAATGAAAACTATACCCAAACGACCAAGAACTGAATTGATTACATAAAACCCACCAAAATGATCAAATATTTGCAGGAAATTAATAAAAGAGAAGCTCACACTCGACGTGAAAGATATGGGCTCGATCCGACCCCATTGTACAAACAAAGCTTAACAAAAAAAAAAAAAACAACCTGCCTGATTGAAATGGAAAACTCAATTAAAAAAATAAGGAAGTCTATTTAAAAAAAAAAGAAGGATAAAAGTAAGACTTGCAAAGAGAGTGTCTATCGAGATTATGCAGAGCTGCAAAAGCTCCTCTTCAAACACCATTGTGATACTTAGCAGACCAAAAAAAAAAAAAAAAAAAACAACCAGCATGAATTGAATGGAGAAAAGTTGAAAAAATTCATTAAGAACCTCGACTTGGATGTTTTGGGACGAAATTATGGAAGATTATGTCTTGGAAAAACTTCTGTAAGTACTTTTATCTAATAAATTTAAGAGTTATACCTATTCAACATATGCACATCGACACGAATTTATACTTCCAAAATCCATCAATAAAATCATCAAATACTGGAGTAACAATTGCAACTACATACCAAGAAGCTTTAGAAAAATGCCCAGTATGAAAATATTAACTCCATAGAGAAAGAAATACAAATAAGATATCAGAGAAGCCCATATTGCACTAAAGAATTTAGAAGTTCTTAGCTTCATCTGAACTGAGACAGAGAAAAGCCCACACAATTCATCTCATTGAAAATTCAAACAAAAGAAAAGGACAAAGAATTCCTAGCATACATTTGCCAAATCACCATATTTACATTTTTTTGAAAGAAACACATGAAAATACCCCAAACACAGTAGAGGCAATTCGAGTTACAACAAAGAAGAAAACAACCTCTACAAAATCGTAACAATGCACATTTCAATCTTACAATTGAAACAGCACTACAAACAATAACTTGCATTCTAAAATTACCTATTTTTCACAATGATAGCAAATGCTTATTTAAAAAGCATTACATATACCTAGCAACAACAAATGCATGCATTGCATATTTACGAAATCTCATCTTGAAATTCATGGATATGAACAAAAATACAGATTATGTGGGTGCATCATTGAGGACTGATTCAAAATGACTGGAGTACTGTGAGTTTTGGGAAGTTGCAAAATAATTATTTTCTTTGAGACATTTCATCAAGTACTCGTGCGCACGTGAAAATCAAAGGAATTTTGCAAATATATTATTAAAAGCAAATTAAAAAAATCAGACTTAGATGGACTACAACTAAGAGATTGCAATGATCTAACCAAGAATAAGATTTTTCTGATAGGCATGCTATGCACCATACACGAAAATACACGAAAATCCTCGAAGTCCTCCTTCAAATGATTCTAAGCCTTTGATTTACGGAGGCCATAGCTGATGAATGTAGAGATTTGATTTTTTATTTTCTAATCATGCAATTTTTTATTTTCTAATCATCCACTTAAAGACCATAAATTAGAGGCTTAGAAATGGGGTTAATTCTGGTTCATGGTTTATCCATAACACAACCTAGTAGATAAATGGTCTAGATTATTGAACAAGTAGCCCCCAGTTGTACCCAACCCTTGAAGAAACACTAGAGTCCGCCTCAAATATACAGACCATATAATGCAAAATGAATCAATAATCCTCACATCTCTCATGGAGAGGCGGGAAAGACTAGTGCAACTCCAACGTTGCGTGACCCTAATACCTGTCTCCACTACAAATAAGCAGATATGACAAGGAAAGCAACAACAATCATGTGCTACACCTAAGCAGATAATGAACAGATATCAAGAGATAATGATAAGGAGGCAATAAGCAAGTAATACTACAGCTAAGCATGAAAAATCATGTGATCTAAGCAAAACTATGCAAAAGAACAGTAATCTAACACATGCTAGGATAAACAACATCTAAATATGCAAGCAATAGTCATGCAAGCAATCAGAGAATCAAAGGATCAATAAAAAGATAATAAGCAAAAGAAAAGGGGTAAAGGCACGATAGGCTAGAGAGGGCAATCATCATTACCTATCGCCTAGGTCCAATGAAATCAACAGATTTCGATCTCATTGTGGCGTCGACCAGGGGAAGAAAAGCCTTTTCTTTTTTGTTTTTGGTTGAAAACTGTTTTTTTCTTTAATTTTCGAAAACCGTTTTATTATTTTGAATATATATGAATGGCATACACGAGGTTTTTTTGGTTTTGTTTATTAAATGTATGCAGTATGGACTATAGAATGATATATTTTTTAAAAATATATGAAAAAAAAAATATATATATATAGAGTACCAGAGCAACCCAGATTTGCACTCCAAATCGACCCGCGACCTAAAATAGCCAATCGACTTAGCCTACCCTCATCGTACCGCGTACCGGAATACCATCGTACCCCCTACCCATTCCCGTACCGCGTACTAGAATGAACTGCGTTCCAGGTAACCTTGGACTAGATTTGGGTGGACTCAAGCTGCCTACGTACCCTGTGAAAAGGGATCAAGCCAACATAGTTCGGAAATAGCATTTTCGAACTGAATCCTATAAGACTAAGTAAGTCTCTAATGAAAGGGGAGAGACAATGGTAGGCTCTGAGTATTCTCATCATTGCCCTCGATGATGAATAGAATTGATCTTGAAAAGACCTAGTTAGTATCTAATGAAGATAAGAGGGAAACACCAATGAGGCTAACAAGTCTCAGACAAGAAAAGGGTAAGAAGGGAGATGTGGGCTCCAAGTATCCTCATCATTGCCCCTGCAATGATAGAAAAGAACATCGATGAGATTAAGTAAGTCTCGAAAGACAAGGGGAGAAGAAAATGATGGGCTCCAAGTATCCTCATCATTGCCCTTGAAGATGATAGATTGCTAGACTAAGGGATAGAATCCTAGACTAATGGACAAAATCCTAAGCTAATGGACAAAATCCTAAGCTAATGGACAAAATCCGAAGCTAATCCTAAAACATGTCGAGATATCCCTTAACCTGTGAAGACCTCTAATACAGGAAGGGAATAGGTTGGCTCAAGAAACCTTCCGTCATCACTGAAGCCCGAGAGAAAGTTCCTGACACCCGATGACAATGTCGAACCCTAATGATGACCTCTTTTTAATGAAAATCCCGGACAAAAAGAGGAAGCCCTGGAGATTTCAAATGAAACCCGAATATTATTACCCAACCTAAAAGGAAGAAGGAAAGAGACAAGAAGAGAAGGGGCTCCGAGTAGCCTCATCATAGGCTAGCTTTCAAAGCAAGAGGCCTATTTTGAAAAACATGACTAAAGGGGAATCTCATCTGTAAAATATCACCTTAGAATCCATTGGACTCAAATCATCATTCAAACGGATGATTAAGGAATCATTGAATTTGATCCAACAACACTTCACAAATTCTAACCTTACACAAGCATTGAGTCATATCCATACACAGATATTCAAGGAAGTGTATTTGAAGTACGCATGCTTAACGAAATTGAGAGCCTGCGATTATCCAAAATAGCAATGCCAACACCAATAATCGACAAACTAATTACGGACTGTTACTTGCTTGGATAATTGACTTTACTGGAGACTATCAAGACAAATTGACCCAACCCCACCTCATTTCTTGCTACTGACAAGGATGATAATCTAAAAGAAAATTGTAGAAGCCTTTCATCAATACATTGACCCACCTTGCCTCTCATTGTTTGAGTAGACTCTCGAGATTATAACAGTTCTAGAGTGAACATTGATAACTGCATTCATGGAAGAAAAGACATGTTGGCTTGGAGTGGCTATCAAAACGAAATGGTGCTAACATTTATAACCAATGATCAATCATCCTAAGAACAGTTAGCCTTCTCTGAGATTCAAGCGGCTTGACTAATTAAAGAAAAACCTTTCTTTGCTAATACCGGCAGCGAGCATCCTCTCTCTATGTACATACACTCGATAGCCTAAAAGAAGCTAGGATAAAATTGAAACACAGAACCCTATGCTACCTGGACATGCTTTAAGGCAAGAATTAGAATGAAAACTCCATGCTTGTTTCCTCTTCCTATACATATAAGAGACTAGAATCCAAGTATATTATGGAGCTAAAGACAAAGATTCAGTCTAATCTCATACCAGACAAAGATGTAAAGTACCAAAATTCGAAATAAGATCACGGGGTTTAAAGCAAATGATTCAGGCTTTCGAATATCCAAGCATAGAATCTCAAACCAAAGAAGAAACATTGATGAAGCCCTAAAATCAAAGTTCCATGCTCATGCAATCTTATCATTGTCTATCTGTTTTCAATATAGTTAACCACTCAGCGAGCCAATTCTTCATCAACTAGACATCAACTTAGGCTGTGTTCATGATGTATTAGCAGCCATGAACCAGTGTATTGTTGTTTCAAAGAATAGGGCTTCAAACCGTAATTAGCATATCTAAAATGTCCCAAGGAAAATCAATGTGATACAAATATTCGATACTTAGTGGTATTTAATCAAACAGATCATAAGCACGAGTAAAACACATATCTGTCATCTGCTTTCCCAAACCAAAACCAAATAGCATGAAATTGAGGTCATAAAAAAAAAAAATATGGTTGATTGCAATGACGGAACTAGAAATGGAAGAGCGAATGATCTAATCATCCATGGACGAAATCAAAAGGTTCTCAGCTCTTAAACATAACCCAGTTATAATCTGTCTTCAAACCCTTCCTAATGAAAGAGTACTCAATGATGTAGAGCTGGACAATTCATCACACATCACATAATCAAATTAACATTCTAACACAGATCATGCAATCCTTGAAATTATTATATCTACTAAAAAAGGAACCAAACAGCAAAAGAGAAAACGTTGAAGAAGAAGACTCATCTAACATACCAATTCCTTGATCTAAATCACATTGAAGCACTCTAAACTAGCATGAATAATCCGTTTTAACCAAACTACATGCCATTTCATTAACATTCAGATGCAAACCAAGACATGCAAGAAACCAGAAATTGAAACCAAGACTCATTTAGTGCATTATGACTACTCTTTTACTCTACAGAGGGGGGTGACTCGGGTAACAAGACCCCATATAAGCGATAGGTTCACCTTTTTTCCTTCCCTAGACAGAGCCCTCTAATGTTATTCACCCTCCTCCTCCTTTCAAGACGGCCCCTGGTGATCTTGGTCAAATGACTAATTTTTATGTTCTTTTTTTGTTGTCTGGTTCCAGGTGCTGTTCCAACGACAATACTCGCGCGAATGAATGTTCAAGGCCTAACTAGGCAGCATGTTGCAAGCCATTTACAGGTTAGTTGTTAGACATCTAAAAGTTTTCTTAAAGGATTTCATCCAGTGTCATCGACTTACAGGTGCTTCTTAACATGTTGATTGGAACTAAGATTGTGTAAGGATGTTGAAATCCTTGGATGTATTGTAGAAAAATGGTGGAATTGTTGTTTAGAGCTTAAAGAATGACTTGCCCTTTCCATTTGAGAAGTACTAAGAATATAAGCGTTTCCTGTTTCTAGTCATAGAAAATTTGCAATATGCTGATGTTATGTATAATAGATTATGTGTATACTAAACTTGGGTGACTACTATGTAAAGATTTCAGTGATTATTTTCGACCGTTGGCCTATTTACTAGATGCAGTAAAAGATGAATCTTATGTTGCTAGAAACACAAATTCTGAAATCTAAACAGCCCTACCCGACTAGTTCAATATGATGTTTGGACTGATTTGTTATATTTCAGGTCATATTTCAGAAAGTTGTTGAACCTAGTTCATCTCTAGTGCGACTCATTGTAGTATCTAGAGTTCCGCTAAGGTTTTGTTACTAATAATTCATTGAAACCCTAACCACTGCTAGTGTTTTAACTTCCTATGATGACACAAAATTGAGCGAAATCAGAATCATCACAAGGTTATTTATCCCTTATTACACTCTATCTAGGCATGTTCAGAACTCCACACCTTAAAAACTAATGAAAAAAATAGGTTCTAAGCTTTAGGCACGTTGTCACTGCAATTGTTTTTCCTATGTTCATCTAAATTCTAAATATATAAGAATGTATATAATTGTTTTGGTTACGAGAATTATTGTGTTTGTTGAATTATTTTATTCAGTTCATTTTTTAACCCAGAAAAGACTGTAGCCAAGGGGCGTGTTAAGGTCCTAAGTGAAGGCCTACCTAGGTATAGGACTAGGTAGGATCTAGCATGGTACGGAATATATAGGTGTAAAGGGCCTAGCCTAATGCGTTCTATCAGCACTAAAGTTTTGGTGTATTGGTCAGGCACCTAACATTTGGTATCAAAGCAGTCACCGTGTCATATGTCCAAGTCACAAAAGGGGTGATCTATGAAGAGGACTACCTGAAAAGGCCTACCTGCTAAAAAAAAGCCAGAGTGAAGTTACCACAAAGGCTGCCATGATTTAAAATGATAATGTTGTTTTTTTACTTTTATGTTTTTTTCATTAGTATTTTTTTATCCAAGAGAGTTTGGCCCCGTGGTGGACCTCAAAATATCATAAATAGATCTTAAGTGTATGAGGACCACTAGCCACCAACACCAAGAGGGAAAACCATAAACACAAACACCAACAATATACCAAAGAGATGAAAGGAAACCTCCAGCCCCTCTTTATCCTCATCTACAAGGATGAAGATTGGGAAATCCCAAGGCATGGCATCTAAAAGCCCCTGTGGCGGCTTTAGACATTTCTTTCCAAAAGATATAAACCTGGTTGAATTTCGAGTGACAAGCTTCATTTGGGAGAGTATTCGCCATTGAATTTCATTCATTTTGTAAACCTGGTTTTTTTCTTTAGCATGCAATAGGGTTTTTCTGTAAGAATTGAATGAATCATATATTTATGTTTTTTATTATCTTTTTATTCATGAGTATACAAGAAGGTTTTCCCCTCTGAATTGAATGAATCAATATGCTAAAGTAGTTGATATGTGGTTTACAACAACAAGATTGTAGATTCAAACCAGCTTACCTATTAATAATAAAAGAAAAGAACAAAAGAGATCTATGATTTATAATGGTAATATTGCAGGTAATATTTATGCCTTTTTTCCAGAAATATCGCAAGTTTTTACGAAGGCAGGAGGAGCATGCGACAAGTCAATCAATGCCAGGAAGTTCAACCCATCCCACTAGCAGTGTTCTAAAACCACCTTTCGGACCCATTCCTCTATTTGCAAATCAAAATATGCAAATGGGTCTTGATTCTGTTAATATGATACAACCTCAAAATGAGATGGAACACGCGTTTTTTGCCAACAACGACCAGTCTGCTAGTTTCATGGTCCCAAACGCTCAAACCCATAACTTTTACAGCTTTGGGAACATAGGAGCAGAGTTAACTATGGGAAATATGGGGTTGTACCAACTATGGAAAACATTAGATCGACCATTGAAAACTTTACCCAAACCCCACTATTAACACATGGGAATAACTATGCCGATTGCAACTGACCTTTAGTGGAGGGTTGCTTGTATCTCCACCACCTGGTCTGATAGGGGAACCAGGAAAAATAATGCATTACCAACTGGTCTGATAGGGGAACCAGCAAACAATAATGCATCAAGCTCCTATGATTTCAGAGTTGGAAATCAAACTAACGTGATGCATTCTTTCCGTGGGTTTGAAAATGGTGAAAGCAGTGCATTTGCTTCTCTTAATGGGTTTCCCAACAGTGCAACTAATGGGGTGGCCTCTTTTGATGGGTTCCCAAATGGTGGAACTGATGGTATGGCTTCTTTTGGTGGGATTCCCAGTAGTGACATCACTTCTGAACACAGACCAATATGCTTCTCTTAATGGGGTTCCCAACAGTGCAACTAATGGGGTGGCTTCTTTGGATGGGTTCCCAAATGGTGAAACTAATGCTATGGCTGCTTTTGGTGGGCTTTCCAGTAGTAAGATCAATGGTGGTTCTTCTTTCTTGGATCCTCTGAACACAGACCAATTTGACAAGTTGGGAGATGTGTTTCCACAAAATGATGATTTCTTAGCAGGGCTAGAGGGTGATGATTTATTAGAACTTCTGAAGACTCCTACACTTGATAGCAGCTCACTTCTCCCTCTGTTTTGTGATGCTGACCTTGAAGATTTGGAATTCAAGTAGGTAAGTTCTTTGAGCACAGAAACCAAACCATGTGAATGAAAATTGTGGTGAGAACTCATCCCTAAATAGAGATAAAAATATTTTAAAAAATGCAATGGGTCCACCTTGTTTGGGTGACCTAAACCATTCATTTGTTAGGCCCTGATGTAATAGGTGGCACCCAAAAAGTTCTCTCCCAACCGTCCGATCTGTGGAGGTTTCTAGACTATGCCATTCATGGGTGACCTAAACCATTCATTTGTTAGGCCCTGATGTAACAGGTCGCACCCAAAAAATTCTCTCCCAACCGTCCGATCTGTGGAGGTCTCTAGACTATGCCATTCATTTTAACCCTCCAAAGATGCCCAAAATTTATGTTTATTTAGGGATGAGTTCTCACCAAAATTTTCATTCACATGGTTTTGTTTCTGTGCTCAAAGAACTTTCCTACTTGAATTCCAAATCATCAAGGTCAGCATCACGAAACTCAGGGAGAAGTGAGCTGCTATCAAGTGTAGGAGTCTTCAGAAGGTCTAAATCATCACCCTCTAGCCCTGCTAAGAAATCATCATTTTGTGGAAACACATCTCCCAACTCGTCAAATTAATATGTGTTCAGAAGCTCCAAGAAAGAAGAACCACCATTGATCTCACTACTGGGAAGCCCACCAAAAACAGCCATACCATTAGTTTCACCATTTGTGAACCCATCAAAGAAGCCACTCTATTAGTTGCACTATATATTGGGAACCCCATTAAGAGAAGCATATTGGTCTGTGTTCAGAAGCTCCAAGAAAGAAGAACCACCATTGATCTCACTACTGGGATGCCCACCAAAAGAAGACATACCATTAGTTCCACCGTTTGGGAACCCATCCGAAGAAGCCACCCCATTAGTTGCACTGTTGGGAAACCCATTAAGAGAAGCAAATGCACTGATTTCACCATTTTCAAACCCATCGAAAGAATGCATCCCGTTAGTTTCATTTCCATCTCTGAAATCATAGGTGAATGATGGATTATTGTTTGTCAGTTCCCCTATCAGACCAGTTGGTGATGCATTATTATTTGCTGGGTCCCCTATCAGACCAGTTGGTGTAGATACAAGCTATCCTCCACTAGAGGTCAGTTGCATCCCGACATAGTTATTCCCATGTGTTATTTGTGGGGTTTGGGTAAAGTTTTCATTGATCGATCCAATGTTTCCCATAGTCAGAAACGAACCCATATTTCCCACTGCTAACTCTGCTCCTATGTTCCCAAAGCTGTAAAAGTTATGGGTTTGAGTGTTTGGGACCATATATGAAACTAGCAGACTCGTCGTTGTTGGCAAAAAATGCATGTCCCATCTGATTTTGAGGTTGTATCATTTGAATAGAATGAATATCCATTTGCATATTCTAATTTGCAAATAGAGGAATGGGTCCGAAAGGTGGTTTTAGAACACTGTTAGTGGGACGGGTTGAACTTCCTGGCATTGATTGACTCGTCGCATGTTCCTCCTGCCTTCGTAAGAACTTGCAATATTTGTGCAAAAAGAAAAATAATAATACTTGTAATATTATCATTATAAATCATAGATCTCTTTTGTTCTTTTCTTTTTTTATTGATAGGTAAGCTGGCTTGAATCTACAATCTTGTTGTTGTAAATCACATATCAACTACTTTAGCATATTGAATCATTCAATTCAGAGGGGAAAGCCCTTTCGTATACTCATGAGTAAAAAGTAAAACATAAATATATGATTCATTCAATTCTTAGGGAAAAACCATCTTGCATGCTCATGTAAAAAACTAGTTTTACCAAATGAATGAAATTCAGTGGCGAATACTCTCCCAAATGAAGCTTGTCACTCCAATTTCAATCAGGTTTATTTCTTTTGGAAAGAGATGTCTAAAGAAGCCATAGGGTCTTTTAGATGCCATGCCTTGGGTTTTCCCAATCTTCATCCTTGTAGATGAGGATAAAGAGGGCTGGAGGTTTCCTTTCATCGATCTCTTTGGTATATTGTTGGTGGTTGTGTTTATGGTTTTCCCTAGGGGTGTAAACGAGCCAGGCTTGGCCAGGCTCGGTTCGGCTCGTTAAGCTCACAAGTGAGGCTCGGCTCGGGCTCGGGCTCGGGCTCGGCTCGGTCAGGCTCGCGAGCGGCTCGCGAGCCTTACCGAGCTCGGGTTATATTATGTTCACACCCCTCATCTTCCCTGGACAGCCCTACTAGTGTAATTTGACTACTTTTTTTACACTATGGGGGGTGGTCCTAGTAACAAATGGGGTTCCAAAAATGAAGTGAGATATTTTGCCCCCCCTTTTCACTCCATGGACAACCCTTTTAATGTATATATTAATATATAATATATATATTTAAATATATTAAATTCTTAATGAGCCTTAACGAGCCGAGCCGAGCCTGGCCTAACTAGGGCTCGGCTCGTTAAGGATTCGAGCCGAGCTCGAGCCAAGCTTTGTTCGAGCCGAGCTCGAGGGAGCTTCCGAGCCCGAGCCAAAATTGACACCCTTAGTTTTCCCTCTTTTTATTTTGAGGCAAAGTGGCTATTCCTCCTCATATACTTAAGATCTATTTATGATATTTTGAGGTCCACCTTGGGGCCAAACTCTCTGGGATTAAAAAATACTCATGAAAAAAACCTAAACCTAAAAAAGAAACATTATCACTTTAAATCATGGCAGTCCTCTATGTGTTGGCTTCATTATGGCTTTTTTTACCAGGTAGGCTGTTTCAGGTAGTCCTCTTCATAGTTGGCCCCTTTCGTGACTTGGACACATGACACAGTGACTGCTTTGATACCAAATGTTAGGTGCCTGACCAATACACCAAAGCTTTAGAGCTGAAAGAACGCACTAGGCTAGGTCCTTTACACCCATCCTGTACCATGCTATGTCCTTGCTAGTCCTATACCTATGTAGGTCCTCAGTTAGGACCTTAACACGCCCCCGGACCGCATTCTTTTCTAGGTTAAAAATGAACTAAATAAATAATTCAACAAACACAATAATTCTCGTAACCAAGACCAATCTATATATTCTTATATATTTAAAATTTAGATCAACATAGGGAAAACCTAAAGCTCAGGACCTATTTTTTCATTAGTTTTTAGGGTGTGGAGTTCTAAACATGCCTAGATAGAGTGTAATAAGGGATGCTTAACCTTGTGATGATCAGTTTCGCTCAATTTTGCTCACCTAATTGCTATCTAAACCTTGCTCAATTTTGTGTCATGATATGGAGTTGTAACACTAGTAGTGGTTAGGGTTTCAATGAATCAAAAGTAAAAAAAAAAACCCAAAGCGGAACTCAAGATACTGCAATGAGTCACACTAGACATGAACTAGGTTCAACAACTTTCTGAAAAATGACCTGAAATATAACAAATCAAATCAGTCCAGACGACATATAGAACTAAACGGTTGTAGCTGTTTAGATTTCAGAATTTGTATTTCTAGCAACATAAGGTTCATGTTTTATTACATCCAGTAAATCTGCAACGGCCGAAAATAATCACCAAAATCTTACAATAGCAAAGAGTTGTCATCAAAAGCCAAACCAAGAGAGAAAGGATGTTGAACATATGCCACATCGAAAGGTGAATATGTTCGATCTGAGAATTGCAACAAGAAATTGAGGTTGCGAAAAAGCGAATTAGCATTACAAAAACATCAATAAACAATACATATACTGAATCCGTAAAAAAAGTTTCACAGTGGAGTCACCCAAGTTTAGTATACACATAATCTATTGTACATAATATCAGCATATTGCAAATTTTCTTTGACTAGGAACATGAAACACTCATATTCTTAGTACTTCTCTAATGGATATAACATTTTCCCATTTTTTCCCCATGATTGCAATCTTTCTGGACACATGCAGGAGATCATGAACATATGGAAAGGTCAAGTCATTGTTTAAGCTCTAAACAACAATTCCACCATTTTTCTACCATACATCCAAAGATATCAATATCCTTAAACAATCTTAGTTGCAATCATCATGTTAAGAAGCACCTGTAAGGTGATGACATTACATTAAACCCTTTAAGAAAACTTGTAGATGTCTCACAACTAACCTGTAGCTGGCTTGCAACATGTTTCCTAGTTAGATCTGGAACATTCATTAGCAGGAGTATTGTTGTTGGAGCAGCACCGGGAGTATAGTGGGATGCAATTGACCAGTAGTGGAGGGTTGCTTCGATTGACACCGACTAGTCTGATCGGGGAACCAGCAAACAAGAACGCCTCATGCTCCTATGATGTCAACGTCTAAAATTTCAAAAACGAAGCCAATGGGATGCCTTCGTTTTGTGGGTTTCCGAACCGTGGAAGTAATGGATTTACTTCTTTTGATGGATTCCCCGATTTTGGGATCGATGCATCTTCTTCTTTCTGTGGGCTTCTAAACACAAACCAAACTGGAGATTTTGGAGATTTGTTTCAGCAACAAAATGATTTTGTGGCTGGGCAAGGGTGATGGCTATTCAGACATGCTGAAGGGAACAATATTTGAGAACAAATCTCTTCTCCCTGACCTTGATGATTTTGGTTTAAGCGGAGGAGTTCTTTAAGCACTGAAACCAAAACACGCTTTGTCAATGAAACGGGTTCCTTGTTTTATAGATGGTAGATACCCTCGCCTCTAAGCTCTAGCATTTATTTTAAAAGATTTTCATAACTGTTGAAATCTTTATTCGCAGGTGATTGTTTACATCTGGATTCCAATACACATGCATACATACGTGTTACTATATGCATCACACAATTTCAACTAACTTATCCTATTCTTCGAAAGTGGCTATTAATGTATCGCTTGCAAAAGATTTGAAAAATCTTATTCTTGGAAAGTTGCTATTAATGTATCGTCTCCAAAAAAATTTTAAAAATCTTATTTCCAGAGGACGGATTTTACAAGGATTTTGTCAGTTTTCAAAGGTGTCACGCCCCGAACCCAAAATCCAGGGTCCGGCACACGTGACAGCCGCCGCACGCCCATAGGGTCACCCCCACAAGCATGCAAGGCTTCCTCTCAACCAAATATTCTCAATATTCAGATCGATTAATAAATGTGGAAATTTTAATCTCAATTAAAGCTCCAATGAAATATATCTATAGCTCCATAATTATAAATCCAACAATAATTATTCCAAGACAATCACCTTAATAAAATAACAAAAGTTTCTAAATTGGAATAATGAAATAAAGAAGGAAATCTCCTAGGCTCCAATCCAAGTGCCTGATCTCAGCAAGTCTACTGCCGCTCCTCTGTATCTGAAATTGTTAAACCACATAATGAGCTAACAGCCCAGCCGGTTTTCCAAATCCATGTCAGCTAATAGGAAAACGAAAACATGCTGGTGCGGAAAAGAAGTAATAGTTGAATGTCATTATGCATGGTATCCTTTAGTCTTGAAATGTTTTCATTCCTATACATAAAAAGCTTTATGAAGAACATGATTTTGAAAACTAGAATTCATGAAGCAAAAATTTGAAAAGCATTTTGTTTACGATATGGTTTCCATGGATTGGAATGGGCGGAGTCCCCTATGGCTTGAAGCGTTTACAAAATTTATGGCACGCTATTGCAAACATTAAATTGCTTCTCTCTATATTTGTATACAGTCTTGGCATGGAATGGATTCCGCCAGTAAGGTTGATCTCTGGTGGGGATCTAGTGCCCAACCTGCCAGTGGGTGAGTACACTGGACGTGATCACGTAGACCGGTCGAGTTTATTTGCCCGTAAGGTTGATCTCGGGTGGCCAGTAGGGAGTCCTCTGGCTATTGATATTGTGATATTGCGCGCTTCAGGACCTGTGAGTCCTGCGAACGAGTGTTCGCCTTGGGTTATGCTACTTGCCAATAAGGTTGGAAATTGGCCACAGAGAAGACTGTTAAGTATTTGTTTTCTAAATGGAAAACTGCAAAACCAAGTGTTTGAAAAATATATATTCTTTGTCATTGATTTCAAAGTGGAAAACTGCATAACCGAGTGGTTGGAACCGTTTTTAGTAAAAGAATGTATTTTTCTTATGTAACTTATGCATAAATGATTTTCTTGATTCTTATCAATTTCTGCATTGGCTAAATTTTATGGCATGTTACTTCTTTTTTTTGTATAGATAACGAAGCATGTTAAGACTAAAGCATTTCATGGATAATGACAATTCAATCATTTGGTATGACATGCTAAAAGATATCAGTGAGAAACCTTTTCAAAACAAGTTCCATAAAATGAACTGTAATAAAAGCTTGCAACAAATCTAAATATATGCAAATATACGTAATACACTGACATAGGGTAGGATCACCTACCTTAAGCGCTACTCCAGGAATTTCCTTTAGCGAAGCACCCAGTTTGAAACTTGTGGCTGCTATATTAGCGGCAATTCGCCAACAGATGGAGTTATTTTGGCCGAGATCCATGGTAACATAAAACTTCAGTCAATTTGTGAACATCCACTATCAAGAATATGACTTTTATAATCTGTTTGCAGGTTGCCGAAATCCAAATGATGAAGGACAACAAGGGCTTCAATTGGATCAGAGGAATGTCTTCTTGGAATAAAGAACTACCGGGTGAATTTCAGCAGCTTATAAATCTTAGAATAAATCAACAAGTGGCAAAGAATTCCATTGTAAAGGCCGGGTTAGAAGGGAAAATTATAAGGTTTCTGGCCCTTCCAAAACTGACGACCACTTATTTCCAATGTAGAGGTTTTCAATGGTTGCATTCCATCTATAAAGGCACTCTTATTTCTAGAAGGTAAATCAAAATGAGTCAGCCACTACCAATAGATTTCTTCTCTTCCTCTAATAAGAATGGAATCCCATCTAACTATGGAAGCAAAGACCTCCAATTAGCCTATGAAGCAGCTCCTTTCTAAAGATACGATAACCCAATATTTCCCCCATAGGAACTGTCCAAAATGATGTGGCTCACATGCCTTATTCGATATGCAAGCAATATTTCGAAACAAGGAATTATTGACCTTCCCATTTTCCTTTTTGAATATATAGATGCTACCTTATTCTCTATTAGCTGAAAATCCATAGGAGGAAACCTACCAAGATTGAATCTTGAAATGATAGAGCTTCCTAATATATCCTACCCACTAGTGGAAGATTCTATTCAAAGCCAAATTTAACTTAGTGAAGGTGTCATATTCGGTCAATCTAATTGTGCTTTCCAAAATGAGCGCCCTTTACAATTTTGACTGTCTCATGCCTAAATATCATGCTTCAATTTGAAAAAGACACCCATTTCCAGGCAGTTATTCTTATACACGATTTGGTAACGACACTCATTTCTAAGCAATTAATCCTGAGCTTGATTTTTGGTAATGACACCCATTTCAAGTAGTTAAAACAAGTTCAAGCATTGGGGCTGGGTGTTACAAAAGGAGCTCATCTCCTTTATATGAATCTTATTTGTAGAGTAACGATTTTATTGGGATTTTGTTGGCATCTAAAGTGGTGCACCATCTGTTTTTAGTCAGGAGTGCAATAATGTGTGGAAAATTTCAAAATTTATGTGCTATTAGGATACCCTCAAAAAATCACTTGCATATAGTCTTAGGGAAATGATATTTTCACCCATTTCATTTCCTAGCATTTCTAACCCGTATTGTTTGTCGTTTCTAGTGAATTATTGAACTTCGAATTTTCTATTTGAATTTCTCTAAAAATAAGGGACAAACAAAATGGGTAGAATACCTAAAAGGGATGAAATATCATTTTCATAATTTTGCTATATTTATTTTCAAGTCATATAGTTAATATCTTTCAAATAATAATAATTTGATATAGATTTGCTAGGCAATTCGTTGAACATCATTTCGCGGATGGCTTTTGCATATGATAAACAATCTGATTAAAGAGAGTCCGTCCTTCTAGGTGCTTGAACAACGAAGTATTGTGCCGTCTATCTCAATAATTTTGGTATTGTTGTCTACTAACCCACTAGATTAAAGAAGTTCTCTTTAATGTAAATGAAGTCTTAAACAAAGGGTATTTCCTTAAATCTGGTTTTTTTTAAGCAACAAACAATCTGATTAAAGATAGACCGTCCTTCTAGGTGCTTAACAACAAAGTGTTGTGCCGTCTATCTCAATCATTTTGGTGTTGTTGTCTACAGACACACTAGATAAAAGAAGTTCCCTTAATGAATAAGACAAAATCTGCCAAAAAGCCAACCTGTGTGGCTGTTCTCACATGCAAAAGCCAGCAGCAAAATTGGCTAGAAATCCCTTATTTTTATATAATCTTATGTGAAAATAGACTTTTAAGTTAACTATGATTATTTTATAATGAGTGTCATAGTTAATGTTTTCAAAGAGGGATTAGAGTGTCCCATTTGCAAATAGGACTAACTTAATAATAATCTTCTAAGCAAATAAGGACCAGTTTTGTTGGCATCCAAAAGGTCCCTAATTGGATATATCTAAAAATTATATATATATATATATATATATATATGAGAAAACATTTCCTACACACTTGTGTAGGTAAGTTACCTACACACTAGCTTAAAATACAGTGGGGGCCCACATTGTTTGGGTGATCCAAACCATTCATTTGAATGGTCCTCACATAGATAGGGTGTCCACAAAAAATCAGATCCATAGGATCATCCCAACCATTCAAACTATGGAGGCAAAAAATGGACTAATTTGTGAAGGTTTATACACGTCCATTTTACCTCCACAATTCGTAGGGTTGGGATTATCCTATGGATCTGATTTTTTGTGGACACCCTATCTCTGTGAGGACCATTCAAACGAATGGTTTGGATCACCCAAACAATGTGGGCCCCCACTGTATTTTAAGCTAGTGTGTAGGTAACTTATCTACACAAGTGTGTAGGAAATGTTTTCTCTCTCTCTCTCTCTCTCTATATATATATATATATATATATATATATATATATATATATATATATATATATATATATACACTATAATAAGCTGGGAGGAAAAGCCCATGCTTTTTTTGAATTTTTTGAAAAATTGGTGGGATTTACTCCTCACTTTTGTTGACTTTTTCGAACAAAGGCACCCATCCAACCCCCATATTTTCAATCCTACGCCCTCCTTTATGCTTTTGATCATCCTATGAAGTGGGCTACACGGTGCTTTGTGTAAAATACTAGAATTTTGCATGCGTGCAACATATAAAATCTTTCCCCCGCCTTTTTTTAAATTGTAGGCTTGATTGGATGACAGGATTAATTACAAGATGCATGTAAGCTGATGATGTTCAAAATACATTTAGGGATGTAAAACATTTCTCTTACTCTTACTGAGAGTGTATGAACTCTTCCTAATCAAATTAGGATACATTTTTATGCTGCTGGGAGGCTCATGATACACATGGCGATTGTGTCCATGCGTGTGTACAGGGATTGATCTAGTGGGCCACAACTATGGTTTTAAATTTTGGTTTCGGAATGCGTTTCGGCCCTCACAGAAATCAAAATTTCCGCTGAAATCGGGTACACCATTAAAAACTGATATATTATTTAATACCAAATTTCTGCCAAAATTTCTGAAATTTCGAGAAAAATGCTATATAATTAATAAATTTGAGATTTTTGGGTTCAATTTCGAAATTTTGGCCGTACCATTTTGGGTTTTGCCAATTTCGGTTTCGGTGTTGATCGAAATTTAAAACCATGCAACTATGCATTCTATTAATTTGTTGAGATTCGTTGATTAGTATTATCTATCAATTAGTTAGATTAGAGTTATCTATGGGAGTCTTTATTTCAGTCTTCTATTTCATTGGGCAGTAGAGTCTTAGTTGCTTAGGATTCTATTCCTAGTTTCATGGTGTTGGAGGATGCATGTAATATGTATTTAATCTAATGAATGAAGAAGGAAATGGCATGCGTTGATCTATATCTTTTTCACAACAATGCGAATACCCGGAGGTCTGAGTTCCCTCAAAGCAACCTACTCATTTATTAGCCTTCTTTCATGGTACGGTCTAGAATAATAATAATTGACTTGTAAGCATGGTTTTAAATTTCGTCGGTGGGGACCGAAACCGAAATTTTCCGAAATTCCTAAGTTTGGCCTTTGCCAAATTTCGGCCAAAATTTCAGAATTTCGGTAATTTTGGTCAGAAATTTCTAGAAAATGCCATTTAAAAAAAAAAAAAAAAAACGTTACCAAATTTCGGTCCGAAATTTCGAACCGAAGTACCGGATTTCGACGAAATTTCGGATTTCTCCAAAATTAGTACCGAAACCGAAATTTAAAAGCTTGCCTGTAAGTCCCATTCTTGTAAAATTGCCTTCCTCATATATGTAATACTAGTAAGCGGTAAGCCACACCGTGAATATAAAGATGGAAGTTGGAAATGTAGCTTCTGCCTAAACACATGGGAAAAAAAAGACATAGTTCGACAGAGTTTGCTAACCATACCCTGAATATAAGACTTAATCAGGAATTCCTTTTAACACCAGATCACCCTAATTTGACAACTTCAAGATTTCCGTAGTTATCCTTGCAAGAATCACTGAGTAAGAAATGAAATAAGAAATCAGAAACCACATCCTCACATTTTAATTGACAGTTTCTTTGGGCATCTTGTATGAAATCAGAGTACAGTTCTAAAAGCATATGAAATTTAAAACTATCATTCCAAGAGCATTTCAAAACCATTTCAACAAAAAGAAAAAGAAAAAAAGAACGCTATTTCATTGTATTAATTGCTTGAACACTATCTCATGTAATTAATTACAGCATACAAATCTAGTGGGAGTAAGAAAATGACATAAATCAATCAAAGCAAAAGCTCTACTTTGTAAGAAATGACACGAATCAATCAAAGCTCTCACACTCTCTCTCTCTCTCTCTCTCTCTCTCTCTCTCTCTCTCTCTCTCTCTCTCTCTCTCCTCTCTCTCCCTCTGCGACACAACAGTACCAGCCTCCCTTGATGGCTAACTGTTTATGCTCTTCATGAAAAAATAATCCATATTTTTGTCTGATCCCAGCAATTTCATATTTCATGTTGTCTGAACTTTGAACTCTAATCATATGAGCAGGCTAAATAAAATAGATGTAAAATATCAAATTTGAGGAGCTCATCTTCATCTAATTGGTTTAGATTATAATTTAGAAAGGCCTGTAATTATTGTGTTGCTGATATAGATAGAGCCATTGCCTTAAACTCAACTCAACTCAACTCAACTAAGCCTTTGTCCCAAACTAGTTGTGAGGGGAAACAATTTGTGAATTAAACTCACTGATTTAAATAATTTGTGAAGGGAAGACCTATTTTTTAGATGCTTCAAATTGTTTACATTTGATCTAATTAAGGTAATATAAAAGCATTTTCTGGAGCTCATTAAGAGTAAGATTTTGTGAATTTGCATTAAGATGCAATTGCATTCAAAATCCTTGGAAATATAAAACATCCGATAAACCCACAGCTCACCTATACTTATAGAATTGCATCCAAAATCCAACCAAGCTGCCCCGCAATCAAAGAAGGTATATCCAATCAATAATAGACAATGGCTAAGATTGAGGAAATAAGCATTAAATTCTTTGCTTTAAAAAACAGAATTTATGTGAAGGGAAAAAGGAAAAAAATTAACAGCAAAATTTCATGAAACTCCAACACAAAAAGATCAGGGAAAACATTTTAAAAGGAAGGGAAAAAGGAAACATGAAATTGACCCAAATTTCACTAGAGGCTGCAAATTCATGAATACACTTCCCGGATGATCAAACGATCAAACAACCCCTACTTCTATTCTCTCAAACCCATCAACGAGAACAAATTTCTTCACCAAATTAACCTAAGAAAGGCTAAAAATACCACCAAAATTTCCAAAAACCTATGTAAAAGCTTCAGATGAAAAAAAGAAGAATAAAATACGTAATGAAAACTATACCCAAACGACCAAGAACTGAATTGATTACATGAAACCCACCAAAATGATCAAATATTTGCAGGAAATTAATAAAAGAGAAGCTCACACTCGACGTGAAAGATATGGGCTTGATCCGACCCCATTGTACAAACAAAGCTTAACAAAAAAAAAAAAAAAAAACCTGCCTGATTGAAATGGAAAATTCAATTAAAAAAATAAGGAAGTCTATTTAAAAAAAAAGAAGGATAAAAGTAAGACATGCAAAGAGAGTGTTTATCGAGATTATGCAGAGCTGCAAAAGCTCCTCTTCAAACACCATTGTGATACTTAGCAGACCAAAAGAAAAAAAAAAACAACCAGCATGAATTGAATGGAGAAAAGTTGAAAAAATTCATTAAGAACCTCGACTTGGATGTTTTGGGACGAAATTATGGAAGATTATGTCTTGGAAAAACTTCTGTAAGTACTTTTATCTAATAAATTTAAGAGTTATACCTATTCAACATATGCACATCGACACGAATTTATACTTCCAAAATCCATCAATAAAATCATCAAATACTGGAGTAACAATGGCAACTACATACCAAGAAGCTTTAGAAAAATGCCCAGTATGAAAATATTAACTCCATAGAGAAAGAAATACAAATAAGATATCAGAGAAGCCCATATTGCACTAAAGAATTTTGAAGTTCTTAGCTTCATCTGAACTGAGACAGAGAAAAGCCCACACAATTCATCTCATTGAAAATTCAAACAAAGGAAAAGGACAAAGAATTCCAAGAGCATTTCAAAACCATTCCAACAAAAAGAAAAAGAAAAAAAGAACGCTATTTCATTGTATTAATTGCTTGAACACTATCTCATGTAATTAATTACAGCATACAAATCTAGTGGGAGTAAGAAAATGACATAAATCAATCAAAGCAAAAGCTCTACTTTGTAAGAAATGACACGAATCAATCAAAGCTCACTCTCTCTCTCTCTCTCTCTCTCTCTCTCTCTCTCTCTCTCTCTCTCTCTCTCTCTCTCTCTCTCTCTCCCTCTGCGACACAACAGTACCAGCCTCCCTTGATGGCTAACTGTTTATGCTCTTCATGAAAAAATAATCCATATTTTTGTCTGATCCCAGCAATTTCATATTTCATGTTGTCTGAACTTTGAACTCTAATCATATGAGCAGGCTAAATAAAATAGATGTAAAATATCAAATTTGAGGAGCTCATCTTCATCTAATTGGTTTAGATTATAATTTAGAAAGGCCTGTAATTATTGTGTTGCTGATATAGATAGAGCCATTGCCTTAAACTCAACTCAACTCAACTAAACTCAACTCAACTAAGCCTTTGTCCCAAACTAGTTGTGAGGGGAAACAATTTGTGAATTAAACTCACTGATTTAAATAATTTGTGAAGGGAAGACCTATTTTCCAGATGCTTCAAATTGTTTACATTTGATCTAATTAAGGTAATATAAAAGCATTTTCTGGAGCTCATTAAGAGTAAGATTTTGGGAATTTGCATTAAGATGCAATTGCATTCAAAATCCTTGGAAATATAAAACATCCGATAAACCCACAGCTCACCTATACTTATAGAATTGCATCCAAAATCCAACCAAGCTGCCCCGCAATCAAAGAAGGTATATCCAATCAATAATAGACAATGGCTAAGATTGAGGAAATAAGCATTAAATTCTTTGCTTTAAAAAACAGAATTTATGTGAAGGGAAAAAGGAAAAAAATTAACAGCAAAATTTCATGAAACTCCAACACAAAAAGATCAGGGAAAACATTTTAAAAGGAAGGGAAAAAGGAAACATGAAATTGACCCAAATTTCACTAGAGGCTGCAAATTCATGAATACACTTCCCGGATGATCAAAAGATCAAACAACCCCTACTTCTATTCTCTCAAACCCATCAACGAGAACAAATTTCTTCACCAAATTAACCTAAGAAAGGCTAAAAATACCACCAAAATTTTCCAAAAACCTATGTAAAAGCTTCAGATGAAAAAAACAAGAATAAAATACGTAATGAAAACTATACCCAAACGACCAAGAACTGAATTGATTACATAAAACCCACCAAAATGATCAAATATTTGCAGGAAATTAATAAAAGAGAAGCTCACACCCGACGTGAAAGATATGGGCTCGATCCGACCCCATTGTACAAACAAAGCTTAACAAAAAAAAAAAAACAACCTGCCTGATTGAAATGGAAAACTCAATTAAAAAAATAAGGAAGTCTATTTAAAAAAAAAAGAAGGATAAAAGTAAGACTTGCAAAGAGAGTGTCTATCGAGATTATGCAGAGCTGCAAAAGCTCCTCTTCAAACACCATTGTGATACTTAGCAGACCAAAAAAAAAAAAAAAACAACCAGCATGAATTGAATGGAGAAAAGTTGAAAAAATTCATTAAGAACCTCGACTTGGATGTTTTGGGACGAAATTATGGAAGATTATGTCTTGGAAAAACTTCTGTAAGTACTTTTATCTAATAAATTTAAGAGTTATACCTATTCAACATATGCACATCGACACGAATTTATACTTCCAAAATCCATCAATAAAATCATCAAATACTGGAGTAACAATGGCAACTACATACCAAGAAGCTTTAGAAAAATGCCCAGTATGAAAATATTAACTCCATAGAGAAAGAAATACAAATAAGATATCAGAGAAGCCCATATTGCACTAAAGAATTTAGAAGTTCTTAGCTTCATCTGAACTGAGACAGAGAAAAGCCCACACAATTCATCTCATTGAAAATTCAAACAAAGGAAAAGGACAAAGAATTCCTAGCATACATTTGCCAAATCACCATATTTACATTTTTTTGAAAGAAACACATGAAAATACCCCAAACACAGTAGAGCCAATTCGAGTTACAACAAAGAAGAAAACAACCTCTACAAAATCGTAAGAATGCACATTTCAATCTTACAATTGAAACAGCACTACAAACAATAACTTGCACTCTAAAATTACCTATTTTTCACAATGATAGCGAAGGCTTATTTAAAAAGCATTACATATACCTAGCAACAACAAATGCATGCATTGCATATTAATGAAATCTCATCTTGAAATTCATGGATATCAACAAAAATACAGATTATGTGGGTGCATCATTGAGGATTGATTCAAAATGACTGGAGTACTGTGAGTTTAGGGAAGTTGCAAAATAATTATTTTCTTTGAGACATTTCATCAAGTACTCGTGTGCACGTGAAAATCAAAGGAATTTTGCAAATATATTATTAAAAGCAAATTAAAAAAATCAGACTTACATGGACTACAACTAAGAGATTGCAATGATCTAACCAAGAGTAAGATTTTTCTGATAGGCATGCTATGCACCATACACGAAAATACACGAAAATCCTCGAAATCCTCCTCCAAATGATTCTAAGCTTTTGATTTATGGAGGCCATAGCTGATGAATGTAGAGATTTGCTTTTTTATTTTCTAATCATGCAATTTTTTATTTTCTAATCATCCACTTAAAGACCATAAATTAGAGGCTTAGAAATGGGGTTAATTCTGGTTCATGGTTTATCCATAACACAACCTAGTAGATAAATGGTCTAGATTATTGAACAAGTAGCCCCCAGTTGTACCCAACCCTTGAAGAAACACTAGAGTCCGCCTCAAATATACAGACCATATAATGCAAAATGAATCAATAATCCTCACATCTCTCATGGGGAGGCGGGAAAGACTAGTGCAACTCCAACGTTGCGTGACCCTAATACCTCTCTCCACTACAAATAAGCAGATATGACAAGGAAAGCAACAACAATCATGTGCTACACCTAAGCAGATAATGAACAGATATCAAGAGATAACGATAAGGAGGCAATAAGCAAGTAATACTACAGCTAAGCATGAAAAGTCATGTGATCTAAGCAAAACTATGCAAAAGAACAGTAATCTAACACATGCTAGGATAAACAACACCTAAATATGCAAGCAATAGTCATGCAAGCAATCAGGGAATCAAAGGATCAATAAAAAGATAATAAGCAAAAGAAAAGGGGTAAAGGCACGATAGGCTAGAGAGGGCAATCATCATTACCTATCGCCTAGGTCCAATGAAATCAACAGATTTCGATCTCATTGTGGCGTCGACCAGGGGAAGAAAAGCCTTTTCTTTTTTGTTTTTGGTTGAAAACTGTTTTTTTCTTTAATTTTCGAAAACCGTTTTATTATTTTGAATATATATGAATGGCATACACGAGGTTTTTTGGTTTTGTTTATTAAATGTATGCAGTATGGACTATAGAATGATACATTTTTTTAAAATATATGAAATTATATATATAGAGTACCAGAGCGACCCAGATTTGCACTCCAAATCGACCCGCGACCTAAAATAGCCAATCGACTTAGCCTACGCTCAACGTACCGCGTACCGGACTACCATCGTACCCCCTACCCATTCCCGTACCGCGTACTAGATTGAACCGCGTTCCAGGTAACCTTGGACTAGATTTGGGTGGACTCAAGCTGCCTACGTACCCTGTGAAAAGGGATCAAGCCAACGTAGTTCGGAAATAGTATTTTCGAACTGAATCCTATAAGACTAAGTAAGTCTCTAATGAAAGGGGAGAGACAATGGTAGGCTCTGAGTATCCTCATCATTGCCCTCGATGATGAATAGAATTGATCTTGAAAAGACCTAGTTAGTCTCTAATGAAGATAAGAGGGAAACACCAATGAGGCTAACAAGTCTCAGACAAGAAAAGGGTAAGAAGGAAGATGTGGGGTCCAAGTATCCTCATCATTGCCCCTGCAATGATAGAAAAGAACATCAATGAGACTAAGTAAGTCTCGGAAGACAAGGGGAGAAGAAAATGATGGGCTCCAAGTATCCTCATCATTGCCCTTGAAGATGATAGATTGCTAGACTAAGGGATAGAATCCTAGACTAATGGACAAAATCCTAAGCTAATGGACAGAATCCTAAGCTAATCCTAAAAGATGTCGAGAAATCCCTTAACCTGTGAAGACCTCTAATACAGGAAGGGAATAGGTTGGCTCAAGAAACCTTCCGTCATCACTGGAGCCCGAGAGAAAGTTCCTGACACCCGATGACAATGTCGAACCCTAATGATGACCTCTTTTTAATGAAAATCCCGGACAAAAAGAGGAAGCCCTGGAGATTTCAAATGAAACCCGAATATTATTACCCAACCTAAAAGGAAGAAGGAAAGAGACAAGAAGAGAAGGGGCTCCGAGTAGCCTCATCATAGGCTAGCTTTCAAAGCAAGAGGCCTATTTTGAAAAACATGACTCAAGGGGAATCTCATCTGTAAAATATCACCTTAGAATCCATTGGACTCAAATCATCATTCAAACGGATGACTAAGGAATCATTGAATTTGATCCAAGAACACTTCACAAATTCTAACCTTACACAAGCATTGAGTCATATCCATACACAGATATTCAAGGAAGTGTATTTGAAGTACGCATGCTTAACGAAATTGAGAGCCTGCGATTATCCAAAATAGCAATGCCAACACCAATAATAGACAAACTAATTACGGACAGTTCCTTGCTTGGATAATTGACTTTACTGGAGACTATCAAGACAAATTGACCCAACCCCACCTCATTTCTTGCTACTGACAAGGATGATAATCTAAAAGAAAACTGTAAAAGCCTTTCATCAATACATTGACCCACCTTGCCTCTCATTGTTTGAGTAGACTCTCGAGATTATAACAGTTCTAGAGTGAACATTGATAACTGTATTCATGGAAGAAAAGACATGTTGGCTTGGTGTGGCTATCAAAACCACATGGTGCTAACATTTATAACCAATGATCAATCATCCTAAGAACAGTTAGCCTTCTCTGAGATTCAAGCGGCTTGACTAATTAAAGAAAAACCTTTCTTTGCTAATACCGGCAGCGAGCATCCTCTCTCTATGTACATACACTCGATAGCCTAAAAGAAGCTAGGATAAAATTGAAACACAGAACCCTATGCTACCTGGACATGCTTTAAGGCAAGAATTAGAATGAAAACTCCATGCTTGTTTCCTCTTCCTATACACATAAGAGACTAGAATCCAAGTATATTATGGAGCTAAAGACAAAGATTAAGTCTAATCTCATACCAGACAAAGATGTAAAGTACCAAAATTCGAAATAAGATCACGGGGTTTAAAGCAAATGATTCAGGCTTTCGAATATCCAAGCATAGAATCTCAAACCAAAGAAGAAACACTGATGAAGCCCTAAAATCAAAGTTCCATGCTCATGCAATCTTATCATTGTCTATCTGTTTTCAATATAGTTAACCACTCAGCGAGCCAATTCTTCATCAACTAGACATCAACTTAGGCTGTGTTCATGATGTATTAGCAGCCATGAACCAGTGTATTGTTGTTTCAAAGAATAGGGCTTCAAACCGTAATTAGCATATCTAAAATGTCCCAAGGAAAATCAATGTGATACAAATATTCGATACTTAGTGGTATTTAATCAAACAGATCATAAGCACGAGTAAAACACATATCTGTCATCTGCTTTCCCAAACCAAAACCAAATAGCATGAAATTGAGGTCATAAAAAAAAAAATATGGTTGATTGCAATGATGGAACTAGAAATGGAAGAGCGAATGATCTAATCATCCATGGACGAAATCAAAAGGTTTTCAGCTCTTAAACATAACCCAGTTATAATCTGTCTTCAAACCCTTCCTAATGACAGAGTACTCAATGATGTAGAGCTGGACAATTCATCACACATCACATAATCAAATTAACATTCTAACACAAATCATGCAATCCTTGAAATTATTATATCTACTAAAAAAGGAACCAAACAGCAAAAGAGAAAACGTTGAAGAAGAAGACTCATCTAACATACCAATTCCTTGATCTAAATCACATTGAAGCACTCTAAACTAGCATGAATAATCCGTTTTAACCAAACTACATGCCATTTCATTAACATTCAGATGCAAACCAAGACATGCAAGAAACCAGAAATTGAAACCAAGACTCATTTAGTGCATTATGACTACTCTTTTACTCTACAGAGGGGGGTGACTCGGGTAACAAGACCCCATATAAGCGATAGGTTCACCTTTTTTCCTTCCCTAGACAGACCCCTCTAATGTTATTCACCCTCCTCCTCCTTTCAAGACGGCCCCTGGTGATCTTGGTCAAATGACTAATTTTTATGTTCTTTTTTTGTTGTCTGGTTCCAGGTGCTGTTCCAACGACAATACTCGCGCGAATGAATGTTCAAGGCCTAACTAGGCAGCATGTTGCAAGCCATTTACAGGTTAGTTGTTAGACATCTAAAAGTTTTCTTAAAGGATTTCATCCAGTGTCATCGACTTACAGGTGCTTCTTAACATGTTGATTGGAACTAAGATTGTGTAAGGATGTTGAAATCCTTGGATGTATTGTAGAAAATGGTGGAATTGTTGTTTAGAGCTTAAAGAATGACTTGCCCTTTCCATTTGAGAAGTACTAAGAATATAAGCGTTTCCTGTTTCTAGTCATAGAAAATTTGCAATATGCTGATGTTATGTATAATAGATTATGTGTATACTAAACTTGGGTGACTACTATGTAAAGATTTCAGTGATTATTTTCGACCGTTGGCCTATTTACTAGATGCAGTAAAAGATGAATCTTATGTTGCTAGAAACACAAATTCTGAAATCTAAACAGCCCTACCCGACTAGTTCAATATGATGTTTGGACTGATTTGTTATATTTCAGGTCATATTTCAGAAAGTTGTTGAACCTAGTTCATCTCTAGTGCGACTCATTGTAGTATCTAGAGTTCCGCTAAGGTTTTGTTACTAATAATTCATTGAAACCCTAACCACTGCTAGTGTTTTAACTTCCTATGATGACACAAAATTGAGCGAAATCAGAATCATCACAAGGTTATTTATCCCTTATTACACTCTATCTAGGCATGTTCAGAACTCCACACCTTAAAAACTAATGAAAAAAATAGGTCCTAAGCTTTAGGCACGTTGTCACTGCAATTGTTTTTCCTATGTTCATCTAAATTCTAAATATATAAGAATGTATAAAATTGTTTTGGTTACGAGAATTATTGTGTTTGTTGAATTATTTTATTCAGTTCATTTTTTAACCCAGAAAAGACTGTAGCCAAGGGGCGTGTTAAGGTCCTAAGTGAAGGCCTACCTAGGTATAGGACTAGGTAGGATCTAGCATGGTACGGAATATATAGGTGTAAAGGGCCTAGCCTAATGCGTTCTATCAGCACTAAAGTTTTGGTGTATTGGTCAGGCACCTAACATTTGGTATCAAAGCAGTCACCGTGTCATATGTCCAAGTCACAAAACGGGTGATCTATGAAGAGGACTACCTGAAAAGGCCTACCTGCTAAAAAAAAGCCAGAGTGAAGTTACCACAAAGGCTGCCATGATTTAAAATGATAATGTTGTTTTTTTACGTTTATGTTTTTTTCATTAGTATTTTTTTATCCAAGAGAGTTTGGCCCCGTGGTGGACCTCAAAATATCATAAATAGATCTTAAGTGTATGAGGACCACTAGCCACCAACACCAAGAGGGAAAACCATAAACACAAACACCAACAATATACCAAAGAGATGAAAGGAAACCTCCAGCCGCTCTTTATCCTCATCTACAAGGATGAAGATTGGGAAATCCCAAGGCATGGCATCTAAAAGCCCCTGTGGCGGCTTTAGACATTTCTTTCCAAAAGATATAAACCTGGTTGAATTTCGAGTGACAAGCTTCATTTGGGAGAGTATTCGCCATTGAATTTCATTCATTTTGTAAACCTGGTTTTTTTCTTTAGCATGCAATAGGGTTTTTCTGTAAGAATTGAATGAATCATATATTTATGTTTTTTATTATCTTTTTATTCATGAGTATACAAGAAGGTTTTCCCCTCTGAATTGAATGAATCAATATGCTAAAGTAGTTGATATGTGGTTTACAACAACAAGATTGTAGATTCAAACCAGCTTACCTATTAATAATAAAAGAAAAGAACAAAAGAGATCTATGATTTATAATGATAATATTGCAGGTAATATTTATGCCTTTTTTCCAGAAATATCGCAAGTTTTTACGAAGGCAGGAGGAGCATGCGACAAGTCAATCAATGCCAGGAAGTTCAACCCATCCCACTAGCAGTGTTCTAAAACCACCTTTCGGACCCATTCCTCTATTTGCAAATCAAAATATGCAAATGGGTCTTGATTCTGTTAATATGATACAACCTCAAAATGAGATGGAACACGCGTTTTTTGCCAACAACGACCAGTCTGCTAGTTTCATGGTCCCAAACGCTCAAACCCATAACTTTTACAGCTTTGGGAACATAGGAGCAGAGTTAACTATGGGAAATATGGGGTTGTACCAACTATGGAAAACATTAGATCGACCATTGAAAACTTTACCCAAACCCCACTGTTAACACATGGGAATAACTATGCCGATTGCAACTGACCTTTAGTGGAGGGTTGCTTGTATCTCCACCAACTGGTCTGATAGGGGAACCAGGAAAAATAATGCATTACCAACTGGTCTGATAGGGGAACCAGCAAACAATAATGCATCAAGCTCCTATGATTTCAGAGTTGGAAATCAAACTAACGTGATGCATTCTTTCCGTGGGTTTGAAAATGGTGAAAGCAGTGCATTTGCTTCTCTTAATGGGTTTCCCAACAGTGCAACTAATGGGGTGGCCTCTTTTGATGGGTTCCCAAATGGTGGAACTGATGGTATGGCTTCTTTTCGTGGGATTCCCAGTAGTGACATCACTTCTGAACACAGACCAATATGCTTCTCTTAATGGGGTTCCCAACAGTGCAACTAATGGGGTGGCTTCTTTGGATGGGTTCCCAAATGGTGAAACTAATGCTATGGCTGCTTTTGGTGGGCTTCCCAGTAGTAAGATCAATGGTGGTTCTTCTTTCTTGGAGCCTCTGAACACAGACCAATTTGACGAGTTGGGAGATGTGTTTCCACAAAATGATGATTTCTTAGCAGGGCTAGAGGGTGATGATTTATTAGAACTTCTGAAGACTCCTACACTTGATAGCAGCTCACTTCTCCCTCTGTTTTGTGATGCTGACCTTGAAGATTTGGAATTCAAGTAGGTAAGTTCTTTGAGCACAGAAACCAAACCATGTGAATGAAAATTGTGGTGAGAACTCATCCCTAAATAGAAATAAAAATATTTTAAAAAATGCAATGGGTCCACCTTGTTTGGGTGACCTAAACCATTCATTTGTTAGGCCCTGATGTAATAGGTGGCACCCAAAAAGTTCTCTCCCAACCGTCCGATCTGTGGAGGTTTCTAGACTATGCCATTCATGGGTGACCTAAACCATTCATTTGTTAGGCCCTGATGTAACAGGTCGCACCCAAAAAATTCTCTCCCAACCGTCCGATCTGTGGAGGTCTCTAGACTATGCCATTCATTTTAACCCTCCAAAGACGCCAAAAATTTATGTTTATTTAGGGATGAGTTCTCACCAAAATTTTCATTCACATGGTTTTGTTTCTGTGCTCAAAGAACTTTCCTACTTGAATTCCAAATCATCAAGGTCAGCATCACGAAACTCAGGGAGAAGTGAGCTGCTATCAAGTGTAGGAGTCTTCAGAAGGTCTAAATCATCACCCTCTAGCCCTGCTAAGAAATCATCATTTTGTGGAAACACATCTCCCAACTCGTCAAATTAATGTGTTCAGAAGCTCCAAGAAAGAAGAACCACCATTGATCTCACTACTGGGAAGCCCACCAAAAACAGCCATACCATTAGTTTCACCATTTGTGAACCCATCAAAGAAGCCACCCTATTAGTTGCACTATATATTGGGAACCCCATTAAGAGAAGCATATTGGTCTGTGTTCAGAAGCTCCAAGAAAGAAGAACCACCATTGATCTCACTACTGGGATGCCCACCAAAAGAAGACATACCATTAGTTCCACTGTTTGGGAACCCATCCGAAGAAGCCACCCCATTAGTTGCACTGTTGGGAAACCCATTAAGAGAAGCAAATGCACTCATTTCACCATTTTCAAACCCATCGAAAGAATGCATCCCGTTAGTTTCATTTCCATCTCTGAAATCATAGGTGAATGATGGATTATTGTTTGTCAGTTCCCCTATCAGACCAGTTGGTGATGCATTATTATTTGCTGGGTCCCCTATCAGACCAGTTGGTGTAGATACAAGCTATCCTCCACTAGAGGTCAGTTGCATCCCGACATAGTTATTCCCATGTGTTATTTGTGGGGTTTGGGTAAAGTTTTCATTGATCGATCCAATGTTTCCCATAGTCAGAAACGAACCCATATTTCCCACTGCTAACTCTGCTCCTATGTTCCCAAAGCTGTAAAAGTTATGGGTTTGAGTGTTTGGGACCATATATGAAACTAGCAGACTCGTCGTTGTTGGCAAAAAATGCATGTCCCATCTGATTTTGAGGTTGTATCATTTGAATAGAATGAATATCCATTTGCATATTCTAATTTGCAAATAGAGGAATGGGTCCGAAAGGTGGTTTTAGAACACTGTTAGTGGGACGGGTTGAACTTCCTGGCATTGATTGACTCGTCGCATGTTCCTCCTGCCTTCGTAAGAACTTGCGATATTTGTGAAAAAAGAAAAATAATAATACTTGTAATATTATCATTATAAATCATAGATCTCTTTTGTTCTTTTCTTTTTTTATTGATAGGTAAGCTGGCTTGAATCTACAATCTTGTTGTTGTAAATCACATATCAACTACTTTAGCATATTGAATCATTCAATTCAGAGGGGAAAGTCCTTTTGTATACTCATGAGTAAAAAGTAAAACATAAATATATGATTCATTCAATTCTTAGAGAAAAACCCTCTTGCATGCTCATGTAAAAAATTAGTTTTACCAAATGAATGAAATTCAGTGGCGAATACTCTCCCAAATGAAGCTTGTCACTCCAATTTCAATCAGGTTTATTTCTTTTGGAAAGAGATGTCTAAAGAAGCCATAGGGTCTTTTAGATGCCATGCCTTGGGTTTTCCCAAACTTCATCCTTGTAGATGAGGATAAAGAGGGCTGGAGGTTTCCTTTCATCGATCTCTTTGGTATATTGTTGGTGGTTGTGTTTATGGTTTTCCCTAGGGGTGTAAACGAGCCAGGCTTGGCCAGGCTCGGCTCGGCTCGTTAAGCTCACAAGTGAGGCTCGGCTCGGGCTCGGGCTCGGCTCGGCTCGGTCAGGCACGCGAGCGGCTCGCGAGCCTTACCGAGCTCGGGTTATATTATGTTCACACCCCTCATCTTCCCTGGACAGCCCTACTAGTGTAATTTGACTACTTTTTTTACACTATGGGGGGTGGTCCTAGTAACAAATGGGGTTCCAAAAATGAAGTGACATATTTTGCCCCCCCTTTTCACTCCATGGACAACCCTTTTAATGTATATATTAATATATAATATATATATTTAAATATATTAAATTCTTAACGAGCCTTAACGAGCCGAGCCGAGCCGAGCCGAGCCTGGCCTAACTAGGGCTCGGCTCGTTAAGGATTCGAGCCGAGCTCGAGCCAAGCTTTTTTCGAGCCGAGCTCGAGCGAGCTTCCGAGCCCGAGCCAAAATTGACACCTTTAGTTTTCCCTCTTTTTATTTTGAGGCAAAGTGGCTATTCCTCCTCATATACTTAAGATCTATTTATGATATTTTGAGGTCCACCTTGGGGCCAAACTCTCTGGGATTAAAAAATACTCATGAAAAAAACCTAAACCTAAAAAAGAAACATTATCACTTTAAATCATGGCAGTCCTCTATGTGTTGGCTTCACTATGGCTTTTTTTTACCAGGTAGGCTGTTTTAGGTAGTCCTCTTCATAGTTGGCCCCTTTCGTGAATTGGACACATGACACAGTGACTGCTTTGATACCAAATGTTAGGTGCCTGACCAATACACCAAAGCTTTAGAGCTGAAAGAACGCACTAGGCTAGGTCCTTTACACCCATCCTGTACCATGCTATGTCCTTGCTAGTCCTATACCTATGTAGGTCCTCAGTTAGGACCTTAACACGCCTCCGGACTGCATTCTTTTCTAGGTTAAAAATGAACTAAATAAATAATTCAACAAACACAATAATTCTCGTAACCAAGACCAATCTATATATTCTTATATATTTAAAATTTAGATCAACATAGGGAAAACCTAAAGCTCAGGACCTATTTTTTCATTAGTTTTTAGGGTGTGGAGTTCTAAACATGCCTAGATAGAGTGTAATAAGGGATGCTTAACCTTGTGATGATCTGTTTCGCTCAATTTTGCTCACCTAATTGCTATCTAAACCTTGCTCAATTTTGTGTCATGATATGGAGTTGTAACACTAGTAGTGGTTAGGGTTTCAATGAATCAAAAGTAAAAAAAAAAACCCAAAGCGGAACTCAAGATACTGCAATGAGTCACACTAGACATGAACTAGGTTCAACAACTTTCTGAAAAATGACCTGAAATATAACAAATCAAATCAGTCCAGACGACATATAGAACTAAACGGTTGTAGCTGTTTAGATTTCAGAATTTGTATTTCTAGCAACATAAGGTTCATGTTTTATTACATCCAGTAAATCTGCAACGGCCGAAAATAATCACCGAAATCTTACAATAGTAAAGAGTTGTCATCAAAAGCCAAACCAAGAGAGAAAGGATGTTGAACATATGCCACATCGAAAGGTGAATATGTTCGATCTGAGAATTGCAACAAGAAATTGAGGTTGCGAAAAAGCGAATTAGCATTACAAAAACATCAATAAACAATACATATACTGAATCCGTAAAAAAAGTTTCACAGTGGAGTCACCCAAGTTTAGTATACACATAATCTATTGTACATAATATCAGCATATTGCAAATTTTCTTTGACTAGGAACATGAAACACTCATATTCTTAGTACTTCTCTAATGGATATAACATTTTCCCATTTTTTCCCCATGATTGCAATCTTTCTGGACACATGCAGGAGATCATGAACATATGGAAAGGTCAAGTCATTGTTTAAGCGCTAAACAACAATTCCACCATTTTTCTACCATACATCCAAAGATATCAATATCCTTAAACAATCTTAGTTGCAATCATCATGTTAAGAAGCACCTGTAAGGTGATGACATTACATTAAACCCTTTAAGAAAACTTGTAGATGTCTCATAACTAACCTGTAGCTGGCTTGCAACATGTTTCCTAGTTAGATCTGGAACATTCATTAGCAGGAGTATTGTTGTTGGAGCAGCACCGGGAGTATAGTGGGATGCAATTGACCAGTAGTGGAGGGTTGCTTGGATTGACACCGACTAGTCTGATCGGGGAACCAGCAAACAAGAACGCCTCATGCTCCTATGATGTCAACGTCTAAAATTTCAAAAACGAAGCCAATGGGATGCCTTCGTTTTGTGGGTTTCCGAACCGTGGAAGTAATGGATTTACTTCTTTTGATGGGTTCCCCGATTTTGGGATCGATGCATCTTCTTCTTTCTGTGGGCTTCTAAACACCAACCAAACTGGAGATTTTGGAGATTTGTTTCAGCAACAAAATGATTTTGTGGCTGGGCAAGAGGGTGATGGCTATTCAGACATGCTGAAGGGAACAATATTTGAGAACAAATCTCTTCGCCCTGACCTTGATGATTTTGGTTTAAGCGGAGGAGTTCTTTAAGCACTGAAACCAAAACACGCTTTGTCAATGAAACGGGTTCCTTGTTTTATAGATGGTAGATACCCTCGCCTCTAAGCTCTAGCATTTATTTTAAAAGATTTTCATAACTGTTGAAATCTTTATTCGCAGGTGATTGTTTACATCTGGATTCCAATACACATGCATACATACGTGTTACTATATGCATCACACAATTTCAACTAACTTATCCTATTCTTCGAAAGTGGCTATTAATGTATCGCTTGCAAAAGATTTGAAAAATCTTATTCTTGGAAAGTTGCTATTAATGTATCGTCTGCAAAAAAATTTAAAAAATCTTATTTCCAGAGGACGGATTTTACAAGGATTTTGTCAGTTTTCAAAGGTGTCACGCTCCGAACCCAAAATCCAGGGTCCGGCACACGTGACAGCCGCCGCACGCCCATAGGGCCCCACAAGCATGCAAGGCTTTCTCAATATTCAGATCGATTAATAAATGTGGAAATTTTAATCTCAATTAAAGCTCCAATGAAATATATCTATAGCTCCATAATTATAAATCCAACAATAATTATTCCAAGACAATCACCTTAATAAAATAACAAAAGTTTCTAAATTGGAATAATGAAATAAAGAAGGAAATCTCCTAGGCTCCAATCCAAGTGCCTGATCTCAGCAAGTCTACTGCCGCTCCTCTGTATCTGAAATTGTTAAACCACATAATGAGCTAACAGCCCAGCCGGTTTTCCAAATCCAAGTCAGCTAATAGGAAAACGAAAACATGCTGGTACGGAAAAGAAGTAATAGTTGAATGTCATTATGCATGGTATCCTTTAGTCTTGAAATGTTTTCATTCCTATACATAAAAAGCTTTATGAAGAACATGATTTTGAAAACTAGAATTCATGAAGCAAAAATTTGAAAAGCATTTTGTTTACGATATGGTTTCCATGGATTGGAATGGGCGGAGTCCCCTATGGCTTGAAGCGTTTACAAAATTTATGGCACGCTATTGCAAACATTAAATTGCTTCTCTCTATATTTGTATACAGTCTTGGCATGGAATGGATTCCGCCAGTAAGGTTGATCTCTGGTGGGGATCTAGTGCCTAACCTGCCAGTGGGTGAGTACACTGGACGTGATCACGTAGACCGGTCGAGTTTATTTGCCCGTAAGGTTGATCTCGGGTGGCCAGTAGGGAGTCCTCTGGCTATTGATATTGTGATATTGCGCGCTTCAGGACCTGTGAGTCCTGCGAACGAGTGTTCGCCTTGGGTTATGCTACTTGCCAATAAGGTTGAAAATTGGCCACAGAGAAGACTGTTAAGTATTTGTTTTCTAAATGGAAAACTGCAAAACCAAGTGTTTGAAAAATATATATTCTTTGTCATTGATTTCAAAGTGGAAAACTGCATAACCGAGTGGTTGGAACCGTTTTAGTAAAAGAATGTATTTTTCTTATGTAACTTATGCATAAATGATTTTCTTGATTCTTATCAATTTCTGCATTGGCTAAATTTTATGGCATGTTACTTCTTTTTTTTTGTATAGATAACGAAGCATGTTAAGACTAAAGCATTTCATGGATAATGACAATTCAATCATTTGGAATGACATGCTAAAAGATATCAGTGAGAAACATTTTCAAAACAAGTTCCATAAAATGAACTGTAATAAAAGCTTGCAACAAATCTAAATATATGCAAATATACGTAATACACTGACATAGGGTAGGATCACCTACCTTAAGCGCTACTCCAGGAATTTCCTTTAGCGAAGCACCCAGTTTGAAACTTGTGGCTGCTATATTAGCGGCAATTCGCCAACAGATGGAGTTATTTTGGCCGAGATCCATGGTAACATAAAACTTCAGTCAATTTGTGAACATCCACTATCAAGAATATGACTTTTATAATCTGTTTGCAGGTTGCCGAAATCCAAATGATGAAGGACAACAAGGGCTTCAATTGGATCAGAGGAATGTCTTCTTGGAATAAAGAACTACCGGGTGAATTTCAGCAGCTTATAAATCTTAGAAGAAATCAACAAGTGGCAAAGAATTCCATTGTAAAGGCCGGGTTAGAAGGGAAAATTATAAGGTTTCTGGCCCTTCCAAAACTGACGACCACTTATTTCCAATGTAGAGGTTTTCAATGGTTGCGTTCCATCTATAAAGGCACTCTTATTTCTAGAAGGTAAATCAAAATGAGTCAGCCACTACCAATAGATTTCTTCTCTTCCTCTAATAAGAATGGAATCCCATCTAACTATGGAAGCAAAGACCTCCAATTAGCCTATGAAGCAGCTCCTTTCTAAAGATACGATAACCCAATATTTCCCCCATAGGAACTGTCCAAAATGATGTGGCTCACATGCCTTATTCGATATGCAAGCAATATTTCGAAACAAGGAATTATTGACCTTCCCATTTTCCTTTTTGAATATATAGATGCTACCTTATTCTCTATTAGCTGAAAATCCATAGGAGGAAACCTACCAAGATTGAATCTTGAAATGATAGAGCTTCCTAATATATCCTACCCACTAGTGGAAGATTCTATTCAAAACCTAATTTAACTTAGTGAAGGTGTCATATTCGGTCAATCTAATTGTGCTTTCCAAAATGAGCGCCCTTTACAATTTTGACTGTCTCATGCCTAAATATCATGCTTCAATTTGAAAAAGACACCCATTTCCAGGCAGTTATTCTTATACATGATTTGGTAACGACACTCATTTCTAAGCAATTAATCCTGAGCTTGATTTTTGGTAATGACACCCATTTCAAGTAGTTAAAACAAGTTCAAGCATTGGGGCTGGGTGTTACAAAAGGAGCTCATCTCCTTTATATGAATCTTATTTGTAGAGTAACGATTTTATTGGGATTTTGTTGGCATCTAAAGTGGTGCACCATCTGTTTTTAGTCAGGAGTGCAATAATGTGTGGAAAATTTCAAAATTTATGTGCTATTAGGATACCCTCAAAAAATCACTTGCATATAGTCTTAGGGAAATGATATTTTCACCCATTTCATTTCCTAGCATTTCTAACCCGTATTGTTTGTCGTTTCTAGTGAATTATTGAACTTCAAATTTTCTATTTGAATTTCTCTAAAAATAAGGGACAAACAAAATGGGTAGAATACCTAAAAGGGATGAAATATCATTTTCATAATTTTGCTATATTTATTTTCAAGTCATATAGTTAATATCTTTCAAATAATAATAATTTGATATAGATTTGCTAGGCAATTCGTTGAACATCATTTCGCGGATGGCTTTTGCATATGATAAACAATCTGATTAAAGAGAGTCCGTCCTTCTAGGTGCTTGAACAACGAAGTATTGTGCCGTCTATCTCAATAATTTTGGTATTGTTGTCTACTAACCCACTAGATTAAAGAAGTTCTCTTTAATGTAAATAAAGTCTTAAACAAAGGGTATTTCCTTAAATCTGGTTTTTTTTACGCAACAAACAATCTGATTAAAGATAGACCGTCCTTCTAGGTGCTTAACAACAAAGTGTTGTACCGTCTATCTCAATCATTTTGGTGGTGTTGTCTACAGACACACTAGATAAAAGAAGTTCCCTTAATGAATAAGACAAAATCTGCCAAAAAGCCAACCTGTGTGGCTGTTCTCACATGCAAAAGCCAGCTGCAAAATTGGCTAGAAATCCCTTATTTTTATATAATCTTATGTGAAAATAGACTTTTAAGTTAACTATGATTATTTTATAATGAGTGTCATAGTTAATGTTTTCAAAGAGGGATTAGAGTGTCCCATTTGCAAATAGGACTAACTTAATAATAATCTTCTAAGCAAATAAGGACCAGTTTTGTTGGCATCCAAAAGGTCCCTAATTGGATATATCTAAAAATTATATATATATATGAGAAAACATTTCCTACACACTTGTGTAGGTAAGTTACCTACACACTAGCTTAAAATACAGTGGGGGCCCACATTGTTTGGGTGATCCAAACCATTCATTTGAATGGTCCTCACATAGATAGGGTGTCCACAAAAAATCAGATCCATAGGATCATCCCAACCATTCAAACTATGGAGGCAAAAAATGGACTAATTTGTGAAGGTTTATACACGTCCATTTTACCTCCACAATTCGTAGGGTTGGGATTATCCTATGGATCTGATTTTTTGTGGACACCCTTATCTCTGTGAGGACCATTCAAATGAATGGTTTGGATCACCCAAACAATGTGGGCCCCCACTGTATTTTAAGCTAGTGTGTAGGTAACATATCTACACAAGTGTGTAGAAAATGTTTTCTCTCTCTCTCTCTCTCTCTATATATATATATATATATATATATATATATATATATATATACACTATAATAAGCTGGGAGGAAAAGCCCATGCTTTTTTTGAATTTTTTGAAAAATTGGTGGGATTTACTCCTCACTTTTGTTGACTTTTTCGAACAAAGGCACCCATCCAACCCCCATATTTTCAATCCTACCCCCTCCTTTATGCTTTTGATCATCCTATGAAGTGGGCTACACGGTGCTTTGTGTAAAATACTAGAATTTTGCATGCGTGCAACATATAAAATCTTTCCCCCGCCTTTTTTTAAATTGTAGGCTTGATTGGATGACAGGATTAATTACAAGATGCATGTAAGCTGATGATTTTCAAAATACATTTAGGGATGTAAAACATTTCTCTTACTCTTACTGAGAGTGTATGAACTCTTCCTAATCAAATTGGGATACATTTTTATGCTGCTGGGAGGCTCATGATACACATGGCGATTGTGTCCATGCGTGTGTACAGGGATTGATCTAGTGGGCCACAACTATGGTTTTAAATTTTGGTTTCGGAATGCGTTTCGGCCCTCACAGAAATCAAAATTTCCGCTGAAATCGGGTACACCATTAAAAACTGATATATTATTTAATACCAAATTTCTGCCAAAATTTCTGAAATTTCGAGAAAAATGCTATATAATTAATAAATTTGAGATTTTTGGGTTCAATTTCGAAATTTTGGCCGTACCATTTTGGGTTTTGCCAATTTTGGTTTCGGTGTTGATCGAAATTTAAAACCATGCAACTATGCATTCTATTAATTTGTTGAGATTCGTTGATTAGTATTATCTATCAATTAGTTAGATTAGAGTTATCTATGGGAGTCTTTATTTCAGTCTTCTATTTCATTGGGCAGTAGAGTCTTAGTTGCTTAGGATTCTATTCCTAGTTTCATGGTGTTGGAGGATGCATGTAATATGTATTTAATCTAATGAATGAAGAAGGAAATGGCATGCGTTGATCTATATCTTTTTCACAACAATGCGAATACCCGGAGGTCTGAGTTCCCTCAAAGCAACCTACTCATTTATTAGCCTTCTTTCATGGTACGGTCTAGAATAATAATAATTGACTTGTAAGCATGGTTTTAAATTTCGTCGGTGGGGACCGAAACCGAAATTTTCCGAAATTCCTAAGTTTGGCCTTTGCCAAATTTCGGCCAAAATTTCAGAATTTCGGTAATTTTGGTCAGAAATTTCTAGAAAATGCCAGTTAAAAAAAAAAAAAAAAAAAAAACGTTACCAAATTTCAGTCCGAAATTTCGAACCGAAGTACCGGATTTCGACGAAATTTCGGATTTCTTCAAAATTAGTACCGAAAGCGAAATTTAAAAGCTTGCCTGTAAGTCCCATTCTTGTAAAATTGCCTTCCTCATATATGTAATACTAGTAAGCGGTAAGCCACACCGTGAATATAAAGATGGAAGTTGGAAATGTAGCTTCTGCCTAAACACATGGAAAAAAAAAGACATAGTTCGACAGAGTTTGCTAACCATACCCTGAATATAAGACTTAATCAGGAATTCCTTTTAACACCAGATCACCCTAATTTGACAACTTCAAGATTTCCGTAGTTATCCTGGCAAGAATCACTGAGTAAGAAATGAAATAAGAAATCAGAAACCACATCCTCACATTTTAATTGACAGTTTCTTTGGGCATCTTGTATGAAATCAGAGTACAATTCTAAAAGCATATGAAATTTAAAAGTATCATTCCAAGAGCATTTCAAAACCATTTCAACAAAAAAGAAAAGAAAAGAAAAGAACGCTATTTCATTGTATTAATTGCTTGAACACTATCTCATGTAATTAATTACAGCATACAAATCTAGTGGGAGTAAGAAAATGACATAAATCAATCAAAGCAAAAGCTCTACTTTGTAAGAAATGACACGAATCAATCAAAGCTCTCTCTCTCTCTCTCTCTCTCTCTCTCCCTCTGCGACACAACAGTACCAGCCTCCCTTGATGGCTAACTGTTTATGCTCTTCATGAAAAAATAATCCATATTTTTGTCTGATCCCAGTAATTTCATATTTCATGTTGTCTGAACTTTGAACTCTAATCATATGAGCAGGCTAAATAAAATAGATGTAAAATATCAAATTTGAGGAGCTCATCTTCATCTAATTGGTTTAGATTATAATTTAGAAAGGCCTGCAATTATTGTGTTGCTGATATAGATAGAGCCATTGCCTTAAACTCAACTCAACTCAACTCAACTCAACTCAACTAAGCCTTTGTCCCAAACTAGCTGTGAGGGGAAACAATTTGTGAATTAAACTCACTGATTTAAATAATTTGTGAAGGGAAGACCTATTTTTTAGATGCTTCAAATTGTTTACATTTGATCTAATTAAGGTAATATAAAAGCATTTTCTGGAGCTCATTAAGAGTAAGATTTTATGAATTTGCATTAAGATGCAATTGCATTCAAAATCCTTGGAAATATAAAACATCCGATAAACCCACAGCTCACCTATACTTATACAATTGCATCCAAAATCCAACCAAGCTGCCCCGCAATCAAAGAAGGTATATCCAATCAATAATAGACAAATGGCTAAGATTGAGGAAATAAGCATTAAATTCTTTGCTTTAAAAAACAGAATTTATGTGAAGGGAAAAAGGAAAAAAATTAACAGCAAAATTTCATGAAACTCCAACACAAAAAGATCAGGGAAAACATTTTAAAAGGAAGGGAAAAAGGAAACATGAAATTGACCCAAATTTCACTAGAGGCTGCAAATTCATGAATACACTTCCCGGATTATCAAAAGATCAAACAACCCCTACTTCTATTCTCTCAAACCCATCAACGAGAACAAATTTCTTCACCAAATTAACCTAAGAAAGGCTAAAAATACCACCAAAATTTTCCAAAAACCTATGTAAAAGCTTCAGATGAAAAAAAGAAGAATAAAATACGTAATGAAAACTATACCCAAACGACCAAGAACTGAATTGATTACATAAAACCCACCAAAATGATCAAATATTTGCAGGAAATTAATAAAAGAGAAGCTCACACTCGACGTGAAAGATATGGACTCGATCTGACCCCATTGTACAAACAAAGCTTAACAAAAAAAAAAAAAAAACAACCTGCCTGATTGAAATGGAAAACTCAATTAAAAAAATAAGGAAGTCTATTTAAAAAAAAAAGAAGGATAAAAGTAAGACTTGCAAAGAGAGTGTCTATCGAGATTATGCAGAGCTGCAAAAGCTCCTCTTCAAACACCATTGTGATACTTAGCAGACCAAAAAAAAAAAAAAAACAACCAGCATGAATTGAATGGAGAAAAGTTGAAAAAATTCATTAAGAACCTCGACTTGGATGTTTTGGGACGAAATTATGGAAGATTATGTCTTGGAAAAACTTCTGCAAGTACTTTTATCTAATAAATTTAAGAGTTATACCTATTCAACATATGCACATCGACACGAATTTATACTTCCAAAATCCATCAATAAAATCATCAAATACTGGAGTAACAATGGCAACTACATACCAAGAAGCTTTAGAAAAATGCCCAGTATGAAAATATTAACTCCATAGAGAAAGAAATACAAATAAGATATCAGAGAAGCCCATATTGCACTAAAGAATTTAGAAGTTCTTAGCTTCATCTGAACTGAGACAGAGAAAAGCCCACACAATTCATCTCATTGAAAATTCAAACAAAAGAAAAGGACAAAGAATTCCTAGCATACATTTGCCAAATCACCATATTTACATTTTTTTGAAAGAAATACATGAAAATACCCCAAACACAGTAGAGCCAATTCGAGTTACAACAAAGAAGAAAACAACCTCTACAAAATCGTAACAATGCACATTTCAATCTTACAATTGAAACAGCACTACAAACAATAACTTGCATTCTAAACTTACCTATTTTTCACAATGATAGCGAAGGCTTATTTAAAAAGCATTACATATACCTAGCAACAACAAATGCATGCATTGCATATTAATGAAATCTCATCTTGAAATTCATGGATATGAACAAAAATACAGATTATGTGGGTGCATCATTGAGGATTGATTCAAAATGACTGGAGTACTATGAGTTTTGGGAAGTTGCAAAATAATTATTTGAATAGAATGACATTTCATCAAGTACTCGTGTGCACGTGAAAATCAAAGGTATTTTGCAAATATATTATTAAAAGCAAATTAAAAAAATCAGACTTAAATGGACTACAACTAAGAGATTGCAATGATCTAACTAAGAGTAAGATTTTTCTGATAGGCATGCTATGCACCATACACGAAAATACACGAAAATCCTCGAAGTCCTCCTTCAAATGATTCTAAGCCTTTGATTTACGGAGGCCATAGCTGATGAATGTAGAGATTTGATTTTTTATTTTCTAATCATGCAATTTTTTATTTTCTAATCATCCACTTAAAGACCATAAATTAGAGGCTTAGAAATGGGGTTAATTCTGGTTCATGGTTTATCCATAACACAACCTAGTAGATAAATGGTCTAGATTATTGAACAAGTAGCCCCTAGTTGTACCCAACCCTTGAAGAAACACTAGAGTCCGCCTCAAATATACAGACCATATAATGCAAAATGAATCAATAATCCTCACATCTCTCATGGAGAGGCGGGAAAGACTAGTGCAACTCCAACGTTGCGTGACCTCCTAATACCTGTCTCCACTACAAATAAGCAGATATGACAAGGAAAGCAACAACGATCATGTGCTACACCTAAGCAGATAATGAACAGATATCAAGAGATATTGATAAGGAGGCAATAAGCAAGTAATACTACAGCTAAGCATGAAAAGTCATGTGATCTTTGCAAAACTATGCAAAAGAACAGTAATCTAACACATGCTAGGATAAACAACATCTAAATATGCAAGCAATAGTCATGCAAGCAATCAGGGAATCAAAGGATCAATAAAAAGATAATAAGCAAAAGAAAAGGGGTAAAGGCACGATAGGCTAGAGAGGGCAATCATCATTACCTATCGCCTAGGTCCAATGAAATCAACAGATTTCGATCTCATTGTGGCGTCGACCAGGGGAAGAAAAGCCTTTTCTTTTTTGTTTTTGGTTGAAAACTGTTTTTTTCTTTAATTTTCGAAAACCGTTTTATTATTTTGAATATATATGAATGGCATACACGAGGTTTTTTTGGTTTTGTTTATTAAATGTATGCAGTATGGACTATAGAATGATATTTTTTTTTTAAATATATGAAAAGATATATATATATATATATAGAGTACCAGAGCAACCCAGATTTGCACTCCAAATCGACCCGCGACCTAAAATAGCCAATTGACTTAGCCTACCTTCATCGTACCGCGTACCGGACTACCATCGTACCCCCTACGCATTCCCGTACCGCGTACTAGAATGAACCGCGTTCCAGGTAACCTTGGACTAGATTTGGGTGGACTCAAGCTGCCTACGTACCCTGTGAAAAGGGATCAACCCAACGTAGTTCGGAAATAGCATTTTCGAACTGAATCCTATAAGACTAAGTAAGTCTCTAATGAAAGGGGAGAGACAATGGTAGGCTCTGAGTATTCTCATCATTGCCCTCGATGATGAATAGAATTGATCTTGAAAAGACCTAGTTAGTATCTAATGAAGATAAGAGGGAAACACCAATGAGGCTAACAAGTCTCAGACAAGAAAAGGGTAAGAAGGAAGATGTGGGTTCCAAGTATCCTCATCATTGCCCCTGCAATGATAGAAAAGAACATCGATGAGATTAAGTAAGTCTCGAAAGACAAGGGGAGAAGAAAATGATGGGCTCCAAGTATCGTCATCATTGCCCTTGAAGATGATAGATTGCTAGACTAAGGGATAGAATCCTAGACTAATGGACAAAATCCTAAGCTAATGGACAAAATCCTAAGCTAATCCTAAAACATGTCGAGAAATCCCTTAACCTGTGAAGACCTCTAATACAGGAAGGGAATAGGTTGGCTCAAGAAACCTTCCGTCATCACTGAAGCCCGAGAGAAAGTTCCTGACACCCGATGACAATGTCGAACCCTAATGATGACCTCTTTTTAATGAAAATCCCGGACAAAAAGAGGAAGCCCTGGAGATTTCAAATGAAACCCGAATATTATTACCCAACCTAAAAGGAAGAAGGAAAGAGACAAGAAGAGAAGGGGCTCCGAGTAGCCTCATCATAGGCTAGCTTTCAAAGCAAGAGGCCTATTTTGAAATACATGACTAAAGGGGAATCTCATCTGTAAAATATCACCTTAGAATCCATTGGACTCAAATCATCATTCAAACGGATGACTAAGGAATCATTGAATTTGATCCAACAACACTTCACAAATTCTAACCTTACACAAGCATTGAGTCATATCCATACACAGATATTCAAGGAAGTGTATTTGAAGTACGCATGCTTAACGAAATTGAGAGCCTGCGATTATCCAAAACAGCAATGCCAACACCAATAATCGACAAACTAATTACGGACAGTTACTTGCTTGGATAATTGACTTTACTGGAGACTATCAAGACAAATTGACCCAACCCCACCTCATTTCTTGCTACTGACAAGGATGATAATCTAAAAGAAAATTGTAAAAGCCTTTCATCAATACATTGACCCACCTTGCCTCTCATTATTTGAGTAGACTCTTGAGATTATAACAGTTCTAGAGTGAACATTGATAACTGCATTCATGGAAGAAAAGACATGTTGGCTTGGAGTGGCTATCAAAACGAAATGGTGCTAACATTTATAACCAATGATCAATCATCCTAAGAACAGTTAGCCTTCTCTGAGATTCAAGCGGCTTGACTAATTAAAGAAAAATCTTTCTTTGCTAATACCGGCAGCGAGCATCCTCTCTCTATGTACATACACTCGATAGCCTAAAAGAAGCTAGGATAAAATTGAAACACAGAACCCTATGCTACCTGGACATGCTTTAAGGCAAGAATTAGAATGAAAACTCCATGCTTGTTTCCTCTTCCTATACATATAAGAGACTAGAATCCAAGTATATTATGGAGCTAAAGACAAAGATTCAGTCTAATCTCATACCAGACAAAGATGTAAAGTACCAAAATTCGAAATAAGATCACGGGGTTTAAAGCAAATGATTCAGGCTTTCGAATATCCAAGCATAGAATCTCAAACCAAAGAAGAAACATTGATGAAGCCCTAAAATCAAAGTTCCATGCTCATGCAATCTTATCATTGTCTATCTGTTTTCAATATAGTTAACCACTCAGCGAGCCAATTCTTCATCAACTAGACATCAACTTAGGCTGTGTTCATGATGTATTAGCAGCCATGAACCAGTGTATTGTTGTTTCAAAGAATAGGGCTTCAAACCGTAATTAGCATATCTAAAATGTCCCAAGGAAAATCAATGTGATACAAATATTCGATACTTAGTGGTATTTAATCAAACAGATCATAAGCACGAGTAAAACACATATCTGTCATCTGCTTTCCCAAACCAAAACCAAATAGCATGAAATTGAGGTCATAAAAAAAAAAAATATGGTTGATTGCAATGATGGAACTAGAAATGGAAGAGCGAATGATCTAATCATCCATGGACGAAATCAAAAGGTTTTCAGCTCTTAAACATAACCCAGTTATAATCTGTCTTCAAACCCTTCCTAATGAAAGAGTACTCAATGATGTAGAGCTGGACAATTCATCACACATCACATAATCAAATTAACATTCTAACACAAATCATGCAATCCTTGAAATTATTATATCTACTAAAAAAGGAACCAAACAGCAAAAGAGAAAACGTTGAAGAAGAAGACTCATCTAACATACCAATTCCTTGATCTAAATCACATTGAAGCACTCTAAACTAGCATGAATAATCCGCTTTAACCAAACTACATGCCATTTCATTAACATTCAGATGCAAACCAAGACATGCAAGAAACCAGAAATTGAAACCAAGACTCATTTAGTGCATTATGACTACTCTTTTACTCTACCGAGGGGGGTGACTCGGGTAACAAGACCCCATATAAGCGATAGGTTCACCTTTTTTCCTTCCCTAGACAGACCCCTCTAATGTTATTCACCCTCCTCCTCCTTTCAAGACGGCCCCTGGTGATCTTGGTCAAATGACTAATTTTTATGTTCTTTTTTTGTTGTCTGGTTCCAGGTGCTGTTCCAACGACAATACTCGCGCGAATGAATGTTCAAGGCCTAACTAGGCAGCATGTTGCAAGCCATTTACAGGTTAGTTGTTAGACATCTAAAAGTTTTCTTAAAGGATTTCATCCAGTGTCATCGACTTACAGGTGCTTCTTAACATGTTGATTGGAACTAAGATTATGTAAGGATGTTGAAATCCTTGGATGTATTGTAGAAAATGGTGGAATTGTTGTTTAGAGCTTAAAGAATGACTTGCCCTTTCCATTTGAGAAGTACTAAGAATATAAGCGTTTCCTGTTTCTAGTCATAGAAAATTTGCAATATGCTGATGTTATGTACAATAGATTATGTGTATACTAAACTTGGGTGACTACTATGTAAAGATTTCAGTGATTATTTTCGACCGTTGGCCTATTTACTAGATGCAGTAAAAGATGAATCTTATGTTGCTAGAAACACAAATTCTGAAATCTAAACAGCCCTACCCGACTAGTTCAATATGATGTTTGGACTGATTTGTTATATTTCAGGTCATATTTCAGAAAGTTGTTGAACCTAGTTCATCTCTAGTGCGACTCATTGTAGTATCTAGAGTTCCGCTAAGGTTTTGTTACTAATAATTCATTGAAACCCTAACCACTGCTAGTGTTTTAACTTCCTATGATGACACAAAATTGAGCGAAATCAGAATCATCACAAGGTTATTTATCCCTTATTACACACTATCTAGGCATGTTCAGAACTCCACACCTTAAAAACTAATGAAAAAAATAGGTCCTAAGCTTTAGGCACGTTGTCACTGCAATTGTTTTTTCTATGTTCATCTAAATTCCAAATATATAAGAATGTATAAAATTGTTTTGGTTATGAGAATTATTGTGTTTGTTGAATTATTTTATTCAGTTCATTTTTTAACCAAGAAAAGACTGTAGCCAAGGGGCGTGTTAAGGTCCTAAGTGAAGGCCTACCTAGGTATAGGACTAGGTAGGATCTAGCATGGTACGGAATATATAGGTGTAAAGGGCCTAGCCTAATGCGTTCTATCAGCACTAAAGTTTTGGTGTATTGGTCAGGCACCTAACATTTGGTATCAAAGCAGTCACCGTGTCATATGTCCAAGTCACAAAACGGGTGATCTATGAAGAGGACTACCTGAAAAGGCCTACCTGCTAAAAAAAAGCCAGAGTGAAGTTACCACAAAGGCTGCCATGATTTAAAATGATAATGTTGTTTTTTTACGTTTATGTTTTTTTCATTAGTATTTTTTTATCCAAGAGAGTTTGGCCCCGTGGTGGACCTCAAAATATCATAAATAGATCTTAAGTGTATGAGGACCACTAGCCACCAACACCAAGAGGGAAAACCATAAACACAAACACCAACAATATACCAAAGAGATGAAAGGAAACCTCCAGCCGCTCTTTATCCTCATCTACAAGGATGAAGATTGGGAAATCCCAAGGCATGGCATCTAAAAGCCCCTGTGGCGGCTTTAGACATTTCTTTCCAAAAGATATAAACCTGGTTGAATTTCGAGTGACAAGCTTCATTTGGGAGAGTATTCGCCATTGAATTTCATTCATTTTGTAAACCTGGTTTTTTTCTTTAGCATGCAATAGGGTTTTTCTGTAAGAATTGAATGAATCATATATTTATGTTTTTTATTATCTTTTTATTCATGAGTATACAAGAAGGTTTTCCCCTCTGAATTGAATGAATCAATATGCTAAAGTAGTTGATATGTGGTTTACAACAACAAGATTGTAGATTCAAACCAGCTTACCTATTAATAATAAAAGAAAAGAACAAAAGAGATCTATGATTTATAATGATAATATTGCAGGTAATATTTATGCCTTTTTTCCAGAAATATCGCAAGTTTTTACGAAGGCAGGAGGAGCATGCGACAAGTCAATCAATGCCAGGAAGTTCAACCCATCCCACTAGCAGTGTTCTAAAACCACCTTTCGGACCCATTCCTCTATTTGCAAATCAAAATATGCAAATGGGTCTTGATTCTGTTAATATGATACAACCTCAAAATGAGATGGAACACGCGTTTTTTGCCAACAACGACCAGTCTGCTAGTTTCATGGTCCCAAACGCTCAAACCCATAACTTTTACAGCTTTGGGAACATAGGAGCAGAGTTAACTATGGGAAATATGGGGTTGTACCAACTATGGAAAACATTAGATCGACCATTGAAAACTTTACCCAAACCCCACTGTTAACACATGGGAATAACTATGCCGATTGCAACTGACCTTTAGTGGAGGGTTGCTTGTATCTCCACCAACTGGTCTGATAGGGGAACCAGGAAAAATAATGCATTACCAACTGGTCTGATAGGGGAACCAGCAAACAATAATGCATCAAGCTCCTATGATTTCAGAGTTGGAAATCAAACTAACGTGATGCATTCTTTCCGTGGGTTTGAAAATGGTGAAAGCAGTGCATTTGCTTCTCTTAATGGGTTTCCCAACAGTGCAACTAATGGGGTGGCCTCTTTTGATGGGTTCCCAAATGGTGGAACTGATGGTATGGCTTCTTTTCGTGGGATTCCCAGTAGTGACATCACTTCTGAACACAGACCAATATGCTTCTCTTAATGGGGTTCCCAACAGTGCAACTAATGGGGTGGCTTCTTTGGATGGGTTCCCAAATGGTGAAACTAATGCTATGGCTGCTTTTGGTGGGCTTCCCAGTAGTAAGATCAATGGTGGTTCTTCTTTCTTGGAGCCTCTGAACACAGACCAATTTGACGAGTTGGGAGATGTGTTTCCACAAAATGATGATTTCTTAGCAGGGCTAGAGGGTGATGATTTATTAGAACTTCTGAAGACTCCTACACTTGATAGCAGCTCACTTCTCCCTCTGTTTTGTGATGCTGACCTTGAAGATTTGGAATTCAAGTAGGTAAGTTCTTTGAGAACAGAAACCAAACCATGTGAATGAAAAACATGGTGAGAACTCATCCCTAAATAGAAATAAAAATATTTTAAAAAATGCAATGGGTCCACCTTGTTTGGGTGACCTAAACCATTCATTTGTTAGGCCCTGATGTAATAGGTTGCACCCAAAAAGTTCTCTCCCAACCGTCCGATCTGGGAGGTTTCTAGACTATGCCATTCATGGGTGACCTAAACCATTCATTTGTTAGGCCCTGATGTAACAGGTCGCACCCAAAAAATTCTCTCCCAATGTAGACACCCCATTTTGCTCTACCTTAATCGATAAAGAAATTAGGGTTTGTTTTCCGTCGGTTTTCCAATGTCTTTCTTTCCCGCATCCGTTTGTTACATTTCTAAATATTTTTGGTCATTTCCGTCGTGTTTCGCATTTTCCCGCTAAATGTTGAGAAGGATTATTCAGAAAAATCTAAACTAGGGAGAATTTGTACCCGCTGGAGTGGGACCTGCTAGTGTGGGACCTGCTAGTGTGGGACCCGCTGATGTGGGACCCGTTTGTGTGGGACCCGCTGATGTGGGACCCGCTTGTGTAGGGCCCGCTGATGTGGGACCCGCTTGTGCGGAACCCGCTGATGTGGGACTCACCATTAGCATGACTTAACTTTCTCTACCATTTCCACTAACTTCATTTTTCCCTTTAAAATAACACCATTATCTCCATTACCATTATATATTCCATTATCCCCACCACCATTCCCACCATTACCATTATATATTCCATTATCCCCACCACCATTCCCACCATTACCATTATATATTCCATTATTCCCACCACCATTCCCACCATTACCATTATATATTCCATTATCCCCACCACCATTCCCACCATTACCATTATATATTCCATTATTCCCACCACCATTCCCACCATTACCATTATATATTCCATTATTCCCACCACCATTCCCACAATTACCATTGTTTATTTCCATTATTCTCCACCACACCCACCATTCACATTATATATTCCATTATTCCCCACCACAATTCCCACCATTACCATTATATATTCCATTATTCTCCACCACACCCACCATTATCATTGTTTATTTCCATTATTCTCCACCACACCCACCATTCTCATTGTTTATTTCCACCTCTCCACTAAGTTTTTCACTATATAAAGAGAGGTGATGAGAGGAGGAGAAAAAAAAAAAAAAACACATTGTTTTTGGATAGTTTTCTCTTTCTCTCCCTCAATATCTCTCACTCTCTCACTCTCACACTATCATTATCTACTTTCTCTCCTTATTTGTTTCTCCCCATCTCTCTCCCTTGTTCCATATAAAAAAAAATATAAAAGAAAATAAAACAAAGAAAAAGAGAAAGAAAGCGGAAGCGGATCAAGCGGCGGTGCGATTTTCGAATTTTTCGGCTCTCGGATTCGGCGAGGATTTCGATCACAGGTAGGTACTTAATTTTTAGATTTTTCTAGAATTATTTGGTATATTTGCATGATTTTTAGTATTTAATTGGATTTAGTTGAAAATTAAATATGTATGCTCAAAATCATGATCTCCATGAGTGTTTCGAAAATAAAATATATACTAAATGAATTCCAAAATTAATGAAATTTCGTGGGAAACTAATATGATACCAGTACATTCTACCATGAAATTTTGAGAATTTTGAGAATTTGTTTGGTATATTATTTTATGCTTTCTTTGAAATTTACCAGCTTTTGGAGGAATTGTTACTGACATCAGATCACAACTAAAATTCTTAAAATTTTTACAGTAGTCTTCAATCTCACATTTCTAGTTACTGTAAAAGTTTCAAGTGATTTGGATCTGTTTTCATATGGGATGTAGGGTTAATTCATAATCTGGTCTGAAAATTAAAAAATCTGAAACTGATAGTAAATGGTTTCCAAAATTCATGAAAATTTCTCAGTATGTTATTTTTACTTATATCTTATTAATGTAGAAATTTCATTGAATTTAGATTCATATTTCTAGTGGTTTCTGTGTTATTTGTGCAATCTGGTCAATCAATTGTTAAATCGAAATTAAATATGAGCTTAATGTAAAAATCTGTAAAACTCTTTCCGTAAGCTACATTTCATCATATCTTGCTGCTGTAGAAATTTCAACTCATTTCGAATTCGTTTGCTACAATTTCACTTGTAAAATCACTCATATGTTTAAAATTGATAAAATTCATTGAAAATCCGAAATTAATTGAAAATCATCTGAATATTTCTAAAGAACCTTAAATCTCTGTCACACATTAACTCCTTAATCCATTGAAACAGAAATCTTAGGATCATTAGAATTCCCTGGAAAAATGGTCAGTGCATCCATAATCGTATCCCAATTGCAACCGATCTTTGACAATTTGAATACTTAAGCTATAGCATGTTGTTGGCTCCGAGGTTACTGTCCACGGAAATCCTGAGATATGCCAGGCAATAAGATGTTATAACCTAAATATTAAATTGCGCAAGGAAAGAACGCACGATTCCCTTCCTTGGATGCTATTCTGGGCCGAAATTGGTGAACCCTAGAACCATTGGTAATCCTCAAGTGTCCATAAATCGAAAATCCATGAAATCTGAAATTAATTAACTTCAAGAATTTGAATTGATTTGTCTCGAGTCTTCCGGAACCATTGGATTATGGTTTCCAATCTAAGAACCATTAGAGCCCAATTTAGGAACACTAGTGTTGTGTCGTGTCCTAAGTTTTAGGGAGTCCTAGAGTTAGGAGTCCAGCCTCATCACGGACGTTTGTTATGTATAACAACCGTGCCATAGGTCTAGTCACACTAGTCACCCAATCTTTCCTTAAGACGAGCCTAGTAACCTAGGATGTAGGCAAACCTGCATTAGTCTAAGGAACAATTTGCATTTAGATAAGAATCATATAGCATCTCAGATGAAATCCTAAGATAATAAAATCCTCAACTTGAATTAAATAACTTCTCTCAAAACTGTTGAAACAGTCAATTCTGTCTAGGTCGGTGTCCTAGTTGAGTTAGGCATAAGTAGCTTGGCTTAGGTGCACCGAACTACGTCGACTCTGATCCCAGTGAGGCTTGGGTACGTAGGCAGCTTGGATGTCTGACGGCATACCACCCGCGAGTCGGCACCACAACAAATTGTGGTGTTTTGGATATTAATTTTCTTGTAAATGCTTAATCAAATCATTTAGGGCTTTCCATGAAATTAGAATTCTAGGAGAACTTTCACTTAGAATGAATCCAGATAAATTAATAAATCAAGATACACATCTAGGATTCACATTGAAATTAGATTCTAGGATGCATGTCACTTAGTTCGCACATTAACATAGAGTTGAATGAGCCATTTAAAATAAATTTAAAAGAGTTAGCTTTTGGAATCGAAGACCGATTATCGGACAAGAATGGTGCATGTGGTGGATAACTCCCCATACCTTCCATTCTCGTAACCAGGTAGCGAGTCTAGATTTCTGGTTAATTATGGGTCCTAGATCCCACATCTAGGTGGCGACTCTGTCAGTCTCTTTCGTGTGGAATTCGGATTGCCTTAGTGATCCCAAGTCCACAGGAAAGACGAATTCAAATCAATATTAAAATGCACACGCCAATCGCGTGGGAACGAGAGACCAAAGGAGAGCGCGCGGCGGCTCGCGCCCCACGCCCCTCTCGAGGGATCATGTCCCACAGTCTGGCGACTCTGCTGGGGACCACCTAACTTCATTAAAATTTCAAAAGATAATTCATTTGAATTTAATTTAACTGGCTCATAAAAACTCTATACTTGTTAGATTAGTTTGTCTCATTTTATTTTCTCATCACATTTTACTCGAACTTAATTTAACAAAACCTGAAGGCATCATAGATTGCGCGAACTTATTGCACACACTTACATCACTTGCATCTAAACCCTTGCATTTCACATGCACACACGTCCTATTTTAGGAACCCGGAGTGTTATCTAGCATGGTTGACTGGGATTTCATCACCTGGTGCCTCTGTGCTAGAGAAGCATTCCACCCTTAGCCTAGTACCTTTATGGTGCGTAAACGGATCTCTTGTTCACGTACTGATACGCCGGACACTGGTACAGTATATCGAACATGGATTCGCGCTAAGGGGACTCTTGGCCTTACCCCTAGATTAACCCACACATGCATGCAGTATACGAACACATGTGCACCACATGTGTGAGCCTAGTTTAGGATATCTTATCCATTTGTGTCTAGATTAGGCCGTAGTCCATCTTCCAATGGCTACGATCGGTCCTAGGTACACAAACAAAGTCATGAGTCGAGATCCTCTCTCCACTCCGCTAGATTAGGATTAGGGTTGATGCCTTCAGGTAACACTGTTAAAATGTGCGAAGACTAAAAACTTTTCCTTTGGGGTTAGGATATAAATCCCATCATTTCCAAAGATCTCATAGGATTAGTTATTCTTGATCTACCCGTTGAAAGTAATCCTATGCAATCTCACATTTTGATCATGTGTCTATCATTCGTCTCTTGTGGGATTCGATTGTGTCTTCATTGGCGGAAATTGTGTCTCAATCATTTGATCGTGCAATCTTGATGATCCAATCTTGCCTGTACCCTTGATCTCTTCCTCCTCTAGGGGCTACCTTTTTCAAGAATATTTCTGCTAAATCCTTCAGAGTTTACTCTCATAATCCTTGAACTAAGGGCATTCCCCTCATCATTTGGATTCATTCTATTGTCCCAATTACTTGCTTAAATGTGTAATATTTTTCAGTCATTGAGAAGAAACACTCCATGAATGTCAAGCTCATATACCTCGTGTTCATTATTTCCATGACAGGGTACTAAACACCATAGCTAACCCTACTATTCCTTGGGTTCGGATCTCTTCTCGATTGCAGAGGAAATCTGTCTCCCCGCCACCTTCTCTGAGGACCCCAGCATCTCCTTCTTTCCCATCCTCATCCTCCCCAATGGCAGAAAACCAGAACAGTAGTCTTCCACCCGCTGCTATTACCGATACTCTCACCTTGATTCTCCGGCAGCTTCAAGAACTCAAAGAAGAGAACCAAGTTATCAAGGCCCAGCTTTCTGAAAAGTTGGGGCCATCGTTGTCCAAAGATAAAGGGTCCATGCACCATACAGTTACTTCAGCCGCACCTGCCCAGCCAGTGTTCATTCCTATCCCTGACAAAACTGAAGAAGATTTTGAAAAAGAGCAGTACAGCGAAGATCGGAGCAGGCCTTCTCAGTCCATGGTTGATAAAGTAGTTATGGAGAAATTAGAAAGTCTTACCAGGAAGGTTCAGGACATTCAGTTTCAGGACCAGGGTGGTTTCAATCCAAGTGACCTCACACTGTTCCCAGAAATCCGTCTCCCAGCCAATTTTCAAATGCCGGACTTTGATAAATATGATGGTGTGGGTTGTCCAATCACACATTTGCAAATGTTCACCATCATGTGTCAGCCTCAAGGCTTATCTTCTGAGCAAATGGCTCAATTGTTCCCGGTTTCCCTAACCAAGGTTGCCAGGAGGTGGTTCATGGTCTTGGACAAGACTCGTTACAGGACATGGAAGGATATCGGCGAGCAGTTCATCAGGCAATTCAAATATGATGACGGGACAGAAATCACCAGAAAGGATTTGGAAAGGACAAAGCAAGACTTGAGGGAATCCTTTCTGACCTTTGTGAAAAGATGGAGGAGAATAGCAGCTCAGATGATGGAGCGCCCTTCTGAGGAAGAGCAGGTCCAAATAATCATGAAAAATATTTCCCCCCAGCTCCAGTATCACATGTCGTTGCAGTATTATCCGGACTTCAAACACTTTATCGTGGCAGGCACCCAAATAGAGGAGGCTATGGCTCAAGGTGTGTTCAACCGAAGTAACCCGAATACCAAAGAATTCAGGAAGCCTCCATCAGCTGAAATTAATAACCTTTCCCGCTCCAAGCCTCAGCCTTCAAAACCTCAGAACCCCATGGTGATGGATTATACCCAACCTGCTGTCGCACCTCGGCCACAGGCCCAGACAGAATTTACCCCTCTCCCTCTTCCACCATCTGTGATACTCAAGGAGTGTCTAGCCTCAGGTCGCATAATCCTGCCCGACATTAGGGCTCTTCCTAATCCTTTACCGGCAAATTGGCGAACAGATCAACACTGCGAATACCATAGAAATTCTGGCCATCTCACTGATAATTGCATTGCCCTAAAATTCAGAATCCAGAGGTTGCTCGACAATAAAAGCCTTGTGTTTGAGCCAAGTCCCGTTGCTACCAATAACCCATTATCAAATCATGCAGTACTGCCGCCAGCCGTTCGCAATGCTTAAATAACTGAAGGTTCAAAGGGGCACAGGTCCGGTTGCAATGAAAAGAATCAGAAGTTGAAAGTACCATTTATGAGCCAGCTTTCGCCGAGCCTCCGAAACCAGACAGTTGCAGCAGTTAAAGTTTTGTCATTTCCTATTTTATGATTGAGTCAGTCATCATGGTCAGGACAATTGTTGAGTCCGGTCTTACAGTTCAAGGTCAATGGCTAGTCCAGGCAAGTTATCTTTTGCTTTTCTTTTGATTGAGAGTTGTGAATCCTGAGCATGTTCAGGATAGGTTGTCAGATGTAAGAACTTTCTCTTTAAATAAAATTTGAGTCCCAATAATTCACTTGTGTCCGTTTCTTAAGTGTGCTTCTGATCTTAAAATAAGACTCCCTCCTCAAATGAGGACAAAATTGATGAAACTTCACTTGGGTCACAACAATTACTTGAACAAGAGGAGGAGCGCCAATCCCAGCCTTTCAAAGATGAAATTGAAGTGGTAAACACTGGCACTGAAACCTTGATCCAGTAAATGCCGATTGAAAATACATTACCCTCTGAAGAGTGTGAAGAATTGGTAAACCCATTTTGAGGATAAAAAGATGGTCCGGTAAGCGTTACCATTAATGCCAGGAGAAAGACCCAGATAGAAGGTTCAAGAAAGAATGAAGTGAATATCATATGCTATGCAAGGGGCATGGAGTGGAAACAACTTTCATATTTCCAATGAATGACCTTGGTTCTCAAATTCATAACATGAAGCCATCAAATTCGAGATAAGAAGTTCAAGAGCAAGCATTGAAAAGTGATCATCAGATATCAAGAGTTACAAATCCATAGATGGAGGATGTCGAAGAACAAGTTTCGCTCTATGAAAGTCGAAGGCGCGTTTTAGAATCTTGAAAGAAGAAGATCTATTATCTCTTACCTGGAAATGCCGTCAAACTCCGTAAAAAAAAAAAAAAAAATAAAATAAATAATCAGTACCAGAGGGACTCTAGTAAACTAGATCGACTCCCAATCTAAACATCGGAAGGCCTTCTTTGGCCGAATAAATCCCAAAATCAGAACCCAATGTCAAAACAAATACATGTTTGCAAACCCTTCGAGCCTAAATGAAATTTTCTTGAAAACCCATCAAACTAGGGGCATTCGCCCCGAACTACGCGAGACCTGATCCCTACACTGGGGTACGTAGGCAGCTCGGTTAAACTGAGTTCGGTCAATTCAAAAAAGAAAAGCAATTCAATCAATCCAAAAAAAAAAAAGAAATTCAATCCTTTCAGAAAAAAAAAGGGGACAAGTTCCTAAAGAAGAGAAGTCAATTATTCCAGAAAGAAGAAAAAAAAAGAAAAATCAATAAACTTTCGAACAATTTATCTTCAAACTAGGGGCATTCGCCCTGAACTATACACGACCTGATTCCTACCTTGGGATATGTAGGCAACCTATTCACAGGTTCGGTCGAAATCTTTGTTGAACCTTAAGCCATTCTTTGAAAAGCCCTATCCTACCTATAAAGTCCTTCCGGTGTTCAGAACTAATGATCTAGGTCCCGAAACAAAAAAAAAAAATGATGATGAATAAAAAAAATGGAGTTTGAAGATCTGCTAGACTGAAAACCTGAAAGGGCGGTTTAGGCAAAATTTAAGATCATTCCCCTGTTAAGTTGAAAACCCGAAAGGGCGGCTTAGGCAAAAGCTAAGGGGATAGCCTGCTGAATCGAAAACCTAGAAAGACGGTTCAGGCAAAAGTTAAGGCTACCACGGTCCGCCAAGTTAAAAACCCTGAAGAGGTGACTTGGTCACGGTAAGAGAATCATTATAAGAAGGCTACAGCCAGTATCAAGACTGAAGATCAACTGAAGTTCAAGCAAATTTATAAGAAGGTTACAGCCGGTATCAGGACTGAAGATCAATTGAAGTTCAAACAAATTCAAGTGACATCCTCAAAACTGGGGGCATTGGAGCTAAGCAATCCTAGGAGTTGTAATTAAATCATTGAGGCATTACTGTTTTAAGGAAAAAGTCCAGTGTTTACCAATTGAAAAAAATATTCCTTGAAAGGATAGACTTACCAAATAAAACGTTAACTAAGTCAGAAGCATTACTGTGTCTGTCAGTGTAGTTAATCAATCGTTGTTATTCTATGTTCACTCCTTTAGAGCTCCTCAATCCTTTGAGTAGTGCCTTTTATCTAAGTTTTCTATTTAAAAAGAGTCAATCGTCATCCATATGTCCAAATGATGCAACTGTCTCGGTGAAGGAGGCCCGGCCTCGTCAGCTCCCTGCGATTGTACCTGAAAAAGTTCGAGAATCTAGTCAAACAGCTATATTTCAAAGATGATCAACCCAGAAGAATTCAGAAGTAGAAACATCAGAAAGCCCAGCTTCCGTAAAAAGATCATACCCCAGGAAGGCATCTTAAGCTTGGAAGAGCCTCAGATGCAATGATGGTCGAGCCAATTTCTCAGAAAGATGAACCGTTAAAATTCAGAATTTCCTTCCAGTTAGTTAAATACTTTCCTGGTCAAGAAATGTTTATCTAAACACCTATCAAGAGGCAAGTCCCACTTTTCCATGATTATATCCAAGAGAGCCGTTGTTCTAGGTTACCAATTTCAAGTGTCTTGTTCAAGGTTTCAGTCATCCAAATCCCCAAAGACAAGACCAGCAGTCTCTTTGAGAAAAATCTTGTTGAAGTTTCATAAAAGTGTTTCTAATCCATTCTTGTTAGTAATGGTTCTTCGGTTTGCCGTTTCATCATTCGTCAAAGTCCTAGTTTCCGATATCTTTGTCAGGCACGATCTATAACATCCTCGATTTCATTAAGTTCAAAAAAATCAAAAATTCATCAAATCCAATCCTATGTCAAATTCAAGTTCATGAAAAATCTCTAAATTCTTCGTTATTGAATTCATCAATCAAAGCTATCTTGTTTCTTTGAGCCTGTTTGTGAACGGTGCCTCTTTTCTCGAGTCCATTTGTAAATGGTCTCGTCTTCTCCTTGAACCCGTTTGTGAACGGTGTCTCATTTTTCTGAGTCCATTTACGGTCTCATGTCCTCCTTGAGCCCGTTTGTGGACGGTGCCTTATTTCTGAAAAATCAAAAATTCATCAAATCCAATCCTATGTCAAATTCAAGTTCATGAAAAATCTCTAAATTCTTCGTTATTGAATTCATCAATCAAAGCTATCTTGTTTCTTTGAGCCCGTTTGTGAACGGTGCCTCTTTTCTCGAGTCCATTTGTAAATGGTCTCGTCTTCTCCTTGAACCCGTTTGTGAACGGTGTCTCATTTTTCTGAGTCCATTTGTGAATGATCTCATGTCCTCCTTGAGCCCGTTTGTGGACGGTGCCTTATTTCTGAAAAATCAAAAATTCATCAAATCCAATCCTACGTCAAATTCAAGTTTATGAAAAATCTCTAAATTCTTCGTTGTTGAAGCTATCTTGTTTCTTTGAACCCGTTTGTGAACGGTGCCTCATTTCTCGAGTCCATTTATGAATGGTCTCTTATTCTCCTTGAACCCGTTTGTGAACGGTGCCTCGTTTCTCGAGTCCATTTGTGAATGGTCTCGTCTTCTCCTTAAGCCCGTTTGTGAACGGTGCCTCGTTTCTCGAGTCCATTTGTGAATGGTCTCGTCTTCTCCTTGAGCCCGTTTGTGAACGGTACCTCATTTTCTGAGTCTATTTGTGAATGGTCTCATGTTCTCCTTGAGCACGTTTGTGAACGGTGCCTCGTTTCTCGAGTCCATTTGAGAATGGTCTCATCTTCTCCTTGAGCCCGTTTGTGAACGGTACCTCATTTTCTGAGTCCATTTGTGAATGGTCTCGTCCTCTCCTTAAGCCCGTTTGTGAACGGTACCTCATTTTCTGAGTCCATTTGTGAATGGTCTCATCTTCTTAAGCCCGTTTGTGAACGGTACCTCATTTTCTGAGTCCATTTGTGAATGGTCTCATATCCTCCTTGAGGCCGTTTGTGAATGGTACCTCATTGTCTGAGTCCATTTGTGAATGGTCTCTTATCCTCCTTGAGCCCGCTTGTGAAAGATGTCTCATTTTCTTAAAAAAAAAAAAAAAAAAAAAAAAAAAAAAAACCGCTTGAGAACGATCTTTGTTCTTTCTCTTCGGAATCCATTCGAAAGTGGTATCTCATTCTCTCGTTGCTCGTTTGTAAACGGCACCGCATCAGGATTTCTTATTATGTTCTAATTCTAGGATTTCATTTAGGGCCTTGCATTAGGTAGTAAATGTTTGCGTCTAAGTTCCGTTTTGTGTAGAGTCTTTTGTCGATTAAAGCTACGCAAAATGGCTCTGTCATTTTGACTTTGGTATTCGATGACTACGTCATCTCTACCAAAGAGGGGCATCTGTAGACACCCCATTTTGCTCTACCTTAATCGATAAAGAAATTAGGGTTTGTTTTCCGTCGGTTTTCCAATGTCTTTCTTTCCCGCATCCGTTTGTTACATTTCTAAATATTTTTGGTCATTTCCGTCGTGTTTCGCATTTTCCCGCTAAATGTTGAGAAGGATTATTCAGAAAAATCTAAACTAGGGAGAATTTGTACCCGCTGGAGTGGGACCTGCTAGTGTGGGACCTGCTAGTGTGGGACCCGCTGATGTGGGACCCGTTTGTGTGGGACCCGCTGATGTGGGACCCGCTTGTGTAGGGCCCGCTGATGTGGGACCCGCTTGTGCGGAACCCGCTGATGTGGGACTCACCATTAGCATGACTTAACTTTCTCTACCATTTCCACTAACTTCATTTTTCCCTTTAAAATAACACCATTATCTCCATTACCATTATATATTCCATTATCCCCACCACCATTCCCACCATTACCATTATATATTCCATTATCCCCACCACCATTCCCACCATTACCATTATATATTCCATTATTCCCACCACCATTCCCACCATTACCATTATATATTCCATTATCCCCACCACCATTCCCACCATTACCATTATATATTCCATTATTCCCACCACCATTCCCACCATTACCATTATATATTCCATTATTCCCACCACCATTCCCACAATTACCATTGTTTATTTCCATTATTCTCCACCACACCCACCATTCACATTATATATTCCATTATTCTCCACCACAATTCCCACCATTACCATTATATATTCCATTATTCTCCACCACACCCACCATTATCATTGTTTATTTCCATTATTCTCCACCACACCCACCATTCTCATTGTTTATTTCCACCTCTCCACTAAGTTTTTCACTATATAAAGAGAGGTGATGAGAGGAGGAGAAAAAAAAAAAAAAACACATTGTTTTTGGATAGTTTTCTCTTTCTCTCCCTCAATATCTCTCACTCTCTCACTCTCACACTATCATTATCTACTTTCTCTCCTTATTTGTTTCTCCCCATCTCTCTCCCTTGTTCCATATAAAAAAAAATATAAAAGAAAATAAAACAAAGAAAAAGAGAAAGAAAGCGGAAGCGGATCAAGCGGCGGTGCGATTTTCGAATTTTTCGGCTCTCGGATTCGGCGAGGATTTCGATCACAGGTAGGTACTTAATTTTTAGATTTTTCTAGAATTATTTGGTATATTTGCATGATTTTTAGTATTTAATTGGATTTAGTTGAAAATTAAATATGTATGCTCAAAATCATGATCTCCATGAGTGTTTCGAAAATAAAATATATACTAAATGAATTCCAAAATTAATGAAATTTCGTGGGAAACTAATATGATACCAGTACATTCTACCATGAAATTTTGAGAATTTTGAGAATTTGTTTGGTATATTATTTTATGCTTTCTTTGAAATTTACCAGCTTTTGGAGGAATTGTTACTGACATCAGATCACAACTAAAATTCTTAAAATTTTTACAGTAGTCTTCAATCTCACATTTCTAGTTACTGTAAAAGTTTCAAGTGATTTGGATCTGTTTTCATATGGGATGTAGGGTTAATTCATAATCTGGTCTGAAAATTAAAAAATCTGAAACTGATAGTAAATGGTTTCCAAAATTCATGAAAATTTCTCAGTATGTTATTTTTACTTATATCTTATTAATGTAGAAATTTCATTGAATTTAGATTCATATTTCTAGTGGTTTCTGTGTTATTTGTGCAATCTGGTCAATCAATTGTTAAATCGAAATTAAATATGAGCTTAATGTAAAAATCTGTAAAACTCTTTCCGTAAGCTACATTTCATCATATCTTGCTGCTGTAGAAATTTCAACTCATTTCGAATTCGTTTGCTACAATTTCACTTGTAAAATCACTCATATGTTTAAAATTGATAAAATTCATTGAAAATCCGAAATTAATTGAAAATCATCTGAATATTTCTAAAGAACCTTAAATCTCTGTCACACATTAACTCCTTAATCCATTGAAACAGAAATCTTAGGATCATTAGAATTCCCTGGAAAAATGGTCAGTGCATCCATAATCGTATCCCAATTGCAACCGATCTTTGACAATTTGAATACTTAAGCTATAGCATGTTGTTGGCTCCGAGGTTACTGTCCACGGAAATCCTGAGATATGCCAGGCAATAAGATGTTATAACCTAAATATTAAATTGCGCAAGGAAAGAACGCACGATTCCCTTCCTTGGATGCTATTCTGGGCCGAAATTGGTGAACCCTAGAACCATTGGTAATCCTCAAGTGTCCATAAATCGAAAATCCATGAAATCTGAAATTAATTAACTTCAAGAATTTGAATTGATTTGTCTCGAGTCTTCCGGAACCATTGGATTATGGTTTCCAATCTAAGAACCATTAGAGCCCAATTTAGGAACACTAGTGTTGTGTCGTGTCCTAAGTTTTAGGGAGTCCTAGAGTTAGGAGTCCAGCCTCATCACGGACGTTTGTTATGTATAACAACCGTGCCATAGGTCTAGTCACACTAGTCACCCAATCTTTCCTTAAGACGAGCCTAGTAACCTAGGATGTAGGCAAACCTGCATTAGTCTAAGGAACAATTTGCATTTAGATAAGAATCATATAGCATCTCAGATGAAATCCTAAGATAATAAAATCCTCAACTTGAATTAAATAACTTCTCTCAAAACTGTTGAAACAGTCAATTCTGTCTAGGTCGGTGTCCTAGTTGAGTTAGGCATAAGTAGCTTGGCTTAGGTGCACCGAACTACGTCGACTCTGATCCCAGTGAGGCTTGGGTACGTAGGCAGCTTGGATGTCTGACGGCATACCACCCGCGAGTCGGCACCACAACAAATTGTGGTGTTTTGGATATTAATTTTCTTGTAAATGCTTAATCAAATCATTTAGGGCTTTCCATGAAATTAGAATTCTAGGAGAACTTTCACTTAGAATGAATCCAGATAAATTAATAAATCAAGATACACATCTAGGATTCACATTGAAATTAGATTCTAGGATGCATGTCACTTAGTTCGCACATTAACATAGAGTTGAATGAGCCATTTAAAATAAATTTAAAAGAGTTAGCTTTTGGAATCGAAGACCGATTATCGGACAAGAATGGTGCATGTGGTGGATAACTCCCCATACCTTCCATTCTCGTAACCAGGTAGCGAGTCTAGATTTCTGGTTAATTATGGGTCCTAGATCCCACATCTAGGTGGCGACTCTGTCAGTCTCTTTCGTGTGGAATTCGGATTGCCTTAGTGATCCCAAGTCCACAGGAAAGACGAATTCAAATCAATATTAAAATGCACACGCCAATCGCGTGGGAACGAGAGACCAAAGGAGAGCGCGCGGCGGCTCGCGCCCCACGCCCCTCTCGAGGGATCATGTCCCACACCCAACCGTCCGATCTGTGGAGGTCTCTAGACTATGCCATTCATTTTAACCCTCCAAAGACGCCCAAAATTTATGTTTATTTAGGGATGAGTTCTCACCAAAATTTTCATTCACATGGTTTTGTTTCTGTGCTCAAAGAGCTTTCCTACTTGAATTCCAAATCATCAAGGTCAGCATCACGAAACTCAGGGAGAAGTGAGCTGCTATCAAGTGTAGGAGTCTTCAGAAGGTCTAAATCATCACCCTCTAGCCCTGCTAAGAAATCATCATTTTGTGGAAACACATCTCCCAACTCGTCAAATTAATATGTGTTCAGAAGCTCCAAGAAAGAAGAACCACCATTGATCTCACTACTGGGAAGCCCACCAAAAACAGCCATACCATTAGTTTCACCATTTGTGAACCCATCAAAGAAGCCACCCTATTAGTTGCACTATATATTGGGAACCCCATTAAGAGAAGCATATTGGTCTGTGTTCAGAAGCTCCAAGAAAGAAGAACCACCATTGATCTCACTACTGGGATGCCCACCAAAAGAAGACATACCATTAGTTCCACCGTTTGGGAACCCATCCGAAGAAGCCACCCCATTAGTTGCACTGTTGGGAAACCCATTAAGAGAAGCAAATGCACTGATTTCACCATTTTCAAACCCATCGAAAGAATGCATCCTGTTAGTTTCATTTCCATCTCTGAAATCATAGGTGAATGATGGATTATTGTTTGTCAGTTCCCCTATCAGACCAGTTGGTGATGCATTATTATTTGTTGGGTCCCCTATCAGACCAGTTAGTGTAGATACAAGCTATCCTCCACTAGAGGTCAGTTGCATCCCGACATAGTTATTCCCATGTGTTATTTGTGGGGTTTGGGTAAAGTTTTCATTGATCGATCCAATGTTTCCCATAGTCAGAAACGAACCCATATTTCCCACTGCTAACTCTGCTCCTATGTTCCCAAAGCTGTAAAAGTTATGGGTTTGAGTGTTTGGGACCATATATGAAACTAGCAGACTCGTCGTTGTTGGCAAAAAATGCATGTCCCATCTGATTTTGAGGTTGTATCATTTGAATAGAATGAATATCCATTTGCATATTCTAATTTGCAAATAGAGGAATGGGTCCGAAAGGTGGTTTTAGAACACTGTTAGTGGGAAGGGTTGAACATCGTGGCATTGATTGACTCGTCGCATGTTCCTCCTGCCTTCGTAAGAACTTGCGATATTTGTGCAAAAAGAAAAATAATAATACTTGTAATATTATCAGTATAAATCATAGATCTCTTTTGTTCTTTTCTTTTTTTATTGATAGGTAAGCTGGCTTGAATCTACAATCTTGTTGTTGTAAATCACATATCAACTACTTTAGCATATTGAATCATTAAATTCAGAGGGGAAAGCCCTTTTGTATACTCATGAGTAAAAAGTAAAACATAAATATATGATTCATTCAATTCTTAGAGAAAAACCCTCTTGCATGCTCATGTAAAAAACTAGTTTTACCAAATGAATGAAATTAAGTGGCGAATACCCTCCCAAATGAAGCTTGTCACTCCAATTTCAATCAGGTTTATTTCTTTTGGAAAGAGATGTCTAAAGAAGCCATAGGGTCTTTTAGATGCCATGCCTTGGGTTTTCCCAATCTTCATCCTTGTAGATGAGGATAAAGAGGGCTGGAGGTTTCCTTTCATCGATCTCTTTGGTATATTGTTGGTGGTTGTGTTTATGGTTTTCCCTAGGGGTGTAAACGAGCCGAGCCGAGCCGAGCTTGGCTAGGCTCGGCTCGGCTCGTTAAGCTCACAAGTAAGGCTCGGCTCGGTCAGGCTCGCGAGCGGCTCGCGAGCCTTACCGAGCTCGGGTTATATTATGTTCACACCCCTCATCTTCCCTGGACAGCCCTACTAGTGTAATTTGACTACTTTTTTTACACTATGGGGGGTGGTCCTAGTAACAAATGGGGTTCCAAAAGTGAAGTGACATATTTTGCCCCCCCTTTTCACTCCATGGACAACCCTTTTAATGTATATATTAATATATAATATATATATTTAAATATATTAAATTCTTAACGAGCCTTAACGAGCCGAGCCGAGCCGAGCGTGGCCTAACTAGGGCTCGGCTCGTTAAGGATTCGAGCCGAGCTCGAGCCAAGCTTTTTTCGAGCCGAGCTCGAGCGAGCTTCCGAGCCCGAGCCAAAATTGACACCCTTAGTTTTCCCTCTTTTTATTTTGAGGCAAAGTGGCTATTCCTCCTCATATACTTAAGATCTATTTATGATATTTTGAGGTCCACCTTGGGGCCAAACTCTCTGGGATTAAAAAATACTCATGAAAAAAACATAAACCTAAAAAAGAAACATTATCACTTTAAATCATGGCAGTCCTCTATGTGTTGGCTTCACTATGGCTTTTTTTTACCAGGTAGGCTGTTTTAGGTAGTCCTCTTCATAGTTGGCCCCTTTCGTGAATTGGACACATGACACAGTGACTGCTTTGATACCAAATGTTAGGTGCCTGACCAATACACCAAAGCTTTAGAGCTGAAAGAACGCACTAGGCTAGGTCCTTTACACCCATCCTGTACCATGCTATGTCCTTGCTAGTCCTATACCTATGTAGGTCCTCAGTTAGGACCTTAACACGCCCCCGGACTGCATTCTTTTCTAGGTTAAAAATGAACTAAATAAATAATTCAACAAACACAATAATTCTCGTAACCAAGACCAATCTATATATTCTTATATATTTAAAATTTAGATCAACATAGGGAAAACCTAAAGCTCAGGACCTATTTTTTCATTAGTTTTTAGGGTGTGGAGTTCTAAACATGCCTAGATAGAGTGTAATAAGAGATGCTTAACCTTGTGATGATCTGTTTCGCTCAATTTTGCTCACCTAATTGCTATCTAAACCTTGCTCAATTTTGTGTCATGATATGGAGTTGTAACACTAGTAGTGGTTAGGGTTTCAATGAATCAAAAGTAAAAAAAAAAACCCAAAGCGGAACTCAAGATACTGCAATGAGTCACACTAGACATGAACTAGGTTCAACAACTTTCTGAAAAATGACCTGAAATATAACAAATCAAATCAGTCCAGACGACATATAGAACTAAACGGTTGTAGCTGTTTAGATTTCAGAATTTGTATTTCTAGCAACATAAGGTTCATGTTTTATTACATCCAGTAAATCTGCAACGGCCGAAAATAATCACCGAAATCTTACAATAGTAAAGAGTTGTCATCAAAAGCCAAACCAAGAGAGAAAGGATGTTGAACATATGCCACATCGAAAGGTGAATATGTTCGATCTGAGAATTGCAACAAGAAATTGAGGTTGCGAAAAAGCGAATTAGCATTACAAAAACATCAATAAACAATACATATACTGAATCCGTAAAAAAAGTTTCACAGTGGAGTCACCCAAGTTTAGTATACACATAATCTATTGTACATAATATCAGCATATTGCAAATTTTCTTTGACTAGGAACATGAAACACTCATATTCTTAGTACTTCTCTAATGGATATAACATTTTCCCATTTTTTCCCCATGATTGCAATCTTTCTGGACACATGCAGGAGATCATGAACATATGGAAAGGTCAAGTCATTGTTTAAGCTCTAAACAACAATTCCACCATTTTTCTACCATACATCCAAAGATATCAATATCCTTAAACAATCTTAGTTGCAATCATCATGTTAAGAAGCACCTGTAAGGTGATGACATTACATTAAACCCTTTAAGAAAACTTGTAGATGTCTCATAACTAACCTGTAGCTGGCTTGCAACATGTTTCCTAGTTAGATCTGGAACATTCATTAGCAGGAGTATTGTTGTTGGAGCAGCACCGGGAGTATAGTGGGATGCAATTGACCAGTAGTGGAGGGTTGCTTGGATTGACACCGACTAGTCTGATCGGGGAACCAGCAAACAAGAACGCCTCATGCTCCTATGATGTCAACGTCTAAAATTTCAAAAACGAAGCCAATGGGATGCCTTCGTTTTGTGGGTTTCCGAACCGTGGAAGTAATGGATTTACTTCTTTTGATGGGTTCCCCGATTTTGGGATCGATGCATCGTCTTCTTTCTGTGGGCTTCTAAACACCAACCAAACTGGAGATTTTGGAGATTTGTTTCAGCAACAAAATGATTTTGTGGCTGGGCAAGAGGGTGATGGCTATTCAGACATGCTGAAGGGAACAATATTTGAGAACAAATCTCTTCGCCCTGACCTTGATGATTTTGGTTTAAGCGGAGGAGTTCTTTAAGCACTGAAACCAAAACACGCTTTGTCAATGAAACGGGTTCCTTGTTTTATAGATGGTAGATACCCTCGCCTCTAAGCTCTAGCATTTATTTTAAAAGATTTTCATAACTGTTGAAATCTTTATTCGCAGGTGATTGTTTACATCTGGATTCCAATACACATGCATACATACGTGTTACTATATGCATCACACAATTTCAACTAACTTATCCTATTCTTCGAAAGTGGCTATTAATGTATCGCTTGCAAAAGATTTGAAAAATCTTATTCTTGGAAAGTTGCTATTAATGTATCGTCTGCAAAAAAATTTAAAAAATCTTATTTCCAGAGGACGGATTTTACAAGGATTTTGTTAGTTTTCAAAGGTGTCACGCTCCGAACCCAAAATCCAGGGTCCGGCACACGTGACAGCCGCCGCACGCCCATAGGGTCACCCCCACAAGCATGCAAGGCTTTCTCAATATTCAGATCGATTAATAAATGTGGAAATTTTAATCTCAATTAAAGCTCCAATGAAATATATCTATAGCTCCATAATTATAAATCCAACAATAATTATTCCAAGACAATCACCTTAATAAAATAACAAAAGTTTCTAAATTGGAATAATGAAATAAAGAAGGAAATCTCCTAGGCTCCAATCCAAGTGCCTGATCTCAGCAAGTCTACTGCCGCTCCTCTGTATCTGAAATTGTTAAACCACATAATGAGCTAACAGCCCAGCCGGTTTTCCAAATCCAAGTCAGCTAATAGGAAAACGAAAACATGCTGGTGCGGAAAAGAAGTAATCGTTGAATGTCATTATGCATGGTATCCTTTAGTCTTGAAATGTTTTCATTCCTATACATAAAAAGCTTTATGAAGAACATGATTTTGAAAACTAGAATTCATGAAGCAAAAATTTGAAAAGCATTTTGTTTACGATATGGTTTCCATGGATTGGAATGGGCGGAGTCCCCTATGGCTTGAAGCGTTTACAAAATTTATGGCACGCTATTGCAAACATTAAATTGCTTCTCTCTATATTTGTATACAGTTTTGGCATGGAATGGATTCCGCCAGTAAGGTTGATCTCTGGTGGGGATCTAGTGCCCAACCTGCCAGTGGGTGAGTACACTGGACGTGATCACGTAGACCGGTCGAGTTTATTTGCCCGTAAGGTTGATCTCGGGTGGCCAGTAGGGAGTCCTCTGGCTATTGATATTGTGATATTGCGCGCTTCAGGACCTGTGAGTCCTGCGAACGAGTGTTCGCCTTGGGTTATGCTACTTGCCAATAAGGTTGAAAATTGGCCACAGAGAAGACTGTTAAGTATTTGTTTTCTAAATGGAAAACTGCAAAACCAAGTGTTTGAAAAATATATATTCTTTGTCATTGATTTCAAAGTGGAAAACTGCATAACCGAGTGGTTGGAACCGTTTTAGTAAAAGAATGTATTTTTCTTATGTAACTTATGCATAAATGATTTTCTTGATTCTTATCAATTTCTGCATTGGCTAAATTTTATGGCATGTTACTTCTTTTTTTTGTATAGATAACGAAGCATGTTAAGACTAAAGCATTTCATGGATAATGACAATTCAATCATTTGGTATGACATGCTAAAAGATATCAGTGAGAAACATTTTCAAAACAAGTTCCATAAAATGAACTGTAATAAAAGCTTGCAACAAATCTAAATATATGCAAATATACGTAATACACTGACATAGGGTAGGATCACCTACCTTAAGCGCTACTCCAGGAATTTCCTTTAGCGAAGCACCCAGTTTGAAACTTGTGGCTGCTATATTAGCGGCAATTCGCCAACAGATGGAGTTATTTTGGCCGAGATCCATGGTAACATAAAACTTCAGTCAATTTGTGAACATCCACTATCAAGAATATGACTTTTATAATCTGTTTGCAGGTTGCCGAAATCCAAATGATGAAGGACAACAAGGGCTTCAATTGGATCAGAGGAATGTCTTCTTGGAATAAAGAACTACCGGGTGAATTTCAGCAGCTTATAAATCTTCGAAGAAATCAACAAGTGGCAAAGAATTCCATTGTAAAGGCCGGGTTAGAAGGGAAAATTATAAGGTTTCTGGCCCTTCCAAAACTGACGACCACTTATTTCCAATGTAGAGGTTTTCAATGGTTGCGTTCCATCTATAAAGGCACTCTTATTTCTAGAAGGTAAATCAAAATGAGTCAGCCACTACCAATAGATTTCTTCTCTTCCTCTAATAAGAATGGAATCCCATCTAACTATGGAAGCAAAGACCTCCAATTAGCCTATGAAGCAGCTCCTTTCTAAAGATACGATAACCCAATATTTCCCCCATAGGAACTGTCCAAAATGATGTGGCTCACATGCCTTATTCGATATGCAAGCAATATTTCGAAACAAGGAATTATTGACCTTCCCATTTTCCTTTTTGAATATATAGATGCTACCTTATTCTCTATTAGCTGAAAATCCATAGGAGGAAACCTACCAAGATTGAATCTTGAAATGATAGAGCTTCCTAATATATCCTACCCACTAGTGGAAGATTCTATTCAAAGCCAAATTTAACTTAGTGAAGGTGTCATATTCGGTCAATCTAATTGTGCTTTCCAAAATGAGCGCCCTTTACAATTTTGACTGTCTCATGCCTAAATATCATGCTTCAATTTGAAAAAGACACCCATTTCCAGGCAGTTATTCTTATACACGATTTGGTAACGACACTCATTTCTAAGCAATTAATCCTGAGCTTGATTTTTGGTAATGACACCCATTTCAAGTAGTTAAAACAAGTTCAAGCATTGGGGCTGGGTGTTACAAAAGGAGCTCATCTCCTTTATATGAATCTTATTTGTAGAGTAACGATTTTGTTGGCATCTAAAGTGGTGCACCATCTGTTTTTAGTCAGGAGTGCAATAATGTGTGGAAAATTTCAAAATTTATGTGCTATTAGGATACCCTCAAAAAATCACTTGCATATAGTCTTAGGGAAATGATATTTTCACCCATTTCATTTCCTAGCATTTCTAACCCGTATTGTTTGTCGTTTCTAGTGAATTATTGAACTTCAAATTTTCTATTTGAATTTCTCTAAAAATAAGGGACAAACAAAATGGGTAGAATACCTAAAAGGGATGAAATATCATTTTCATAATTTTGCTATATTTATTTTCAAGTCATATAGTTAATATCTTTCAAATAATAATAATTTGATATAGATTTGCTAGGCAATTCGTTGAACATCATTTCGCGGATGGCTTTTGCATATGATAAACAATCTGATTAAAGAGAGTCTGTCCTTCTAGGTGCTTGAACAACGAAGTATTGTGCCGTCTATCTCAATAATTTTGGTATTGTTGTCTACTAACCCACTAGATTAAAGAAGTTCTCTTTAATGTAAATAAAGTCTTAAACAAAGGGTATTTCCTTAAATCTGGTTTTTTTTACGCAACAAACAATCTGATTAAAGATAGACCGTCCTTCTAGGTGCTTAACAACAAAGTGTTGTACCGTCTATCTCAATCATTTTGGTGTTGTTGTCTACAGACACACTAGATAAAAGAAGTTCCCTTAATGAATAAGACAAAATCTGCCAAAAAGCCAACCTGTGTGGCTGTTCTCACATGCAAAAGCCAGCCGCAAAATTGGCTAGAAATCCCTTATTTTTATATAATCTTATGTGAAAATAGACTTTTAAGTTAGCTATGATTATTTTATAATGAGTGTCATAGTTAATGTTTTCAAATAGGGATTAGAGTGTCCCATTTGCAAATAGGACTAACTTAATAATAATCTTCTAAGCAAATAAGGACCAGTTTTGTTGGCATCCAAAAGGTCCCTAATTGGATATATCTAAAAATTATATATATATATGAGAAAACATTTCCTACACACTTGTGTAGGTAAGTTACCTACACACTAGCTTAAAATACAGTGGGGGCCCACATTGTTTGGGTGATCCAAACCATTCATTTGAATGGTCCTCACATAGATAGGGTGTCCACAAAAAATCAGATCCATAGGATCATCCCAACCATTCAAACTATGGAGGCAAAAAATGGACTAATTTGTGAAGGTTTATACACGTCCATTTTACCTCCACAATTCGTAGGGTTGGGATTATCCTATGGATCTGATTTTTTGTGGACACCCTTATCTCTGTGAGGACCATTCAAATGAATGGTTTGGATCACCCAAACAATGTGGGCCCCCACTGTATTTTAAGCTAGTGTGTAGGTAACATATCTACACAAGTGTGTAGGAAATGTTTTCTCTCTCTCTCTCTCTCTCTCTCTCTCTCTATATATATATATATATATATATATATATATGAGCTTGCAGTTCCTGCGGGTGCCCTCAGCTAAGCTTAGCTGCGGTGGCTCTTTAAAAACATAGGGGCCCCACATTGTTAGGATGATCTGAAGCATTCATTTGAAAGGCCACATCATAGATAGGGTGTGTACAAAAAATCAGCTCCATTGGATCATCCTAACCCCTCCAAAAGTGGGAGCAAAAATGGGGAGATTTGTGGACAAAATGTGTCTATCCATTTTTGCCCCTACTTTTGGAGGTGTTAGGATGATCCAATGGAGCTGATTTTTTGTACACACCATATCTATGATGTGGCCTTTCAAATGAATGCTTCGGATCATCCTAACAATGTGGGGCCCCTATGTTTTTAAAGAGCCACCTCATATAAGCTATATGAGGGCACCCTTAGGAACCCTTTTCTCTCTCTCTCTCTCTCTCTCTCTCTCTATATATATATATATATATATATATATATATATATATATATATATATATATATATATACACTATAATAAGCTGGGAGGAAAAGCCCATGCTTTTTTTGAATTTTTTGAAAAATTGGTGGGATTTACTCCTCACTTTTGTTGACTTTTTCGAACAAAGGCACCCATCCAACCCCCATATTTTCAATCCTACCCCCTCCTTTATGCTTTTGATCATCCTATGAAGTGGGCTACACGGTGCTTTGTGTAAAATACTAGAATTTTGCATGCGTGCAACATATAAAATCTTTCCCCCGCCTTTTTTTAAATTGTAGGCTTGATTGGATGACAGGATTAATTACAAGATGCATGTAAGCTGATGATGTTCAAAATACATTTAGGGATGTAAAACATTTCTCTTACTCTTACTGAGAGTGTATGAACTCTTCCTAATCAAATTGGGATATATTTTTATGCTGCTGGGAGGCTCATGATACACATGGCGATTGTGTCCATGCGTGTGTACAGGGATTGATCTAGTGGGCCACAACTATGGTTTTAAATTTTGGTTTCGGAATGCGTTTCGGCCCTCACAGAAATCAAAATTTCCGCTGAAATCGGGTACACCATTAAAAACTGATATATTATTTAATACCAAATTTCTGCCAAAATTTCTGAAATTTCGAGAAAAATGCTATATAATTAATAAATTTGAGATTTTTGGGTTCAATTTCGAAATTTTGGCCGTACCATTTTGGGTTTTGCCAATTTCGGTTTCGGTGTTGATCGAAATTTAAAACCATGCAACTATGCATTCTATTAATTTGTTGAGATTCGTTGATTAGTATTATCTATCAATTAGTTAGATTAGAGTTATCTATGGGAGTCTTTATTTCAGTCTTCTATTTCATTGGGCAGTAGAGTCTTAGTTGCTTAGGATTCTATTCCTAGTTTCATGGTGTTGGAGGATGCATGTAATATGTATTTAATCTAATGAATGAAGAAGGAAATGGCATGCGTTGATCTATATCTTTTTCACAACAATGCGAATACCCGGAGGTCTGAGTTCCCTCAAAGCAACCTACTCATTTATTAGCCTTCTTTCATGGTACGGTCTAGAATAATAATAATTGACTTGTAAGCATGGTTTTAAATTTCGTCGGTGGGGACCGAAACCGAAATTTTCCGAAATTCCTAAGTTTGGCCTTTGCCAAATTTCGGCCAAAATTTCAGAATTTCGGTAATTTTGGTCAGAAATTTCTAGAAAATGCCAGTTAAAAAAAAAAAAAAAAAAAACGTTACCAAATTTCAGTCCGAAATTTCGAACCGAAGTACCGGATTTCGACGAAATTTCGGATTTCTCCAAAATTAGTACCGAAACCGAAATTTAAAAGCTTGCCTGTAAGTCCCATTCTTGTAAAATTGCCTTCCTCATATATGTAATACTAGTAAGCGGTAAGCCACACCGTGAATATAAAGATGGAAGTTGGAAATGTAGCTTCTGCCTAAACACATGGAAAAAAAAAGACATAGTTCGACAGAGTTTGCTAACCATACCCTGAATATAAGACTTAATCAGGAATTCCTTTTAACACCAGATCACCCTAATTTGACAACTTCAAGATTTCCGTAGTTATCCTGGCAAGAATCACTGAGTAAGAAATGAAATAAGAAATCAGAAACCACATCCTCACATTTTAATTGACAGTTTCTTTGGGCATCTTGTATGAAATCAGAGTACAATTCTAAAAGCATATGAAATTTAAAAGTATCATTCCAAGAGCATTTCAAAACCATTTCAACAAAAAAGAAAAGAAAAGAAAAGAACGCTATTTCATTGTATTAATTGCTTGAACACTATCTCATGTAATTAATTACAGCATACAAATCTAGTGGGAGTAAGAAAATGACATAAATCAATCAAAGCAAAAGCTCTACTTTGTAAGAAATGACACGAATCAATCAAAGCTCTCACTCTCTCTCTCTCTCTCTCCCTCTGCGACACAACAGTACCAGCCTCCCTTGATGGCTAACTGTTTATGCTCTTCATGAAAAAATAATCCATATTTTTGTCTGATCCCAGTAATTTCATATTTCATGTTGTCTGAACTTTGAACTCTAATCATATGAGCAGGCTAAATAAAATAGATGTAAAATATCAAATTTGAGGAGCTCATCTTCATCTAATTGGTTTAGATTATAATTTAGAAAGGCCTGTAATTATTGTGTTGCTGATATAGATAGAGCCATTGCCTTAAACTCAACTCAACTCAACTCAACTCAACTCAACTAAGCCTTTGTCCCAAACTAGCTGTGAGGGGAAACAATTTGTGAATTAAACTCACTGATTTAAATAATTTGTGAAGGGAAGACCTATTTTTTAGATGCTTCAAATTGTTTACATTTGATCTAATTAAGGTAATATAAAAGCATTTTCTGGAGCTCATTAAGAGTAAGATTTTATGAATTTGCATTAAGATGCAATTGCATTCAAAATCCTTGGAAATATAAAACATCCGATAAACCCACAGCTCACCTATACTTATACAATTGCATCCAAAATCCAACCAAGCTGCCCCGCAATCAAAGAAGGTATATCCAATCAATAATAGACAAATGGCTAAGATTGAGGAAATAAGCATTAAATTCTTTGCTTTAAAAAACAGAATTTATGTGAAGGGAAAAAGGAAAAAAATTAACAGCAAAATTTCATGAAACTCCAACACAAAAAGATCAGGGAAAACATTTTAAAAGGAAGGGAAAAAGGAAACATGAAATTGACCCAAATTTCACTAGAGGCTGCAAATTCATGAATACACTTCCCGGATGATCAAAAGATCAAACAACCCCTACTTCTATTCTCTCAAACCCATCAACGAGAACAAATTTCTTCACCAAATTAACCTAAGAAAGGCTAAAAATACCACCAAAATTTTCCAAAAACCTATGTAAAAGCTTCAGATGAAAAAAAGAAGAATAAAATACGTAATGAAAACTATACCCAAACGACCAAGAACTGAATTGATTACATAAAACCCACCAAAATGATCAAATATTTGCAGGAAATTAATAAAAGAGAAGCTCACACTCGACGTGAAAGATATGGACTCGATCCGACCCCATTGTACAAACAAAGCTTAACAAAAAAAAAAAAAACAACCTGCCTGATTGAAATGGAAAACTCAATTAAAAAAATAAGGAAGTCTATTTTAAAAAAAAAGAAGGATAAAAGTAAGACTTGCAAAGAGAGTGTCTATCGAGATTATGCAGAGCTGCAAAAGCTCCTCTTCAAACACCATTGTGATACTTAGCAGACCAAAAAAAAAAAAAAAACAACCAGCATGAATTGAATGGAGAAAAGTTGAAAAAATTCATTAAGAACCTCGACTTGGATGTTTTGGGACGAAATTATGGAAGATTATGTCTTGGAAAAACTTCTGCAAGTACTTTTATCTAATAAATTTAAGAGTTATACCTATTCAACATATGCACATCGACACGAATTTATACTTCCAAAATCCATCAATAAAATCATCAAATACTGGAGTAACAATGGCAACTACATACCAAGAAGCTTTAGAAAAATGCCCAGTATGAAAATATTAACTCCATAGAGAAAGAAATACAAATAAGATATCAGAGAAGCCCATATTGCACTAAAGAATTTAGAAGTTCTTAGCTTCATCTGAACTGAGACAGAGAAAAGCCCACACAATTCATCTCATTGAAAATTCAAACAAAAGAAAAGGACAAAGAATTCCTAGCATACATTTGCCAAATCACCATATTTACATTTTTTTGAAAGAAATACATGAAAATACCCCAAACACAGTAGAGCCAATTCGAGTTACAACAAAGAAGAAAACAACCTCTACAAAATCGTAACAATGCACATTTCAATCTTACAATTGAAACAGCACTACAAACAATAACTTGCATTCTAAACTTACCTATTTTTCACAATGATAGCGAAGGCTTATTTAAAAAGCATTACATATACCTAGCAACAACAAATGCATGCATTGCATATTAATGAAATCTCATCTTGAAATTCATGGATATGAACAAAAATACAGATTATGTGGGTGCATCATTGAGGATTGATTCAAAATGACTGGAGTACTATGAGTTTTGGGAAGTTGCAAAATAATTATTTGAATAGAATGACATTTCATCAAGTACTCGTGTGCACGTGAAAATCAAAGGTATTTTGCAAATATATTATTAAAAGCAAATTAAAAAAATCAGACTTAAATGGACTACAACTAAGAGATTGCAATGATCTAACCAAGAGTAAGATTTTTCTGATAGGCATGCTATGCACCATACACGAAAATACACGAAAATCCTCGAAGTCCTCCTTCAAATGATTCTAAGCCTTTGATTTACGGAGGCCATAGCTGATGAATGTAGAGATTTGATTTTTTATTTTCTAATCATGCAATTTTTTATTTTCTAATCATCCACTTAAAGACCATAAATTAGAGGCTTAGAAATGGGGTTAATTCTGGTTCATGGTTTATCCATAACACAACCTAGTAGATAAATGGTCTAGATTATTGAACAAGTAGCCCCCAGTTGTACCCAACCCTTGAAGAAACACTAGAGTCCGCCTCAAATATACAGACCATATAATGCAAAATGAATCAATACTCGCGCGAATGAATGTTCAAGGCCTAACTAGGCAGCATGTTGCAAGCCATTTACAGGTTAGTTGTTAGACATCTAAAAGTTTTCTTAAAGGATTTCATCTAGTGTCATCGACTTACAGGTGCTTCTTAACATGTTGATTGGAACTAAGATTGTGTAAGGATGTTGATATCCTTGGATGTATTGTAGAAAATGGTGGAATTGTTGTTTAGAGCTTAAATAATGACTTGCCCTTTCCATTTGAGAAGTACTAAGAATATAAGCGTTTCCTGTTTCTAGTCATAGAAAATTTGCAATATGCTGATGTTATGTATAATAGATTATGTGTATACTAAACTTGGGTGACTACTATGTAAAGATTTCAGTGATTATTTTCGACCGTTGGCCTATTTACTAGATGCAGTAAAAGATGAATCTTATGTTGCTAGAAACACAAATTCTGAAATCTAAACAGCCCTACCCGACTAGTTCAATATGATGTTTGGACTGATTTGTTATATTTCAGGTCATATTTCAGAAAGTTGTTGAACCTAGTTCATCTCTAGTGAGACTCATTGCAGTATCTAGAGTTCCGCTAAGGTTTTGTTAATAATAATTCATTGAAACCCTAGCCACTGCTAGTGTTTTAACTTCCTATGATGACACAAATTTGAGCGAAATCAGAATCATCACAAGGTTATTTATCCCTTATTACACTCTATCTAGGCATGTTCGGAACTCCACATCCTAAAAACTAATGAAAAAAATAGGTCCTAAGCTTTAGGCTCGTTGTCACTGCAATTGTTTTTCCTATGTTCATCTAAATTCTAAATATATAAGAATGTATAGAATTGTTTTGGTTACGAGAATTATTGTGTTTGTTGAATTATTTTATTCAGTTCATTTTTTAACCCAGAAAAGACTGTAGCCAAAGGGCGTGTTAAGGTCCTAAGTGAAGACCTACCTAGGTATAGGACTAGGTAGGATCTAGCATGGTACAGAATATATAGGTGTAAAGGGCCTAGCCTAATGCGTTCTATCAGCACTAAAGTTTTGGTGTATTGGTCAGGCACCTAACATTTGGTATCAAAGCAGTCACCGTGTCATATGTCCAAGTCACAAAAGGGGTGATCTATGAAGAGGACTACCTGAAAAGGCCTACCTGCTAAAAAAAAGCCAGAGTGAAGTTACCACAAAGGCTGCCATGATTTAAAATGATAATGTTGTTTTTTTACGTTTATGTTTTTTCCATGAGTATTTTTTTATCAAAGAGAGTTTGGCCCCGTGGTGGACCTCAAAATATCATAAATAGATCTTAAGTGTATGAGGACCACTAGCCACCAACAACAAGAGGGAAAACCATAAACACAAACACCAACAATATACCAAAGAGATGAAAGGAAACCTCCAGCCCCTCTTTATCCTCATCTACAAGGATGAAGATTTCGAAATCCCAAGGCATGGCATCTAAAAGCCCCTGTGGCGGCTTTAGACATTTCTTTCCAAAAGAAATAAACCTGGTTGAATTTCGAGTGACAAGCTTCATTTGGGAGAGTATTCGCCATTGAATTTCATTCATTTTGTAAACCTGGTTTTTTTCTTTAGCATGCAATAGGGTTTTTCTGTAAGAATTGAATGAATCATATATTTATGTTTTTTATTATCTTTTTATTCATGAGTATACAAGAAGGTTTTCCCCTCTGAATTGAATGAATCAATATGCTAAAGTAGTTGATATGTGGTTTACAACAACAAGATTGTAGATTCAAACCAGCTTACCTATTAATAATAAAAGAAAAGAACAAAAGAGATCTATGATTTATAATGATAATATTGCAGGTAATATTTATGCCTTTTTTCCAGAAATATCGCAAGTTTTTACGAAGGCAGGAGGAACATGCGACAAGTCAATCAAAGCCAGGAAGTTCAACCCATCCCACTAACAGTGTTCTAAAACCACCTTTCAGACCCATTCCTCTATTTGCAAATCAAAATATGCTAATGGGTCTTGATTCTGTTAATATGATACAACCTCAAAATGAGATGGAACACGCATTTTTTTGCCAACAACGACCAGTCTGCTAGTTTCATGGTCCCAAACGCTCAAACCCATAACTTTTACGGCTTTGGGAACATAGGAGCAGAGTTAACTATGGGAAATATGGGGTTGTACCAACTATGGAAAACATTAGATCGACCATTGAAAACTTTACCCAAACCCCACTGTTAACACATGGGAATAACTATGCCGATTGCAACTGACCTTTAGTGGAGGGTTGCTTGTATCTCCACCAACTGGTCTGATAGGGGAACCAGGAAAAATAATGCATTACCAACTGGTCTGATAGGGGAACCAGCAAACAATAATGCATCAAGCTCCTATGATTTCAGAGTTGGAAATCAAACTAACGTGATGCATTCTTTCCGTGGGTTTGAAAATGGTGAAAACAGTGCATTTGCTTCTCTTAATGGGTTTCCCAACAGTGCAACTAATGGGGTGGCCTCTTTTGATGGGTTCCCAAATGGTGGAACTGATGGTATGGCTTCTTTTGGTGGGATTCCCAGTAGTGACATCACTTCTGAACACAGACCAATATGCTTCTCTTAATGGGGTTCCCAACAGTGCAACTAATGGGGTGGCTTCTTTGGATGGGTTCCCAAATGGTGAAACTAATGCTATGGCTGCTTTTGGTGGGCTTCCCAGTAGTAAGATCAATGGTGGTTCTTCTTTCTTGGAGCCTCTGAACACAGACCAATTTGACGAGTTGGGAGATGTGTTTCCACAAAATGATGATTTCTTAGCAGGGCTAGAGGGTGATGATTTATTAGAACTTCTGAAGACTCCTACACTTGATAGCAGCTCACTTCTCCCTCTGTTTTGTGATGCTGACCTTGAAGATTTGGAATTCAAGTAGGTAAGTTCTTTGAGAACAGAAACCAAACCATGTGAATGAAAAACATGGTGAGAACTCATCCCTAAATAGAAATAAAAATATTTTAAAAAATGCAATGGGTCCACCTTGTTTGGGTGACCTAAACCATTCATTTGTTAGGCCCTGATGTAATAGGTTGCACCCAAAAAGTTCTCTCCCAACCGTCCGATCTGGGAGGTTTCTAGACTATGCCATTCATGGGTGACCTAAACCATTCATTTGTTAGGCCCTGATGTAACAGGTCGCACCCAAAAAATTCTCTCACAACCGTCCGATCTGTGGAGGTCTCTAGACTATGCCATTCATTTTAACCCTCCAAAGACGCCCAAAATTTATGTTTATTTAGGGATGAGTTCTCACCAAAATTTTCATTCACATGGTTTTGTTTCTGTGCTCAAAGAGCTTTCCTACTTGAATTCCAAATCATCAAGGTCAGCATCACGAAACTCAGGGAGAAGTGAGCTGCTATCAAGTGTAGGAGTCTTCAGAAGGTCTAAATCATCACCCTCTAGCCCTGCTAAGAAATCATCATTTTGTGGAAACACATCTCCCAACTCGTCAAATTAATATGTGTTCAGAAGCTCCAAGAAAGAAGAACCACCATTGATCTCACTACTGGGAAGCCCACCAAAAACAGCCATACCATTAGTTTCACCATTTGTGAACCCATCAAAGAAGCCACCCTATTAGTTGCACTATATATTGGGAACCCCATTAAGAGAAGCATATTGGTCTGTGTTCAGAAGCTCCAAGAAAGAAGAACCACCATTGATCTCACTACTGGGATGCCCACCAAAAGAAGACATACCATTAGTTCCACCGTTTGGGAACCCATCCGAAGAAGCCACCCCATTAGTTGCACTGTTGGGAAACCCATTAAGAGAAGCAAATGCACTGATTTCACCATTTTCAAACCCATCGAAAGAATGCATCCCGTTAGTTTCATTTCCATCTCTGAAATCATAGGTGAATGATGGATTATTGTTTGTCAGTTCCCCTATCAGACCAGTTGGTGATGCATTATTATTTGTTGGGTCCCCTATCAGACCAGTTAGTGTAGATACAAGCTATCCTCCACTAGAGGTCAGTTGCATCCCGACATAGTTATTCCCATGTGTTATTTGTGGGGTTTGGGTAAAGTTTTCATTGATCGATCCAATGTTTCCCATAGTCAGAAACGAACCCATATTTCCCACTGCTAACTCTGCTCCTATGTTCCCAAAGCTGTAAAAGTTATGGGTTTGAGTGTTTGGGACCATATATGAAACTAGCAGACTCGTCGTTGTTGGCAAAAAATGCATGTCCCATCTGATTTTGAGGTTGTATCATTTGAATAGAATGAATATCCATTTGCATATTCTAATTTGCAAATAGAGGAATGGGTCCGAAAGGTGGTTTTAGAACACTGTTAGTGGGAAGGGTTGAACATCGTGGCATTGATTGACTCGTCGCATGTTCCTCCTGCCTTCGTAAGAACTTGCGATATTTGTGCAAAAAGAAAAATAATAATACTTGTAATATTATCAGTATAAATCATAGATCTCTTTTGTTCTTTTCTTTTTTTATTGATAGGTAAGCTGGCTTGAATCTACAATCTTGTTGTTGTAAATCACATATCAACTACTTTAGCATATTGAATCATTAAATTCAGAGGGGAAAGCCCTTTTGTATACTCATGAGTAAAAAGTAAAACATAAATATATGATTCATTCAATTCTTAGAGAAAAACCCTCTTGCATGCTCATGTAAAAAACTAGTTTTACCAAATGAATGAAATTCAGTGGCGAATACTCTCCCAAATGAAGCTTGTCACTCCAATTTCAATCAAGTTTATTTCTTTTGGAAAGAGATGTCTAAAGAAGCCATAGGGTCTTTTAGATGCCATGCCTTGGGTTTTCCCAAACTTCATCCTTGTAGATGAGGATAAAGAGGGCTGGAGGTTTCCTTTCATCGATCTCTTTGGTATATTGTTGGTGGTTGTGTTTATGGTTTTCCCTCTTTTTATTTTGAGGCAAAGTGGCTATTCCTCCTCATATACTTAAGATCTATTTATGATATTTTGAGGTCCACCTTGGGGCCAAACTCTCTGGGATTAAAAAATACTCCTGAAAAAAACATAAACCTAAAAAAGAAACATTATCACTTTAAATCATGGCAGTCCTCTATGTGTTGGCTTCAATATGGCTTTTTTTTACCAGGTAGGCTGTTTCAGGTAGTCCTCTTCATAGTTGGCCCCTTTCATGACTTGGACACATGACACAGTGACTGCTTTGATACCAAATGTTAGGTGCCTGACCAATACACCAAAGCTTTAGAGCTGAAAGAACGCATTAGGCTAGGTCCTTTACACCCATCCTGTACCATGCTAAGTCCTTGCTAGTCCTATACCTATGCAGGTCCTCAGTTAGGACCTTAACACGCCCCCGGACTGCATTCTTTTCTAGGTTAAAAATGAACTAAATAAATAATTCAACAAACACAATAATTCTCGTAACCAAGACCAATCTATATATTCTTATATATTTAAAATTTAGATCAACATAGGGAAAACCTAAAGCTCAGGACCTATTTTTTCATTAGTTTTTAGGGTGTGGAGTTCTAAACATGCCTAGATAGAGTGTAATAAGGGATGCTTAACCTTGTGATGATTCTGTTTCGCTCAATTTTGCTCACCTAATTGCTATCTAAACCTTGCTCAATTTTGTGTCATGATATGGAGTTGTAACACTAGTAGTGGTTTGGGTTTCAATGAATCAAAAGTAAAAAAAAAAAACCCAAAGCGGAACTCAAGATATTGCAATGAGTCACACTAGACATGAACTAGGTTCAACAACTTTCTGAAAAATGACCTGAAATATAACAAATCAAATCAGTCCAGACGACATATAGAACTAAACGGTTGTAGCTGTTTAGATTTCAGAATTTGTATTTCTAGCAACATAAGGTTCATGTTTTATTACATCCAGTAAATCTGCAACGGCCGGAAATAATCACCGAAATCTTACAATAGTAAAGAGTTGTCATCAAAAGCCAAACCAAGAGAGAAAGGATGTTGAACATATGCCACATCGAAAGGTGAATATGTTCGATCTGAGAATTGCAACAAGAAATTGAGGTTGCGAAAAAGCGAATTAGCATTACAAAAACATCAATAAACAATACATATACTGAATCCGTAAAAAAAGTTTCACAGTGGAGTCACCCAAGTTTAGTATACACATAATCTATTGTACATAATATCAGCATATTGCAAATTTTCTTTGACTAGGAACATGAAACACTCATATTCTTAGTACTTCTCTAATGGATATAACATTTTCCCATTTTTTCCCCATGATTGCAATCTTTCTGGACACATGCAGGAGATCATGAACATATGGAAAGGTCAAGTCATTGTTTAAGCTCTAAACAACAATTCCACCATTTTTCTACCATACATCCAAAGATATCAATATCCTTATACAATCTTAGTTGCAATCAACATGTTAAGAAGCACCTGTAAGGTGATGACATTACATTAAACCCTTTAAGAAAACTTGTAGATGTCTCACAACTAACCTGTAGCTGGCTTGCAACATGTTTCCTAGTTAGATCTGGAACATTCATTAGCAGGAGTATTGTTGTTGGAGCAGCACCGGGAGTATAGTGGGATGCAACTGACCAGTAGTGGAGGGTTGCTTGGATTGACACCGACTAGTCTGATCGGGGAACCAGCAAACAAGAACGCCTCATGCTCCTATGATGTCAACGTCTCAAATTTCAAAAACGAAGCCAATGGGATGCCTTTGTCTTGTGGGTTTGCGAACCGTGGAAGTAATGGATTTACTTCTTTTGATGGGTTCCCCGATTTTGGGATCGATGCATCTTCTTCTTTCTGTGGGCTTCTAAACACTAACCAAACTGGAGATTTTGGAGATTTGTTTCAGCAACAAAATGATTTTGTGGCTGGGCAAGAGGGTGATGGCTATTCAGACATGCTGAAGGGAACAATATTTGAGAACAAATCTCTTCTCCCTGACCTTGATGATTTTGGTTTAAGCGGAGGAGTTCTTTAAGCACTGAAACCAAAACACGCTTTGTCAATGAAATGGGTTCCTTGTTTTATAGATGGTAGGTACCCTCCCCTCTAAGCTCTAGCATTTATTTTAAAAGATTTTCATAACTGTTGAAATCTTTATTCGCAGGTGATTGTTTACATCTGGATTCCAATACACATGCATACATACGTGTTACTATATGCATCACACAATTTCAACTAACTTATCCTATTCTTCGAAAGTGGCTATTAATGTATCGCTTGCAAAAGATTTGAAAAATCTTATTCTTGGAAAGTTGCTATTAATGTATCGTTTGCAAAAAAATTTTAAAAATCTTATTTCCAGAGGACGGATTTTACAAGGATTTTGTCAGTTGTCAAAGGTGTCACGCCCCGAACCCAAAATCCAGGGTCCGGCACATGTGACAGCGGCCGCACGCCCATAGGGTCACCCCCACAAGCATGCAAGGCTTCCTCTCAACCAACTATTCTCAATATTCAGATCGATTAATAAATGCGGAAATTTTAATCTCAATTAAAACTCCAATGAAATATATCTATAGCTCCATAATTATAAATCCAACAATAATTATTCCAAGACAATCACCTTAATAAAATAACAAAAGTTTCTAAATTGGAATAATGAAATAAAGAAGGAAATCTCCTAGGCTCCAATCCAAGTGCCTGATCTCAGCAAGTCTACTGCCGCTCCTCTGTATCTGAAATTGTTAAACCACATAATGAGCTAACAGCCCAGCTGGTTTTCCAAATCCAAGTCAGCTAATAGGAAAACGAAAACATGCTGGTGCGGAAAAGAAGTAATCGTTGAATGTCATTATGCATGGTATCCTTTAGTCTTGAAATGTTTTCATTCCTATACATAAAAAGCTTTATGAAGAACATGATTTTGAAAACTAGAATTCATAAAGCAAAAATTTGAAAAGCATTTTGTTTACGATATGGTTTCCATGGATTGGAATGGGCGGAGTCCCCTATAGCTTGAAGCGTTTGCAAAATTTATGGCACGGTATTGCAAACATTAAATTGCTTCTCTCTATATTTGTATACAGTCTTGGTATGGAATGGATTCCGCCAGTAAGGTTGATCTCTGGTGGGGATCTAGTGCCCAACCTGCCAGTGAATGAGTACACTGGACATGATCACGTAGACCGGTCGAGTTTATTTGCCCGTAAGGTTGATCTCGGGCGGCCAGTAGGGAGTCCTCTGGCTATTGATATTGTGATATTGCGCGCTTTATGACCTATGAGTCCTGCGAACGAGTGTTTGCCTTGGGTTATGCTACTTGCCAATAAGGTTGGAAATTGGCCACAGAGAAGACTGTTAAGTATTTGTTTTCTAAATGGAAAACTGCAAAACCAAGTGTTTGAAAATATATATTCTTTGTCATTGATTTCAAAGTGGAAAACTGCATAACCGAGTGGTTGGAACCATTTTTAGTAAAAGAATGTATTTTTCTTATGTAACTTATGCAGAAATTATTTTCTTGCTTCTTATGAATTTCTGCATTGGCTAAATTTTATGGCATTTTACTTCTTTTTTTTGTATAGATAACGAAGCATGTTAAGACTAAAGCATTTCATGGATAATGACAATTCAATCATTTAGTATGACATGCTAAAAGATATAAGTGAGAAACCTTTTCAAAACAAGTTCCATAAAATGAACTGTAATAAAAGCTTGCAACAAATCTAAATATATGCAAATATACGTAATACACTGACATATGGTAGGATCACCTACCTTAAGCGCTACTCCAGGAATTTCCTTTAGCGAAGCACCCAGTTTGAAACTTGTGGCTGCTATATTAGCGGCAATTCGCCAACGGATGGAGTTATTTTGGGCGAGATCCATGGTAACATAAAACTTCAGTCAATTTGTGAACATCCACTATCAAGAATATGACTTTTATAATCTGTTTGCAGGTTGCCGAAATCCGAATGATGAAAGACAACAAGGGCTTCAATTGGATCAGAGGAATGTCTTCTTGGAATAAAGAACTACCGGGTGAATTTCAGCAGCTTATAAATCTTAGAAGAAATCAACAAGTGGCAAAGAATTCCATTGCAAAGGCTGGGTTAGAAGGGAAAATTATAAGGTTTTTGGCCCTTCCAAAACTGACGACCACTTAGTTCCAATGTAGAGGTTTTCAATGGTTGCATTCCATCTATAAAGGCACTCTTATTTCTAGAAGGTAAATCAAAATGAGTCAGCCACTACCAATAGATTTCTTCTCTTCCTCTAATAAGAATGGAATCCCATCTAACTATGGAAGCAAAGACCTCCAATTAGCCTATGAAGCAGCTCCTTTCTAAAGATACGATAACCCAATATTTCCCCCATAGGAACTGTCCAAAATGATGTGGCTCACATGCCTTATTCGATATGCAAGCAATATTTCGAAGCAAGGAATTATTGACCTTCTCATTTTCCTTTTTGAATATATAGATGCTACCTTATTCTCTATTAGCTGAAAATCCATAGGAGGAAACCTACCAAGATTGAATCTTGAAATGATAGAGCTTCCTAATAACCACCAGTGGAAGATTCTATTCAAAGCCAAATTTAACTTAGTGAAGGTGTCATATTCGTTCAATCTAATTGTGCTTTCCAAAATGAGCGCCCTTTACAATTTTGACTGTCTCATGCCTAAATATCATGCTTCAATTTGAAAAAGACACCCATTTACAGGCAGTTATTCTTATACTCGATTTGGTAACGACACTCATTTCTAAGCAATTAATCCTGAGCTTGATTTTTGGTAAGGACACCCATTTCAAGTAGTTAAAACAAGTTCAAGCATTGGGGCTGGGTGTTACAAAAGGAGCTCATCTCCTTTATATGAATCTTATTTGTAGAGTAACGATTTTATTGGGATTTTGTTGGCATCTAAAGTGGTGCACCATCTGTTTTTAGTCAGGAGTGCAATAATGTGTGGAAAATTTCAAAATTTATGTGCTATTAGGATACCCTCAAAAAATCACTTGCATATAGTCTTAGGGAAATGATATTTTCACCCATTTCATTTCCTAGCATTTCTAACCCGTATTGTTTGTTGTTTCTAGTGAATTATTGAACTTCGAATTTTCTATTTGAATTTCTCTAAAAATAAGGTCATTTTCAAGAAAGGACAAACAAAATGGGTAGAATACTTAAAAGGGATGAAATATCATTTTCATAATATTGCTATATTTATTTTCAAGTCATATAGTTAATATCTTTCAAATAATAATAATTTGATATAGATTTGCTAGGCAATTCGTTGAACATCATTTCGCGGGTGGCTTTTGCATATGATAAACAATCTGATTAAAGATAGTCCGTCCTTCTAGGTGCTTGAACAACGAAGTATTGTGCCGTCTATCTCAATAATTTTGGTATTGTTGTCTACTAACCCACTAGATTAAAGAAGTTCTCTTTAATGTAGATAAAGTCTTAAACAAAGCGTATTTCCTTAAATCTGGTTTTTTTATGGCAACAAACAATCTGATTAAAGATAGACCGTCCTTCTAGGTGCTTAACAACAAAGTGTTGTGCGTCTATCTCAATCATTTTGGTGTTGTTGTCTACAGACACACTAGATTAAAGAAGTTCCCTTAATGAATAAGACAAAATCTGCCAAAATGCCAACCTGTGTGGCTGTTCTCACATGCAAAAGCCAGCCGCAAAATGGCTTTCCTTGAAATTGGCTAGAAATCCCTTATTTTTATATAATCTTATGTGAAAATGGACTTTTAAGTTAACTATGATTATTTTATAATGGGTGTCATAGTTAATGCTTTCAAAGAGGGATTAGAGTGTCCCATTTGCCAATAGGATTAACTTAATAATAATCTTCTAAGCAAATAAGGACCAGTTTTGTTGGCAACCAAAAGGTCCCTAATTGGATATATATAAAAATTATATATATATATATATATACACACACACTATAATAAGCTGGGAGGAAAAGCCCATGCTTTTTTTGAATTTTTTGAAAAATTGGTGGGATTTACTCCTCACTTTTGTTGACTTTTTCTAACAAAGGCACCCATTCAACCCCCATATTTTCAATCCTACCCCCTCCTTTATGCTTTTGAACAAAGGCACCCATTCAACCCACATATTTTCAATCCTACCCCCTCCTTTATCCTTTTTAACAAAGGCACCCATTTAACCCACATATTTACAATCCTACTCCCTTATTTTTTCTACATATTTTTTAAATAATGTTTTTTTTGTTTCATATTTTTTTTGGCTGTGTCGTGCATTTTTTTATTTTTTTACACAAAAATTCATTAGAAAATTTTGTATCATATACCTTTTTTTTCGCCGCATCGTGTAAATTTTTTTTACACAAAAATTAGTTAGAAAACTTTTTCTTTTGCATTTTTTCGTTACTTGGTAAGTGGTTATGCATACTTTTTTGCTTATTATTTTTACATATTTTTAACTAATTTTTTTTGGTATTAGTCTTTTTTTTTTGTCGTGTCGTGCATCGCACATCGGGTATTACTAGAATATATTTATAGCAGAAGAGAAAATGAGAGAATTATTTGAATTTCTCCCAAAATTCTATGAGAATTACACGTCACTTTTTTTTGACTTTTTTTAACAAAGGCACCCATTCAACACACATATTTTCAATCATACCCCCTCCTTTATGCTTTTTAACAAAGGCACCCATTAAAGCCACATAATTTCAATCCTATGCCCCTCCTTTATGCTTTTTTATTTATGGAAACCTCTATAGATTGGAAGGCTAGGATCAGCCTATGGAAATGATTTTACGGGCACAACCTATTGATGTTGTGTTCCATCACATGGACAGTTTGGATCAACCTATGATGTGGTCCGTATAGTTCTTTGTTGGTCCGTGCATCGCACGAGGTTTTTTTACTAGTATACTATATAGCAGAAGAGAAAATGAGAGAATTATTTGAATTTCTCCCAAAATTCTATGAGAATTACACATCACTTTTTCTGACTTTTTTTAACAAAGGCACCCATTCAACCCACATATTTTCAATCCTACCCCCTCCTTTATGCTTTTTGACAAAGGCACCCATTAAAGCCACATAATTTCAATCCTACCCCCCTCCTTTATGCTTTTTTAATTATGGAAACCTCTATAGATTGGAGGGCTAGGATCAGCCTATGGAAATGATTTTACGGGCACAACCTATTGATGTTGTGTTCCATCACATGGACGGTTTGGATCAACTTATGATGTGGTCCGTACAGTTCTTTGTCGGCCCGTGCATCGCACGAGGTTTTTCACTAGTGTGTGTCTATATATATATATATATATATATATATATATATATATATGAGTAAAGTTTCTCTAGTCGCCCCCTAGAGATGGTTTTCTAGTTCTCCCTCTTAAAATACCGTTGGATAAATTCCCAACTAATCTCAGCCATCCAAATGAGTAAAGTCATTTCGTAACTCAAAAATATCATTCCACGGTTTCTGTTTCTGTGTGTGTGTGTGTGTCTCGACGAAGAAAACCCACCGAAGCTCGACGAAGAAATCCACCCATTGCTCGACGGTTTCTGTCTCTCTCTCTCTCTCTCTCTCTCTCTCTCTCTCTCTCTCTCTCTCTCATACGCACAGATTTTTGGGTTTTCAAAAACCCTAGAGAACCGATCGTGGGTTTCTCACAACGAGAACCGATCGTGGGTTTCTCACAACGACGATTTTGGGTCTCTTCAATCCGATTTTTGGGTTCTCACAACGACGATTTTGGGTTTCTTCAATCGTGCCGCTCTCTCTCTCTCTCATCTCTCTCTCATCTCTCTGTAAGTTTCGTCCTCCCCTTCCTCTTCTCATTTTTAGGAACCTTCAAACTATTTTGTGCAAAATGGTTGGATATTTTTGGGGATTTTTTGTGTGGTTATGGCTGAGATTTTTTAGGGTTTATTGATGTGGTGTTATGGTTGGATTTTTTTGTGGTCATCTGCAAATTTTTAAGGGTTTATTTATGGCTGAGATTAGATGGATAATTTCCATCTAATCTCAGCCATCCAAATGAAAAACCCCTTGCTCTGTAAGTTTCTTCCTCACCTTCCTCTGCACATTTTTAGGGTTTATAAATGGGTGGATTTTTTTTTTGTGATTATGGCAATTTTTAGGCTCGATTTGTGGGGCTATTTTGTGCAAAAATTCTTGAAAAAAACTCATTTAAAGGTGGTAAAAATGGCTGGTTGGATATTTTTTGTGGTCGTCTGCACATTTTTAGGGTTTATTGATGGCTGAGATTAAATGGAAATTGATTCATCTAATCTCAGCCATTCAAATGAAAAACCCCTTCCTCTGTAAGTTTCTTCCTCGCCTTCCTCTGCACATTTTTAGGGTTTATAAATGGGTGGATTTTTTTTTTTGTGATTATGGCAATTTTAGGCTCGATTTGTGGGGCTATTTTGTGCAAAAAATCTTGAAAAAAAACTCATTTAAAGCTGGTAAAAATGGCTGGTTGGATATTTTTTGTGGTCAACTGCACATTTTTTAGGTTTTATTGATGGCTGAGAATAGATGGATCAATATCCATCTAATTTCAACCATCTAATCCGTGGATGGGCTCATTTTTTAACAGATTTTTTATGTCAATGTTTTCTGATGGATTTTCTTCTCACATTGAATCAATGAGCACACTGTTGCAAAACAGAGTACCATCCAATTTGATTATGGCTCGAATGCCAAAACTGTTATAGATAGATTATTGTAGCGTATGTTATTTTCCAATCAAAACATCAGGTACATGATATGAGGCAAGACTGGTTGGATACTTCTGACTTACACTTGTAAAACTCTATTTATTTTTGTAAACTTGAATCAGTGTAATTCTATTATTGTGTTTGCCTTGCCCTGTATGATATATTTTCAGATATCCAAATTCTATCTGATGATGAAGATTCTGAAATGCCCCTTAATTGTCGTTTTTCTTTTAGAATGGACTACTTGATGGATACTAACTTGGAGCAGACTGTTGGGCTATCAATTGATGACATCGATGCTAATAGGTTACTTTTTGATGAGGAGGGGGAAGCTTTTTGGGTTAATAAACAATGAATCTGTCGGCAATCAGTTACTTTTGGACGAGGAAAGGAGAAATCTAAATGATGGTGCCTTACTTTCTATGGTCAACGAGGAGGGTTGTAGTGGTAACAGTAGTGAAGATGATGGTGAGAGTCATGTATTTAAAGAACTCTTTCTTAACCAGGAGTTTGAAAGTGTAGAAGCTGCGTAAGTTTTATAATATTAATGGGTTGGCCATAGGTTTTGGTATAAGGAAATCCAAGACCGAAAAGTCGAAGGCAAATCATGAAGTTATAATGAGGAGATTTGTTTGTGCTAGAGAGGGGTTCAAAAATACTAAAGATAAGAGGCAAGTAGGAAAAGAAGTGAAGTTGCATCGAAGTGTAAGAGATGGTTGTGGAGCGAAGTTGGAGATTAGAAAGAAAAATGAGAAGTGGGTTGTGTCTAAATTTGAAGCCAAACATTGTCATGAACTCACCTCTCCTGGCAAAAGACAAATGCATTGTTCACAGAATAACTTTGTTAAGAATGTGGTCGCCAAAAATTTGATAGACACTCTCAGTGGACACAGGGTTCAATCTTCTAAAATTGCTAGGTTTCTTACTTTCACATCTAAAGCCAGTGCTGTCACAGCACATCAAGTTGTGTCCCACGTGAGAGTACGCAGGCAGAACAATATGGGGAAAGAAGCATTCCTAGTAGTCCAACAGTTCCATCAGAGACGAGCAGAAGAGCCAAATTTCTATTTTGCCATGGAGATGGATAAGAAGGGGAATTTGCGATCCATGTTTTGGGCCGATTCACGGGCTAGGAATGCTTACTTGGTCTTCTCTGATGTAATTGTGTTTGATGTGACCTATAGGACGAATATGTTTCAGATGCCTTTCGCACCATTTACTGGAGTTAACCATCATAGGCAATCTACCTTATTCAGATGTGTGTTGTTAGCAGATGAGAGAGATGAGACATTTACATGGTTATTTGAGCAATGGTTAAAATGCATGTTTGGTAAAGCTCCTGGTTGTATTATCACAGACATGGACATTGATATGAGAAATGCTATCAGAACCGTTTTCTCAAACACACGTCATAGGTTTTGCTCGTGGCACATACAGAGGCACCTAGTTGAGCATATTGCACCCATGCGATAGTGAGTTCAGTAAGGATTCCAATAGGTGGTATTTCAAGAAAAACATACACGAATGTGAGGAAGAATGGGAAAAATTTGAGCAGAATTATGGGATTGAAGAAAACAGTTGGCTAGGTAACATGTGGCAGCTACAGAGTCATTGGGTGCCAGCTTATTTTAGGGACACTTTCACTGCTGGAATGTCATCTAGTTCACGTAGCGAAAGTATCAACTCATTCTTTGACGGATTTGTTAACCATAGCACTACTCTACAAGAATTCGTCGAACAATATGATAAGGCACTTGAAGATCATCGAAAAAAAGAAGCTGAAGAAGATTTCAGGACAAAATCTTCAAACGCAATATTATTGTCTTCAAGGAACAAATTGGAAGCACAAGCTGGTAAATGTTATACACGGTCAATGTTTACGCTATTCCAGATAGAGATCAAGGATAGCAATGATTGTTGGTTTGACTTATTGGGTGAGAATGACAAAGTGACAGAATACAATGTAGGATTGAGTGATGAGGAGACTTGGAGATGGTGCAAGGTTGTCTTTGAAGATTCTGAAGAAGGTGTAATGGCTACATGTGAGTGTGCGAAGTTCGAGATGGAGGGAATTTCATGCAAGCACATCCTTCGCATAATGTCCCTGAGGCGTTTAAGTAGCATTCCCGAGCGATATATATTGAGTAGATAGACAATTGAGGCAAGATTTGTTTTCGATTGTGGGATGTCTACGGCCGAAGAAGATAATGATGAGATTACACCTCTTCATAAATGGTTCCTAATTTCAAAGTATCAAAGATATTTAGATGATTATCAATGTCCGAAGAGCTTGTTCAAGAAAATGGATGAAACTCTTAACGAATGGATTGCGGATGGTGAACGGCATAAGAAAGAGAAGCAAAATGCCTTGTCAACTAGCGGAAGCCAAGTATATTCTAACATTGTCATGGAAACCCCAGAAATATCTATTCACGACCCCCAGCTTGTGAAAACCAAGGGTCGTCCGAGAAATGCTACAAGGTTTAAATCTCCGATAGAGGTATCCCAAGCTGGATCCAAGAGACGGAGGTATAAAAAATGTGGACAATTAGGCCATAATATGAGAACCTGTAACAAGAATTCAAAGGTATGGATTTCTACTTCCTTGTCTAGATTTTTTAGGAGAGATAACATATATATCACTTTTTTCATTTACTATGTGTGCCAATAGATGTCGACAAAAAATGATCAAGAGGAATCAAATGAGGACGGACATGAAAAGGAAGTGGAAGAGGACCTAATGGCAGATTGAACAACTACAACATGTTTCTGTAATTTGTTTTTTAGTTGTGATCATAACCCAAACATTATTTTTTTCTCATTTTGTTGTTCCTTTTAATGTGTTTACTATATATAACTTACATGTGCTTTACTATTTGCAGGTAAAATGGAGAGCGTAGATGGTGTTGTGGACATCCCAACTTTGGATGGCAGAGCATAGATGGTGCATGTTTGTTTGTTTGTTTAGATTGTGGATGCTGTGGACATCCCTGTTCTTGTAATCCATGTGCTTTACCATGTTTCAGTTGTAACAATGAATTTCAGCAGGCAGTTTGTGTACTGTCTCAGTTGTAACAAAGATATTTAGATGTTACTATGTTCCATGTGCTTTACTATGTGGACAATTAGATTGCTGCACATGGTCCTATAGGTAGTTTGTTGTACTAATCCCTGTTCTGCATAGTAGAAGTACCTAATGGAGATATGTAAAAGTACCTTTTTTTTTGTTGCTCCCAAGAGCCTTTTTGTATATTAGCAGGTGGCCGGTAAAGAGAAGGTGGATTGTGATGTTTCTTTTGATAGTTCTGCAAAGTGTGAGTTCATCTTTTATTTCTTATTTATATGTTGAAAAAATGGACTCAATTGGCTTGGGTCAAGAATATAGTTCCTTTTATTCTGATCACTGTGTGCCACATGTACATTGAGTTAAAGCCAGGGGTGTGTTCGGCAAGGCTTCTCATTCTCGTCCGACTAAATGGGGCAAACCAGCTTAATGAGAATTTTTGGAAGCTAGTTCAAGTCATAGAGTGGACAGTCCTCGTATGCTTGTTTTTTCCCTTTTATCGGTAATGGCCCCCCTTCTTTCAATTAATAAAATTTTCCGTCATTAAAAAAATAAAGATAATGGATTTATTAGCTATACCGAGTATTCCCTCATCTGCACCACGTTGTAGCATTTGAACAGGACACCAAACCCAATTTTATTTTGTTAAAAATTACCTGCAGAAAATTACCTACATAAGTGATAGAATCCTCGAAGTAGTGATTTTTTTATGCCGGTTTCGTAGATCCCAAATGTTCTATTCCCTTATAAACCATGCATAATTGCAAGGTAGCTGATCTTGGAACAAAAGAAAAGACCAGCATCGTAGAAAAAATTGGTTGGGGTTTATTATTTTGAGACCTCATCAGGTGTCAGATGTACCATGTATGGGTCCTACAAGAGACCCTTATCTGGTGGCTAGTGCCCAAATTATGTATCTCCATTCCAAGTCTACTTTAGTTTAGGATCCTTTATTTTGGCACCACCTTATGTATGGGTATGCACTATGCACCATTTATGTATCCATAATAAATGTTTGGAAGGCTTTATGTTAGGCCTTAATTACATATGCAGCATACCATATCTATCACATTAATTCGGAAAAAGGGTTTATTGCCTTCGAAATAAACCGATATCATACTCTTAAAAAGGGAAATGATATCTGTTATTCCTTGTTTTGATAATGAAATTCAAGACTTTATTAGAAGAATTTTCTGATTTGTTGTTGACAGCTTTATGGGATTTGTAGAGAACTGGTAAATTAAAAGAACAGCTATTGAAAGAAAGCTTCATTGTGCCATTGCTAAAACACTAATAAAGCATCACAGAATAGCAACCCAATTTACAATGAAGTGTCCATACAACAAACATAAACATAAAAAAAAATTAAAGGTTAAGTTCATCCAATCATAATAGCTTTTGGGTCATGGCAATCCAAGGTAATGGCCTGAAACTTTTGAAGAGATACAGTAGAAGAGGTACCAACAAATCAAGAAAAAAAGGGCAACAACTCCAACTGCTTTATTCCACCCCTTCTCATTCTCTATGACTTTAGAGCGTCGCACCAAGAGCTTCAATTCAACTACCGCTTCCTTCGTCTCTTGAACCGACACGTTCAATCTCGATACCTCATCTCCCAAGCTTCTCAGATGGTTATTGGATTCCCTCTGCCACCCAACCAAGCTAGATAACGCATCTCCCAAATCAGCTACCGCAAGGGCTGTCTCTTGCGTCGACATTTTCAATCTGCCTATCTCTTCTCCCAACCTTCTCAGATGGTTATTGGATTGCCATTCGCCCCTAAAATCCGGGTTGTTTAACACATCGTCCACCCATAGAAAATAATCGTACCTCCAAGTAATACCATCCTGGCATTATACAGATGTCAGTTCAACCTCTAAAATTGCCTAGAAATAGAATATCACTTAAACCATCTTTACTTACGTTGAAATGACATGAGTAGAATACCCGTTCTTGATTACCATGCACATCAGTCTCGGCTATTTTCAGAGTAGCTTTCTTCTTACATTTACATTGAAGCACGGGGACTCTGAACAGGGTTGACCTTCCATCACTATTGGAAGATGAAGCCATCAATTTCTTTAACCTCCTTGCAAAAAATAAAGAAAATATTAGAAAATGAACCCTCAAATAATAATTGTTCTGTACACATTTTCTTTAAAAAATGAACCCTCAATTTCAAACAAATACAACCATTAACAATTGTTTTGTACACATTTTCTTTAAAAAAAACTGGCAAAATCATGAAATGGCTAGCAGGTGAGGAAGAAACTTACAGAGTAAGGGATTTTTCATTTGGATGGCTGAGATTAGATGGATCAATTTCCATTTAATCTCAGCCATCAATAAACCCTTAAAATGTGCAAATGACCACAAAAAATATCCAACCAGCCATTTTTACCAGCTTTAAATGAGTTTTTTTTCAAGAATTTTTGCACAAAATAGCCCCACAAATCGAGCCTAAAAATTGCCATAATCACAAAAAAATCCACCCATTTATAAACCCTAAAAATGTGCAGAGGAAGGTGAGGAAGAAACTTACAGAGGAAGGTGTTTTTCATTTGCATGGCTGAGATTAGATGGATCAATTTCCATTTAATCTCAGCCATCAATAAACCCTAAAAATGTGCAGATGATTAGAACAAATATCCAACCAGCCATTTTTACCACCATTAAATGAGTTTTTCTCAAGATTTTTTGCACAAAATAGCCCCACAAATCGAGCCTAAAAATTGCCATAATCACAAAAAAAATCCACCCATTTATAAACCCTAAAAATGTGCAAAGGAAGGTGAGGAAGAAACTTACAGAGGAAGGGGTTTTTCATTTGGATGGCTGAGATTAGATGGATCAATTTCCATCTAATCTCAGCCATCAATAAACCCTTAAAAATTTGCAGATGACCACAAAAAATATCCAACCATAGCACCACATCAATAAACCCTAAAAAATCTCAGTCATAACCACCAAAAAAATCCCCAAAAATATCCAACCATTTTGCATAAAATAGTTTGAAGGTTCCTAAAAATGAGAAGAGGAAGGGGAGGACGAAACTTACAGAGAGGAGAGAGAGAGAGAGAGAGAGAGAGAGAGAGAGAGAGAGAGCGGCATGATTGAAGAAACCCAAAATCCTCGTTGTGAGAACCCAAAAATCGGATTGAAGAGACCCAAAATCGTCGTTGTGAGAAACCCACGATCGGTTCTCTAGGGTTTTTGAAAACCCAAAAATCTGTGTGTATAAGAGAGAGAGAGAGAGAGAGAGAGAGAGAGAGAGGGAGAGGGAGAGGGAGAGAGACAGAAACCGTCGAGCAATGGGTGGATTTCTTCGTCGAGCTTCGGTGGGTTTTCTTCGTCGAGACACAGAACGAGAGAGAGAGAGAGAGAGAGAGAGAGAGAGAGAGAGAGAGAGAGACCGTGGAATGATATTTTTGAGTTACGAAATGACTTTACTCATTTGGATGGCTGAGATTAGTTGGGAATTATCCAACGGTATTTTAAGAGGGACAACTAGAAAACCATCTCTAGGGGGCCGACTAGAGAAACTTTACTATATATATATATATATATATAGGAAAGTGTTGGTGAGCTTAAGCTCACCATAAGTGTGTACCAAAAATAGGGTGATCCAATCACATGGGTCCCACATTTTCTGTGGTGATCCAAACCCTTCATTTGCAAGGTCCTATCATAGATAGGGTGTGTACCAAAAATCAGCTCCATAGGATCATCCTAACCCCTCCATTTGTGGAGGACAAAAATGGGCAGATTTGTAGACAAATAATGTCTGTCCATTTTGACCTCCACAAATGGATAGGTTAGGATGATCCTATGGAGCTGATTTTTGGTACACACCCCATCTATGTAAGGGCCTTTCAAATGAATGCTTTGGATCATCCTAACAAAGTAGGCCCCAATGTGATTGGGCGCTTAAGCTCACCATAAGTTTGGTGAGCTTAAGCTCACCAACACTTTCCTCATATATATATATATATATATATATATATATATATATATATATATATATATAATGGTTTTGAAGTTAAACATGATTAATTACTTGCAAATACTGATAACATAGTGTTAGATATGGCATAGCAAATTGCTTCCAGAGAGGCCTTAATGTCCCATTTGCAAATAAAATTAAATTAAGGCTACTGTCCGCACAACTATGTTTTGATAATGAAGTGACACACATTGTTTTACAATTCTCTGAATGGCCGTTGAGAGCTTTTTTAAGAATTCTAATAGCTTTTGACCGCTCCTTAAATAATGTAAAACAACGTAAGTTCATCATATTATCAAAACATGGTGATGTGGATATCCAGGGGCGGAGTCTGGAATTTGGTCCAAGGGGATAGAGAATTTTTATTTTTCACAAATAAATGACCTGGAATTTATTTAGGAACCTTCACATCTTAAATTTTATTTAGGAATAATTACCAATGGGGGACAAACATTAGGCGAAATTATCAACAGACCCATGCTTTTTAGAAATTATCAACGAGGGACAAAAGAGGTCTTGTCAGTAAAAGCTGGACCAAAATGACCTTTGGCATTTACAACACATTTTGACCTTGTTTTTTCCTTCTTCCTTTTTGTTTTACTTTTCCATTATTACCTTTTTTATTTTTTACCCAACTAGTCATCTTCCTCCTTGTTCAACCACCATTGTTGCTGGCAAATCTTGAAAACTTGAATGTTGAGTTCTTACCATCTATCTCTCTGTATCTAGGTTTTGTTTTTATGTTTTTAGGGTTTTGCACTATTTTTCATTCCTCTGTTTATGATTTATCTTGTTTAGGGTTTAAGCGGTTTGTATTTTAGGGTGTGTTCTGGAGATAATGCATGGATGGCTTCACTCACTTTTTGGAAGACAAGTGGTTGTATAAGAAAAAGTTGATGTAATACATTAATGGATGGCTTCACTCACTTTTTGGAAGACAAGTGGCTGTATAAGAAAAAGTTGATGTAATACATTAATGGATGGCTACACATTTTTTGATTTACTTAATTTTTTTTGTTATACACAAATTGGGATGTAATACATGAAGCACATTTAATGAAAAGAACATCCATTTCTTTTGTTATTTCTATCATGAGCAGAATTGTAATGCCATTAGAAGAGTTGCTATAGGCAGGGAGTTTTGTAGCAGAAGGGGTTTATCAACTCTCTGGAAGGGGGTTAGCAACTCTCAAAAGTAGGGTTACCGATTTCCGAATAGGCTTATCAAGTGCCTGAAAATTGGCCGAGGGTACTGGGGTTTTGGAAGGAGGTTTTCAAGTCTCTAGGATTGAGGTTATCTAGTATAAAAATGGGGTTACCAATTTCCGAATGGGGTTATCAAGTCCCTGAAAATTGGCTAAGGGTACTAGAGTTTTGGAAGGGGGCTTTCAAGACTCTGGGATTGGGGTTATCTAGTATCAAAAATGGGGTTACCAATTTCCGAGTGGGCTGATGGAACTGGAGTTTTGGAAGAGGGTTTTCAAGTCTTTGGGATTGGGGTTATCTAGTATCAAAATGGGGTTACCAATTTCCGAATGGGCTTATCAAGTCCCTGAAAATTGGCCGAGGGTACTAGAGTTTTGGAAGGGGGTTTTCAAGTATTTGGGATTGAGGTTATCTAGTATCAAAATGGGGTTACCAATTTACGAATGGGCTTATCAAGTCCCTTAAAATTGGCCGAGGGTACTGGAGTTTTGGAAGGGGGTTTTCGAGTCTTTGGGGTTGGGGTTATCTAGTATCAGAATGGGTTTACCAATTCCGAATGGGCTTATCAAGTCCTCTTATAACATGTTTTTACTTCCTGTTTTTTTCACTCGTTCATTTTCACCGTTTTTTTTCTTTCTACCCTACTATTCATCTTCCATTGAAAGGGAGAAGGAGAAATGCAAAACCCTAAAACAAATGAAAAAGAAAACCTAGATATAGAGAGATAGATCGGAATGAACTCACGTTTCAAGTTTTCGAGCTTTCCTGCCTCCAATGGTGGCTAAATGATGAAGAAGATGACTGGTAGGGCAAAAAAAACAAAGTTGAAAATGGAAAAGTAAAAAAAAAGAGGGAGAGAAGAGAGAAGAGGGAAAAGTGGAAAAGCAAAACGTGTTGCTTAAGAAAAGGGCATTTTCGTCCAGCTTTTACTGACAAGACCTCTTTTGTCCTTCGTTGATAATTTCTGAAAAGCATGTGCCATGTTGATAATTCCGTCTAATTTTTGTCTCCCATTGGTAATTGTTCCTTTTATTCATATGAAAAAGAGTATAAAGAGGGAGACATCACCTTACCTCCATTATCAGTACCATATAAAGGGGTTTCCATCTTTTGTCAGTACCACGTATAAAGGGGTTTTTGTCATTTTTCAGTACCATATATAAAGGCATTTTCATCATTTTTCAGTACGACGGAAACCTTATATTTCTCTTCAGAATATTTCTCTAGGATGATATTAGTTGCACAAAATTAAGTTTGAGGGGATAGTCACACAAAAGTGGTGGGAGAAAACATTTAGTATCACTCGTAGTTAGCTCAAATGAACCACTGCAAATTGATTTCAGACTTTGATTTACAAATTTTATAAATGAAGATTTTCATTATGGTGAATCCAATGTTCAAAAACTTTTAACTGGATAAAAACTTGCCAATTGTAAAGCTAAGCAATCCAAAGGACTTTTTTTACTGACTCTGAAAGGCCAAAACCGATTAAGAGCCCCACCCTTCTTGAACCGATTAAGAGCTCCATCTTAACCGACCACCTCCCTTTTTTGTTAGTTGTTTTCATCTCCTATATTTTTTCATCTCATGTATAACTCATCCAACAGTCCTCTAACCCATTGAGAACTTCTTGAAATTCAACAACCCAATACCCTTCAAGATCCCATTCTTAAACCGACATAACCACACCCAAGAATCCTTCTCACCTGAATCCCTTTACCTTTTTTATTCTTGGAAACACCCAATTTTTTCTTTGTTTCTTGATTCACCTTTAAGTATCTTTCTTTAACCTTTCAACAACCTTGTGAAATCCAACCCCAACCCCCATTACATTTTGTCATACTTTCCTATAATTTACTCATATTATTCCTTACACTTTCACTCTCCCTACTAAAGATTTTCATTAGCTTCAACTTCTTTGAATCCCTTTCAATTGCCACAACACTTTCCATCCCTTTTCGTAATTTTCCTCCATTGACTTTCCAAAACTAAATTAACTAATTTGCCCTAAACCTTACCCTTACTATCCACCTCTTAATCATAATAAGCACTGTTCGTTTGGGATTTGGAGAACCGATTGCGAGTCTAAAACCAAATTGGTTCTCAAAATACAAAACAAACAGTGCCTTCTCCTAGGCTCCTACCCATTCCAAATTGTGAGAAATCGAAAAAGTTTGGGAGAAAATCCTAAGATGCAGTTCCTCATAGATCAGAGGGTTAGGATCATCCTATGGAAATGATTTTTGGGGTGCTACCTATTTACATTGTGACGGTTTGGATCATCCTATGATGTGGTCCCTATAGTACTTTTTGAAAAAATAAGGGACTATAAGGGCTTAATCCATATAAAATCTCTAGTTTTGGACTTTAAAGAGCAAAATAATTTTAGGGCCCGTTTAGATACCTTCCATTTTGTATTTGGATTTGGAATTGAGTTTTGAATACAAATTGAATAGATCCGGCAGCTCATGTAGAGGGAGACAGAGAGGGAAGGGGGTACTTCCTAGTGGAGGGGAGAGGTCGAGGAGCAAAGACAGTGAAGGAAACTCCCAGATTTGTGGATTTCCAATTTCTTATTTCCACAGCAAACTTAGAAATAGGATTTTTTTCACTGTCAGCTGCTGAATTAGAAATCCAAGAATTCCAAATCAAAATCTTCTCGCATCCAAACGGGCCCTTAAGGACATTTGCCCCCTTCACAAATATTTGGAAATGGAAGGGGGCAAAGGCTAAGATTGGAATTCTGAAAGTTTGTTTTTTTTTTTTTTTTTAAGATTTTTCAACCCCCGCTGCTTGTGACCCAGCCCATATTAGATCTTCCTAGGTCTAGGCCATTATCCGTTTGGATTCAGATCAGTGCACTCCTAATCTGAGAATTCATTTATTAGATTCTACCTTTGGTGTATGGGTCACGAACCATTTGAAATTGGACCCTCCAACACAAAAAAGTTTACAATTGCCTATTGGCCAGACACAACAATACATCAAACACACACAAGCACGCGTGAGCGCGCACACACACACTCTTATCTCTCTCACTCTCTCAATGTTTTTTATCTAGGGTTTTGCACCAAAAAAGAAGAAATCTGTGTGTTGCGCTCGTCTGTCTCTGTGTTGCACTCAAACTTCAATGCACCTGAACCTTCTCGTTTTCTCTTCTTCTTTGTCTTGTTAAGTATGATGATCAAAGGCATCTCCCATTAAGTGGGCCCCATCTGGCAGCTGCAGCACCCAAACGAATGATATGAGAAAATTTTGTGAGAATTCATCCATAAATAGACATAAACTTTGGGCCTCTTTGGAGGGTTAAAATGAATGGCATAGTCTAGAAACCTCCACAGATCGGACGGTTGGGAGAGAATTTTCTGGGTGCAAATTATTACATCAGGGCCTAACAAATGAATGGTTTAGATTACCCAAACAAGGTGGACCCATTGCCTTTTTTTGTATGCATGTGCATGCAAAAGTAGATGGGCCCCTTTAGCCCCTTTAGATACCACCAAATTAATCCCAGTAAAATCGGCCTCTCTGCAAATTAGGTGTGAGAAATGATAGGCTGAATGGTATGGTGCCCTTGCAAAAACCAGCTATAAGGTGCCCCCATTGGTTCTTTTGGACAAAGTGCATTTATGATGCCACGGCACATAAAAACATGAAAACGGCTTTGGTAAATATAAAATTAAGGGCCCTTTTGGATACCTTATATTTTGTATTTGGATTTGGAATTGAGTTTTGAATACAAAATTATTAGATCTGCCAGCTCATGTTGAGGGGGAGAGAGGGTGAAAGGGGTACTTAATACTCGAGGGGAGAGGTTGAGGAGCAAAGAAGGTGAAGGAAACTGCCACGTCTGTGGATTTCCAATTACTTATTTCCACAGCGCGCATATTTGGAAATCTGATTTTTTTCACTGTCCGTCACTGATTTGGAAATCAAAGGATTTGATCCGGATCCAAATCACGACACAAAAAGGGCTGCAAATGTGAGAAATCCAAATCCAAATCTTCTCAGCATCCAAACGGGCCCTAAAGGAATCATAAATACACATTTTGGAAAATGACCAATAGCGGCACACTTGTAGCTGGTTTCTGTAGGGGCGCCCTTCATTCTATCATTCCTCGTAAGATTTTCCACCTCTTTTTGCAGATGAGACATTGCTAAGGGATGGCCACTTTTGAAGCCATTAAATTGTATTCGAGGAATGCTAAACTTAGGGGCGCCTTTGCAAAAATAGGATGAAAGGGCTCTCCCATTGGTTTGCAATGGCGCCCCTCAGTTTAGCATTCCTCATTATTTTCATATACGATTCATATAATCCAAACTTTTCATATAACTTGCATATACTTAAGTGCTGCTATATGATGCATGTACATACTTTTCCAAGGAAAAATGAGAGCGACCAAAAGTGCAAGCAGTCCAATTATTTAATAATCCAAACCATTTTTCTGATAGGCCATGCTAGGGATGGACCATACAAGAAAATCCACAAAATCCCCCCTCTACGAATGTTTCCAAGCCTTCGATTTATGGAGGCCATTGCTGATGAAAGTAGAGATTTGATTTTTTTTTTCTAACCATCCACTTGAAGACCACAAATTAGAGGCTTAGAATTCTCCATGGGGTGAATTTCTGTTCATGGTTCATCCATAGCAAAACCTAGTAGATAAATGGTCTATATTATTGAGCAAGTAGCCCCCACTTGTACTTTTGCCCGGGTCCATACTTCACTAAAAAATCGATGACATTCATCATATAACAACTCATAAGATTATTTGCAAATAAGATTTTTTTCTTCATTTCCCAAGAAGGTATCCCTTTCATTCACATGGTTTAGTTTCTGTGCTCAAAGAACTTACCTACTTGAATTCCAAATCATCAAGGTCAGCATCACGAAACTGAGGGAGGCGTGAGCTGCTATCAAGTGTAGGACTCTTCCGAAGGTCTAATAAATCGTCACCCTCTAGCCCTGCTAAGAAATCATCATCTTGTGGAAACACATCTCCCAACTCGTCAAATTGGTCTGTGTTCAGAAGCTCCAAGAAAGAAGAACCACCATCATGTGGAAGCCCACCAAAAGAAGCCATCCCATCAGTTTCACCATTTGGGAACCCATCCAAAGGAGCCAACCCATTAGTTGCACTGTTGGGAACCCCATTAAGAGAAGCAAATCCACTGCTTTCACCAATTTCAAACCCACCGAAAGAATGCATCACGTTAGTTTGATTTCCAACTCTGAAATCATAGGAGCTTGATGCATTATTGTTTGCCGGTTCCCCTATCAGACCAGTTGGTGATGCATTATTGTTTCCTGGTTCCCCTATCAGACCAGTTGATGTAGATACAAGCAACCCTCCACTAGAGGTCAGTTGCATTCCCGCGTAGTTGTTCCCATGTGTTAACAGTGGGGTTTGGGTAAAGTTTTCAATGTCCGACCCAATGTTTCCCGTAGTTGGAAACAACCCCATATTTAACTCTGCTCCTATGCTCTCAAAGCTGTAAAAGCTATGGGTTTGAGTGTTTGGGACCATGAGACTAGCAGACTGGTGGTTGTTGGCAAAATACTCATGTCCCATCTGATTTTGAGGTTGTATCATATTAACAGAATCAAGACCCATTTGCATATTTTGATTCGCAAATAGAGGAATGGGTCCGAAAGGTGGTCTTAGAACACTGTTAGGGGGTGTGGTTGAACTTCCTGGCATTGATCGACTTGTCGCATGTTCCTCCTGCCTTCGTAAGGACTTGCGATATTTCTGCAAAAAAGGCATAAATATTACTTACAATATTATCATTATAAATCATATATCTCTTTTGTTCTTTTCTTTAATTTTTTTATTAATAGGTAATTGGTTTGAATCTACAATCTTTTTGTTGAAAACCACATATCTACTACTTTAGCATATTGATTAATTCAATTCAGAGGGGAAAGCCTTCTTGTATACTCATGAAAAAAAGATAAGAAAAAACATAAATTAAGATTCATTCAATTCCTAGAGAAAAACCCTCTTGCATGCTCATGAAAAAAACCAGGTTTACAATTTCACCATTTTGTACAAAACATCCAAGTATATCAACATCCTTACACAATCTTAGTTGCAATCAACATGTTGAGAAGCAAATCTAAGTCGATGACACTACATGAAATCCTTTAAGAAAACTTTTAGATGTCTAACGACTAACCTGTAGATGGCTTGCAACATGTTGCCTAGTTAGGCCTTGAACATTCATTTCCGAGAGTATTGTCGTTGGAACAGCACCTGAACCAGACAACAAAAAAGGAACATAAAAATAATGAAATCTCAGTTTTCAAAGCTACATAATAGTAGATACATAATTGAACTGCAAGTAGGCATTCTTACTATCGAAGCCTAAGTGATTAATAGCAGTCATGAACTTTTCGTGTAGCGTAGAATCCCAAGTCACATGTGGTTTCTCTCCCTTGGCATCTTTCTTTCTCTTGGGTTCTTTCGAATTTATCTCTTGATTGACTGAATATGAAGATCCGCTATCCTCAGACTCTTTCTTTTTTTTAGTATCTTCAACACTCCTCGTTTGTTCGATAACTCTCTTCTCAACCCTTCTCTCCCGAAAAGCATACTGCCAAATGTTCTTCAGTTGGTCCGGAGATATGGGTTTCATGATGCAAATGCAAGCACCATATTCAAGTCCTTTCAATGCAACCGTTACTTCAGGATCAGCCGACATCACTGCATGACAAGAGCTAAATTGTAAAAAAAAAAAAATTCTAGGGAAAGAAACAATTCGATAACAACAAAATAGATTGTGGAAAAACCATGGAAATCCTCTTCTCTCTTAAAGCAAGGACAAAGCAAGTAACTAAAAGAAAAACCGAGTGACAATCTATGAGAAAGAATCTTATGATTAAAGAAAAACACTGAAACCACTACCCAAATTTCAAAGAATCTTTTTCTATAGATAAAAATTTTAGAAAATCAATGCCCAGTTAAAAATGCAAATAATACTGCTTGGCATGTACAATAATTTGTTAGTCATCATACTCCTCAAATTTAATGGGATTTCACAGAACAAATGCATAGTCATAAGGAATCAACATACAATATCAATAAACTAGTTTACTTACAATACCAATAAACCATTGTATCAAAGATATCAGCTTGTCAAACTTTCTTCTATGACATAAAAACTCTATGACTATCTCAATTAATTTTTGTAGATTCATCTGATCAGAATCAGTAGATGCATCATTCATTGACATACACCGACTAGATATTTAGTCGCGGTCCTATAACCGCTTGTAAAACCTACACCAACGGTTTTTGCCATTTTCACCAGCGGTCTTGACCGCTCCTAAATATATTTTTTGTTGTAGTGCAAAGATTTACGTGGTTCGGCAAATCCTACATCCATGGCAGAGGCGGCAAGAAAATCCACTACAGAAACAAGAGATTACAAGAGAATATTAGTATCTCTCACTAAAACCCCAAGAATTCCCTTTATAAAAAATTTAAATCTCTGAAAGAACATAGAGATAATCTTAGGGCTTATCTGCAAGTAATTCTATTTATTTCTTCTCATAGAAGTATTTGATTTGTTCTCGTATAAGGTGCATTTTCTTTAGAAAAAAATAATTTGATGTAGTTTATTTACTTCTCTTCAAGTGCAATAAATTCTTGCTTTGATCGACAAATAGCGTTATTGAACCTTATACCATAGGTGAATTTTCATTAATAAATCTGATACTAATAATTATCTAAGAGTCTTGCTCATCATCTTTAAGCATTGAACCCTCAATCACCATTGATAAGAGATGCTATTTTCGTAATAAGTCATCATCTAGTTATCAAATTCGAGCCTTGTGAATCCGATGTGATACGAAGTTTAGTAACAAAAAGTGAGATTGAAAGATTAAGTATAAGGAAGGTGAGATAATGTCAGGTACTTTACCTTTCATATATTGACCATTTGTTTAACTGCGCAAAAGTTAAGTTAATTACATTGTTCTTATATTGGAGAAGTACTCAATTTATGATAGTCAAATTTTGCCTGATCAGGTATCGCATTGACAATTAAGTAAAACCTCTAAGCTATATATGAGCGATATTTAAAAGTTGGGCTAGAGAAGTAGAACTATGAGGAGATGGATCCTCTACTACATTAATATCAATAATCGTCATTTTAGCAGATACTTCTTTATGTGGATCTCAATGCCGGGAATCTATTAAATATGCAGAGTATCTAGCTTTGATCTTGAATGTCCAACTTCATCCAGCTTGAGATCTAGTGGGTATATCATTACAAGTGCCCTCGTGGTGTACGTACAAAACTCCTTCGAAGTTTCAATCGTTTTTCACTCCGCCGTTCTTGGTCTACGAGTGACTATCTACATGATTATGTGCCTAGTTCGAAGATCCGAGAATGAAATTTTTTTGAAGTTCGCTAATGCACCAGTGATCAATAATTTGGTATCAGATTGACAACTAAGCAAGGAAATCCCCTGATCTATACACATTATTTAGAATCGAAGCTAAGGTATACCACTTTTGGAAGATGGACCATCTATTACATATTTTCAATGATTATTAATTTAATAGACAGTTGGTTGAATAGATTCCAGTATTGAGAATCTATATATATATATATATATATATATATGATGAAATTATGATTATGGTAAGAAATTAATTGTGATTACGATAAGATATATGTACAAGTTGGTCAATTTAATTATTTCTTCTAATAGAAGCTCTGATATGTTCCTCGTGTAAGATATAGTTTCTTTAAAAATAAACGAGAAGGTATATTGCATGGATTTGTAATTAGGGTAAGCAATTAAGTTCAATCTCATAAAGAATTTAGAGATAATATTAGGTTTTTTTTTTTTATCTACAAGTAGGTTAATTTATTTATTCTAATAGAAGCTCCAATTTATTCATCGTATATTATATTTTATTTAGAAATAAATGATTATAAGATATATTTTCTTTGGAAATAAATAAATTTCACAAGCGATATTTAGTTCTCTTCAAAATTAGTTTATTCTTTCTTTGATCAACAATAGTATGTTGAGACTCGGGTAGAACTCACCCTTAAAAGCTAGCTGTTAAGGGGAGGGTGCCCAAGTCCTTATAAGCCCATCCACATCCATTCAGTTTTCCAATGTGGGATATTTGCTTTTGCACGGAACCCCAACAATCTCACCTCCATCCGATGGCAATGTGGGAACTACGAGATCTTCTCTGAAGGATTTTTCGCCATCCTCGAAGGTACACCGAGGTTACTGAGATCTTCCCCGAGGAATTTTCTCCATCCTTGAGGGCACACAGGAGTTACCACGTCATGGCATTTTTAGCAGTGTGTTTGAAAACGTGGTTCCTGACTCGATTGACAAAATGATAGAACTTTCATCGGTTGGGTCGTGGAATTCAATGAATAAACATAAATCATAGTACCTGATACCACTTGTTTGGACCCGGTCAGAACTCACCCTTAAAAGCTAGACGTTAAGGGGAGGGTGCCCAAGTCCTTATAAACCCATCCACATCCATTCACTTTTCTGATGTGGAATCTTTGCTTTTGCGTGGAACCCCAACGTAGCATTATCAGAACTTGTACTATGGAAAAATTTTAGTTAATAAACTTGCACCGGAAATTAGCTAACAATCTAGCTTTCCATTTGTGTGCATTTAAAACCCTCGATCACTACTAATAAAAGATCCTATTTATGTATTAAGGCATGTGATACACCAAGATAAGTTTCAAGAAGTGATATAAGATATAAAGAGATTGCATTAATTTTCTTATAAAGTTACCACATATACACATATATTATTTCTAAACACTATCATGAATAACTAAAGATCTAATAAGACCAACATTGATTTTTTGGACATGTCAATTGGGCAAATATATTCCCATAGTGACAAGAGTGATTATCTCATATATGAAAATGAGCAGTTCGCCCTGTCAATCCACCAGGAGGTCGTAATGCCAAAGGAATCATTACTGCAGGGCACATAGGGGGAGGTCATAAGCATCTATACTGTAAAATACAATGTAAATGACCCTAATATAAATGCATACATTTGTCTCGTATGTAATCGTTATCAATAATTAGGCTAACATACAACCTTCGTCTAGGGCAAACCCATTGCTTCGTTAAATTCAATGAATCTTTGCTTGGATAAAGCTCTTTCTCCTAAAATTTGTTATCATGAATCTTTGAAATTTAAAAAAACGCAATTGTAACTCTAGCTTCCAAACACCAATAAAATAAAATATAAATTTTAAAATATTAGGTGAAATGGTGTAGGTGTTTATATATCTATAATATATACTAACCATGTTTCTTTCCATCGACATTCATTTCCTTTTCGGGAAAAATTTTTATTGGAAAACTTTTTCCTCTAGAATTTCAATTAGTCATGTACGGTTCTGGGTTCCCACCATCCTCGGTTTTGTTTTCCGGCAGCACTAACCGCGTCCGACCCACTCCGTCGGCCCGCCCCATGGAGATGCAGAAAATGTCTATACACGAGGAGAAGGATGGCTCACATATATAGCCCATGAACTTTCTCTCCGTTTCCGATGTGGGATCTCGAAGTACAAATTAAAACCATACCTAGCATTCGTGGGGCCAACATTTTTCACCTCATGTTATTGATGGGATGAGGTGGTGGATTTATAACTCATATTTCTTTTATAGGAGCCTACCATTTTACACCTCCATTTTGATTAGGTGGGATTCTCTAACTCTACTCAAACTAGTGAATAGGGTACACCTCCCATTTTACCCTTAATGCTACTGATGAGGTGGGGCCACCATTAGGGGTGTCAACAGGGCGGGGCAGGGCAGGATGTTGCATTCCTCTTCCTCCAGGAAAATTTGTTGTCCCTGCCCCGCCCCGCTTTGGGGATGAAGGGGAATCCCTGTCCTCACCCTGCGGGGAAAATTCAATTCCCATCCCCGCCCCGTCCTCGCCCCGACCACTATGGGGAAACGTGTTTAATGGATATTTTTATTGGAAAATCTACTAAAAATGCATTTGACAAAGATATTAACGAAAATTTAGGGATACCGAACAAAATTTGTTTTCTGGTAAGTGCGGCAAACCCAAATTTAATAGGGAAAAATTCAATTTTGTACAGGGATTACGGGGCGGGGCGGGGCCAAAGCAATCCCCATCCTCGCCTCGTCCCCGCGTTAGGGAATTTTTTGAAACCCTGCCCCGTTCGGGGCTGGGAGGGGTGAATGCCCCTTTAATTGCTTGCCCTAGCAACCATTGTACACCCATGCATAGCACGGGCCAGAGTACTAGTACACACACATTTAATAATATATAAGTAAAACAGAATCATGCACGCTGGGAGTGCGCCACGTGGCAATCCCTGTATCCCCTTTTACAATGCGAGGGTCTTTACCGACTTTTCACATTCCACCGCTCCATGTGGCAAACTTGGGAAGAATAAAATGACCTTACATTTTCCTCCTATTCCCACGTCTTTGAAGCATGAGAAGGTTTCTTCACACGCTTTTCATATTCCACCGCTCCACTCCCCTATTTATTGCCACGTCTCCCTCCCTCCCTCCCTCCCTCTCCCTCTCTCGCTCTTTCTCTCTCCCTCTCTACACGTAGTTACTCCCTCCCTCCCTCTCTCTCTCTCTCTCTCTCTCTCTCTCTCTCTCTCTCTCTCTCTCTCTGGCAAACTCCATTTATTCCAGCTACATCCTGTGAGGGTTTGTGACGGGATTTCTCAGAATTGTTGAAATTATATTATTTTTCTTTTTTCCTTCCTTCTGCTTGGAAGAGGAATCAGGGAGATTTGTAGGCTCGAATTGGTAGTGCTTAGGGTTTCTTTCTCAAAAGCTCCATATGCCTTTCTTAAAGGATTTTTTTTAATAGATCTTGGATTGTTCTCTCTCCCTCAACTTTCATGCTAGGATTGAACAAAAACTTAGGGTTCCTTTCTCAAAAGCTTAACATGCCTTTTGTACGCATTGATTTCTTATTTTTTAGCTTTTTCTATTCAGGAAAACTTTCCATTTCTTAGCTAGGACATGAAGTATGCTTCAATCAAATGTTCCTCCATCGACATTGGTAATGCTTCTTGCCTTTCATATAAGAAAAAAATTAGGGCTTTTTTCCTCAAAAGCTTAACATGCCTTTCTTATATATTGGTATTTTATTTTGGAGCTTTTCTATTTTTGAAACTTGCCAATTCTGGGTTTCTTATATATTGGTATTTTGAGTTTTTTCTTTGTTTTTCGTTCCCGTGCAACTAATATATGGTGTCTGAACGTAGCGACACATAATACGGGTACGACATAAGTGTCTCCCTTGATGTTTAATCCAATGACAACCACTTAAAAAATGCAGTGATTGTATCAAATATCATGGGCAGCACCTTGAATATGTGTAGCTATGGTGAGAGACCAAATGAAATTATATGGTGTTAGGGTAAAATCCGAACTTCCTATAAGCACATGATATGTGGAACTAGTTATAATAGGGAACCGAACTTGCCTCTTAGAGCATGAGTGCAAGTTGGATTCTCCATATCTCCAGTTTAGTAACGCCGCCCAAACAGAAAGTGCTCCAACGATAATGTCCCTGTTAAGCGGCTACTCCTCTATAAGGTTGGTAGACCAAGATAGAAACCAGTTCCCAGGAGGAAACTTGGAACTTATCAAGATAATTATGGAAACTAACTCCAAGGGAATTCGACCAATAAGGAAAGACTCCCACTAAGGCAAGTCTCCTAAACGGCCTTGGTCTCCTCTTCTATGAAAGGACCCCCACGCTTAGGGGTGCAACTTGGGTCGGTTTCAACCCAAACCCGACAGGTTCAACCCGATTTTGGCTTGGGTTGGCTTGGGTGGGGTTGGGAAAAGCGAACCCGATTTAAATTCGGGCTGGGTTAGGGTTGAGGCCTTGGCAACCCAACTCGACCTCCGTCCTCTAATTTTATCATGATTTTCTCAGGATTATGTTTTTACTCGACCTCCGTCCTCTAATTTTATCATGATTTTCTCAGGATTATGTTTTTTGTTTCTTGTATTTTTTCTGTTTGGCCCCGACTCAACCCAAACCCAACCTGATTCAATCCGAACCCAACCTGACTCAACCCGACCCGATTTGGGCGTGGGTTGGGTTAGGGTCGACCATCCTAACCCGAGCCAATGCTATCTCAGGTTGGGTTGGGGTTGGCCTCAGCCCGACTCGACCCGACCCGAGTTGCATCCCTACCACGCTTAAAGGTACGCATCCCCGAGCCAATGCTATCTCGGGTTGGGTTAGGGTTGGCCTCAACCCGACCCAACTCGATCCGCGTTCAACCCCTACCCACGCTTGAAGGTACACATCTTGAATTTCCTAGTTCACAAGCATTGTCATTTTGTTTCTCCTATTGCTTGGATTTCCTGTGTGCCGATTTCTGACTTGAGTGTCGGAGTGGTCTCCTGGAGTCCAAACTCCGAGACCCCTAACACGTGCTCTTTTTGTGCAGGACGAGCATAGGCTGGAGCTCTACCATCCATCAATCCTTGAACCAATTTCGGCATCAACATATGGTATACATACAGACACACACTCTCACTCTCTCTTATATGTATGTATGTATGTATGTATAAATTATATCATTATTCTGAAAAAAATGTAAAATATTTTTTAATTCTTGATATTTATAAAACAATTGTTATGTGGGAAAATTACATTTTTATGACTTATTTATTAATGCTATGAGTTTTAAGTTTCTTCTAGTCTATATGAAGGGTAGTTGTATTAATATCTCACCACGTTCACAATTATTCAGTCTAAAGGCTATAATCCTGACTAAAAGTGTGTATTACATATCTTTAATTCATTATTTTATCTTTTGTAAATTGTTTGTGTAGGGAATCTAACAGGGTAGAACTCACCCCTAAAAGCTGTTAGAGGGAGGGTGCCCATTCCCTTAGACCCCATCCACATCCATTTCACATGTCCAATGTGGGACTATTGCTTTTGCGTGGAACCCCAACAGTTTGGAATCGTAGTCATAGAGATTTTGAATGATAATAGACCACAGTTGTAATAGGAAGGATTGTTTGCTACAATGCCTCATTCGTAAAGCATTCGGATGCTTGTTCAACTTTTTAACGAATTTTTAATGAGGGAGGTAATTTTGCTTCTTGACAATTACAGCTAGCTCTTAGTAAAAAAAGGGTATTTTAGTCTTTCCACAACTACAGTATTATACGTATTTATTTACTTCGTTCAATTCGTATGACTCCTGTTTTTTAATTGACCTACTACAAGTCTACAACACCTTAACTTCTATTCTAACGATCGATATCTAACACTTAATCTTTCAGGCTAGTTAATTACCATTGGCATACACTAATCTTTATGATCATCAGATGCTTATGAAGACGTCTTAAAACCAAATCTAAGATAAAAGACATACAGACTAATCTACCCTTGTGTCTTAAGCAGCAAAAACAAGGATTAATTGCATTCTTTTCTCCTTAATAAATTTAACACATGATAATTGGTGAGATTTTCATTTAAAAATATGATTAAATAAACTGATTTACATATTTTCCTACATTCAAAATAAATTTAGCAATATTTCAATTTTCAACTGAGTGATCAATTTGAGAAGAAAGTCTCAATGGGAAATGCGCTAATCAGATTTTGGGAAATTCATATTCTATGGAATTTTTCCGCAGTAAAAATTTTCCTTATTTCCAAACAGCCCTTAAAGCAACAAAATCAAAAACTGAAATTTTCGTGGCACTCACTAATTACAGGCAAGTCCAATTCCATTCTAATATGCTGAAGAAGCTCAACCCCATCCATCTCCGGCATGTGAACGTCAGTTAGAACGAGATCAAATTCTCCTTTTTGCTCTCGAAGCAAGGTCAAAGCAGCCAGTGGATGTTCACAGCAAGTAACTGAAAGCACAGACGAATAACAATGTATGAGAAAGAAGGCAATGATTAAAGAAAAACATTGGAACCACTACTCAAAATTTAAAGAATCTTTCATTTAATAGGTACAAACTACAAAGTATAGAAAATCAGTGCCCCAAAATACTGCTTGACATCCAAAACAATTTTTTATTCCTCATCTTTTATGGATTTCAAAGAAAAACCCGTAGTCCCTATGCATGGAACTTCCTCAAATAAGGAAAAAAGCTCATCAGACACAAGGAATCAACATGCAATACCAATAATCTAGTCTAAGAAAGATATCATCTTGTCAAATTTCCATTGGCATGAATCCTCTTCGATTATCTTCAGTAATCTTCTTAGAATCATCTAATTCAATATCAATAAATATATCATTCAGATGATGAAAAGACATATAGATATGCCACCTTTATATATCCGCTCATAAAAGAAGAAAGACAAAGCTAGAAGTAGAATCTGAAAAAACAAAGAAAACAACCCACTGGAGGAAAAAAAATGAAAGTAACACACTCATATCATTTCTGAAATTGTAAAAAGGACAAAACGGCTTGTAGGTCTCAAATTACCAAATGTCAAAAGGTAAGAAGAAAACCCAGCAAACCAATAGTTGAAAAAAAAAAAAAAAAACCCTTAAAAATAGCTTGAATCCAAAACCCTCAAGAGAAAATCAACCCCGAAAAGAGATTCAATGTCGGAAAATGAAAATATGTTATAACGAAATAAAAATCCAAGCATGCAAATCCTCTGATGAACAGAAGTCATCGGAGAACAAAGAAATCAATGAGAGAACAAAGGAAACCAAAACATTCGAAATGATACCTTTATAGTCGAAAGACGTGAGTATCCTCTCGACATCCGAAAGAAACGTTACGTCATCATCGACAACCATAATTCGGAGTCCTTTCTGGGTATCCATGGTACTACCTCTATGGGTTCGATGATATCGCTTTTCTTGATTTCCACAAAATCAGATTTTGGGTGTCTAGATAATCAGCTTTCTAGATCTATCTCCTTTGTTTTATGGCCTTCCACACTGTCCAAAATAGGAAAGTCAGGAAGAAAAACTTCAATGAAGAAGAGAAAGGGGAGTGCAAAGAGGTAGCAAATATAACAACACATTCAATGTCTGGAAAAATACTTGCATATAGACCAAGTTAAAAAAAAAAAAGCACAGCATTATAGAAAGAAAAGGAGCAAGAGTTAGAAGAGAAAGAAATGTGAGGGTTGTAAATGAATGCGCATGGAAGTTGAAGGAGGACCTTACCTTCTCTAAGAATGCTTCAACTTCAGCTGATTAAGAACACTTCGAATAACCAAATCTACTGAAACTTTGAGTTTTGAGGGGGAAAAAAATTGAAGACAGAGAAATGACAAACAAAAGTAGTCTACCTTGTGTCTTAAGAAGGAAAAACGAGGATTTTATAGTACTGGGATAGATTCGTTCCCACCAAAAATAGTCACGAAGGATAAGGTACTTAAATATGTGCGTTACATGCAGGTGTTACTCGATGGAAATTTCCTTATTTAAAAACACGTTTGAATTTGAATGATTATCACCATGCGTGTATTGCCATTTGGCATTGCATTCTCGGCATTCTAAGCTGTATTTCCTGAAAAATGGTAGCATGCGTGAAGTTTATTTTGGGTAAATAAACTTCACGCATAATGGGCCCTACACTATTTGATCTACGACTGGAAATCGAGTACACTACACTATAATGGGCCCATCATGAACAACTTTAAGGTCCCTGTCATGATGAAGCACTAGGCGAAGCCTAGTTAGGGCCCATTACGAAGAACTTTAAACTACATGAAGTCATGAAGATTTGATAGGGACAATAGCAGAAGGTGTTTTTCAGACAGACCGTTGCAGTAGACAGCAGCCACATAGGATGAATTAAATGAATAAGACAAAACGTGAGCATATGTGGTTGCTCTTTCATGCAATAGTGTGGTCTGTACCATACTTTTAAAAAAAAAATAGTGGACTATAAAGGCTGACACCATATAAAAACTTATTTCCCATACTAATAAACATAATATGGGAATTGCTAGCGTCCATCACAAAAGGCATTTCGCAGCTGGTCTGTCGCTTGTCAGACCACCCACCTCGTGAATGGTTGGTCTGTCATGCGATAGACCAGCTGGAAAATGCCTTTTGCAATGGACCCTAGCAAATCCCATATAATATATATTCTTTGAGAATTATATGATGAAAGGCCTTATAAACGCGTACTCAACATCCCAATCCTCGATATTTGATCCAACAGCAGCTACTACAAGAAATTGGGCTTTCGCCGGAGTTCATAAGCGTCAGTGAAAATATGGATTAACGTCGGTGTAACTAACACCGACGATCATCCGATCGTTGGTAAATATGGGTCCCATGCTCCGTTTGGATGCCAGAATTTTTTTTGGTTCTTGGAACTTTTGTGGAATTTCCGCAGGAAACCCACGTTTGGTTGCTAGTTATATAGTGGGCAAAAAAGAATCCCACAAACCAAAATAACCCTGCACGAAACCCAAAGCTGGAAAAAAAATCCCAGGGACCAAAATAATCCCGCACAAAATCCGAGGAACCAAAATAACCAAAAGAAGAACTTTTTTCTTCCCAACAGTTCGAGCAACCAAACAAAGCATGGGATTTTTATTTTACTGGGATTTTTTTTTCCCACCATAGTCCGGTCAACCAAACATGGGATTTTTATTTTACCGGGATACTTCCAGGGAGTTTTTTTTCCCACCAATCTCCCAGGAAGTTTTTTGTTCCACAAAAGTCCCAAGAACCAAAATACTTCTGGCATCCAAACGGAGAAGGGTTATAACGACGTTCAATGAAAAACGTTGGTGAATGCGTTTACACTTTACACCAATGTTTCTGACCGTCCCAAGAAATCAAATTTTAAATGCCGGAATTTACATATTCACCGATGTTCGAGGAAACGTCGGTGAAATATGACATTTACCGACGTTTGTTTAGCACCGGGTGGTACCTTTATTGAATCTCAAGGGTGGTGCCTTATCGTACCACCACCTTTATGTGTTCATACGGCCTTTCATCATGTGACACTTAACCCATACCCTGGGTTAAAAATACAAGCTCCCTCCCGGGGTCCTGGCTTCCTCCCAGCTCAGATTCACCACTTGGATACGGCATGGAATGGACTTTTTAACACTTATTTCAACGGAAGGTAACCAGAAATGAAAAGACATCAAAAGGACAATTTCAGACTGGAGCCTATCGGTATGGGCCACCATGAGCGTAGCGAATGGATTCGGGAAGGCCGACAACATTGTTAATATCTTCTATTTCCATGTGAATCACTTCATTTTATTGTATGGTGGACTTAGATCTTGATTAACATTTAACATTGATACGTATGGAATTAACAATTAGCAAAGACCACATTTAGCCATATGTGAAAAAATATTAAGGTAATTAGAATTAAAATGCCCATGTGTCTGGTATGATTCAAAAGTATTTTCAAAATAAATTTAGCACTCAACTGGGGGATGTTGGTCGCTTGAGCGGTCTAGCCCACAAGTCAAGCATGTAGCTCTTCTTGTCGTGCAGTATGACCCACTGCTTATACCAATAAAATTCATAATGATGCATAAGTGGGTGGCTTGAAATGCCCATAGAATTTGAATGTTAAAAAAACAGATAAATTTGTACATATATAATGTGTTTTTCGAGGAAACGTTTACTTGAATACTAGGGTGGATTTTCTTGTACCTAATGCATAGCATGGATGGGGTCTATCATTTTTCAACATGTTTTGATAAGGTGAGGCCATAAATTTACAAATGTTAATGGGCCCAATTCAGACTGGATCCTCCTAGGTATGGGTCATTGTCAGTTTGGATTCAAATCGGAGAATTCAGTAGATTCTACTTTTGGTGAACGGGTCATGGTCCATTTAAAATTGCACTGTTATAGATCCAACCAAAAAAGTTTGTAATTAACGAAATGAAATTGCCTAGATAATGAGTTGAAACCATTGGGCTTGTAGGTCAATGGTTGAGGCTTTGTTGTAGCTTACCTAACAAAGAATTGGAAAAAAAGAAGCTCAAACAACTAAACAAAAAAGATACAGCCGACTCTGTATCTGAAACAATTTCAAAAGTTCCCTTGTTTTCTCTGGGGTTTTACACATGAAATGAAGAAATCTGTCTCACAGCATCCTTGTGAATCAATCTCTATCAGCTCTCTTTGTTTCCTGGTTTGGTTTTTCCTCTGTTGGTTAACACCATGTGCTTTATCTTCATAAACTTCACACCACCTCTTCCTTTTATTTTTCCCTATAATTAGCAGGAGATTTCTGCATTTGTTTTTTCGGATCATTTCTTTTGAGGAGTTTTTTTTCCCTTAATGAAGGGACTAAATATTCCTATAACAACATTAGGCCAAGATTCGTTCTATTCAACTTCGTCACCTTAGGTTAACTTTGATGGTTGAAGTCATCTGCCTTGAAGTTGGCCCCATCTGGTTGCTGCAACACCAAAATGAATGATATGAGAAAATTTTAGTGAGAACTCATCCATAAATACATATAGAAACTTAGGGCCTCTTTGGGATGCCTCCAAAGCTGCTCCTTATTTGCATATAAGATTATTTTAATGAGCACGACCATGTTTTGATAATGGGCCGAACTTACCTTGTTTTACAAAATTTAACAAGGTGAGTTGCCCTGTAAAATTAGCAAAAAGATCCCAATAGCCAATCAGAGAAGTGTAAAACAATGTGAGTTGCACTGTTATCAAAACATGGTCGTGTGGTATCAGTAGCCGTATTTTAATTCAATCTTATTTGGATTTCGAAATGGGACATTATTACTAATGAGTTGCCCTATAATTTATAAATCTATAACAGCCGTTATTGTAAAATAATCATAATTAACGGCAAAAACCATTTTCAAATAAGATTAGATGAAATAAATATAAAATTATTACTATTTGAAAGATATTAACTATATGATTTGAAAATAAATATAAAATTATTATGAAAATGATATTTCCATCACATTTTATTTATCCTTTCTTGAAAATAACTTTATTTATAGAGAAACTCAAATAAAATTTGGGAGATGCACTAATTTACCCGGAAAGACAAACAAAATGGGATGGAGATGCTGTGAAAGGGGTGAAAATATGATTTCCCTAAGACTATATGCAAATGATTTTTTAGAGGTTATCCAAAGAAGCCCATAAATTTTGAAAGGGAGGCGATGTGTTCGCGGCTTTCTTTTATTTGGGAATGCCCCTTCTAGTGTAAAAGTGTAGTCATAAATACATTAGAGGGGGTTGTCCGAAGTAAAAAATGGGAGGTGAGTATATCATTTTCCATTTTGAAGTTGTCCTTGCACTAATGTATCATTCTTTCAAAAACCACCAAATAATTTTTAGGGTGTCCAAAGAGGTCCTATGGCTCAATATGTATCTGTGCTCAAAGAACTCACCTGCTTGAAAACCAAATCGTCAAGGTCGGCCTCAGAAAATTGAGGGAGAAGCGAGTTGTTCTCAAATGTAGTTCCCTTTAGCATGTCTGAGAAACCATCAGCCTCTTGCCCACCCACATAATCTTTCTGCTGCTCAAACACATCTCCAAAATAGTCATTGACCCCACTATTTGAAAGCCCTTCGAAAGAAGCCATTGTATTAGCCCCACTGTTTGGGAGCCCACTGCAAGAAGCCATATTCCCTTGATCAGTTTCACCATTGGGTAACCCATTGAAAGAAACCATATCATTATTTCCACTATTGGGAACCCCATTGAGTGAAACAAATCCATTGTTTCCACCATTTGGAAACCCACTAGGATCATAAGAACATGAGGCATTATTATTCTTTGATGTTTCTCCAATCAGACCATTCAGTGTTGATCCAAGAAACCCTCCATTATTTGTTAGTTGTATCCCATTGTAGTTATTTCCATCCAAGCTTACCACTGATGACCCAATATTTCCCATAGTGGAAAATGACCCCATATTTCCCATGCTGGAGCCTGCTCCAATGTTGTTAAAGTTGTTCTGAGTTTGATTGTTTGGAAAGCCATTGACAAAAAACCCATGTCCCGTCTGATTTTGAGGTTGAATCAACTGAGTAGAGTCATGACTCATTTGCATGTTTTGATTGCCAAACATTTGAAATCCCAAGTTTCCAACGTTTGTATGAGATGATTGTTCCATGTTCCCCTGACTATTCAACAACGATTGACTGTATCTTAAAGTAGCCACAGAGTTGTTGATTTGTGGGTTCATGGAGTTGATTACTGATGGACTAGGCATGAGAGGATTAAAAAGTGGCATGTTGCCAGGAAGCCCAGGCGTTATTCCCATTAGAGTTTGTTGATTTGTTAACTGGGTAAAGGGTTGGCCATGGGGATTGAATAGTAAATTTGGTGGAGGAATGGGTCCAAAAGGTGATTTTAGGACACTGTTAGCTAGTGGGTTTGAAAGTCCAGGTAGGCTTTGACTTGCTGCATGTACCCTTCGTAAGTAGAGACGATATTTCTGCAATAAGACATCAATATTACTTGCAATATTGTCAGTATAAATCATAGGTCTCTGCTGGATTGAACCCAGAACCTCATTATTGTAAATCCTTTCCGACAATGCAAGCAAATTAATCCTTTAAGAAAACTTATAGATGTCTAGAAACTAACCTGTAGATGGCTTGCAACATTTTCCCTAGTTAGACCTGGAACATTCATAATCTCGAGGATTTTCTTCGGAACAGCCTCTGGAATCAACAACAACAAAAAGTACATAACAGGATCTTAGTTTTAAAATAAACAAACTAATAGAGACATATTTGAACTGCAAGTAAGCGTTCTTACTATCGAAGCCTAAGAGATTAACAGCAGCCATGAACTGTGTGTGTAGCCCAGCGTGCCAAACCACACGTGGTCTCTTTTGTGCTGTATACTCCTCGTTCTCCTCATCGCTATCTTCTTCCTCCTGCTAAAATAAAAAAGATTAAATAACTCCTCCAACAGCTTAAGCTTTTGGAGTATCTGTTCTTTCTCATCGTATCAGAGCAAAGGTCTTGGGTTCAAAAGTCCTTGATATAAAAAATTCACATGGACTGGCCAACCCAAAACGAGAGGCCATTTGTGCCACGTCTAGGCCAACCCTAAAAAGAGGGCCCACACGTGAGGGGGAGTGTTAAAATATAAAAAATTAAATAACGGCTTCTCCAACAGCTTAAGCTTTTGAAGTAACTAGTTGTTTCTCATGGTATCAGAGCAAAGGTCCTACGTTCAAAACTCCTTGATATTAAAAATCCACATGTAATGGCCAACCCAAAAAGAGGGGACACTTGTGCCACGGCTAGGCCAACCCTAAAAAGAGGGGCTACATGTGAGGGGGAGTGTTAAAATATAAAAGATTAAATAAAGCCTTCTCCAACAGCTTAAGCTTTTGGAGTACCTGGTTGTTTCTCACCTCTATGGCCTCCTTCTTTCTCTTGGGCTGCTTTAAACGATTCTCTTCATTGACTGAAGATGAAGATCCACTATCCTCTGACTCTTTCTTTTGCGGAGTGTCTTCGGAACTCTCCGTTTGTTCGATTTCTTTTGCCTCTGCTCTCCTCTTCTGAAAAACATATTGCCAAATGTTCTTCAGTTGATCTGGTGATACAGGTTTTGTGATGTAAAAACTAGCACCATATTCAAGTCCTTTCTTTGCAACCGTCAGTTGACTATCTACCGACATCACTGCATGACAGAAGCCAAGATATAAACAAAATGTTATAGGAAAATAAACCCATCAAGAGCAACAAAATGAATTATGGGAAAAAACCATGTAAAAGAATATTCCAGGGCATGGTAGTAGGTTTGCCGTTTTCATTGAAGAGAGGGAAATTGTTAAATTTTTGGGAAGAAATTATCTATGGAAATGAGCTAATCAAATGTCTTTGAATTCATTTTCCATCGAAACTTTTTCCCAATAAATTTTTTCTCTCCTCCTAAAACAAAAATCAAAAACTAAAATTTTGGTGACACTCACTGATTACAGGAAGGTCCATTTCCAAGCTAATATGCTCAAGAAGCTTAAACCCATCCATCTCTGGCATGTGAACGTCAGTGAGAACGAGATCAAATTGTCCTTTTCGGTCTCGAAGTAATGACAAAGCAACCAGTGGATGTTCACAGCAAGTAACTGAAAGTACAAATTAAGGAATGACAATATATGAGAAAGAAGCTAATGATTAAAGAAAAACACTGGAAACACTACTCAAAATTTAGAGAATCTTTTTTTTATAGGTACAAAGTTGAGAAAATCAGTGCCCAAAAGACTGCTCGATGTCTGCTACATTTTTTTATTCCTCAACTTTTATGGGATTTCATAGAACAAACGCAGAGTCCCTCTGCATGAAAATCTCTAAAAGTAAAAAAGAGCATCAGTCGAAAGGAATCGACATGTAATAATATCAATAAACCAGTCTATGAAAGATATGAGCTTGCAAAAATTCCGTCGGTATGAACCCTCTTTGATTATCTCAATTTAACCTTTTAGACTCATCTGATTTAGGATCAATAAATATAGAAAAATGATATGGAGATTGAGAGTACGAGCGATGGGAGATCCCAACAATGAGAATTGGCCATGTGTGTTTACTTCACTTTGATGTTGTGGCGAAAACCCATTTGTTCGTTCCCCTTCTCGGTCGTACTCTCGGTCTCCCTAGCATTGCTCATAAATATATCATTCAAATGATGAAAACACTATTTTAGCAGGGCTAAAAGATATTGATACCCATATAGAAATACCACTCTCAAATATCGGACCAAGAAAAGAAGAAAGACAAAGCCTCCAAAATTGTAATGGGACAAAACAGTTTGTAGATCACAAATGTTAATAGCCTTTAGATCTTAGACAGACAATCGCAGCTTAAGAAAACGAAAGGAGAAGAAAACCTAGCAAACTAATATTGCAAAAAAAAAAAGAAAAACCCTAAAAATAGCTCATGTCCAAAATCATCAAAAGGAAGAAAAACAAAGAGATTCCATGCCAAAAAGTGAAATATGTCGCGAAAAAAAAAAAAAAAAAACATGAAAATTCCTCCGATGGACAGGAGTCATCGGAGAACAAAGAAAACCTAAGCATCGGAATTATACCTTTATATTTGAATGATATGAGTATCCTCTCGACGACCGATAGACATGCTATGTCATCGTCGACCACTAAAACTCGAAGTCCAAATGGAAATGCTCTTAAAAAGGGATCGTTATCATTCCCATTTTCAATGGTATCAATTTTTTGGGTTGCCGTGTTTTCACCCTTATGGACTTCCATGGAAGCACCTCTCTCAGTTTCAATGGCATCGCCTTTTTGGGGATCCAAGTCATCAACTCTCTTGGTTTCTATGGAATCAGCATTTTGAGTTTCGTTAGCATCACCTTCTTGGATTTCCTTGGCATCACCATTCTGAGTTTCTATAAAATCAGTTTTCTTGGTGTCCATAGAATCATCTTTCACTACCTCCATTGTTTTATATATCACATTTCTCATTCTCTAAAATAAGAAAAAGAGGAAGAAAGATTTCAACGAAGAAGAGAGACCTCAAAGATGGGAGTAGGCAGCAGAGAAGCTAACAATGAAAATATGTCTAGAAACTAGAAAGACACTTGCATAAGACCAAGTACAAAAATGCGGCATTTATAGGAAAAAAGGCAAGAAAGAGAAGAAAGAGAAATGAGATGGCAGGACATGAAACATCTGCATTGCACGCGCACGGAGGAAAATGGGGACCTTGATTTGTCTTCTAGAGATACCTAACACAAATATCTTTCTTTTAGTGGCCAATTAATCACCATTAGTAACAACACTATGTTTTTTTTTTTTGTTTGAATGGTGGTGACTACACTAATTTTTATTAGCATCCTGATTAAGAACAGTCTTAAAATAGCCAAATCAAAGGAAACATAGAGATCCTCTCGGGGAAAGGTGGCAATGGGAGATTTGTTCTTACCCAAAGCAGTCAAGAAGGATGAGGTGTTCTAGAAAGACCTTACATGCAGTTTTAGATAGAGAGGTGCCCATAAATGAAAATTTTCCTTTTAAAACTAGTTTCAAATTGAATTCATAGTGCCATGCGTGCATTGCCATTTGGCATTGGATTCTCAGCATCCTAAGCGAGATTTCCTTTGCACGCGTGAAGATAATTTTGGGTAAATGAGAATGCAGATTGAGAAAGTCTTTTAAGACATTACGAAACAAAAACGAAGGTTCAAGCTTATCAGAAAAAAACAGGAAGATTTGAAATATGAAATAAATTGCCAGCTAGAAGGGGAGGAAGAACGTAGACCGTTTTCATTTTAGGAAAACAAACACAAAAGAGAGGTGGTGGAAATATCATTTCCCTTACTAATAAACGGGAAATGATTTCATCACTAGGAAAACAAACACAAAAGAAAGGTGGTGGAAATATCATTTCCCTTACTTATAAACGGGAAATGATTTCATCACTTGGGACACCCAGCTGCATTGTACGTGGCAATCAGGTCACTTCATACATCAGCACCTTTGCAGCCATAGATACACAGTAGCTGGGTGTCCCAAGTACTAAAAAGGGGCGGATTTATCATTTCCCTAATAAATATAAGGAAATGATATCTGCAACAAGTGTTTCAATAAACAGGCACTCCACTTGTTTGTCATGTAGTATTTAAAGGGTTTAAAGAGCTTTTTGAGAACCATAATATCTTCTGAAATCCCTTTAAATACTACACGACAGACAAGTGAAGCGCTTGTTTATCGAAACACCTTGGGGCATGTATCATTTCCCTAAATATAGCATTCTTGTAGTTTTTTCTAGCTCACAAAGCCTCCTTTACATTTTATTTTTTTTCTGTTTCTTTTCTTTTGAAGCTTGTTTTGATATTATTTTCCTTTCTGCATGAATTTGTTTTGATGCTTGATTTTATTTTAGTTTGTAAGCTACGTTTGCAACAGAATGTTTATTTGTTGGGGGAAGGGTTTGCAACAGAATGTTTATTTCTCCATAATGAGAATATTGAAAGTGAGTGGGGCCCACCTTTATTGATCCTGACCGTCCAGCTGGTGAGTCCCACCTCGCATTGCCTAAGGGCAAGTATTGTCGCGAATGTTCCTAACCACTTGATGATCGAGAGCTTTCAGATGGATGGTAGAAGGAAAAACATACGGGCAACAATCCACTATTCCTTGTTAACAGCCAAAAGAAAGGATATTATTATCTTTGAGATTGCTTCTAATACTTGACATTGAAACCCTCTTTTTTCAACATGACCCACAACATAGATAGGCTGTTCCACGTTGATCATCACCATAAGATGATCCTAACTCTCTGATATGTAGAGATTTAGTCTTTCTACAGATCGGACGGTTAGGATCATGCCATAAATATCAAAGAACTTGTTATGCCTAAATTCGGTAACAGGTACAGCAGTGATGTAAGAGCTGAGCTGGATGACTAGGGGAGCTGAGTCCTGAAGGACCGGAGTGAATGAGGAGTGAGGTGGTCGAGAAAGAGTCCTGCTGTGAGGGCTGAGTCCTGCACAAGGCAAGTGAGGTCAGAAGACCAGACCGGGTTTTACTCCGGACAGGCCCTTCGACACTCAAGTCAGTATGAGCAGGAGTGAAGGGGAGATGTCTAAGAGTTTAGGGAGAGAAGGGATTTTCGCATTACCCATTGGTTTGAGCTTTGAATCCCTTTTTATAGGGAAAACCTGGTGAGGTGTCTTGGACAGGTGTCCAGGACAGATGGCGACCTGTAAGAGGCTGGAGTTCACCTACTCCAGGACAGGTGGCAGGCTGTGAGTGGCTGGAGTTCACCTACTCTGGGACAGGTGGCAGCCTGTGAGTGGCTGGAGTCCACCTGCTCTGGGACAGGTGGCAGCCTGTGAGTGGCTGGAGTCCACCTGCTCTGGGACAGGTGGCAGCCTGTGAGTGGCTGGAGTTTTTACACCCCATCAGTTGCCCCCCAGTTTTCCAAGTCATTGAGTGACTTGGGAAAGTGTGGTTGATCGCTTATCTGGATGGACAGGTGTTGTGTGGAAGTGAATCGGAGGGTTCAGTCTGGAGGTCCAGTCCGGAGTCCAGCTGGAAGTGGAGTCCGGCTGGAAGTCCAGTCCGGAGTCCGGCTGGAAGTCCAGTCCGGAGTCCGGCTGGAAGTCCAGTCCGGAGTCCGGCTGGAAGTTGAGTCCGGAGATCCAGTCCGGAGTCCGGCTGGAAGTTGAGTCTGGAGGTCCAGTCCGGAGTCCGGCTGGAAGTTGAGTCCGGAGGTCCAGTCCGGAGTCCGGCTGGAAGTGAAGTCCGGAGATCCAGTCCGGAGTCCGGCTGGAAGTTGAGTCCGGAGATCCAGTCCGGCTGGAAGTTGAGTCCGGAGATCCAGTCCGGAGTCCGGCTGGAAGTTGAGTCCGGAGGTCCAGTCCGGAGTCCGGCTGGAAGTTGAGTCCGGAGGTCCAGTCCGGAGTCCGGCTGGAAGTGAAGTCCGGAGATCCAGTCCGAAGTCCGGCTGGAAGTGAAGTCCGGAGATCCAGTCTGGAGTCCGGCTGGAAGTGAAGTCTGGAGATCCAGTCCGGAGTCCGGCTGGAAGTTGAGTCCGGAGATCCAGTCCGGAGGTCCAGTCCGGAGTCCGGAGGTCCACTCCGGAGTCCGGCTGGAAGTGGAGTCCGGATGTGGACTCATTTTTGTCGTCTAGCGGCCAGTCCGGTTCGGACCGGACTGGTTTTTGTCGTTTTGTTGAAACGCGTTATATCCAGTTCGGATTTTCCCGGACTGATTTTTGTCGTCTTGCGGCCAGTCCGGTTCGGACCGGACTGGTTTTTGTCGTTTTGTTGAAACGCGTTATATCCAGTTCGGATTTTCCCGGACTGATTTTTGTCGTCTTGCGGCCAGTCCGGTTCGGACCGGACTGGTTTTTGTCGTTTTGTTGAAACGCGTTATATCCAGTTCGGATTTTCCCGGACTGATTTTTGTCGTCTTGCGGCCAGTCCGGTTCGGACCGGACTGGTTTTTGTCGTTTTGTTGAAACGCGTTATATCCAGTTCGGATTTTCCCGGACTGATTTTTGTCGTCTTGCGGCCAGTCCGGTTCGGACCGGACTGGTTTTTGTCGTTTTGTTGAAACGCGTTATATCCAGTACGGAGCATGGAGTGCGGAGCATGTAGTACGAAGCATGGAGTGCGGAGCATGTAGTACGGAGCGGAGATGTGAATTTTCATGCACGTAGGAACACGCGCGTGTTTGATCGTATTTTTGAGTGGGAGAATGTGTCCGTCATAAATATGGGACACGTGGCGCCATTCGAGTGTCCTCGAGATGCGTGCGTCGTATTTAATGCCCCACCGCCTCTGAAAAGCTATAAAAGGAGGTTTTACCCCCTTTCATTCTTTACTTTTTACTTTTCATCTTTTCTTCTTTTTCTTGCTCTGGGAGCTTCGACTTCTCAGTTCTCAGTTCGCAGTTCGCAGTTCGCAGTTCCCAGTTCGCAGTTCGCAGTTCGCAGTTCGAGTTGCGCAAGGACTTGACGAGCTCCACTCACCGGTATTCCTCTCAGCCCTTCTCTTTACTACATGTCTGATAGTAATTCGAGTTCCGAGTCCGGTACGGAGTCCTTCACTAGCAGTAGTTCAGAATTTAGGCCGCCGCAGGAGCCTGTAATGGCTAGGACGTCCGCTAGAGTAGATCTTGTAGATAGTGACGACGAAGGGGACAAGGAGGAGGTGTTTTTAGACTTGAACGCCACTCCACTCCCCACTGTTAGCCTCTCCCGAGCAGAAGGGAGTGTTGAAAGTGACGTTGCTGAGGCGTCTACAACATTCCCTCCTGGTCAGGCGGTGGAGGTAGTCGCTAGAGCGCGGATGGATGCCAACCCAAAATACAACCTGCGAGCTCTAGTCGAAGAGAACTACCTCACCAGGTCCATGCTAGGCGACATTAGGAATAAGTACTGCGTGCCTCCAAGATTTGAACTGAAGGCAGCTATAGAGGGAGACAGAGCCTGTAACGAGAGTCGAGATCTCTGTATTTATGAGGAGTCGATGAGGGCGGGACTCCGATTTCCTCTGCACCCATTCTTCGCAGCGGTGCTTCGATACTACGGACTGGCCCCAGCTCAAGTAGCTCCGAACTCATGGAGACTACTGACTGGGTTCTTGTATCTTGTCCACGGCCGGTTAGAGAGGAGCGTGAGCTTGTCGCTATTCCGTGCTTGTGCACATCTGAAGAGGCATAAGGAAGGGGGCTGGATCTACATCAGCCAGCGCCCTGAACTCAAAATCATTACCGGTATCCCCTCGTCAATACATTCATGGAAGAATAGGTTCTTCTACGTCGAGGATAAGGAGGTCAGTGAGCCCTGGCCTGTCCCTCTAGTGTGGGACACTCCGGACACTTCCAAATTAAGTCGAAAGCCGCTCCTCGAGAGTGAGGACAAAGAGACTTTCGCCTTGATGCGGAATGAGATTGAGCAATCAGGCCTTATCCGCTGTGCAGAGTTCTCAGGAGAGGAGGTGCTAGTTGGACTGGGCGTGAGTGCCGCGACTCCATAACGTATGTAGCTAGACTTGTCTTTTAAAATATGTTTACTTTTATATGCTTGCTTCTGACTGCTTGCTTGTCTGACAGAAATGAAGAAACAATCGACTGTCGAGAAGATAAGACAGGGGGCCCAGCCACGGGCACAGGAGGGTGCTGTACAGGCACAACAGGAGCGCCAGAAGAGAAAGGCGACTGTACTGGCGAGTCCGGCCCCGTCACAGGGCACTCCTCCCCCATCCCAGAGGCCCAAGACTACGGTGAAGCTAATAGGCTCCTTTCCTCAGGGCGGTGGCTCTTCTAAGTCCGGTGGTGCTTCTACCGGAACCAGTTCTGGGGCTTGTCCTCCTACGGGGCTTAGTGAGCACGTCTTTCGACCCAATTGGGCCGTTCTGAAGGATGACACTGCCCTAGGCGAGAGCCGAGTAGCAGCAGAGATCATGAGCAAGTGTTTGCTGCGGAAGGACAAGCAACAGATCCTTCACGAGCCGCCAGCTACAGGAGAGGAGGCTGTGCTATCCTCAGCTTACCAAGTAAGGAAGTGGTGATCCGTTTGCTAACTTTCTGCCCATTTCTTCCTTTCACCATACTGATGCCTGTTTCTTTCTTCAGATCTTGCTTTACTATAATGATCTCAAGGAGAAGAGTAAGAAGTTCTCCCAAGCTATTACTGCATCTGAAGAAGTGAATGGAAAGTTGGCCGTTGAGGTGCAAGAGCTTCAAACGAGCATCGGGCGAGTAGAGGAGGAGAAGAGGTTATTGATGGAGGATCTGGCCGCAGAGAAGAAGAAACTGGTCAAGGCTGCTGAAGCCATGGAGGCTCAAAGGGGAAGAGCCAAAGAGAGGCAGGAGACGGCAGTGAAGGAGGCCACAGAGGCGAAGGAGGCTGAACTTTTCAGCCTGTCAAGCGAGGCTTATAGTCTTGGATACTACGACTGCCTCCAGGAGCTCCAGGCCTGCAATCCAAACTTATTGATGCAGAACATGACTCTCCCTGCCAGGCCGAAGATTACTGATGAGGAGCCAGATGCTCCTACTGATGCTCCTGCTGACATCACCTCTCTTCCAGATGCTTAGTATTTTTTTTTTGTTTATTTTGACATCTTTTTGTAATGGTCCTTGAGACCCTACAGCTCTTACCAGCCTTTTTAAAGTGAATTTTGTAATGGCCCTCGAGGCCCCACATATTCTGATCAATGAAATCACATTTGTCTGTCTCTGATACTTCTCAACTGAGTGATTTGCTTGACTTGTCTTTTTAATTTTGATAACCTGGGACTGAAGCTGTTGATAGTCGAATTGTGACGAACTGGTCTTTTAACAAGTACCCAAGTTCAGGAACAACAAGTACCCAAGTTTTGTGAACTGGGTTTCCAGTAAGTACCCAAGTTTTGTGAACTGGGTTTCCAGTGAGTACCCAAGTTTAAGAACTGGGTTTCCAGTGAGTACCCAAGTTTTGTGAACTGGGTTTCCAGTGAGTACCCAAGTTTTGTGAACTGGGTTTCCAGTGAGTACCCAAGTTTAAGAACTGGGTTTCCAGTGAGTACCCAAGTTTTGTGAACTGGGTTTCCAGTGAGTACCCAAGTTTAAGAACTGGGTTTCCAGTGAGTACCCAAGTTTTGTGAACTGGGTTTCCAGAGAGTAAGAGTGAAACAAAGTCTGCAAAAAAGATTATTTATTTATAACAACAAATTGACAAATTTACAAAGTCACCTTTTTACGCTGTACATTTTGTCTATTGATAATATCTCCTGAGATTTTTGGAGTTCCAGGCGTGAGGTAATAAGTGCTCTTCCAGTGTCTCCAGTTTATAGCTTCCTTGCCGGATAACTTCTTTCACTCGATATGGCCCTTCCCAAGTCGGGGAGAGTTTCCCGACTTTCGTCGGTTGGGAGACGGCTGCCTTTCTCAGGACTAAATCTCCTGTCCTGAATTCTCTGGGGCGAATCTTGGAGTTGTGATAATTTGATACCCTCTGCTTATAAGCGGCGACCCGGATTCGAGATTCTTCCCGGATTTCTTCTAGTAAGTCGAGATCGGCACGGAGCCCGTCGCCATTAAGCTGCTCGTTGAAGCTGGTGATTCGGGGAGACGGAGCGCCTATATTGACTGGTATCACAGCCTCAGTACCAAAGGAAAGGTTGAATGGCGATTCACCAGTCGTCGTGCGAGGAGTAGTGCGGTAAGCCCACAGAACGTGATAGAGCTCATCTGCCCAACGGCCAGCTTTTTCGTCCAGCCTCTTCTTTATCCCCTGAAGCAGGATTCTATTAGTTACTTCCGTTTGCCCATTGGTCTGGGGGTGAGCCACCGAAGTGAATCTCTGTTCAATTTTTAGGTCCGAGCAGAACTTTCGAAAGTTCCGGCAGTCGAACTGTTTGCCGTTGTCTGTGATCAAGATACGGGGAATCCCAAATCTACAGACTACTGCCTTCCAGAAGAAGTTCTGCACATTCTGCTCAGTGATCTGGGCCAAAGGTTCCGCCTCCACCCACTTAGTGAAATAGTCGATCGCCACTACCACGAACATGCGCTTTCCAGAGGCCGGTGGGAAAGGGCCCAGGATGTCCATCCCCCATACTGCGAAGGGAAGCGGACTAATAATTGGAGCCATTGCTACGGCAGGCTGGTGGATGGTAGGAGAGAACTTCTGACACTTCTCACACCTTTTAACCAGATCCAGGGCATTCTGCCTGATAGTAGGCCAATACAGTCCTCTGAGCAGCACCTTTATCGCCAGGGCTTTGCCCCCCAGATGTTCTCCGCAAATTCCTTCATGAGTCTCTTGTAGTGCATATGCGGCGTCGCTCGGCCTCAGACACTTCAGATATGGGAGAGTATATGACCTTTTGTATAGATTGTCACCACTGAGGGAGAATCGGGCAGCTCTCTGTATCACCTTACGAGCTTCTTTCTTATCCTCCGGGAGTCTAGCATCGCGCAGATAACCTATGATCTCATCCATCCAGCACGGCTCATCTTCCACCTGCATGACTTCCATGGCTTTACTGTCGATGCTGGACCTCTGTAGAAACTCCATGTGTATGCTTCCGAGAGTGGTATATCCAGAGGCAGCCAGTTTTGACAGCACGTCAGCTTTGGCATTCTCTGTTCTTGGCACTCTGATGACCTCGAAACTTGCAAACCGGCTGGAAAGTTGGCGAACCTTGGCGAGGTACTTAATCATACGCTCGTCTCGGGCTTCGTAGACACCTTGGATCTGGTTTGCTACCAGCTGCGAGTCGCAGTATGCTTTCAATTTTTGGGCGCCGGTCTGAATTGCTAGGCTCATTCCGGCAAGGAGGGCCTCATATTCCGCCTCATTATTTGATGCACGGAACCCGAATCTCAGGGCGTAATCCGCAGTGAACTCATCAGGCCCAGTGAGGATGAGGCCAGCTCCACAGCCGTTTTTATTTGAAGATCCGTCGACATATACTTCCCAAGTCGGTGTGCTGGTTATGGAGTCCTGTCCGGCTGAAGGTGGCCTGATTTCTGTCCGAATTTCCTCTGTCATACGCTCTTCAGGGACTACTTTCTCTATAACTGGGAGCTGCAATGCTTCAGGGTCGACGACCTGCTGGGGGATAGTGCACTCTGCTACAAAATCTGCCAGTACTTGGGCCTTGATAGCTGGCCTGGGTGCGTACTGAATATCGAACTCGCTTAGCTCTACAGCCCATTTCACAAGTCGCCCGGAGATATCTGGTCGATGGAGAACTTGTCGAAGTGGCTGATCAGTCAAGACCTTTACAGTATGAGCTTGGAAGTACGGCCTTAACTTCCTGGCGGCCATTACCAGCGCGTAAGCCAATTTCTCGACCCGCTGGTACCTTGTTTCTGCGTCGTGAAGAACCTTGCTAACATAATAAATAGGTTTTTGCTGGCGGTGCTCTTCACGGACGAGTACAGCTGCCAGAGCCGTGGAGCTGATGGAGAGATACAAAAATAGCTCCTCGCCCGGCTCCGGCTTTGTTAATAATGGCGGAGAGGACAAATATCTTTTCAGCTCTTCGAATGCGACCTGGCATTCTTCCGTCCAGGGCGCGGTCTTGAGTCCCTTGACCGCGCTGAAAAAGGGGAGGCACCTTTCCGCTGATTTGGAGATAAAGCGACCCAACGCCGCTATCATTCCCGTGAGCCGCTGGACTTCCCTGATGGTTTTTGGGGCAGTAAGCTCCATCACGGCTCTAATCTTTTCTGGATTTGCTTCTATCCCTCGCTGGCTCACCATGAATCCTAAGAACTTCCCCGAGCTGACACCAAATGTGCACTTGGTGGGGTTAAGTTTCATGTTGTGCTTCTTCAGGACCTGGAATGTTTCTCTGAGATAAGACGCATGATCCTGCGCACTCCGACTTTTGACCAGCATATCGTCTACATAGACTTCCATGTTACGGCCGATCTGGTTCTGAAAAAGTTTGTTCACAAGCCTTTGATAAGTGGCTCCGGCATTTTTGAGGCCGAAGGGCATAACTCGGTAGCAGTAAGTCCCTTGATCTGTGACGAAGGAAGTCTTTGGTATATCCGACTCGTACATCCTGATCTGATTGTATCCGGAGAAGGCGTCCATGAAGCTCAACAGTTCATGACCCGCTGTGGCGTCAATGAGTTGGTCGATCTTCGGGAGTGGATAGCTGTCCTTAGGACAAGCCTTATTCAGATCGGTGAAGTCGACGCAGGTCCTCCATTTCCCATTAGTCTTCTTGACTAGGACTACGTTTGCCAACCAGTCCGGGTATCGAATCTCGCGAATGAAGTCAGCCTTCAGAAGCCTCTCCACTTCTTCTTTTATTGCCTGCCGCCTTTCGAAGGCGAAATGTCGTCTCTTCTGCTTCACCGGTCTGCAGGTTGAATCAACACCGAGCCTGTGTGTGCTGATCTCTGGATCAATGCCGGGCATATCGGCGGGAACCCATGCAAAGACATCTGCATTGTCCTGGAGAAAAGTGGTGAGCTGGTGCTGAATGTCGATGCTGAGGGAGGAACCGATCAGAGCGACTTTCTCACTGTCCTCTGGGCACAGTGGGATGGAGAGGAGGTCTTCAGCAGGTTGAGTCCCTCTGAGCTCGTCCCTTACATCGAGCAGTTCAATTGGCAGTGACTCCACTGCATTTTTGCCTTTAAGTGCCGTTGCGTAGCACTCTCTGGATTGAGGCTGATCTCCTCGAACTTCCCCCACACCATTGGGGGTTATGAACTTCATTTTTTGGTGGTAGGCCGAGGCTACTGCACGGATGAGGTTCTGGCCAGGCCGTCCCAAGATAGCATTATAGACCGAAGTGGCCCTTACTACTAGAAAGTTGACCATGGCGAAAGCTTGACAAGGTGGATCTCCGACAAGAACAGGGAGCTCGATCTGCCCCACCACTTTCACGACCTCTCCGGAGAAGCCAAATAAATCTGAGTTTGCCGGCTTCAGACGGTCGTCGCCTATCATCATTTTCTCAAAGGCGTGGTAGTATAGAATGTCCGCCGAACTCCCATTGTCTACGAGGATTTTCTTCACCTCCCAGTTGGCGACGAGCATGGTTAAAACCAGTGCATCGTCGTGGGGCAGGATAAGATTATCCAGATCTGCATCTGAGAAGGAGATCTCATTCTCCGTTCTCGTCTTTTTGCTGGTTGTGTGCACGGCGTTAACTCGCCGTGCATATGCTTTGCGGGCGGTAGAAGAGGTGCCCCCAGCTGCAGGCCCACCCATAATTGTACCGATGACCCCCCTTGGCTGAGGTTGGGGTGCCTCAGGCTGCGCATTGCCCAGCTGAGGAGTTTTGTCCCGAGCAGGGGGCTGCTGTGATCTTCGAGGGCTGCGGCCCTGGGGGCTCTTTCCTCTGTGCTCTTGGTTGCGGCCATCAGTTCGGATATACTTTTTCAAATAGCCCCGGCTGATGAGTTGTTCAATTTCCTGCTTGAGTTGCCAACAATCATCTGTGTCGTGGCCGTGGTCCTTGTGGAACCGGCAGTACTTTGAGGGATCTCTCCTGTTTCCCTTGGAGATCATTCTAGCAGGCCACTTCACGAACTCTTCTTCGCTGATCGCCGCCAGTATGTGCTTTCTGGAGGTGTTTAGAGGCGTGAAGTTTTCTTCTCTTCTCTGAGGAGGCGGAGACTTCTCTCTCCTGGGAGGTTTATCCTCCCTGCGCTGCTTAGGGAGATTCTTCTCTTCAGAGGTTATCCTCCGATTTGAATTAAGAGCTGCCAGTGTTTCTTCCACCGTTATGTACTCTTCTGCCCCGGCCATAAGATCCACTAGTGAGTGCGGATTTTGTCGAGCCACCGCTCGACGGAATTCATTAGACCTGGCGCCTGCGAGGAGCGCATTCATTGCTGCTGAGGGATCTAGATTTGGCACTTGAAGTGCCTCCCTGTTGAATCGGCGGACGAACACCTTCAGAGGCTCGTTGTCGTCCTGTCGCAAGGCCATCAGGGAAGCTGTTGTCTTCCTTGGCCTGCGGCTGCTCATGAAGTGGCGGACAAGATCCTCTCCAAAATCATCAAAATTGTTGATGGAGTTCGGTTTGATCCTGGAATACCAGTCTCTTGCTGCGCCAGTTAGCGTCGTTGGAAACGCTCTGCAAAGAAAGCCATCGGAAGCTCCGTGCAGGAGCATAATTGTTCTGAACGTCTCCAAGTGGTCCACGAGGTCTGTAGTGCCGTCATACTGAGGGACGGCGGGCATTTTAAACCCTCTGGGTGCTGGGGCACCCAGAACATCATCAGTGAATGGCGTCCTACTTGAGAACGCCCTGGAGACGGGCCGGCTCTGGTCCTTCGCCAGTTCCTCTATCCGATGGTCCATCTCCTCCATTCTCTGTAGCAGCGGATCCGTCCTGTGGTCCAAGGACCTGATCCTTTCCACCGACTGGCTCGCCGCAGAGCCGGATTGGCTCTCCCGACTCATACGACGAGGTCGGCGATTCGCTGGTGGCGCGCGATCTTCATGAGCTCGTGTAGACACCCCATTTTGACCGTGCCCTGCACCTCCTTGTTTTGTGCATAACCTTTTCAAATCAGTGTGTGGACCCCAAATTACGCCCTAGGCTAGCTTAGGGTCCCACCATGGTCCCTGTAAAATTTCATCGAGATCCGTGCGCGTTCGCCTAGCGAACGAGCTAGGGCAGTGTCGTGGGGCAAGTTCAGAAGGGTAGCGATTTAGCCTGAAAAGGGGGTGCTCTGGAACCTAAAAAAGCCAGTTCAAATTTGCCATAATGGGTTGTCCAGGGAGATAAGGAGGTATACAGATTAGTGTGTAGCAAAATTAGTTAGGAAGAATCTTTGGAAGCTTCCTAGGTGGTTAGGCTTCCTTTGATCCCAGCCCTTAAATAAAAAAGTTGATTTGAAGGGTTAGGATCAAAGGGGTGAGAAGATATTTTCTCAAAAATATGCTCCCCTGTTTCCTACCTGGACCACTAGCCCTGTATAGAAAAAACCAAAATGCACAGATGGGGGCTGCCCATGAAACAGCAAGGCTCTGAGTAATATCATTTCTATTTTTCTCACCCAGGCCACCCCCCTTTGCTGTGTAAAAAAGGGATCATTGAATGCATTAGAGGGGTTGTCTCAGAGGAAAAGGTGGGGGTTTGAATATATCTTTTTTCCTTTTATATAAAATCAACCCCCTTTCTCGTAAAAAAAAAAAAAAAAAAATTTACCAGAGAGCAGAGAGAGAGAGGAAGAAGAGAAAAAACCCTAAAAATCCAAACCCACACCCACCTCCTTCATCTTCTTCTCCACCGGAACTTTTCCACCGGAGCTCCTCCACCATCACCACCCATCTTCTTCCCATCCCTCTTCTCCGACCAACCCCCATCGGCCACCATTCGCCCACCCACCACCATCTTCTCCGGTGAGAAATCCCCAACTCCGGCCGGCCATCTCTCTCCACCACTACCACAGCCACCCCATACCCAATCACCACCACCACTAACTCTAACCCATTCCACCCCAAACCTACTTCGAAAACCCACGTCCAAGAAAACCACCATTTCAATCCATTTCCATTATCATCTTTACCTTCAAACCCATCGGATTCCGGCCGGTCGCCATTAAATCCAGCAAGACCCATTCAACCTCACAACCATTAAATCCCTTCTATTCCGTTGATTTTTATTTTTAAAAACCCATTTTCTGGAAAAAGCAGAGAGGGAGGAAGAGAAAAATAGAGAGAGAGAGGAGAGGAGCCACCACCGTATTCTTCCTAAATCTTCTTCTTCTTTTTCTTCTTCCCTTTTCCAAACCCATTTCAACCTTAACACCTCTTCTACCGGCGAAATTGGTAGATTCCGGCCCGGAATCCGACGATCTCCATCGGCCACCCCATCCACCCTTTTTCTCATCTCCTACCTCCATTTCCACCGCCACCTACCACCGAGCCACCGTCATCCACCTCCATCCATCTTCTCCGGTAGATTTGCCGGAGTCCCGACGGAAAATCTCCATTGCCGACCTCTGCTACAACCCCTACCTCTTCCTCTTCCTCTCCAATTTGGATTCCAAGTTTTAATATACACCGAGCAAATTCGTGCAAAAAGAGATAAGTAGAAGGACATTTCAAATAGCCTAGATCTAAAGAGAGGAAGGTAATCTTTTCTGCTTTTCTTATTTTATTTCTTCTTGTCATTGTTCATTGTTTATCCTTTTAATGCTCTTATTTTGGTTAATTTTGTCTTGCTGTGTGTGTTTTTATCGTTTAATTTCAGCTTATTAGAGTATTGTTCGATGTCATTTATATTTGGTAATTTTGTGTTCTCTCCTTCATTTCTTTTCTTTGCTGTTATTACTGAAGGTTCAAGTTTCATTTTCCATTTTCTTTGAGCAGTATGAGCCCAGCTTGTTTTATTCATCTCGACTGACTTGAATGTGTAGAATCCTTTGGCTAGAGCATTTTTTTATTTGGATTAAATTGTCACTTAGCCTGTTAATTGTTGTGTGCTGAATATCTAAATCAGACACAAAGCAAGCCTGACCATGGATTTGATGACAAGGCTTTGTTGATTTGGTATTGATGCCGGTATATGGGAATACTAGCATTAGGTGTAACAATGGTGGCTCAAAATTTAGCTTTATCATATCACCAAATGTGTGCTGTGCTGATTTGTAGCTGAAAAGGGCAAAATCCAAATATGATAGTGTTATTATTGTTTTTCAATTTGACCCAACCGTAATGCAACACAACCCCTAACCGGATAAAAAAAAAATGGATCGGATTATCTCTGCAATTGAATGGGTAGATAGCAGTAGAGAAGTGATATATTTGTTTCATGTTTTTGCTTAGGATAAGTGAGAAAGAGGGTTCGGATGATTATATTAAGCTAGTTAGTTTTGTTTTATTGATTTCCTTCTATATTTGGATTGATAATGGCCTTTGATAGCCCCTGTTTAGTAGAGAATAGAGCCCCATTTTACATTGATAATGGCAGCCCTCACCTTAGTGATTTTTGAAAGCCTCACATCCCTTTTGATAACGGCAGCCCTTACACCCTTGATTTTGAAAGCCTCGCACCATTTGATAATGGCAGCCCTCACCTTAGTGATTTTGAAAGCCTCACTTCCCTTTTGATAACGGCAGCCCTTACACCCTTGATTTTGAAAGCCTCGCAGCATTTGATAATGGCAGCCCTCACTTCTTTTTTTTATATTGGCAGCCCCCGCACCTTTGTGATAGTAGCAGTCCTTATAAATGTTGATTCTGTTGCTTCTAATGGTTTATCTTATAAGTAGTGGGAGTAGCATTTCCTTAAAATGGATGCAAATGTTTGGAATTGTACTGTTGCATATTTTGGTGCCTGCATTGGTGTGCTTTTGGTGTTTACATAGGATTTGCTTATGCTTTTTATTTTAGGTGATCGTTTCCAAGTTTTCTTTACCTTCTTTTGGTTTACTAGGTCTAATATGGATTTTTTTGTTGTTGCTGTGATTGGTTGCTTTGAAATACTTGAGAATGATTTTCATTCAGGGGTCAACTTTAGTGTGTGAACTCTTTTAAAGAATTTGGATGTGCATTATTCTGATCGCATCATTATATAGTTCTGCATTCTATAGATTGAATGATTGAATCATTTGCCTAAAGTGTTATTCATAAAGTTAATATGCAGACACATAAGGGCATAATAATAATAATAATAATAATGACAGGGTCTCTTCCATAATAGTGTTATCTTAAGTGTTGATGTTGTCTTATGGTAATGGGTGTATTAAGTTATTTCTTGGTGAGGACATTTTATAGCCTGTTGGTATCACTTTTGTTGTTTATTCACTTATTTAGGGAAGCATTTTCGCTCTTTTACCTTTCATTTAGGAAACTTGTTTAGTTTTTTAGAAATTTTCTTAGCTATTAGTATCCTTTATAATTGTAAGGGCGATGAAGGCGCCTAGCCCAAGCCCATCCTTAGGGGACTCGCTCAATCCAAGTAGCACTCCCCTCTTTTGTTTAGTAGGCCTACCTAACCTTTTGAATTTCTTTTAACCATTTTTTTTAAAAGAGCCCTTCTCGGGGCATTGATGAGGTTACTTGGAGCCCGTCTTTGTGTTTTGTGGCTCACCGTTTTTGCACTTGAATTATGCACCAAAATTTATAAAAATCAGAAATATCATTGCATGCATTTGTATAATTTGTTGAAAATTTAACATTCTTCTTTTATGTTAAGTTTTGAGTTAGGTTCTGAAGATGAATGGACTTGTTCAGGTGAGACTATCTTGAAAGCTTATCATTTTTTTTTATTATTTCATTAGGCTACCCAGCGGCTGGTCTGGGCTAATTATTTTTTATTTAAATAAATTGTTTAATTGAAGAAGGAAATCAGATGACTACTCTATTCGATGTTATCGACATGAGTACTGTTTGATTTCAAGGCGGTTTGTAGGAATATTATCATGTGTATTATGATATCAGATGATTACTTTAGCATCATCTGATTTCATCCCCATATTGGGGTGGTGTTTGTGGTTGGGCATAGAAGTGTTTGATATTGTTTTCTTTTACTTTATTAGGCTATCCAGCGGCTGGTCTGGACTAATTAATATTGTTTATCATTTTATGATTGCTATAGATTGTGTATTTCTTCTATTGAAAATTCTTCTTTGCTTAGCACTTGATTTATTTTTATAGGAATAAAATGGAATTTGCGATTATCTGGTAGCCTTTTCTTCTCTTTTTGATAGACTAACACAGTCTTATAGATTTCTGTTAAATTTCTTTAGATACTAGAATCCCCTCTCATTGCGAGGGCGATGAAGGCGCTAGCCCAAGCCCATCCTTAGGGGACTTGCTCAGTCCAAGTAGCATACCCCTCCTTTGTATATAGGAGACTTGTCCAGTCTCATTCTCTTGCTAAACCTCCTCTTTGTGTGTCGTTTGGTTTTGGGAGAACACCCTACTCGGCTTGGCAGCATACCCCTATCCTTATGGGTATTGGGTTGCACATTTGTTGCACCCTGCGGCTAGGTAGCTGTCCGGCCCGGCTGGGTGTTTCACCTTTGCCAAATATGCACAAGGTCTCTTATTCCTTTTAGACCCGCCCGGTCTCATTCTCTTGCTAAACCTCGTCTTTGTGTGTCGTTTGGTTTTGGGAGAACACCCTACTCGGCTTGGCAGCATACCCCTACCCTTATGGGTATTGGGTTGCACATTTGTTGCACCCTGCGGCTAGGTAGCTGTCCGGCCCGGCTGGGTGTTTCACCTTTGCCAAATATGCACAAGGTCTCTTATCCCTTTTAGACCCGCCCGGTCTCATTCTCTTGCTAAACCTCCTCTTTGTGCGCCGTTTGGTTTTTGGAGAACATCCTACTCGGCTTGGCTTCATACCCCTACCCCTATGGGTATTGGGTCGCACATTTGTTGCACCCTAGGGCTAGGTAGCTGTCCGGCCCGGTTGGGTGTTTTACCTTTGCCAAATATGCACAGGGTCTCTTATTCCTTTTTACGTCATTTGTGTCTCGGAGACAAGCCTTGTCTCATGTAGAGAGTTTCCCCTTTAGGAGGCTTACCTAGCCTCATGATAGAGTGGCCTCCCCTTTTAGAGTGAGTCTTTGACTCGGTAGTATCATTAGAGAGTCTCTGACTCATTTGTTCTCCCTCCCCAGTGTTATTAGTTAGGAGTTTTTCCATTAGAGACTAACTCAGTCATATAGAGCCTTCCCTGCTTGGGATCTTGGATCGTTTTCTCTCTTCTTGGGACGCTATCTTTCTTGTTGCGGTTTGTCTCTTTGAGACGCCAGTTTCTTGTTGTGGTTCGTCTCTTTGAGGCGTTAGTTGCGTATTCGGGGTTTCCCCTTTGGATTTAGGGCTTTGCCCTAGTTTATGGTGTTACTTGCGTGTTCCCTGGAAGATTGAAATCATTTAAAGGTTTAGAGTATTGGAAAAGCTTTAAAATCCAAAAACATCAGAAATTCGAAACTAAAAAAAAACATTTGAAAACTTTTAAAATATCAAAAATATTTGAAAAACATAAAAAACCTTTAAAAAAATCTAAAGTGTTGAGTGTTTCTCTTAGAAGCGTAGTTTGAGAGTTCGTTTCGAACTACGTTGGCTTGATCCTCTTCCGAGGTACGTAGTGCAGCTTGGGATTTATATCCCAAGTCCAGCCAAACTTTGTAAATAAATGCTTTAACCCTTTTTTTCCTTTAAAATCTTGTTTTCAAAGGATCTTCCTCTAGAGTTAGGAGTTTCTCTTAGATAGAGAGTTTTAGAGTTAGGGTTTTTCTTTTGATAGGTTGTTTGATTGTTTGTGTGCTTGTTTGTGTTTGTTTTAGAGTTAGGGGTTTGTCCTAGCTAGGATTGCCTCCGTCCGGTTAGTTGGCGATTCACATCGCCGACTGATGACTAGGTCTTGGATACGTTAGCAATCCTATTGTTTTCCTTAGGGCACACAGCCTAGTTACACATAGGTTGTAGGAACCACCTGCATTAGCCTAGGGCTAACCCGCATTTAGCTAGGGCATATAGGGTGTCCTAAAATCTACAATTCACTGGAATTTAAATAATCGTTCAAGAAGCTTTAATAACTAGTCCGGTCTTTTAGATCGAGTCTAAGATAGAGGTCTAGGTGTCTTAGGCATCCTAGCTTAGAATAGGCGCGAAGAACTACGTTGCCTTGATTCTCGTGGAGGCGGGGATACGTAGGCTTCTTTGGATGAATACCAGACCATCCGAGGACTCGGGCTTAATCATTTAGAGTCTTAGGATTTGTTGTTTTGTTATGCTGTGTGTTTTGTTGTGTTTTCTTACTTTCTTGTGCAGACCTATACCTTTAGCTGTAGCATGCATGCGTTCGTCCACCAGAACTTAGACACCTGTTAGGCATGTCACTCATAACCTAGTTGTCATTAGGTGACATTTATTTCGGTTCTTTTGTGTGTGCTTATTTTCATCTCCGAGACATGCATGATTAGATAGACGTTTTCTCGGAGATGTGTGTTCCCATTTCATATGATTTTCGCCCAAAACTCTTCGAGGTTAATAATAAATGGCATAAGAGACCAAGTGTTCGCACTCGGGCGAATTGGGGGCGCTCTTCGGACCTTCTCCATTCGTCATCAGGCACGGACCTTCTGTATCTCTGGTTATCCATTGCAAACAGAGCATTTGTTTTGGTTCCATGGCTTGTCCATGGATGGCGACTCTGAGTTATATTTTCAGATATATCTTGGTTTCGAGCTCTGGCTCCGGATCAGGATGTATCTTTCTTTTTATGTCGCCACTCATGCTATGCTGTGAGGGTGGCATCCGTTTCGAGAGTTCCCTGGTAGAGCTCTCCTTCACATTGTGGAGATCTTAGAGGATTGCAGGTGGGGACCTCGCGTCCCTCGGCGCTCGTCCTCGGATCGGGGTCCACAGGCTGGCGACTCTGCTGGGGAGTTCTTGAAACATTGCCTAACTCTATAAAAATGCCATTTTTACTAACTTTGGAGAAATTTGAGTTAAAATCATTTTAAATGGGAACTCTATCGTTAGAATCCAGGGGCACCAGACAGGTGCGTAATTAAAACGAGGGATTCACACACTATACATCATGCATTATCATATTTTGTTATTTATTTCATTGTTTTTCCTTCTTGGCTCCACGGGATAGATTCGATGCGTACCCGACTGGGATGTCTTCACCCTGATGGTACTGTTGAATCTATTTCCAAGCTATGCGCCAGCGCTGCAGCCGTAAACACTCGGTGCACTTGTGTTTACAGCAGCCGATGAGCAATGAAGCATACTATGTATAACACTCGGTGCACTTGAGTTATACATATTAAGTATGGTTCATACGCATAGTACCCATTAGATTGAGTCCGGAGCCCTACTTTGTTTTATATATTATGTATGTACGTACTGACTTAGTAAAATCCAACTAGGAAGTACCCGTGTTTATATATGTATATTGCATTCATATGGGGTTGAACATGTGTTGCTCACACATGTGGAGCCTAGAGTTAGGAACTTTGTCCCATTAGTAGACTAGGGTAGCTCATTTTATATGGCTACAACACGGTCCCAGTACACTCATCAGTCTGTCTTGAGTCGAGACTTCCTTGACTCCGCTAGATTAGAATTAGGGCTGGTGCCCCTGGTTAGGATATATGTGTGTGTGTATATATATATATATATATATATATATATATATATACTGATTATATGTATTAGGGTTCTCCTCTTAGTTAGAGTTCCTTATTCTTTTCAATTGGTTATATCTATTCTTTATTCAGATCTAGATCTAGTCAGTGGCTTTTGCTTGCCATTACCTTGGCCATGATCTGTCATTCGATCTGTTATTTATAGGATTTGACCCGTTGTCATATGTTCTCACCTTCGGTCGGTCCTTCATTTGGTCACCTTTGTTTGGTAACCGTAATTCGAGCTTGTCTTACCACCATTATTCGTACATCTTTGATTGAGCCGTGGGGATCCCTTGTATAGCCGTTATGCTGCCGAATTTTATCTAGTATATGTCGAGCATGGCCGCTATTTCTTAGAGTTAGGAAAACCATGAGACTTTCTTGTCTAGCGTCGTCATGCTGCCGAATTTTGCCCAGGATATTTTGAGCATGACCGCTATCCTTTAGAATTAGTTAAACCATGAGTTTACCTTATCTTGACTCTCTTGTCTAGCCGTTATGCTGCTGAATTTTTCGCAAAATATTTTTGAGCGTGGCTGCTATTCTTAAGAGTCAGTTTACCTTGTTTCGATTCCCGTGCATAGCCTCGATTAGCTTAAAGCCCGTTCTTAGTGAAAAGCTTCTGGTTTGATCAGTCGTGTTTGCATCCCCTTCAGTTCCACTAGGTTAGTGGCCTGTACAGGTCTTTCTCGTGGTCACAATTTATTGGCCACCCTTTGGTTACGTATCCATTCTTTGGTTGTATCGTAAATTCATCTTATGTATATATTACTCAGTAGGATTAGATCCTTGTTTGTCTGCTCGTGGTGTCTTAGATCTGGTTGATGGCTTGTCTGCTGTCTTTATGACCACGGTCTATCATTTTTCATCGTATTGATCGAATAGTCGTTGGTATCCATCATCAGATTTAGATCTGGTCTATGACCTACTTCTGTCATTTTGTGGCCATGGTCTACCTCTCTGATTTGCTGATCATCCTTGATCAGTGATGAAAAATTCTGTGTCATCAATTTTATCCTTCCCATGTGATTAATCGTTAAATTTATCCTTGTCATTTATTTATACCAGGTTATCTTTGTTTTCTAATAATCTTATCCTATCTCTATGTTAGGTTTAATCATGTCGAATAGCGTATTGAAGGATTGGATTAGTGATCTTACCAAAGCTCTCCCGCGTGAGTGTGAAAGGAGCATGATTGATCGATTTATAAGCACATTCAATCATTTGAGCGTATCCGATGTGAATTGGAAATTTCTCCAAGCAGCTGCAAAATTCTGGGATCCCACCCTTCATGTTTTTCGATTTGGTTCTTTCGAATTCTGTCCAATCTTTGAAGACTGGTGCGCTCTGTTAGAAATCCCACCTGAAGGACTTTGGATTCGACCTTCAAGTATGGACTCCCATTCCCTCTTCTGTGAGCTATTCAAAAATGATACTGTTGATGCTCTAGCTTGTTTCAAGGGCACATACGTGGAAGTTTATGATCTCATTAAACTTTTTTCCAAGAGCATTGACCCTGCTAACTCTCATTTTCATACTTGTCGGCGTAACGCTTTAATCTTTGGAGTTCTTGCACGTCATGTCATTCGTGGAGACTCCCGTGCCGCCCCGTTGGCTTTGCTTGGTGTGGTAGACCAAATTAGCAAAGGAAGGAATCCTGTTCCTTTTATGCTGGCAGAAACCTTTTCTGGACTAGACCGTATTGATCATCAAAAGGTTCAGAATAGTTTCTATGGGTGTGTCAAATTATTATACGTATGGCTTTGTGAAAAACTCACTATCCTCCAGCCAAAAGGCCGCGACAAGTACACCCTGAAAAATTTCCCGTCCTGGCAACCAATGGCCAACCAACCGCAATCCATTGATGAGTGGTATAATTGGTTACAGCACGTGGAGAAAAGTCAGTTTTGTTGTGTGAGTCATCCGTGTTTACACGTTATCACCAGCACTTACCCATATCCATTTGTGTATCTCATGGGTCTAGAAAAGTCAACCTTTTATGCACCAATCCGTTTACTTCATCAGATCACGGGGCGCCCATGTCCTCCCGGAAATGTAACACCTCCTCCTTGCGAAAAGTTATCTCCTGATCTCATCAATACCATTGTGGCTGCTTGGAGAAACAAGGTCGTAGAGAAGAGATTTGCCTTAACATCTAAGGTCCGATGTGGGGAGTTGCCAGGAAAGCTCGTGGGCAAGAGAGCTCGGATCGAAGAGCTGTGAAGATTCATTTTCATGAAATTGTCATTTTAATTTCTTCAAATTTCATTGTAAATGGTTACTTTCATCCAATTGTTAACAAAGACTAATGTTTTGATTGTAACTACATTTTGACTATTGATCAATGGAATAGCATTTATGTCTTTCTCTTATCTTATTTGGTACAGAATACTTTATCTCAATGCTTATCGTTTTAATGTAGTATGTTAATTTCCAATTCAGGGTTCTAAAATCGAGCAAACATCGCTCCCTCAGGTGTCAGTCAACCTGCGTGGTCTAGACAGTCAACCACGTCTAGACTCATTCGTCAATTTGAACCGCTAACCTTACCCGAACAATCTGCATCCTCTTTATCTGAATCATCTGAATCCCTAGAGTCTGTCCAAATGGCTGAACCCAATGATGCGTTAGCTAAAATTCAAGAGATGATGGTGAATCTTACCCGGGATATGACCTTTATGAAAGAGGAGATGGCCCAAATGAAAGCCCAGTCTAATGAAAAGGTCTCCACTTCTAGAGCACCTGCGGTTCAACCCCCTCCCGGTATACCGGCAAATCCGAGCCCTGCAAATTTGAACCACCATTTCATTTCACCAGTAGACGTCGACCCAGAAGAAGGGCAGTACGCTGCAGAATATTGCATTCCAAATGTGGCCCAGTATAATAAGGAAAAACAGGTAGCTGATCAATTGGAGAAGCTGACAAAAGAAATGGAAAGCTTGAAGCATCAAGGCCCAAAGCAGTTCGATATATCTGAGCTGATAATGTCTCCGGGAGTCACCTTGCCCCCTAAATTCAAAACCCCCGATTATGACAAATATGATGGGACTGGATGTCCCCGGAATCATATGAGGTGGTTTATTGAGATGTCGCAGCAGTGTGGGCTATCTCCTGAGCAAATGGCCAGGGTCTTTCCAATGTCTCTTACTGGGGTGGCGAAGAAGTGGTTTCTGCGTCGTAAACCTGAAGAGGTGCAGACCTTGCAAAGCATCTCCAACAAATTTGTAGAGCAGTTTTCTATGGAAGAAGGGATAGAGGTTACCAAGAGGGATCTCAAACAGTTAAAGCAAGGTCCTCTGGAGACCTTTACCTTTTTCATCCGTCGTTGGCGTCGAAAGTCTGCCCAGCTGAGCGAGAGGCTATCAGAAGAAGATCAGATCAAGTTGGTGATCAAGGGTTTGTCGCCGCAGTATTTTCATTTTATGTCCCCTCAGCATTACACCGATTTTGACCATCTGATTAAGACTGGGACGAGGACTGAGGATGCAATAGCTAAAGGTCTGAGGGCCAGACTTCCATCAGACATCAAGGAAGGAAAGAGACCCGTGGTCGTACAGAAAGAAGTTGACCACGTAAACCATGTTCGCCCAGCGGCCAGGGCTGTAACAGAGGTGGCGAGACCAGCGCCAGCCCCGGTAGAGCAGAAACCTCAGAGGCACTTTGATCCCTTACCATACCCTTTACCCCTGATTCTGAAAAAATTGATAAGGGATAAGAAAATCAGACTACCTGATATTAGGCCAGTACCTAACCCGTTACCCCCATATTGGAGAGCAGACCAGTATTGTGAATACCACAGAAATTCGGGTCACCTCACTGAAAGATGTCTGGCCTTAAAGCATGCGCTCCAGACTATGTTAGAGAACGGAAAGCTTGAGGTGGAAAGGCCCAATGTAACGCGGAATCCCCTTCCCAATCATCGTGCAATTCCTCCTCCTGTAGCGAATGCCATTTTTGTCGAGGAGCCGGTTCTTGATCCGTCCATTCTCATTTGCGCAATCACTCCTGATGAACCTTATATTCTAAGATTTGATCCTGAAGAGATCGAGGAGATGGAAAGGGAAAGGTCTTATGCCCTCTGGAGGGAGGGCACCAGTTTGGCAGAGACATCCTCTCCATGCGTCCTTCGATGTGAGGATGTTGAGGCAGAAAAGGAAACGCCTTATGTTCTAAGGATGAGTGATTTTGAAGAAGAGGAGGCAATTGAAGCTCCGTATGTTCTGAGAATGGATGCAGATGATTTGCTTCTGTTAGAAGATCAGTGTGACGAGCTTCGTCACGTTACCAGGGGTGGCCGTGTGTTCAAGCCCGCGGAATTGAGAGCAGAAAACCCTGCAGAAGCAGTGAGAGCAGCCGAGAATCAGGGGCAGAATAGGCCGAGTGCAGATGAAGAAGAAGATAATTTGTTGAAGCAGCTGAAAAAGACCCAGGCAAACGTTTCTATTTGGGGTCTACTTATGTCTTCGTCTAAGCACAGGAAGGTTGTACTCAAGGAGTTGAATGCTGCTCAGGTGCCAACTGAGATCACTCCCGATGAGTTGGTAAGCCTAGTCGCTGTAACTAGGACTTCCAAGGTAATATCTTTCACAGACGATGATTTACCTCCTGAAGGGAGTGACCATGCTCGTTCACTCAAAATTACCGTGATCTGCAACAAGAAAAGGGTACCCGAAGTACTGGTCGACAATGGGTCCGCTCTGAATATCTGTCCTTTGGGTACTGCTGCGACTTTGGGCTTTGGACCTGGAGATTTTATTCCCTCAGAGCAGGGTATATTAGCATATGATGGCACCCGGCGAGATGTCATCGGAACCCTGGCCACTGAAATTCAGATTGGGGGAGAAGACTTTGACATCGAATTTCAAGTATTGGACATTAAAGCTTCTTTCTTGCTGTTATTGGGTCGACCTTGGCTGCATAAGGTCGGAGTTATCCCTTCTACCCTTCATCAAAAGTTGAAGTTTGTTCATAACGGCAGGGTAGTGACTGTGAAGGGTGACCCGGATTTAGAAATTGGACAGATTTCGCAGGAGCTCGTAGTTGGGAAAGAAGCCGATGTCAGCTTGACAGGTTTTTCACTAGAGGTGTCGGTCATATCCATGAAAGAAGCCATGGGCGAAGAAGTTTTCTTCTTGACTAGCACCAACTCGAATGTGGTCAGGATGATCCGTAAACAGGGTTATATTCCAGGCGCAGGGCTGGGCAAATATCATCAAGGCCCTACTGAGTGGCCTGTGCTCAGAGCTTTCAATGGTCTCTTTGGCTTGGGATATAAGCCGACCGAGCAGGAGGTCAAGGAAATGAAAAGATACATGCTGAAATGGGCCGAGTGCCGCCGCCGGGGTTTAGAATTGCCTATGGGGCCAATCAGTCTGATCAGAAATGGCATTTTCAGAAAAGAGGGGGCAGATTTTCCATTTTGCGGGTTTGCTGAGCCGTGGACCGATGATGTGACAGGGCAGAGGTTTCCAGGTTTCGAAATTTTCTTTAACCTAGAGTTATCAGAAGCGCCAATGAATGCGCAGATTACTGAGGCAGCACCGAAAACTGATTGGGCCGATGTTTTAGAGCCGGGCTGTCTGAATGGCCTGTTTCAGATTGAATATCCAGTGGCAGCAGTGGTTGGCAGTGAGACCGAAGCGTCAGAGGTGGCAGTGATAGGCAGAGATGCATTCATTTTGAACCCCGCAGAGTTAATCACCCCAGCCGAGGGACCCTTGACCAACTGGACCTCCCAGGTTTTACCTCGAGTAGTCTTTCAGTATAGTCCCGTTTCCTCAAAAGAGTCAGTAGTGTCTAAGTATACATCTACTTCCCAGTCTGATATTGAGTTTGTTTATTCTAACGATTCTTTTGATGCAGGTACTGTAGAAGTTGGATCTGGTTCCGGAGTCGGTGACAAGTCTCTTTCTAATAAGGTCGAGTCCAAGAGTACTTTAGATGATGGGTTTATTTCTTCAACTGCACATATGCCAGAGTTGGCTGAGTTCAATGTTGAGTTGTCTGTTGAGTCTGTGAATACATCGTTAGAGTCCAATACAATGCCTGCTGTGGGCTATTCCATTCTTGATGTAACCAATACTATGAATGAAATGAAAGACTCTTTTACATACATTCCTGTCTCTGTTTCTCCTGTTTCCATTTCAAGTACTGATTCTGCTCTTAAAACTGATAATATTAATAATGATGATCAATATTCCCCCTCTGATGAGGATGCCGACGAAACTCCCCTTGAAATCAAACATATGATTCAACAAGAGGAGAGTCGCCGAGCAAGACCGCTTGAAGAGGAAATTGAAACCGTAAATGTTGGTGACGAAACTTTAATTCGGGAAATACGAATTGGCAAAACTTTATCTCCCGAAGAGCGTGAGGAATTAATCACTTTACTTAAGGAGTTCAAGGAGGTTTTTGCTTGGTCTTATGATGACATGCCGGGATTGAGCGAAGACATTGTCCAGCATCGGTTGCCTTTAATCCCTGGCGCGAAGCCAAAAAAGCAAAAACTCCGAAAACTTAAAACAGAATGGGAGTTAAAAGTTCATGATGAAATTAAAAAGCTATTGGAAGTAAAATTCATTCAAGTTGTTGAATATCCAGAATGGCTAGCGAATATAGTGCCGGTGCCCAAAAAGGACGGAAAGGTCAGGATGTGTGTGGACTTCAGGGACCTCAACAAGGCGAGTCCGAAAGATGATTTCCCGCTTCCGAACATTGATCTTCTGGTGGACAATACAGCTGGTCACGCTCTGTTATCTTTTATGGATGGGTTTTCGGGATACAATCAGATTAAGATGGCGCCGGAAGATATGATCAAGACAGCGTTTACTACTCAGTGGGGAACTTACTGTTACAGAGTAATGCCTTTTGGGTTGAAGAATGCAGGCGCTACTTATCAGAGGGCTGCGACTGCTCTTCTTCATGATATGATCCACAAAGAAGTCGAAGTCTATGTAGATGATATGATCGTCAAGGGAAAGACTCGGCCGGAGCATACTGTCTCTTTAAGAAAATTCTTTGAAAGAATCAGACAGTATCAGCTTCGTCTGAACCCTAGCAAGTGTGTATTCGGGGTTACTTCAGGAAAGCTACTGGGATTCATGGTGAGCGAAAGGGGAATTGAAGTAGATCCTCAGAAAATCAAAGCGATTCAGGAGATGGAACCGCCGAAGACCGAAAAGCAGATCCGAGGTTTTCTCGGAAAAGTTCAGTATCTGAGACGGTTTATAGCTCATCTGACTATGACCTGTGAGCCTATTTTCAAGCTTCTGAAGAAGAATTCATCGAAGAAATGGACCGAAGAATGCCAGGTGGCTTTTGAAAAGATTAAGCAGTGTTTGTCCTTACCTCCGGTTTTATCCCCGGTCATCCTGGGTCAGCCATTATTGTTGTATTTGTCCATCACGGATACGGCGATGGGTTGTATGCTTGCTCAGCAAGATTCAGGGTCTAAGAAGGAGAGGCCTGTATACTACATCAGCAAGAAGATGCTAGAATACGAAGTGAAGTATACAATCTTGGAGAAGACCTGTCTAGCATTAGTTTGGGCAACTCAGAGACTCAGACATTATTTGTTATCAAGCAAGGTACTTCTGCTTTCACGGATGGATCCGTTGAAGTATTTGTTTGAGAAGCCTGCTCTTACGGGAAGAACCGCAAGGTGGCTGTTATTGTTATCTGAGTTCGACATTACTTATGTCACTCAGAAATCTGTTAAAGGGCGGGTCATTGCAGAGCAGTTAGCTGATTCACCTGTGGAAGAGAACGCATTCCTGAAGGCTAAATTTCCTGATGAAGAGATTATGGATGTTGAAGAGGATACTCCAAATACAAGATGGGCAATGTACTTTGATGGTGCAGTCAACAACCAGGGTCAGGGAATAGGAGCAGTACTCGTATCCCCTCAGAAGGAGTATATTCCTATATCTATCAAGTTGCAGTTTGAGTGCACCAACAACATGGCCGAGTATGAAGCTTGTATTGCCGGACTGGAGGCAGCCTTAGCTTTGCAGATTCAAGACATTGATGTGTTTGGAGATTCCATCTTGATCATTTACCAGACTAATGGAAAATGGAAGACTCGGGAAGATAGATTGATCCCGTATAATGCATATCTCGAATCTTTGGTCCAGAAGTTCAGGAGTATTACATTTACTCACTTGTACAGAACAAAGAATCATTTTGCTGATGCTTTGGCTACACTGGCTTCTATGTTAGACATTTCAGCAACAATGGAGGTCCAGCCACTTACAGTGCGACTGCAATGGGAGCCAGCACATGTGACCGTTATTGAAATAGCAGCTAGGTGTCCAGATGGAAAGCCCTGGTATACAGACATCAGGAATCTCATATCCGGTGAAGGGCATCCACCTGGGGCTTCTGGGAAAGAGCGCAAAACCCTTCAGAAATTAGCTGCCAATTTTGTTATTTGTGGTGGTCAGTTATATCGCAGATCTTTTGATGGGATCCAGCTTTTGTGTGTTGATGAAGACAAAGCAGTTGAGCTTATCGAGCAGACCCATGAGGGAGTTTGTGGACCTCATATGAATGGGAAAATGTTGTCAAGAAAGATTTTGAGACTTGGATTCTATTGGCCCACAATGGAAGCAGACTGCTTCGCATTTGTGAAGAAATGCCATAAGTGTCAAGTCTATGCTAATCTTATTCATGTACCTCCTTCGGAGTTGCACTCCATGACTTCTCCATGGCCGTTTTCAGTATGGGGAATTGACATAATTGGGAAGGTTCATCCAAAGTCTTCGAGCGGGCATGAATACATTTTGGTCGCAATTGATTACTTTACGAAATGGATTGAAGCCGCTTCGTATGCTTCCATTACTTCGAATACAGTTGCAAAGTTCATCCGCGCAAACATTATTTGCAGATATGGGGTACCTCATGAGTTAATCTCAGATAATGGTTCTCACTTCAAGAAGGAAGTAGCGCACTTGTGTGTAGAGTTTAAAATAAAGCATCACAAGTCGTCTCCTTATAGGCCGCAGACGAATGGAGCCGTTGAAGCAGCAAACAAGAACATCAAGGTAATCATCAGTAAGATGACAGAGACTTACAAAGACTGGTCAAACAAGCTTCCTTATGCTTTGTGGGCTTACAGGACGTCGATCAGATCTTCTACAGGTGTCACTCCGTATTCTTTAGTGTATGGAATGGAAGCAGTTTTGCCTGTTGAACTTAGAATTCCATCTCTAAGAGTGATGATAGAGGCAAGCTTGCCGGAATCTGAATGGGCGAAGGCCAGGCATCAGGAGCTGCAGATGATAGATGAGAAGAGGCTACGAGCTCTGTATCATATCCAGGGGTATCAAAGGCGGATTGAAAGGGCGTTCAATAAGAAGGTTCGTGTCCGAGATTTGAAACCAGGGGATCTTGTCTTGAAGTCCTATAGGGCACCGGTATTTGATCCGAGAGGGAAGTTTCGTCCAAATTGGTCTGGTCCTTATATTGTCGATGAAGTCCTGCCGGGAAAAGCCGTAAGACTCCTCAATGAAAATGGAGAAAAATTAACAGAACCTACAAACCTGGATCAGTTAAAGAAATATTACGCCTAAAAACACTAGAAGGCCATCTTTGGACGACTTGAGCTTTTTAAGCCAATAGCCCAGATTTCAAAAATGAAAACCCTTTTTGCTAAACTCCTTTGAGCCAAAAGCAAAACCTCTTTATCAAACTTAAACCAGGGGCATCTTTTATGACTTTCGTCATAAAAGATATTAACCTCGAACTACGCGGGACCTGATTCCCATTTTCTTTGGGGATACGTAGGCAGTCTGGATAGTCCAGATTCGGTCTAATTGTTCAAAACTTACCAAATGTTAGCCTGTTTGAACCCAGGCCTACCTAAAAGTCCTTCTGGTGTTATTGGCCCAGGTTTGTAAAAAAAAAAAAAAAAAAAAAAAAAAAAAAAAAAAAAAAGGGAAAGAATGATGGAGTCTTGGACCCGCTAGACTGAAAAACCCGCAAGGGCGGTCTAGGCAAAAGTTAGGGTCATTCACCCGCTAAGTTGAAAACCCGAAAGGGCGGCTTAGGCAAAAATCAGGGTGCTGAGCCTGCTGGATGGAAAAAGCTGCAAGGGCAGACAGTCCAGGCAAAAATTAAGGCGTGCGGTCCGCTGAATCGAAACCCTAAAAGGGGCAATTCAGTATGGCAGGGATTTCACGAGGGATGGCTTTTGAAAGCCGATTGTGCTTCCGTTTTGGGCATTACTTCAGAGTCTGAGTAAGCGCCAGCATAATTTCTTTCGATACTTCTTCAAGTTAACGTGGTTAAAACTAAGTAATCCAAAGGAGGTAGTAACCATGACTGAAATACCGAAGAGAGGAATGAAACACTTTTAGATACGGTATTCAAAGGATCCTAAGAGCGGTAGACTGTTACCACCTTAAACATTTATCAAATTAAGAAGCAGATTCAGTCTCTTTTAGAGTCTATGTTGCGCATTTATCAAAGTTTTCGTCTGTCATCTGTCAAAGTCTCGTTTATCGTGTGTCAAAATCTTTCATTGTCAGGTCAAAGTCAGGTCTTTAAGGTCAAGTTTAGCCTTTACTTCTCTTGAGGCTGGGGCGATAAACTTTAAAAGCAAGAAGTTGCATCTCCTGCGGAAAGAGCCGAACAGAGCAGAGTTCAGAAGGGGCAATTTTTTAAGTTTACTCGGAATGTTATCACGAAGTGCAGGAGGAAGAATGCTTTGAGCAGAACCCATTTTCCTGTATTTGCAAAAGCTTTGTAGCCTCGGGCATTTCTTTGAAATGAAAGCCTTTAGTTGAACCCTTGCGTTTGGCTCTCTTTTGAATCTTGTAATGAAAATAAAATCATACTAGGGGCATCTTTTATGACTTGGTTTCCCAAGTCATAAAAGACGTCGAACAAAACTTTAGGGTTAAGATGGCTATTCTTGTCAAATAAAGATGAGAGAAGCTCAAACATCCCCTTTCGAGCTAGGCTCCTTGATCAGTTTTTTCAGAAAAATCCAATCCTCGTTGGAATTTAAAATTGAGTTTTGCATTTTTCAAAATGTAGGCAGAGTTTTGGTTTATTTGTTTAAAGGGGCCAATGCCCGCAAGATTTCATCAAGTGCCTTTGGGTTATACCTGTGGCAAAGGTTACGATTCCCAAATCTATCCCAGCTGTGCTATGTTTTAACTATCTTTCCTCCTCTCTGACCTCTAGGAGGTTACGTTAGGAGCGACCTGACCATCATTTTCAGAATAAAAAGCTTGAAATATCATCCCTCCTATCCGGTATTGAAAATTTGAGTCTTCTCAAAAATTCTCTACCCGTCTTGAAATCCGGTATTGAAAGTTTGAGTCTTCTCAAACATTCTCTACCCGTCTTGTAATCCGGTATTGAAAGTTTGAGTCTTCTCAAACATTCTCTACCCGTCTTGTAATCCGGTATTGAAAATTTGAGTCTTCTCAAATATTCTCTACCCGTCTTGAAATCCGGTATTGAAAGTTTGAGTCTTCTCAAACATTCTCTACCCGTCTTGTAATCCGGTATTGAAAGTTTGAGTCTTCTCAAACATTCTCTACCCGTCTTGTAATCCGGTATTGAAAGTTTGAGTCTTCTCAAACATTCTCTACCCGTCTTGTAATCCGGTATTGAAAATTTGAGTCTTCTCAAATATTCTCTACCCGTCTTGAAATCCGGTATTGAAAGTTTGAGTCTTCTCAAACATTCTCTACCCGTCTTGTAATCCGGTATTGAAAGTTTGAGTCTTCTCAAACATTCTCTACCCGTCTTGTAATCCGGTATTGAAAGTTTGAGTCTTCTCAAACATTCTCTACCCGTCTTGTAATCCGGTATTGAAAGTTTGAGTCTTCTCAAGCATTCTCTACCCGTCTTGAAATCCGGTATTGAAAGTTTGAGTCTTCTCAAACATTCCTTACCCGTTTTGAAATCCGGTATTGAAAATTTGAGTCTTCTCAAATATTCTCTACCCGTCTTGTAATCCGGTATTGAAAGTTTGAGTCTTCTCAAACATTCTTTACCCGTTTTGAAATCCGGTATTGAAAATTTGAGTCTTCTCAAATATTCTCTACCCGTCTTGTAATCCGGTATTGAAAGTTTGAGTCTTCTCAAACATTCCTTACCCGTCTTTGTATTCCGGTATTGATAGTTTGAGTATTCTCAAACATTTTCTACCCGTTTTATAATCCGGTATCGAAAGTTTGAGTCTTCTCAAATAATCTTTACCCGTTTTGAATGATCTGGCTCTCGATTCCAGGATAAAAACTCGATGTATCCGGTATTGATAGTTTGAGTCTTCTCAAATATTCTTTACCCGTTTTGAATGATCTGGCTCTCGATTCCAGGATAAAAACTCGATGTATCCGGTATTGATAGTTTGAGTCTCCTCAAACGTTCTCTACCCATATTGTATTCCATATTGATAATTTGAGTCTTTTCAAATATTTTCCACTCGTCTTGTATTCCGGTTTTGATAGTTTGAGTTTTCTCAAACGTTCTCTGCCCGTCTTGTAGTCCGGTATTGAAAGTTTGAGTTTTCTCAAAATACTTATTTACCCGTTTTGGTAATTTCATAATCCGGTTTTGAGTCTTCTCAAGTATACTTTACTCGTTTTAGCACTCGATAATTAGCCAAGTGATTCTTGGTTTAAATTGTCAATCAAAATCTTCATTCTTCCATGCAAGCACCGAGTTAAGAGTCGGTGAGAGGTTATCTCCCTTTTGTTTTCAGTCTTTGAGTCTCGTAGTGTTATTCTGTTGTTTCACCCTTGTGAATACCATTTTAAAATCAAAACCCAAAAATTTGCTTTTTTCTTATTTTCGGGCCGGCCAAAATGTGTTGTCTTGTCAGCTTTGCCATTCGTGTGACAAGCACACTCTGCCAAAGAGGGGCATCTGTAGACACCCCATTTTGACCGTGCCCTGCACCTCCTTGTTTTGTGCATAACCTTTTCAAATCAGTGTGTGGACCCCAAATTACGCCCTAGGCTAGCTTAGGGTCCCACCATGGTCCCTGTAAAATTTCATCGAGATCCGTGCGCGTTCGCCTAGCGAACGAGCTAGGGCAGTGTCGTGGGGCAAGTTCAGAAGGGTAGCGATTTAGCCTGAAAAGGGGGTGCTCTGGAACCTAAAAAAGCCAGTTCAAATTTGCCATAATGGGTTGTCCAGGGAGATAAGGAGGTATACAGATTAGTGTGTAGCAAAATTAGTTAGGAAGAATCTTTGGAAGCTTCCTAGGTGGTTAGGCTTCCTTTGATCCCAGCCCTTAAATAAAAAAGTTGATTTGAAGGGTTAGGATCAAAGGGGTGAGAAGATATTTTCTCAAAAATATGCTCCCCTGTTTCCTACCTGGACCACTAGCCCTGTATAGAAAAAACCAAAATGCACAGATGGGGGCTGCCCATGAAACAGCAAGGCTCTGAGTAATATCATTTCTATTTTTCTCACCCAGGCCACCCCCCTTTGCTGTGTAAAAAAGGGATCATTGAATGCATTAGAGGGGTTGTCTCAGAGGAAAAGGTGGGGGTTTGAATATATCTTTTTTCCTTTTATATAAAATCAACCCCCTTTCTCGTAAAAAAAAAAAAAAAAAATTTACCAGAGAGCAGAGAGAGAGAGGAAGAAGAGAAAAAACCCTAAAAATCCAAACCCACACCCACCTCCTTCATCTTCTTCTCCACCGGAACTTTTCCACCGGAGCTCCTCCACCATCACCACCCATCTTCTTCCCATCCCTCTTCTCCGACCAACCCCCATCGGCCACCATTCGCCCACCCACCACCATCTTCTCCGGTGAGAAATCCCCAACTCCGGCCGGCCATCTCTCTCCACCACTACCACAGCCACCCCATACCCAATCACCACCACCACTAACTCTAACCCATTCCACCCCAAACCTACTTCGAAAACCCACGTCCAAGAAAACCACCATTTCAATCCATTTCCATTATCATCTTTACCTTCAAACCCATCGGATTCCGGCCGGTCGCCATTAAATCCAGCAAGACCCATTCAACCTCACAACCATTAAATCCCTTCTATTCCGTTGATTTTTATTTTTAAAAACCCATTTTCTGGAAAAAGCAGAGAGGGAGGAAGAGAAAAATAGAGAGAGAGAGGAGAGGAGCCACCACCGTATTCTTCCTAAATCTTCTTCTTCTTTTTCTTCTTCCCTTTTCCAAACCCATTTCAACCTTAACACCTCTTCTACCGGCGAAATTGGTAGATTCCGGCCCGGAATCCGACGATCTCCATCGGCCACCCCATCCACCCTTTTTCTCATCTCCTACCTCCATTTCCACCGCCACCTACCACCGAGCCACCGTCATCCACCTCCATCCATCTTCTCCGGTAGATTTGCCGGAGTCCCGACGGAAAATCTCCATTGCCGACCTCTGCTACAACCCCTACCTCTTCCTCTTCCTCTCCAATTTGGATTCCAAGTTTTAATATACACCGAGCAAATTCGTGCAAAAAGAGATAAGTAGAAGGACATTTCAAATAGCCTAGATCTAAAGAGAGGAAGGTAATCTTTTCTGCTTTTCTTATTTTATTTCTTCTTGTCATTGTTCATTGTTTATCCTTTTAATGCTCTTATTTTGGTTAATTTTGTCTTGCTGTGTGTGTTTTTATCGTTTAATTTCAGCTTATTAGAGTATTGTTCGATGTCATTTATATTTGGTAATTTTGTGTTCTCTCCTTCATTTCTTTTCTTTGCTGTTATTACTGAAGGTTCAAGTTTCATTTTCCATTTTCTTTGAGCAGTATGAGCCCAGCTTGTTTTATTCATCTCGACTGACTTGAATGTGTAGAATCCTTTGGCTAGAGCATTTTTTTATTTGGATTAAATTGTCACTTAGCCTGTTAATTGTTGTGTGCTGAATATCTAAATCAGACACAAAGCAAGCCTGACCATGGATTTGATGACAAGGCTTTGTTGATTTGGTATTGATGCCGGTATATGGGAATACTAGCATTAGGTGTAACAATGGTGGCTCAAAATTTAGCTTTATCATATCACCAAATGTGTGCTGTGCTGATTTGTAGCTGAAAAGGGCAAAATCCAAATATGATAGTGTTATTATTGTTTTTCAATTTGACCCAACCGTAATGCAACACAACCCCTAACCGGATAAAAAAAAAATGGATCGGATTATCTCTGCAATTGAATGGGTAGATAGCAGTAGAGAAGTGATATATTTGTTTCATGTTTTTGCTTAGGATAAGTGAGAAAGAGGGTTCGGATGATTATATTAAGCTAGTTAGTTTTGTTTTATTGATTTCCTTCTATATTTGGATTGATAATGGCCTTTGATAGCCCCTGTTTAGTAGAGAATAGAGCCCCATTTTACATTGATAATGGCAGCCCTCACCTTAGTGATTTTTGAAAGCCTCACATCCCTTTTGATAACGGCAGCCCTTACACCCTTGATTTTGAAAGCCTCGCACCATTTGATAATGGCAGCCCTCACCTTAGTGATTTTGAAAGCCTCACTTCCCTTTTGATAACGGCAGCCCTTACACCCTTGATTTTGAAAGCCTCGCAGCATTTGATAATGGCAGCCCTCACTTCTTTTTTTTATATTGGCAGCCCCCGCACCTTTGTGATAGTAGCAGTCCTTATAAATGTTGATTCTGTTGCTTCTAATGGTTTATCTTATAAGTAGTGGGAGTAGCATTTCCTTAAAATGGATGCAAATGTTTGGAATTGTACTGTTGCATATTTTGGTGCCTGCATTGGTGTGCTTTTGGTGTTTACATAGGATTTGCTTATGCTTTTTATTTTAGGTGATCGTTTCCAAGTTTTCTTTACCTTCTTTTGGTTTACTAGGTCTAATATGGATTTTTTTGTTGTTGCTGTGATTGGTTGCTTTGAAATACTTGAGAATGATTTTCATTCAGGGGTCAACTTTAGTGTGTGAACTCTTTTAAAGAATTTGGATGTGCATTATTCTGATCGCATCATTATATAGTTCTGCATTCTATAGATTGAATGATTGAATCATTTGCCTAAAGTGTTATTCATAAAGTTAATATGCAGACACATAAGGGCATAATAATAATAATAATAATAATGACAGGGTCTCTTCCATAATAGTGTTATCTTAAGTGTTGATGTTGTCTTATGGTAATGGGTGTATTAAGTTATTTCTTGGTGAGGACATTTTATAGCCTGTTGGTATCACTTTTGTTGTTTATTCACTTATTTAGGGAAGCATTTTCGCTCTTTTACCTTTCATTTAGGAAACTTGTTTAGTTTTTTAGAAATTTTCTTAGCTATTAGTATCCTTTATAATTGTAAGGGCGATGAAGGCGCCTAGCCCAAGCCCATCCTTAGGGGACTCGCTCAATCCAAGTAGCACTCCCCTCTTTTGTTTAGTAGGCCTACCTAACCTTTTGAATTTCTTTTAACCATTTTTTTTAAAAGAGCCCTTCTCGGGGCATTGATGAGGTTACTTGGAGCCCGTCTTTGTGTTTTGTGGCTCACCGTTTTTGCACTTGAATTATGCACCAAAATTTATAAAAATCAGAAATATCATTGCATGCATTTGTATAATTTGTTGAAAATTTAACATTCTTCTTTTATGTTAAGTTTTGAGTTAGGTTCTGAAGATGAATGGACTTGTTCAGGTGAGACTATCTTGAAAGCTTATCATTTTTTTTTATTATTTCATTAGGCTACCCAGCGGCTGGTCTGGGCTAATTATTTTTTATTTAAATAAATTGTTTAATTGAAGAAGGAAATCAGATGACTACTCTATTCGATGTTATCGACATGAGTACTGTTTGATTTCAAGGCGGTTTGTAGGAATATTATCATGTGTATTATGATATCAGATGATTACTTTAGCATCATCTGATTTCATCCCCATATTGGGGTGGTGTTTGTGGTTGGGCATAGAAGTGTTTGATATTGTTTTCTTTTACTTTATTAGGCTATCCAGCGGCTGGTCTGGACTAATTAATGTTGTTTATCATTTTATGATTGCTATAGATTGTGTATTTCTTCTATTGAAAATTCTTCTTTGCTTAGCACTTGATTTATTTTTATAGGAATAAAATGGAATTTGCGATTATCTGGTAGCCTTTTCTTCTCTTTTTGATAGACTAACACAGTCTTATAGATTTCTGTTAAATTTCTTTAGATACTAGAATCCCCTCTCATTGCGAGGGCGATGAAGGCGCTAGCCCAAGCCCATCCTTAGGGGACTTGCTCAGTCCAAGTAGCATACCCCTCCTTTGTATATAGGAGACTTGTCCAGTCTCATTCTCTTGCTAAACCTCCTCTTTGTGTGTCGTTTGGTTTTGGGAGAACACCCTACTCGGCTTGGCAGCATACCCCTATCCTTATGGGTATTGGGTTGCACATTTGTTGCACCCTGCGGCTAGGTAGCTGTCCGGCCCGGCTGGGTGTTTCACCTTTGCCAAATATGCACAAGGTCTCTTATTCCTTTTAGACCCGCCCGGTCTCATTCTCTTGCTAAACCTCGTCTTTGTGTGTCGTTTGGTTTTGGGAGAACACCCTACTCGGCTTGGCAGCATACCCCTACCCTTATGGGTATTGGGTTGCACATTTGTTGCACCCTGCGGCTAGGTAGCTGTCCGGCCCGGCTGGGTGTTTCACCTTTGCCAAATATGCACAAGGTCTCTTATCCCTTTTAGACCCGCCCGGTCTCATTCTCTTGCTAAACCTCCTCTTTGTGCGCCGTTTGGTTTTTGGAGAACATCCTACTCGGCTTGGCTTCATACCCCTACCCCTATGGGTATTGGGTCGCACATTTGTTGCACCCTAGGGCTAGGTAGCTGTCCGGCCCGGTTGGGTGTTTTACCTTTGCCAAATATGCACAGGGTCTCTTATTCCTTTTTACGTCATTTGTGTCTCGGAGACAAGCCTTGTCTCATGTAGAGAGTTTCCCCTTTAGGAGGCTTACCTAGCCTCATGATAGAGTGGCCTCCCCTTTTAGAGTGAGTCTTTGACTCGGTAGTATCATTAGAGAGTCTCTGACTCATTTGTTCTCCCTCCCCAGTGTTATTAGTTAGGAGTTTTTCCATTAGAGACTAACTCAGTCATATAGAGCTGTAGACACCCCATTTTGCTCCGCTCTGATCAACAAAGAAATTAGGGTTTCGCTGTCAATTTTTCAGAGTTTTCTATTCCGGTGTTCGTCCCTTACGCTTTCTCAAATCTTTCTGGTCATTCCTGCAATGTTCTGATTTTTTTTCGTTGAGTATTGAGAAGGTTTATTCATGAGAATCCGAGCAAAAGAGAATGTGGGACCCGCTGGTGTGGGACCCGTTTGTGTGGGACCTGCTAGTGTGGGACCTGCTAGTGTGGGACCCGTTTGTGTGGGACCCGCTGATGTGGGACCCGTTTGTGTGGGACCCGCTGATGTGGGACCCGCTTGTGTAGGGCCCGCTGATGTGGGACCCGCTTGTGCGGAACCCGCTGATGAGGGACTCACCATTAGCATGACTTAACTTTCTCTACCATTTCCACTAACTTCATTTTTCCCTTTAAAATAACACCATTATCTCCATTACCATTATATATTCCATTATCCCCACCACCATTCCCACCATTACCATTATATATTCCATTATCCCCACCACCATTCCCACCATTACCATTATATATTCCATTATTCCCACCACCATTCCCACCATTACCATTATATATTCCATTATTCCCACCACCATTCCCACCATTACCATTATATATTCCATTATTCCCACCACCATTCCCACAATTACCATTGTTTATTTCCATTATTCTCCACCACACCCACCATTCACATTATATATTCCATTATTCCCCACCACAATTCCCACCATTACCATTATATATTCCATTATTCTCCACCACACCCACCATTCTCATTGTTTATTTCCATTATTCTCCACCACACCCACCATTCTCATTGTTTATTTCCACCTCTCCACTAAGTTTTTCACTATATAAAGAGAGGTGATGAGAGGAAGAAAAAAAAAACAACACATTGTTTTTGGATAGTTTTCTCTTTCTCTCCCTCAATATCTCTCACTCTCTCACTCTCACACTATCATTATCTACTTTCTCTCCTTATTTGTTTCTCCCCATCTCTCTCCCTTGTTCCATATAAAAAAAATATATAAAAGAAAATAAAACAAAGAAAAAGAGAAAGAAAGCGGAAGCGGATCAAGCGGCGGTGCGATTTTCGAATTTTTCGGCTCTCGGATTCGGCGAGGATTTCGATCACAGGTAGGTACTTAATTTTTAGATTTTTCTAGAATTATTTGGTATATTTGCATGATTTTTAGTATTTAATTGGATTTAGTTGAAAATTAAATATGTATGCTCAAAATCATGATCTCCATGAGTGTTTCGAAAATAAAATATATACTAAATGAATTCCAAAATTAATGAAATTTCGTGGGAAACTAATATGATACCAGTACATTCTACCATGAAATTTTGAGAATTTTGAGAATTTGTTTGGTATATTATTTTATGCTTTCTTTGAAATTTACCAGCTTTTGGAGGAATTGTTATTGACATCAGATCACAACTAAAATTCTTAAACTTTTTACAGTAGTCTTCAATCTCACATTTCTAGTTACTGTAAAATTTTCAAGTGATTTGGATCTGTTTTCATATGGGATGTAGGGTTAATTCATAATCTGGTCTGAAAATTAAAAAATCTGAAACTGATAGTAAATGGTTTCCAAAATTCATGAAAATTTCTCAGTATGTTATTTTTACTTATATCTTATTAATGTAGAAATTTCATTGAATTTAGATTCATATTTCTAGTGGTTTCTGTGTTATTTGTGCAATCTGGTCAATCAATTGTTAAATCGAAATTAAATATGAGCTTAATGTAAAAATCTGTAAAACTCTTTCCGTAAGCTACATTTCATCGTATCTTGCTGCTGTAGAAATTTCAACTCATTTCGAATTCGTTTGCTACAATTTCACTTGTAAAATCACTCATATGTTTAAAATTGATAAAATTCATTGAAAATCCGAAATTAATTGAAAATCATCTGAATATTTCTAAAGAACCTTAAATCTCTGTCACACATTAACTCCTTAATCCATTGAAACAGAAATCTTAGGATCATTAGAATTCCCTGGAAAAATGGTCAGTGCATCCATAATCGTATCCCAATTGCAACCGATCTTTGACAATTTGAATACTTAAGCTATAGCATGTTGTTGGCTCCGAGGTTACTGTCCACGGAAATCCTGAGATATGCCAGGCAATAAGATGTTATAACCTAAGTATTAAATTGCGCAAGGAAAGAACGCACGATTCCCTTCCTTGGATGCTATTCTGGGCCGAAATTGGTGAACCCTAGAACCATTGGTAATCCTCAAGTGTCCATAAATCGAAAATCCAGGAAATCTGAAATTAATTAACTTCAAGAATTTGAATTGATTTGTCTCGAGTCTTCCGGAACCATTGGATTATGGTTTCCAATCTAAGAACCATTAGAGCCCAATTTAGGAACACTAGTGTTGTGTCGTGTCCTAAGTTTTAGGGAGTCCTAGAGTTAGGAGTCCAGCCTCATCACGGACGTTTGTTATGTATAACAACCGTGCCATAGGTCTAGTCACACTAGTCACCCAATCTTTCCTTAAGACGAGCCTAGTAACCTAGGATGTAGGCAAACCTGCATTAGTCTAAGGAACAATTTGCATTTAGATAAAAATCATATAGCATCTCAGATGAAATCCTAAGATAATAAAATCCTCAACTTGAATTAAATAACTTCTCTCAAAACTGTTGAAACAGTCAATTCTGTCTAGGTCGGTGTCCTAGTTGAGTTAGGCATAAGTAGCTTGGCTTAGGTGCACCGAACTACGTCGACTCTGATCCCAGTGAGGCTTGGGTACGTAGGCAGCTTGGATGTCTGACGGCATACCACCCGCGAGTCGGCACCACAACAAATTGTGGTGTTTTGGATATTAATTTTCTTGTAAATGCTTAATCAAATCATTTAGGGCTTTCCATGAAATTAGAATTCTAGGAGAACTTTCACTTAGAATGAATCCAGACAAATTAATAAATCAAGATACACATCTAGGATTCACATTGAAATTAGATTCTAGGATGCATGTCACTTAGTTCGCACATTAACATAGAGTTGAATGAGCCATTTAAAATAAATTTAAAAGAGTTAGCTTTTGGAATCGAAGACCGATTATCGGGCAGGAATGGTGCATGTGGTGGATAAATCCCCATACCTTCCATTCTTGTAACCAGGTAGCGAGTCTAGATTTCTGGTTAATTACGGGTCCTAGATCCCACATCTAGGTGGCGACTCTGTCAGTCTCTTTTATGTGGAATTCGGATTGCCTTAGTGATCCCAAGTTCACATAAAAGACGAATCTAAATCAACACTAAGAAGCACACGCCAATCGCGTGGGTACTAGAGACCAAGAGAGTGCATGGCGGCTCGCGCCCCACCCCTCTCGCGGGATCGTGTCCCACAGTCTGGCGACTCTGCTGGGGAACACCTAACTTCATTACAATTCCAAAGGATAACTCATTTGAATCTATTTTAACTGGCTCATGAAAACTCTATCTCTTTTATGCTTGTTAGATTAGTTTGTATGCTTTATTTTCTCATCACATATACTCAAACTTAATCTAACAAAACCTGAAGGCATCATAGATTGCGCGAACTTATTGCACACACTTACATCACTTTCATCTAAACCCCTGCATCTCACATGCACACACGTCCTATTTTAGGAACCCGGAGTGTTATCTAGCATGGTTGACTGGGATTTCATCACCTGGTGCCTCTGTGCTAGAGAAGCATTCCACCCTTAGCCTAGTACCTTTATGGTACGTAAACGGATCTCTTGTTCACGTACTGATACGCCGGACACTGGTACAGTATATCGAACAGGGATTCGCGCTAAGGGAACTCTTGGCCTTACCCCTAGATTAACCCACACATGCATGTAGTATACGAACACATGTGCATCACGTGTGTGAGCCTAGTTTAGGATATCCTACCTATTTGTGTCTAGATTAGGCCGTAGACCATCTTCTAATGGCTACGATCGGTCCTAGGTACACAAACAAAGTCATGAGTCGAGATCCTCTCTCCACTCCGCTAGATTAGGATTAGGGTTGATGCCTTCAGGTAACACTGATAAAATGTGCAAAGATTAAAAAACTTTCCCTTTGGGGTTAGGATTTAAATCCCATTCATTTCCAAAGATCTCATAGGATTAGTCATTCATGATCCATCCGTTGAAAGCAATCTTATGCTATCTCATCTCATCTCGATCGTACGATTTTTAATCTTATATTATCTGATTCGATCGAGTATCCATACTTCCTTTATATTGGTAGGAACTCATCCTAATCTCATGTTCATGTAATCCTGATTATCCCTGTATCCTTTCTCCTGGCTTACAGACACCATGTCTACTCGTACAATTCTTGATTGGATCCGTGGTACATTAAGAGAATCCCATATCTATGCCATAAGTGAGCAAGAGAAAAATCTCTTCGGTTACGTGGCCACCATCAAGCTCGATTGGGGATTACTCTATGCTGCATCAGAGTGTTGGGATCCCGATCATCATGTCTTCCGTTTTGGCAACCAAGAAATGTGTCCCACCTTTGAAGAATGGTGTGCCTTATTGGAATATCCTGTAGATGGCCCTCTGGTGAAGCCATCTTACGTGTCGGATTATCGTCCTTTGTTCCTTCGCTTGATGAATAATCCAGATGAATCCATGAACTCTTTCATCAAAGACCAGGAAGTGTCCATGCAACAACTGATTGACATTTACCCTCCTGTTGGGCATATTGGTGCTGTTGATATTCAAAAAGCCCGAGGTCGCGCTCTGAGATTCTGCTCCTTTGCTAGGTTCCTCACTGTCCAGCCTTCTCGCTGTGCGTCAGCTGTTCTCTTGGACCTCGTTGATCAGATGGATCGTGGCGCCAATCCAATTCCTACTATGCTTGCAGAAACCTTCAATGGATTGGATGAGATGGCTCGTCTTCGTGCCAGCTCAGGTCCAGGCTCTTATGTTCGATCTTTTGTTGGGTCCTTCTCAGGATGTCCTGCATTACTTCACGTGTGGTTATGCCACAAGCTAAAAATTGCAGCTCCTGTGCATTTTGATCATACGTTATACACCTTCAGTGGATGGCGTCATGATGTTTCTTTCAATCATAAAGGCGATTGGGCTGAGTGGTTGAGTTCTCGCCATGAAGATCAGATTTATTGGCAAATCCCTGGAATCCAAGAAGCTGTCTTCAATACTGGAGAAGCTAACTACGTTCGCCTTCTTGGCCTCAAAAAGACTTCCTTTTATATTCCTGCCAGGATTCAGCGTCAGTATGGAAGGGAGCAATCCATTGTGCCTCCCCTTCGTCATTTCTATCCGCCTGAGGATCTCAAGCCCAAGATTGTCAAAGCCGTTTCATCTGCTTGGGATGTTCGAGTCATCAAATCTTTCAAGGAGTCAGTTGAGGAAGATAGTCGTCCAAAGAAGAAGTCTAGAAAGAGTGCTTAATGTCATGTTTTCTCTTATCAGTCTATCTTTGAAAGATCGAACCATGTACTCAAGCTTTAATGATCTATCAATAAAAGTTCACCTTTTTCTTTCAGTATCTTCGTCTATGCATACATCAGTGTCTACTTCTTTCTGATTTTAAATATGTCTTTCAAATATTACAGGGCCGTAGACACCATAGCTAACCCTAATACTCCTTGGGTTCGGGTCTCTTCTCGATTACAGAGGAAATCTGTATCCCCGCCACCTTCTCTGAGAACCCCAGCATCTCATTCTTTCCCGTCCTCATCCTCACCAATGGCAGAAAACCAGGACAGTCCTCCACTCGCTGCTATCACCGATACTCTTACCTTGATTCTCCGGCAGCTTCAAGAACTCAAGGAAGAGAACCAAGTTATCAAGGCTCAACTTTCTGAGAAGTTCGGACAATCGTTGTCCAAGGATAAAGGGCCTGTGCACCAAGCAGCTACTTCAGCAGCACCTGTCCAGCCAGTGTTCATCAATATCCATGATAAAACCGAAGAAGATTTGGAAAAAGAGCAGTATAGCGAGAATCGTAGTAGACCTTCTCAGTCCATGGTTGATAAGTCTGTTATTGAGAAATTAGAGACTCTTACCAGAAAAGTTCAAGACATTCAGTTTCAAGACCAGGGTAGTTTCAATCCCAGTGATCTTACTCTATTTCCCGAAATCCGCCTTCCTGCTAATTTTCAAATGCCCGATTTCGACAAATATGATGGTGTGGGTTGTCCAATCACACATTTACAAATGTTCACCATCATGTGTCAGCCTCAAGGCTTATCTCCTGAGCAAATGGCTCAATTGTTCCCAGTTTCCCTAACCAAGGTTGCTAGGAGATGGTTCATGGTCTTGGACAAGACTCGTTACAGGACATGGAAGGATATCGGCGAGCAATTCATCAGGCAGTTCAAATATGATGATGGGACAGAAATCACCAGAAAGGATTTAGAGAGAACAAAACAAGACTCGAGAGAATCCTTTCTGATTTTTGTGAAAAGATGGAGGAGAATAGCAGCTCAGATGATGGAGCGCCCGTCTGAGGAGGAGCAAGTCCAGATAATCATGAAAAATATTTCCCCCCAGCTCCAGTATCACATGTCATTGCAATACTATCCAGACTTCAAACACTTCATTGTGGCTGGCACCCAGATAGAGGAGGCTATGGCTCAAGGTGTATTCAACCGTAGCAACCCAAATCCTAGAGATTTCAAAAAATCCCCACCAGCCCAAGTCAGTAGTATCTCCCATTCCAATGCTCAATCCTCTAAATCCCAGGAACCTCTAGTAATGGACTATGCTCAACCTGCGACCGCACCTCGGCAACAAGCCCGGGTAGAATTTACTCCTCTTCCCATTCCATCTTCGGAGGTGCTTAAGCAGTGTCTGGCTTCAGGTCGCATAACCCTACCTGCCACCCGGCCTCCCCCCAATCCTTTACCTGCCAATTGGCGAGCCGACCTACACTGTGAGTATCACAGGGGTCCTGGTCATCTTACAGACAATTGCATCGCCTTGAAATTCAGAATCCAGAAACTTATTGATGAGAAAGTCATTGCATTCCAACCAAGACCCAATGTTACCCAAAACCCGCTACCTGGTCATGCTAATCCTCCCGCTGCCGTTAATGCCATAACCATAGGAGATCCTGAGTTTGACCCTCTCACCCTCATATGTGCTTTAGAACCCATTTCTGAACCCGAAATCATCTTCTGTGATGAATCATACCTGAGGGAGTCTGTACCTCCCTTGGTAATCACCTATGAGCCACAAGTCCCTCAAATTATCACCTATGGTGAGCCAGAATTGGATGAAGTCAGACATGTGACAAGGGGTGGAAGAATTTTCAAACCTGCTGAATTAAGAGTCGAAAATCCAGGGGCATTGGCTCGAGGAGAGGAGCCGCAATACGTGAAGGACCCAGATGATGAAGTTGTTCAGCAGTTGAAGAAAACTCAGGCTGTCATATCTGTTTGGGGGTTGTTGATAGCATCGAAGAAACACAGAGAGGCTGTGTTGAAAGAACTGAATACCACACAGGTGTCCTCAGAAATATCTCCAGAGCAACTAGCTGAAGTTGTCGCTCTGACACACGCCACCAGGGCCATTAGTTTCTCAGACCAGGAGCTGCCTCCTCAAGGTCGGAATCATGCTAGAGCTCTTCATGTCACTGTTGTTTGCGAAGGCAAGAAAGTAACGTCTGTGCTGGTAGATAATGGATCCGCGTTGAATGTATGTCCATTAAGAACTGCCATTACCTTGGGTTTCGGTCCCACTGATTTTGCCGAATCAACCCTTGGTATCCTCGCATATGACAATACCCGCAGAAATGTGGTCGGAGTCCTTACCACCAGGATCGTTATAGGCGGTCAAGAATTTGAGGTGGAATTTCAAGTTATTGATATCAAGGCCTCGTTCAATATACTTCTAGGACGACCCTGGTTGCATAAGGAAGGTGTTGTTGCCTCAACCCTTCATCAAAAACTGAAGTTCATTAAAGAAGGAAAATTGATCACTGTCAGAGGCGACGAAGAGCCAGAAATAGGGCAGATAACAGGAGAAACTCGGATTCTTCCAGTTACAAAAGCAGATGATTACAACTTGAATGGTTTCGCATTCGATGTTACTGCTATTTCCTATGAAGATGCCTCTCGGGAGGAATTGTATTTGCCTTTTGCCATCAGTCCTGTGGTGGCCAAGATGATGAGAAAAATGAACTACTTCCCTGGTATGAATTTGGGCCGTGATCCAAGCAAGGCATCTCATTGGCGCCCAATCAAAGCAAACCATGGAATTTTCGGTCTTGGATATGTACCTACTGAGGAGGAGGAGGAAGCCATGGAAGAATTGTTGAAATTGAAAGAAGAAATCCGCCGCACCGGAAGGGTACTCCTAATGGCTCCATATCCCTTATCAATGAATGGTCATTTTATCAAAGAAGGTGAGACCTTTCCATACTATGGGTTTTCTGAACCATGGTATGACTCAGTGACAGGGATCATGATACCCGGTTTTGAAATATTCAGTGGCCTTGCTCTCCCAGAAACAGAACCGCCGATATATTATGTTGAGAAAGCTGTTGAGGACTGGTTAGTCTACCTTGAGCCAGATGTGCTGGAATCTTTGTTTGAAGAAAATGTGCCTGATGTTGATTACTATTCTGAAGAACAAGAAGAGACAGATTGTGAAGATGTGCTGGTGGCAGTTATTCAGAGTAATGATACCTTTACTGAACCCCAGAGTCAGATTGCACCTGCAACAGAAAATCTTTCAAACTGGAGTTCTGATGTTTTTCCACTTTATTATATTGCTAAGTCAAGTCTAGTCAAGTCGAGTGAATCAGTGTCAGTGCCTAGTCCAGGCGAGTCATTTTCTGAGTTTATTTACTATGTGAATCCTGAGCCTGTTCAGGATGAGTCCAATGATAATGATGTAACTTCTTTCAATTCAATGAAATCTGATTCTCAGTATGTCTCTGTGTTTGCTTCTGACTTTAATAATAATGATAACACTCCCTCCTCAGACGAGGAAGAGGGGATCGACGAAACTCCCTTTGAATTACAGCATATGCTCAAACAAGAGGAGGAGCGCCGAGCCCAGCCTCTTAAAGATGAAATCGAAATTATAAACATCGGAACAGAAGATTTAATACAGGAAATACGAATTGGAAATACTCTATCCTCTGAAGAGCGCGATGAATTAATAAACCTACTTAAGGAATATAAGGAAGTTTTTGCCTGGTCCTACAAAGATATGCCCGGGTTGAGCGAAGACATTGTTCAGCACAAGCTACCTTTGTTGCCAGGAATTAAACCTAAAAAGCAGAAGCTAAGGAGAATGAAGCCCGAGTGGGTCTTGAAAGTAGAAGAAGAGGTTACTAAGCAGTTGAATGCTGGGTTCCTACAAGTGGTGGAATATCCAGAATGGCTTGCAAATATAGTACCTGTACCGAAGAAAGATGGAAAGGTGAGAATGTGTGTAGATTTCAGAGATCTGAACAAGGCAAGTCCGAAAGACGATTTCCCTCTACCACATATCGATATCCTGGTAGACAATACGGCCGGGCATGAATTACTATCCTTCATGGATGGTTTCTCGGGCTACAATCAAATTAAGATGGCACCCGAAGACATGGCTAAAACCTCGTTCATTACACAATGGGGGACATATTGCTATCGGGTAATGCCATTTGGTCTTAAGAATGCTGGTGCGACATATCAAAGAGCAGCTACAGCCTTACTCCATGACATGATACATAGAGAAGTCGAAGTTTATGTTGATGATATGATTGTAAAGGCCAGGGAAAGGAGGGATCACATCCCAAACCTCAAGAAGTTCTTTGAAAGAATACTCAAATACCAGCTTCGCCTGAATCCTAGCAAGTGTGTATTCGGGGTTACCTCTGGTAAGTTGTTAGGATTCATGGTGAGTCAAAGGGGTATAGAGGTGGATCCTCAGAAGATTAAGGCTATCCAGGAGATGCCGCCGCCTAGAACCGAGAAGGAAATTCGGGGATTCCTAGGAAGGATACAGTTCCTAAGGCGATTCATCGCTCATCTGACATCAACTTGTGAACCTATCTTTAAGCTCTTAAAGAAGAACTCTTCCAAAGAATGGACAGAGGAATGTCAGCAGGCCTTTGAAAAGATAAAGCAAAGTTTGTCTGAACCACCGATAGTAGCACCAGTGATACCGGGGCATCCATTGCTGCTTTACTTGTCAGTAACAGAAACCACCATGGGGTGTATGCTAGCGCAACAAGACCCAGAAACTAAGCATGAAAAGGCTGTGTATTATCTTAGTAAGAAAATGTTGGAGTATGAACAGAAGTACACTGTCCTGGAAAAAACCTGCTTAGCCTTGGTTTGGGCTACTCAACGACTCAGGCATTACCTTTTATCACATAAGGTCTTGCTTTTGTCAAGGATGGATCCTTTGAAGTATCTATTTGAAAAACCAGCCCTAACAGGCAGGACTGCCAGATGGTTATTGTTGTTGTCTGAATTTGACATCACTCATGTAACCCAAAAATCAGTAAAGGGCCGAGCCATTGCTGAACAATTGGCAGAAGCACCCCGAGAAGAAAATCAGCCTTTCAAGACGATGTTCCCAGATGAAGAGATCATGATGGTAGAAGATGAATATCCAGAAACTGGTTGGACCCTCTATTTTGATGGAGCAGCAAACCAAACAGGGCAAGGAGTAGGGGCATTGCTTGTGTCACCCCGAAATGAGCATGTTCCCCTTGCAGTTAAGTTACAATTCAATTGCACCAACAATATGGCAGAGTATGAAGCATGCATTGTTGGGCTTGAGGCAGCATTGGCCTTAGGCATAGAGAATCTTGACGTATATGGAGATTCAATGTTAATCATTTGCCAAACCCAAGGAGAATGGAGAACCAAAGAAGAAAAGTTGCTGCCATATCATGAATACTTGGATATTCTCGCTAAGCAATTCCAGCACATCACTTTCAGTTATTTGCCAAGGTTGAAGAATAGATTCGCCGATGCCTTAGCGACGTTAGCTTCTATGATTGACATACCTCACAATATGAAAATGAGGCCAATCACGGTTCAAGAGCAATGGGCTCCTGCATATGTTGATGCTATAGAGATAGCTGCAAGATGTCCCGATGGTAAACCATGGTATACGGACATAAAGAACTACATCTCGGGCCAGGGGCATCCCAATGAGGCGTCGAATAAGGAGATAAGGACTTTGCAGAGATTGGCGGCTAACTTTGTCATTTGTGGAGGAGAGCTGTATCGACGGTCCTTCGACGGAATTCAACTCTTATGTGTCACTGAAGATCAGGCAGAAGAAATTCTCGCAGATGTTCATGAAGGGGTGTGTGGACCTCATATGAATGGGAAGATGTTGTCAAAGAAGATCCTACGTCTGGGGTACTATTGGCCAACATTGGAAGCAGATTGTCACACATTTGTGAAGAAATGCTATAAATGTCAGATACATGCGAATCTCATTCATGTACCACCTACCAAATTGCATTCTCTTACTTCTCCTTGGCCGTTTTCGGTATGGGGAATTGACATAATTGGCAAGATTTCCCCTAAGTCATCTAGTGGTCACGAGTACATACTCGTTGCAATTGACTACTTCACTAAGTGGGTTGAGGCCGCTTCTTATGCAAAGCTTACATCCGCATCAGTTGCTAAATTCATACGAACCAACATCATATGCAGATATGGAATTCCCCATGAACTTATCTCAGATAACGGATCTCATTTCAAGAAAGAAGTTATCACTCTTTGCGAAGAGTTCAAGATTAAGCATCATAAATCTTCACCTTATCGGCCGCAGACAAATGGAGCGGTGGAAGCTGCAAACAAAAATGTCAAGACTATCATTAGCAAGATGTCAGAAACTTATAAGGATTGGTCGAATAAGTTGCCGTACGCATTGTGGGCTTACAGAACATCAATTAGAGCTTCAACTGGGGCAACCCCTTACTCTCTTGTTTATGGTATGGAAGCAGTGCTACCTGTGGAGATCCGTGTACCTTCGCTCCGAGTATTGACTGAAGTCAAGTTGCCAGAAAATGAATGGGCAGACGCCAGATATAAAGAGCTGAACATGCTAGATGAAAAGAGGTTAAAAGCACTTTACCATGTACAGGGTTACCAGCGCAGAATAGCCCGGGCTTTTAATAAAAAGGTTAAGGTCAGAGATTTAGAAGAAGGCAATCTGGTTCTGAAAGAGAATCGAGCACCAGTGTTTGACCCAAGGGGCAAGTTCAAACCAAATTGGTCAGGACCATACATTGTGGACCAAATCTTACCCGGAAAAGCCGTCAAGCTCCGTAATTTAAATGGAGAAATATTACCAGAACCAACAAACCTTGATCAACTCAAGAGGTTCTATGCTTGAACACCAGAAGGCCTTCTTTTGGCCAAATAAATCCCAAATTCATAACCTAAAATCAAAAAATTTATAACATTTTGCAAACCCTTTTGAGCCTAAATAAAATTTTCTTTCAAAACCCAATATACTAGGGGCATTCGCCCTAAACTACGCATGACCTGATTCCTACACTGGGATACGTAGGCAACCTGTTCACAGGTTCGGTCGAAACTCTTGCAAAACCTTAAGCCATTCTTTGAAAAGCCCTACCTCACCTTAAAGTCCTTTTGGTGTTCAAGTAAAAAAAAAAAAAGAAAAAGAAAAAGAAAATGGAGCTTGAAGATCCGCTAGATTGAAAACCTGAAAAGACAATCTAGGCAGAATTTAGGATCATTCCCCTGCTAAGTTGAAAACCTGAAAAGGCGGCTTAGGCAAAAGTTAAGGGGTGGCCTGCTGAGTCGAAAACCTAAAAAGACGATTCAGGCAAAAGTTAAGGTTGAGCGGTCCGCCAAGTTGAAAATCTAAAAAGGAAGACTTGGTCGTGGTAAGATTGGGTTCACGCCAGAAGAATTATATCAATCTCTGAACTCACGGTAGGTCAGGCAAAGCTAATAATAATGATTCCTGAAACTAGGGGCATTAATTTCAAAGCAATCCGAAAGTTGATAGAAAGATATATGAAGTATCACTGTCTTAAAAATAAGTGAAGATGTTTATCAATGGAGAAATATTCTTTAAAAGAGGTTAGCCTAACCCAAAAGAAAATACTGATAAGTCAGAAGCATCACGAGATTACTTGAGTAATCTTTCTTATTTTGTCTTTTTATTACGAATGTCTGTGGTTCTGTTTTTTTTTATTTTTTATTTTTTTAGACAAATTTACGAACTCTATTTTTAGAATTGTAGGGTGCAATCACTCTGAAGGCAGGTTTATTAACAGGTTCCGAGAAACTGGAAAAAGGCGAGATTGCCGCGAATGGCGAAAAATCTCTAAAGAATGATCTCTGGTCAATGAATGGAAGAAGGTTAGAATGCCTCAAATTGGGGCAGGCTGCTAATGAAGTGGCATCTCATATTCAAGCCTTGAAAGTCCTTTGCTGCATGGTAGTATTGAATCCTTCGCTTCCAAAGTTGTTAATTGGAGATTTCAATTTCCTTTTTTTGATAATCTCTGTCGAAGCTCAAATTCTCTGAATCCATTGGAAAATGGTCTTTTCTCTTTGAACATCATATGAATATGGTGTCTAATTTCCTTGAAATCCGTATAAATACGTCATTTCATTCTCCCTGAGTCCATTTGAAAATGGTCTTTTCTCTTTGAACATCATACAAATATGATGTCTCATCTCATTGGAAGCCGTAAAAATGCTGTATTTCATTCTGAGTCCGTTCAAAAATGGTCTATTCCCTTTTGAGCATCATACAAATATGATACCTCATATCCTTGGAACTCCGTAAAAATACGGTATTTCATTCTCTTCAAGTCCATACAACTATGGTCTCTTATTCCCTTTTGAGCATCATACAAATATGATACCTCATATCCTTGGAACTCCGTAAAAATACGGTATTTCATTCTCTTCAAGTCCATACAACTATGGTCTCTTATCCCCTTTGAACATCATACAAATGTAATGTATCATTTTTTTGGAATCCGTATAAATATGGTATTTCATCTTATCCAAGTCCATTAAAAAAAAAAAAAAAAAAAAAAAATGATCCCTTAATTTTCTTTGAGCATCATACAAATGTGATGTCTCATTTCCTTGGAATTCATATAAATATGTTGATTCATTCTCTCCAGGTCCATTCGAAAATGGTCTCTTACTCCTTTTTTAGTACCGTATAAATACGGTATCTCATCATTTCTCAGTCTATTCTAAAATAGTCTCTTATTTCTCTTTGGGATCCATACAAATATGGCTGCTCATTCTTTTGGGAGACCGTACAAATACGGTCTCTTAGCCTTTCGACCCCGTACGAATGCAAGGCCTCCTTCTTGTTGAATCCATTCAAAGTGATATCTCGTGTCTAAGCCCGTTCAAAAATGAGGCTTCGTTATTAAAAAAAAAAAAAAAAAAAAAAAAAAAAAAAAAAAACTTTTTGAAAGTCATTCTCTCTAAGACCATTTGAAGATGGCGTCTTGTTTCATCTGAAACCGTTCAAAAACGGTATTCTTTTCCCTCTGAAAATTCATTTGAAAATGGTATCCCGTTCCTTCGTTGCCCGTTCGAAAACAGCGCCGCATCATAATCATTTTTGTTCTCGATTGCAAGATTTTTGCACCTAGAGTAAATCTGATTCTCCGTTATTCTAAACTGCCATCTCATGGTGTTTAGAGTAAGCGATTGTGATATATGTTCAAATTCTAGGATTTCATCTAGGGTCTTGCATTAAGTTAGGTTGCGTTGTGTCTAGGGAGTCCTTTGTCGATCAAAGCTACGCAAAATGGCACTGTCACTTTTGCTTTGAAATTCGATAACTACGTCATCTCTACCAAAGAGGGGCATCTGTAGACACCCCATTTTGCTCCGCTCTGATCAACAAAGAAATTAGGGTTTCGCTGTCAATTTTTCAGAGTTTTCTATTCCGGTGTTCGTCCCTTACGCTTTCTCAAATCTTTCTGGTCATTCCTGCAATGTTCTGATTTTTTTTCGTTGAGTATTGAGAAGGTTTATTCATGAGAATCCGAGCAAAAGAGAATGTGGGACCCGCTGGTGTGGGACCCGTTTGTGTGGGACCTGCTAGTGTGGGACCTGCTAGTGTGGGACCCGTTTGTGTGGGACCCGCTGATGTGGGACCCGTTTGTGTGGGACCCGCTGATGTGGGACCCGCTTGTGTAGGGCCCGCTGATGTGGGACCCGCTTGTGCGGAACCCGCTGATGAGGGACTCACCATTAGCATGACTTAACTTTCTCTACCATTTCCACTAACTTCATTTTTCCCTTTAAAATAACACCATTATCTCCATTACCATTATATATTCCATTATCCCCACCACCATTCCCACCATTACCATTATATATTCCATTATCCCCACCACCATTCCCACCATTACCATTATATATTCCATTATTCCCACCACCATTCCCACCATTACCATTATATATTCCATTATTCCCACCACCATTCCCACCATTACCATTATATATTCCATTATTCCCACCACCATTCCCACAATTACCATTGTTTATTTCCATTATTCTCCACCACACCCACCATTCACATTATATATTCCATTATTCCCCACCACAATTCCCACCATTACCATTATATATTCCATTATTCTCCACCACACCCACCATTCTCATTGTTTATTTCCATTATTCTCCACCACACCCACCATTCTCATTGTTTATTTCCACCTCTCCACTAAGTTTTTCACTATATAAAGAGAGGTGATGAGAGGAAGAAAAAAAAAACAACACATTGTTTTTGGATAGTTTTCTCTTTCTCTCCCTCAATATCTCTCACTCTCTCACTCTCACACTATCATTATCTACTTTCTCTCCTTATTTGTTTCTCCCCATCTCTCTCCCTTGTTCCATATAAAAAAAATATATAAAAGAAAATAAAACAAAGAAAAAGAGAAAGAAAGCGGAAGCGGATCAAGCGGCGGTGCGATTTTCGAATTTTTCGGCTCTCGGATTCGGCGAGGATTTCGATCACAGGTAGGTACTTAATTTTTAGATTTTTCTAGAATTATTTGGTATATTTGCATGATTTTTAGTATTTAATTGGATTTAGTTGAAAATTAAATATGTATGCTCAAAATCATGATCTCCATGAGTGTTTCGAAAATAAAATATATACTAAATGAATTCCAAAATTAATGAAATTTCGTGGGAAACTAATATGATACCAGTACATTCTACCATGAAATTTTGAGAATTTTGAGAATTTGTTTGGTATATTATTTTATGCTTTCTTTGAAATTTACCAGCTTTTGGAGGAATTGTTATTGACATCAGATCACAACTAAAATTCTTAAACTTTTTACAGTAGTCTTCAATCTCACATTTCTAGTTACTGTAAAATTTTCAAGTGATTTGGATCTGTTTTCATATGGGATGTAGGGTTAATTCATAATCTGGTCTGAAAATTAAAAAATCTGAAACTGATAGTAAATGGTTTCCAAAATTCATGAAAATATCTCAGTATGTTATTTTTACTTATATCTTATAAATGTAGAAATTTCATTGAATTTAGATTCATATTTCTAGTGGTTTCTGTGTTATTTGTGCAATCTGGTCAATCAATTGTTAAATCGAAATTAAATATGAGCTTAATGTAAAAATCTGTAAAACTCTTTCCGTAAGCTACATTTCATCGTATCTTGCTGCTGTAGAAATTTCAACTCATTTCGAATTCGTTTGCTACAATTTCACTTGTAAAATCACTCATATGTTTAAAATTGATAAAATTCATTGAAAATCCGAAATTAATTGAAAATCATCTGAATATTTCTAAAGAACCTTAAATCTCTGTCACACATTAACTCCTTAATCCATTGAAACAGAAATCTTAGGATCATTAGAATTCCCTGGAAAAATGGTCAGTGCATCCATAATCGTATCCCAATTGCAACCGATCTTTGACAATTTGAATACTTAAGCTATAGCATGTTGTTGGCTCCGAGGTTACTGTCCACGGAAATCCTGAGATATGCCAGGCAATAAGATGTTATAACCTAAGTATTAAATTGCGCAAGGAAAGAACGCACGATTCCCTTCCTTGGATGCTATTCTGGGCCGAAATTGGTGAACCCTAGAACCATTGGTAATCCTCAAGTGTCCATAAATCGAAAATCCAGGAAATCTGAAATTAATTAACTTCAAGAATTTGAATTGATTTGTCTCGAGTCTTCCGGAACCATTGGATTATGGTTTCCAATCTAAGAACCATTAGAGCCCAATTTAGGAACACTAGTGTTGTGTCGTGTCCTAAGTTTTAGGGAGTCCTAGAGTTAGGAGTCCAGCCTCATCACGGACGTTTGTTATGTATAACAACCGTGCCATAGGTCTAGTCACACTAGTCACCCAATCTTTCCTTAAGACGAGCCTAGTAACCTAGGATGTAGGCAAACCTGCATTAGTCTAAGGAACAATTTGCATTTAGATAAGAATCATATAGCATCTCAGATGAAATCCTAAGATAATAAAATCCTCAACTTGAATTAAATAACTTCTCTCAAAACTGTTGAAACAGTCAATTCTGTCTAGGTCGGTGTCCTAGTTGAGTTAGGCATAAGTAGCTTGGCTTAGGTGCACCGAACTACGTCGACTCTGATCCCAGTGAGGCTTGGGTACGTAGGCAGCTTGGATGTCTGACGGCATACCACCCGCGAGTCGGCACCACAACAAATTGTGGTGTTTTGGATATTAATTTTCTTGTAAATGCTTAATCAAATCATTTAGGGCTTTCCATGAAATTAGAATTCTAGGAGAACTTTCACTTAGAATGAATCCAGACAAATTAATAAATCAAGATACACATCTAGGATTCACATTGAAATTAGATTCTAGGATGCATGTCACTTAGTTCGCACATTAACATAGAGTTGAATGAGCCATTTAAAATAAATTTAAAAGAGTTAGCTTTTGGAATCGAAGACCGATTATCGGGCAGGAATGGTGCATGTGGTGGATAAATCCCCATACCTTCCATTCTTGTAACCAGGTAGCGAGTCTAGATTTCTGGTTAATTACGGGTCCTAGATCCCACATCTAGGTGGCGACTCTGTCAGTCTCTTTTATGTGGAATTCGGATTGCCTTAGTGATCCCAAGTTCACATAAAAGACGAATCTAAATCAACACTAAGAAGCACACGCCAATCGCGTGGGTACTAGAGACCAAGAGAGTGCATGGCGGCTCGAGCCCCACCCCTCTCGCGGGATCGTGTCCCACAAGAGCCTTCCCTGCTTGGGATCTTGGATCGTTTTCTCTCTTCTTGGGACGCTATCTTTCTTGTTGCGGTTTATCTCTTTGAGACGCCAGTTTCTTGTTGTGGTTCGTCTCTTTGAGGCGTTAGTTGCGTATTCGGGGTTTCCCCTTTGGATTTAGGGCTTTGCCCTAGTTTATGGTGTTACTTGCGTGTTCCCTGGAAGATTGAAATCATTTAAAGGTTTAGAGTATTGGAAAAGCTTTAAAATCCAAAAACATCAGAAATTCGAAACTAAAAAAAAACATTTGAAAACTTTTAAAATATCAAAAATATTTGAAAAACATAAAAAACCTTTAAAAAAATCTAAAGTGTTGAGTGTTTCTCTTAGAAGCGTAGTTTGAGAGTTCGTTTCGAACTACGTTGGCTTGATCCTCTTCCGAGGTACGTAGTGCAGCTTGGGATTTATATCCCAAGTCCAGCCAAACTTTGTAAATAAATGCTTTAACCCTTTTTTTCCTTTAAAATCTTGTTTTCAAAGGATCTTCCTCTAGAGTTAGGAGTTTCTCTTAGATAGAGAGTTTTAGAGTTAGGGTTTTTCTTTTGATAGGTTGTTTGATTGTTTGTGTGCTTGTTTGTGTTTGTTTTAGAGTTAGGGGTTTGTCCTAGCTAGGATTGCCTCCGTCCGGTTAGTTGGCGATTCACATCGCCGACTGATGACTAGGTCTTGGATACGTTAGCAATCCTATTGTTTTCCTTAGGGCACACAGCCTAGTTACACATAGCTTGTAGGAACCACCTGCATTAGCCTAGGGCTAACCCGCATTTAGCTAGGGCATATAGGGTGTCCTAAAATCTACAATTCACTGGAATTTAAATAATCGTTCAAGAAGCTTTAATAACTAGTCCGGTCTTTTAGATCGAGTCTAAGATAGAGGTCTAGGTGTCTTAGGCATCCTAGCTTAGAATAGGCGCGAAGAACTACGTTGCCTTGATTCTCGTGGAGGCGGGGATACGTAGGCTTCTTTGGATGAATACCAGACCATCCGAGGACTCGGGCTTAATCATTTAGAGTCTTAGGATTTGTTGTTTTGTTATGCTGTGTGTTTTGTTGTGTTTTCTTACTTTCTTGTGCAGACCTATACCTTTAGCTGTAGCATGCATGCGTTCGTCCACCAGAACTTAGACACCTGTTAGGCATGTCACTCATAACCTAGTTGTCATTAGGTGACATTTATTTCGGTTCTTTTGTGTGTGCTTATTTTCATCTCCGAGACATGCATGATTAGATAGACGTTTTCTCGGAGATGTGTGTTCCCATTTCATATGATTTTCGCCCAAAACTCTTCGAGGTTAATAATAAATGGCATAAGAGACCAAGTGTTCGCACTCGGGCGAATTGGGGGCGCTCTTCGGACCTTCTCCATTCGTCATCAGGCACGGACCTTCTGTATCTCTGGTTATCCATTGCAAACAGAGCATTTGTTTTGGTTCCATGGCTTGTCCATGGATGGCGACTCTGAGTTATATTTTCAGATATATCTTGGTTTCGAGCTCTGGCTCCGGATCAGGATGTATCTTTCTTTTTATGTCGCCACTCATGCTATGCTGTGAGGGTGGCATCCGTTTCGAGAGTTCCCTGGTAGAGCTCTCCTTCACATTGTGGAGATCTTAGAGGATTGCAGGTGGGGACCTCGCGTCCCTCGGCGCTCGTCCTCGGATCGGGGTCCACAGCTCGGCGCCTCTGTGCGGAGGGGGAACGCGACCTTTCACGGCGATGAGGCTCTGTTTGGGCATGCCTCGTCGCGGGGTGAGGGACTTGTCTGGTGGAATGATGAGTTCGGCCCTCACCATGGTGTGATGACTCTCCCCTGTGGACTGCCCAACGAGGGCTGTCATCTGCTGAAATAGAGCTTGAACCTGCTCCGGGGTGGGCAAGGGATTCAGATGTTCTGAGCGAGCCGGGCTCTGCTCTGCTGTAGCAGAAGCTGCTACTACTAGTGATGCAATTCGCTCGCTCCGGGTCCTGCGGGGTAGCGCGGTTTGGGTAGTCCGCGCCCGCGCAGTAGGCATCCGCGTACTCTTGCGTCCTGCCATTTTTGTGAGTGGGGTGTAAAGACAGCTTTTAGTTCTTGGGTCCCACGGATGGCGCCAATCTGTTATGCCTAAATTCGGTAACAGGTACAGCAGTGATGTAAGAGCTGAGCTGGATGACTAGGGGAGCTGAGTCCTGAAGGACCGGAGTGAATGAGGAGTGAGGTGGTCGAGAAAGAGTCCTGCTGTGAGGGCTGAGTCCTGCACAAGGCAAGTGAGGTCAGAAGACCAGACCGGGTTTTACTCCGGACAGGCCCTTCGACACTCAAGTCAGTATGAGCAGGAGTGAAGGGGAGATGTCTAAGAGTTTAGGGAGAGAAGGGATTTTCGCATTACCCATTGGTTTGAGCTTTGAATCCCTTTTTATAGGGAAAACCTAGTGAGGTGTCCTGGACAGGTGTCCAGGACAGATGGCGGCCTGTAAGAGGCTGGAGTTCACCTACTCCAGGACAGGTGGCAGGCTGTGAGTGGCTGGAGTTCACCTACTCTGGGACAGGTGGCAGCCTGTGAGTGGCTGGAGTCCACCTGCTCTGGGACAGGTGGCAGCCTGTGAGTGGCTGGAGTCCACCTGCTCTGGGACAGGTGGCAGCCTGTGAGTGGCTGGAGTTTTTACACCCCATCAGAACTAATTGAGATACATGAAAGAAATTGAAAAGAATCTTTGAACTAGAGGTAAAACTAAGGCACTAGTGGTAAGGTTTCCTAGATTGGAGATAGGAGTGCAACTGGGGTCTATTTTTTGGAATTTGGGTTGAGCTTTTACCTTAAAATTGGGTCGGATTCGGGTTAATTCCAGTTCATTTTTTAGTAAAAGTTCAACCCGACACGATCCAAGCTGTACCCCTAATTCGACGAGCTCCCACTCTTCTGGTGACCGACTCGAAAAAAGACGGTCAACCTTCAATCAAGCAGTTTATTTTCATCACAATTGGAAATCCGAAAATAAATTATAGCTAAATTAAAAAATAATGAATGAAATTATCTATAATGTGTCATGTGCTCATTTAGGAACCAATAATCATCAGCTTAATTAAACAATGCCTAATCTACATGCTTCGATTTTACTTGTTGAAAAAGAGATCTTTGAAAAGATGATAGGATCTACATTCATCTAATTAAAAAGGCGTATGCTCACATTACATGATTAATTTTGGGAAATGATATATTCGCCCATTTTTAATTGAGTCTACCCCCTCTAGTGCAAAAGAGTAGTCATAAATACACTAAAGGCGGCTGTCCCAAGTAGAAGAAAAAAGAGAGCAAGTGAATATATCACTTTCCTTCATTTTCTGGTTACATGTGATACAAGAAAGGCATGTCAAATGGGCTTTTCAGATAAGTCAAAGGTTGGGTGCACCGTGCCGTAGCAAACACATTTTTTTGGTATGTAAGCTGGGATTGAACTCGGACCTCTTAGTTAAGGATTAAAGCCGGTCACCAACAGAAAGTCACTTTCACCATCATGGGTAAAAGGCAAACGAGGACATGAAAAGGTTAGCTAACCTTGACTCATGGGATTCGGATCAACTGATTTGATCTCGGGCATGAGATATTTATAAGTGGGGACTTAGGAAGGAAAGCGCCTGAGACTCACTTTCTTTTTACCGTTTTCCGTTGTTTTCATAAATAAAGAGGATTGGTTTCCGTCCCTATTCTCATAAATGCTTCTGATAATAATGAATAACATAATAAATAAATAAAGGGTTCATTTGCAACTACTTAAAAATTACCCTTGCTCACTTGTTTCATCTCTTCCGTTGCGTTCCTCCCACAAATTCTATCTTTTTGAAACAAAACACTGGAATGGGAAGGAATCAGAATAGGATGCCAATTCCATAGCCTGGTTCCGGCAGATCCAAGTGGGTCCACTGTCGGTATTGCTTGCCTCCTCAAAATTCGATCTAGGGCTTCGTCGCTCTTTACCTAAAATCCGGTGGCTTTTCTAAAACAGTAACTACCTTTTATTTAGGCACGTGAATATTAAAACAAATACCTCGTGGGCTAGGAACAAGGTTTTTAAATTTTGGTTTCAGTACCCATTTCGGACCCACCGAAATCCAAAAATTCAAAATTTCCGGTAACATTTTTTTTTAAATAAAAATTGGCATTTAATCAAAATTGCGGACCGAAATTACAGAAATTTCAGCTGAAATTTGGAATTTCGAGAAATTTCAGTTTCAGTCCCACCAAAATCTGAAATTTCGGTTGAAATTTAAAACCATGGCTAGGAAGTAATAATATATTCACCCACCTTTTCCCCTGAGCCAGCCTCCTCTAGTGTATTTATGAGTTATGACCATGGTTTTAAATTTCGTCCCAAATCTGAAATTTTGGATTTCGTTCAACACCAAAACCGAAATGGCCAAAATTTGGGCCGAAATTTTATTAAAATATTATTTCTTATTCTTTTACCGAATTTCAACCCATGGAAACGAGATTTTGTAGCTTTTTACAGGATTTCGGCCTAAATTTCAGTTTCAGCCAATGCCCAAATTTGTACCGAAACTGAAATTAAAAACCCCCTTTTACACTACAAGTGGGTGGCCCAAGGAAGAAAAGGGGGCAAATATATAATTTCCCTCCATTTATTGAATGAATAATAATCTGTTGGCCAATCAGAAATCCTAACCGTAGATCAAATAACAAAGTAGCGATCTATTTAACTTTTGACTCCCCTCCACGTGCTTCTACGTCCCACGTGTACGGTGGAGATTTGGGAGGACTCCCAGATTGATTCTTCACGAGGAGTTGGTCCGACCAAGACATAGCCGTTATTTCTACCCGTAATTGGAATACGTGGCGCACTTCGATTGGCTAGAAAGCCTAATCTTTTGGATCACATGTGCTGTTTAATCGTGTCTAGATAACACCGGTGGGCCCAACGCGTGGCCACGTGTTTCATAAAGGCCGGAAAGTTCTCGCCGGAATAGCCCACGTGATGGACACGTCGGACAGAAAAGTCCGAGAGCGAGAGCGAGAGCGCGAGCACTGAGGAGGCCCGTGCTTTTTGAGGTTAAAATGGAAAAAAGAGAAAAAGCTCAAACAACTAAACAAACAAGAAACAGCTGAGTCTCTCTCTCTCTCTCTCTCTCTGTGTTTTGGCTAGGGTTTACACGGGAAAAGAAGAAATCTCTGTGTTGCTCCTCCCATCCTTCTTAATCGATCTCTATCATTTAAATCCTAACCGTTGGATTCACGATCTACATCTCTCTTCTCGTATTCAGGTCTGGTTTTTCCTCTGTTTGTTAAAACCAGATGCTTTTTTCTTCAAAATCTCCACTCTGCCTCTTCTTTTTCTCTTTCCCTTTAGCCTCAGATTTCTCCAATTTTGGTTTCTGATCGTTTGTTTGGAGGAGTTATTATTTTATTTTTTTATTTTGCTTTTACACGGCTCTGGATTTGTGGATTTATGTTTAAATTCATTTTCTTTGTCTTGTTAGGTTAAGTTTGATGGTATCGAGCATTACTGATGATTTTGGAAGATAGGAATCAGAAGAACTGTGTGTTTTAAGCATAGATTGATTTTTGGGGGTGATTTTGGGATGGTTGTTAATTTGAAGGTGGGGAGATATATTTATATAACGATCTGTGGATTTTTGTTTGTGAATTTGAGGTGAGAATTGGGTGTTTGGATGGATCCATTGAACTGAAATTTAGCTTTAATGGTGGGTTTTGAAGAACTATGGAGAAGAATTGAAGAGTTTTTTTCTAAAGATAAACTGGGTTTTTACTCTCTTTTCGAAAATTTCTGTTATGGGAACGGGGTGTTCTTTGAACAATCTGTGGTTTGGTTTATGAACATAGTGTTTCCATCTTTTTGTTGATAGCTCAAACTTGAACTTGGGCTTTGACAGAGGATTTGAAGAACTTGAATTTTTGTTTAAACAATAGAAAAGGTTAAAAAAAAAAATGGTGAGGAATTGTGAGTTTTGCGGAAAATCAAGGGCATCCATTTACTGTAAGGCGGATTTGGCGAATCTTTGCCTTTCATGTGATGCAAAGGTTCATTCAGCGAATGCTCTGTCTGAACGACACTTTCGAGCCCTTCTTTGTGAGGGTTGTGGAAACCAACCAGCTCTTGTTCGGTGCTTGGATCATCGGTTGTTTTTGTGTCGCAGTTGCGACCAGAACTTGCACGAGCCCTTGGTCCAACATAAAAAACGGGTGATAAGTAGTTACATGGGGTGCCCTTCTGCCAGAGATTTTGCGGTGTTATGGGGTTATGACTTGAAGAGATCGGGTCCTAATGGTTCTCAACACTGGGTTGTCTCCAATTCATTTGGTTATGTGGTTTCGGGTGTGGAAAATGTGGAGATTTCCAGGGAGTTTCGTCCTTGGATGGAGGAGTCTACTTCAACATCTGAATTGAACTCAATGGCTACGGTCTTTGGTGTGGATTGTGGAGCTGGTTTGAGCAGTCTGCAAAGCAAGGTAGATTGCAATTGTTTCAGTAATCATTGTTGCTTTTTTTTTCCTGTTTAGATTTGTTTGGTCATTCGTCTCACCTATGTGTTTCATGCAGTGAAATTTTTAGTTTATGTTTTTGATATGCTTGAATTGGAATAAAAATTTCTAGGACTTTTCATTCTCTCTCTGCTTTAAATATATAATTCCAAAATTTTGTTTTAAAAGAGGAGCAAATACAAAGGGCGTGAACTCTACCCCTGAGTCTGAATGTCATAAAAGGAATGGGTGTTCATAAGTGGGTGTTCTTTCCCGTTTCCCTTTCTTGGAGATGTTACCTATGGGCACATTATCTCCTTTAGATTCATATATTTGAAAGTGTTTTTGTCTGCACATTCATTGCTCTCCTGGCATACTATGCTGCAGGCTAGACTGTTTGAAATTTTCCTGTATCATGAAATAAAAAAAATGCAAACATACTGACACCACTGGAAAAATCTATGCAGTTTCAATTTGAAATTCTGATTTCCACTAAATTATGTCTGCAACATCTAGTGACCATACACGTAATGAATAATGGCACAATTATGGTCAAAGAAACATTTTGTGACTAACTGACCATACACAAAGACTAGGCTAAAAGGATGGACCCGTCATATTTAGGAAACCTGTCCTATCACAAAAATTTCTCCTGTAGAAATTATACCAGAAACCTTTGAAATGCCTACCACTAAATATGTCATTGCGAACTTGTTAGTCTGGAACTTTTTATTACTTTAATAATCTCCTTATAACATAGCACATGTAATCATAACGTGTGTGATAAATATTGATAAATATCCCACCAGCAATAAACCCATGCTGTGAGAGCCAGCTAATGTTTTTGAAAACTTCAATTTGGTATGCAGTCACCACCAATATATTGTTTAAATAATTACATGTGCACTGCACTCTGCTTTTCACTGCTCATTCTGAACCATGTCATTTCAGGATTCTGCCTTAACTAACAAAATTTGGTACTTATCTCTTGTGGTGAATCCCTTGAGATTTTATGAAGAGATTCCATCTGTTGTTTTACAATTTGTATGCAGTAAATTAGTTCGTTATGGATCCTATTTAGTCCTATCGATTACGTGCTAGGATTTTGATTCCCTTCTAAAAGAGAAATAAAATAAAAATAATTCTAAACAATTCCATCTGTGTATGATCGACCTTAGGTAGACAAATTGAGCGCGGGACCCGAGAGGGTGGGTATCAGTGTAGCACTATTCCTTGCCTAGACTCTTTATGTTCTTTATCAACTTTCAACATTTCTAGCTGCTGTGTAATCGGAATATATTCATTGTGAATGAAATATGTTATGCTATATGCTCTTCTGCAAGTCCGTAATCTAAAATCCCCTGAGTAGCTTTTTCTTCGTCAAATTGGCCGAGGCTTCTTCCTCTTTTTTTTAATCCAATCGTCGATTTTATGCGTCATACCTGTCCTCTGTTTTCTCTTAGCCCTTGTTTGGAAAAGAATTGCCTATGTCACTGCTGTACATTGACCCAGTTAAATTCATGCAAAAAATTGCAGGTTTTGTGGGTAAAAAATCCTAGAATGTTCTAGTAGTTTAGGAAATGGGTGTGGGGAAGTGGAGAAATTCTACTATTCTTTAAAAAAATACACACAATTCCTAGAATTTGCTTTTAGTGTCTCACTGTTTTCTATGGACGAGGCTACAATTGCCAGGTCGGAACAGATATAAATTTCAATATATGTTTTCTCATGTATAAAAAAATTTACACCTTTTGGAGTTTAGACAGCCTTTGATTAGTTATGCTAGGGTGCATGTGAATGTTCACCCAAATTGCAATTTGGCTCTACATCAAAATGCACCCATAGTGTCAGAACTGGAACATATCTCTTTAAGTTACTGTCAACTGCCAGGTTGACTGGTAGGCTGATTAGAAGAATTAGACTTTGGAATGATGTCCCAATGAATCAATCTTTGCTTGACAATCTTCCTTCTGTTCTTTAACCCACCTTTTGTCTTATCTACGATTTTAGCAATCTTGGGGTTCACACATCTTGCAGATATTTCACGAAAATCAACAGCAACGAGTGAACCATTCTATCTTGCAGCAGATTCTTGAGCTGGAAAGGCTTCAGCTTACTGAGAGAACCAATCACTCTTCTTTGATACATGGCCAGGCGCAATCAGAAGTTTACTCAACTGAAGCCAATAATACTTTGAGGCAGCTTGGCCAAGATTCTGACCAACACTGCCGACAACCTCAAGGTCTTAGTAATGATCTTCCACAAGTGGATAGTATGCATCAAGAGCTACAGTCACCTTTTTCATTGCCTCTATCTCAACCTGAGCGCCTAAAGTCTTCTTCAAATGATGGAGTACCCTTGCAAGGAGATTCCTTTTGGCATTGCAAGAGTCCAGCACAGAATAGCCAGGTGGGGTCATTATCATTTCAAGTTAATGTTTACCTTATCCATAGAATGTTTCATATGGTATCATTTAGTTTTCTGATAAAAAATTTACAATATTGAGTGCCACCATGAGGAAATTTTGAAAATTTCACTTACAACTGGAAAATGCATTGGAAGATTACCTGAAGATCTACTTTCCTCATGTGAGGAAATTTTGAAACATTCACTTACAACTGGAAAATGCTTTGGAAAATTACCTGAAGATCTACTTTTCTGGAACCCATGTGTTTAGATATTACTATATTAGGTCAAAAATAATGTTTGTAATTGAAAATTATTGTAAATAATTTTTCATAAATGCTGATTGTGCAATGAAATTTTGATATCCATTGGTACTATTATGTGCCTTAATAGTTAATGTACTTCAATTATTGCTGCCTTGCTGGTCTTCCTTAAAGAATGGCTGTATTTGGTGTTTGCTGTAAACTCAGCGCAGGTAACATAATATATCTTCAGTTTTCTGTTCAATATATTAAACCTCCATTGCCACCAAATGTTTCGAGCCTTTAAAGTTTTCAAGCTCAGTTTGAAATAACCAGTCAGGGGTGCCTTATTTATGTGCTTTTTGCTGATTCTGAATCCCTTGGATCCATGTAACATTGAAATGTGCATTGATTTACAGTTAGACAAGAACTTGAGATGTTGATAGTTGACCACTTGGAGCCTGAAACTTTGATTACTCTGTACAAATATGTTATAATATTAAAAAACTATACATTATTAAAAAACTATACATTATTAAAAAACTATACATCTATTGAAAATTTTGGTCATTAGAGTTACAAAAACATTCACCAGAATAGGATACTCAAAATTGTAAAATAGACTCAGTGAACTCAATGATTGGATTTCCTCAAGGTTCATAAATTTTGAACCCATCTTTTACTTAGCAACAGGGAAGTATGAAACACTTCCAAGTGAAAATTTGCATCTACATTTTTTTCATATGTTCCCAGTTGATATTATAGGAAATAAGGGTTATTTCTTGTATGGAAATTAGATTGTATTTGGGCATTTGGGTGGTATTTATGCCTTTTCTATATTATGTAGTGTTTTATCATTAATATACAGGAATAGTCCAGAGATGAAACTATTCCACACTCTCTCTCTCTCTCTCTCTCTCTCTCTCTCTCTCTCTCTCTCTCTCTCTCTCTCTCTCTCTCTCTCTCTACAATTCTAACCTCCAAAATCTACAACTTGGTATTATAGAAAGGGATTTTCACATCTTTGTCCAAAAACAAAAAGAAAAAAATCAATGCCCTTGTCAACGGTCGTACAACCATAGGGTAAGCTTGAAACCTATATGGCTTGGATGAATTTAGACTTTCGAGAAGTTTTTGGGAGTTATTTGATATTTTCTAATTTTTCTAGAAGAAAATCTAGATTTTTTTTTTGTTGATGGGAGTTTTCTCTTAGTTTGGGACATGTTTTCTCTCAGCTGTGAGGCCAACCATGCTGTACGGCTCAGAATGTTGGGCCACCAAGAAGCAGAATGTGCATAAGATGAGTGTAGCGGAGATGCGAATGCTTAGATGGATGTGCGGCCACACAAGGTTTGATAGAATTAAAAATGAAGACATTTGTAAAAAGGTGGGGGTGGCACCAATTGAGGAGAAGATGAGAGAGCACCGCTTAAGATGGTTTGGACGCATCCAATGTAGGCCTTTGGATGCTCTAGTGAGAAGAGACGACTCGTGCCAAGTTGATGGAGTAAAAAGAGGTAGGGGCAGACTGAAAACAACTTGGGTAGAAACAGTGAGGAAAGACTTGATAGCTAGGAACTTAACAGAGAACATGACCTTGAATAAGATAGAATGGAAGAAAATGATTCACGCAGACGAAAGCAACTAGAGCCAGGTAGATTCCTTTCACCTTCTTCATGAAATTTTTCTAAAGGATTCATTTAGCCGACCCCAACTAGTTTGGGACAAAGGCTTTGTTGAGTTGAGTTGAGTTGAATTGGGACATGTTTTGAAGAGAGATTACTTCATGTAAACACAATGGTGTATTATTATTATTATTTTATCAAAGCTCATGTGAGGGAGATTGGCCGATTTTGTGTTGCATTACTTGGTTCTTCTCCATTGTTGGGACTGTTTCTTCTGGAATCTGTGTTTTCCACAGTACTGATACTTAGGAATTGAGAATCTCCCCCTTCGGGTGGTTTGATGTATCTCACAACAAAAAATGGCCTCTTCGGATGGATCTGAAGTGAACTCCTTGGCTGTCGGGACTCTGATTTCTTATTTTGGCCCTCCGACAGATCCCTCTGGGAACAACCCTAATATTCGAATCGCCACTATAAAACTAGATGGCACTAACTATATGGAATGTGCCCAGTCTGCATGGATGTACATCGGTAGATGTGGCAAGTTTGGCTATGTTAATGGTCGGGTGCTAAAACCCAAGTCGGAAGATCCAAAATATGATAAGTGAGAGCAGGATAATTTCATGGTAATGTCGTACATGCTTTCTTCAATGCAGCCACATGTCAGTCGTGCCCCTCGAAAGTGATAAGTTTGATAGAATTATTCTGAGTTCTAAGAAAACATGTATGCGAGATCAAGAACTAATATTAGGACCCCAAATATTAGAATTCACAATTTGAAAAGCATTAGTTGTTACTACTTCAAGATGAAAACAGAAGCCTGCAATGTTTTCCACTGATAAATCTTACAAATAGGCTTAGTTAATTTTGTCTTTTATAAAATAGTGAAATCAGAAGATTGAATTAACTGACAAATGGAGTACTAGTTAAGATAAAATATGCCTATGCTAGGCTTACCAAGACTCTGATGAAACAGAAAACTAAATATGGACTATATCTCGACAATTTGAAAAACTTATTAACTAGTTACTAATTATTTCTGAGATTGACATTTTCCTCCAAGCTTACGTATCAGTTTATAATTTGTAATAATTCCTGATTATCTTCCATGTATCTTTCTCAAAAAATAACAAGCTCATCTTTCAATTTATAATTTCTAATAATACCATATTTTCTTACATGTTAAGTTCAACAAAAATGGCATTGTGGAATGACTAGTTATGCTGTTTTTTTTTTTTTTTTTAAAATGACTAGTTATCTGTTACTCATTCATTTCCTCATTCTGTGATACCACTTCAACTATCTGAACTTTTTATTCGTACATGTGTCTACAGCTGTGGTACCAAAATCTACTAGACCTTGGAACTTGCGAGGACACTGATTGTTATGATGATTTTAACATACCTGATGTGGATCTAACATTCCGGGACTATGAAGAACTTTTTGGTGATCAAGATCAAACTAGATCCATGTTTGACGACATAGATGTGGCTTGCTCCTCCATGGACAGGGCTGCATCCCTTTGCAAATCAGATAGTGGCTATCCCAGATCCATTGAGGTTAAATTATTACCTCTTGATTGAGCACTTATCTCTCGGTTACGCTCATTGCTTCCATTTTTCCACTATCATTCCTACTATTTAACATTAGTAAAATAAATATAGATCTTCTTTTGTGTACTTTCATAGTAGAATACTAGAATGAATTGAGGATAGTTGTATTTACTAATTTTCCTTCACTGAAACCATTATTTACTTATTACCAATCATACATTTTCATTGTTATCTATTACCATTTATCCAGTCATTCATTAGTGTTATATTTGCTAAAGTTTGAACTAAAATTATTCTCAAATTTCTCACAATGCTTTGTGTTGTTTGATTCTTGTTGAAAACACGCATAACATTTTTTTTTTCATTATTTAGTTTTAAAGAAGTGAAGAAGTAGAGAGAGCTAACTATGTTTAGGCTCAATATGACATGAATTTTTCTCTCTCAAGGTAATAATAGAGAACATAAGCTCTTTATTATATAGTATACATAGTGTATAGATTTCTTGTTTAGTAGGATAAGCTTCCAAAAATGACAGAGATAATTGCAATCAGTTTACCTTATATACAATCAATCAACGTGTATAAGAGGAGGAAAAATTATATTTCTATCTTTAGAAAGATATGATGAGGATCGACTACGATCTTTAGAGGTTGCCATCTTTAGAGAGATGATGATGGATCAAATCTTTAGAAGTTGCCATCTTTAGATAAATATGATGATGATTGATCAAATTTTTATCAACTCTCTTGACTCCTTCCTTTCAGTTGCTCCATCAAATATATAAAGTGAGTGGGAAAAAGCCAACCCAAAAAAAGATACCCCACTCAAATAAAGTCATGTCATCAACACTCCCCCTTAAGTTGGAGCATAGATTTCAACATCTATGTTCGGCTTAGAACACATACTACTAAACTTCCACCACTAGTCTTTATAAACATGTCCACTCTCATGTATGTATGAGTCAGCACATAAAATCCTACACGTTTTCTACTATAGCAATGATCTCTTGACTCATGGTCATGTCCCCTGACTAGATACCAACTCTCCCTGACACAACCACTTCCTCTGCCAAAACTTCACTAATTGTGCAGCAGTTCACACCAAAAGGCATGAGAAGGCATAATAAGCAACACAAATGGATATACAACAACAGTTTATCCACACCCCACAACAATCCACAAAGAATTCGCATCAGCCTACACGAAGGTTGTACTACAACCCACATAAAGGGTGCACAACAGCCCACACGAAGGCTCCAAAACAGCCCACACACAACCTACACAACTGCCCACACAAAGGCTGAAAAACAGCCCACACAGGTTATGCGGTAGTCTGAAGCTCCATCGTCTATGTAGGCTCCGAATCAGGCTACCCATAGGCTACACGACAGCTTACACAAAGGTTTTGAAATATCCCACACAAAGGCTTCACAAAAACCACACTAAGGCATAATAGTCTTCACAGTGAGGCATAGTAGCACACAGAAATGATTCAGTCTCTATACATCAAGACTGTACCATAGTTCACAAGGAAGGCTTCACAATAATCCAAGATAGCTCACACAACTTCATAGTCCACATAGGACAGCACAACCAACCCAATTTTCAGTAGATCAGCCACAAATAGTGAATAGGGCAGCACACTAGCTACTCCACACGAAGCCACAAACTAGGGCAGAAAGATAACATCACCTCAAGAGAGGCAGCCATTGCTCACGGTAGCACAATAGTCTACACAAATGCACAGTAGCCTTACAATCCACAAGAATAGTAGCTGTCCAAACGAAAGAAAGCAGTCAAGAAAGAAGTGCTTAGAATCCACACTCTGCCATCAAGAAAGAGCACAACCCTTCTCACAATTCCCTCCAAGCTTGGTGATCTATTGGATTGTCTTGGGTGTTTCCCTCCAAGCTTGGTGACCTATTGGACACAATAGTCTACACAAATGCACAGTAGCATTACAATCCACAAGAATAGTAGCTGTCCAAACGAAAGAAAGCAGTCCAGAAAGAAGTGCTTAGAATCCACACTCTGCCATCAAGAAAGAGCACAACCCTTCTCACAATTCCCTCCAAGCTTGTTGATCTATTGGATTGGCTTGGGTGTTTCTCTCCAAGCTTGGTGATCTATTGGAATTGGATTGATGGTCCTTGGTCCCATGGCGTAAGAAAGGGAGGATCCTCTGAAACGTGGTTCTGCTAGCCACACTGTGGGTCTTATGGAAGGAGAGGAACCTAAGAATCTTCAGAGGCAGTGTAAAAAGTGGCCATTATATTTTCTTGATAGTTATAGCTCTAATCATTTCATTGGTTAGGATCCTCCCAAGCTTCAGGTTTGTAGCTGCTTACGATCTATCAAATGGTAGGAAGGAGATCTGCAATAGTGCAGAGTAGGGGATAACGATCTCTCAGGAATGGGTTCCTCCAGATACAGGTCACCTGAAGCTCAACTTTGACGGGTCTAGTATGGGTAATATGGGGCCAGCTGGAGTCGGGGGTGTTCTTAGAGATGATAATGGTGCGACATCATGGGCATTTTCGGGACCCATTGGGATCAATTACTCCAATGAGGCAGAGGTTAGAGCAGTTCTACAAGTCATTAGATTGTTGAAGAGGAACCTTACGGACTTCGTGGTGGTAGAGGGCGACTCCCTTAACGTCATTTGGTGGCTTGAGGGGTCTCAAGCCTCCTATTGGAGATTTGCCTCTCCTGGATGAAATTCAGGACTAGGTTACAGGTTCTTCTATTCCTTTTAATCATGTAAGGAGATCGGTAAATAGTGTCGCCGATAGGCTTTCCAGGGCTGGGGTCTCTAAGGAGGGCCTAGAATTGTTTGATTATCTCCCCCCTTGATTACGATTTGGCACTTGGATTTTTCGACTCCTTTTTTTCCAGAACCTTATATCTTGTTTGTTTTACCTTTTACTATTTGTATTGACCTCGGTCGCAGGCTCCCCTGCTTTGCTCCTTTAATAAAATTGTTTGCCGTTGAGAAACAAAAAGGAATTAAGATATTGATAATTGAATGAATTGGATGTTTGCGTTTGATAAATTATTAAAACTTGTAGGTCCTTTCCTGGTTTTGAATCAAAACAATTGAGTTCCTACATCAAAAATGTGATTCTAGAGTGGATAGAGATATCTAGGCTGCATCATCCTTTTCCTTTTGGTCTGCAGTGCAAGAGGTGTTAAGCATTTCTATATCAACACGGCAGTACAAAAGCAGTTATTTATTCTGAAAACCTCCTTTGTTTTATTTTTTATTCTAGGCTTCAGTATTATGCTGAATATTCTAAAAGCACTACAGTTGGGTTCACATTCTCAGTTTAGGCACATGCTAGGTTACAAGTATTTGTACAGCTGTACAGGTGAATAGCTCCAAGATATTCTTAATTTTTATTTTTGCGCATGTTCATTTCGTGGGTAGTACCAGTATCTCATGGTAAACCCTACAAATATTGTGAAGATTTCATCATCTTTGTGGAAATTATTGCAAAAATGTCATGTGTATGGTATTATTATGGATCCACAAGCTGTCAATCTTGTCATACAATTTCAGCTGTGAGACGTGGATTATTTGATTATTCTGCTCACTTACCTTCAACGCTGAAGCCATACCAGTATCTCTTAGTAATCCCTACAAATATTGTGAAGATTTCAATGTATTTGAGAAATTTCTTGCAAAAGTGTCCATGTGTATGGTACTACCAACCCACAAGCTTTGAAGCTTTTCGTTCAGTTTAAGCAGTCAGACCTGTATTATTTTAGGTTTCTGCTCACATTCCTGTAACCATTCACCTTCAATATTGAAACCATACTTGTGGGATATCCATTGTACTTTCAATGTTCTGTTCTTCAGTTCTTCCGTTATTAGGGAAATTTCAATTTGCATTATCTAATATTTTTCTGATTTTCCATCTTTTACATTTCAGGATATCTCAGTGGATCCATCTGGTCACATCACTCATGATGAAAGAGACCACAGGCCTACTGATCGGGTTCATTACTTTTCCAGAAACTTGGATTCTTCTCGTCAAATTCAACCTGCTTATTCGAGTTTATCATTCTCTCTCTCAAGATTCAGTTCTGAAACCAATGCTTCTGACTGTCTTGATAGTGGACTCTCATCCGACATTATCAAATGTGATCCACCATGGAATCCAGCAGATCTGGAAAACTCTCATTCTGAAGCCAGAGGAAATGCTATGATGAGGTACAAGGAAAAGAAGAAGGTCCGCATGTAAGTACCACACTTCCCTCTTAACCTATGCTTTTGCCAGAATCGTAGAACCCTCTCTGAATTGAAAGCCAACAACTACCACTAAATGTCTTACATAGTACTGTTTATGAATGATGATAATATTAAAAGGACGCAACAAGACCGAGGAGTTCTTGTTGTTTCTCTGTTCTGCCCCTTTGAGGAGTGTTGTATTGCTGTTTCTCTATTCTGTTACTGGAGTTTATTTGAATTACTGAATTCTATTTGTCACCAAGATTTTATGAGGCAAAACTATTCCTTATTTGCCAACCCAGGAAGTACTTGGGATGATTGAAATTGCAAAACTTTCACTGTTGCAACATGATTTTAAGTTCCTTCACCAAGGACTTGGTTTTGTTTCGAGTTTTATGGTTTAAATCAAAGTCTTAACTTCATTTACTCTCGGTTTCTCACAACAGAAGAAACCTTGTCTAATAAAGGATACTCCCAAGTTTACAAAAATGAATATTTCCTTATCTTGGATAGTTAGAAGTAGGACAGAAGATCAATGCGGAAAAAAGCATAGTGAAATAATGACCTCATGAGTAGAAATCTTCGTCATGATAACAGTTTCTTAATGTGTTTGACTGAATTTATGCATATCTTCATAAATTATATACGTTTTATTTTCTTGCGGAATTGAAATGGGCTTTTACTAGATTTTAGTATCTTTCTGGTCATTTCCTTAGAAACCTCACTTATATAAGGTTTTCAATACTCCTAGTATTAAGATGTCAGGCCAATGCCAAAGGATATCACAAGCCCAAAAGTGAGGCTGCATTATACCACAACAGTCTTGCTACTACAACATAACAGGTAACCATTTGTAAGGACTGATGTAGTGAGATTAATGCTCACTTGCTTTGTTTATTTGTCTTCTATTTCAGTTGCAACTTTCATGGTTTTGACTTTTGAGTATCTCCTTCTCATGGTATGTCCGTTTCCATGAAAGAAACCTGGATCACTTCCAGCAAAAAATAGAAGGAACCAAGACTAAGGATGCCAGGATGGTGGTCTTCCCACATGCACCTTCTAAATTATCTCTTTCTATGTAGTAGCTATCAGTAGACATGCGTGAGGCATGAGAGAAGTTCTGAAATGACTTTCTAAATTTTAGTGACAGGCCTTCTTAAGGAATCTGTGGATATTAGTGACAGGCCTTCTTAGTATGTATCCTGCAAGACTGATTTTTTTTTTTTTTTTTTTTTTTTGAGAATGGTAACTGATATATTTGCATTAAAAATAGCCAAAACATTTGCAAGGAGAAAAAGCGTCCTTCCATACAAATGTAAGCTACTGATCCCACCCTGCTAGCCTTAGTTCGTAATTACATGGCATTTCTACATGCCCGCCCAAACAGCTTCAATGTTAGATAAGAATGGTTTCCATCACAGTCTTTTCTGCTCCGGCCTTTCCAAACCTGTCCACTTGGTTATTAGCTGATCGCTTCATATTCACGAACTCGGGATGAATGACCAAGCAAAAATCAATTCTGAATGCAAGACAGATTTCACTACAAAAAATAATATCTTTGGTATACACATATATAATGATCATTGCAGTGGAGAACATGTACTCTAGTCATTTCACAGTGATCTGAACTATCATTCGAATTTTTGAAATGTCAGTTATTTCAGTAGTTTCAATATGAGATGTACGCATGTATGTGTCTCTCTCATTCAGAACTCATCTAATGATGATTTGCATCTCCCTCTATTTTTAGGTATGATAAAAGAATCCGCTATGCTTCTCGTAAAGCCAGAGCTGATGTACGGAAGCGTGTGAAAGGCCGTTTTGTCAAGGCAGAGGGAGGGTACGAATCCGACGCCATAGAAGTAGCCAGAAGCAATTGAATAATTTCATCCCTTCTTTGATTTCCTCCTCAAGTTTGTATCGTACATAATCTATATTTAATTATCATCCCTTCCTCTTTCGTGTCGTATATAATCTACTCAACATTGATCAGCCGCAGTTTAATTGGTTTAGTTGATCTGCGCTCTATTTTATAACTGCAAGTCATCTTAATTATTTTTATTTTTGCCTTTACATACATATAATCGATGATATTCTTCTAATGTAAACTGTTGCAGAGTGAAAGGCTGCTTCTTAATAAAACATAGTGTATTCGAGTGTTTTAAGGGAAGCTAGAATTGCTTGAGCTCTAATTGTACGTACATCTTCAAGAACGCACTTCTATACTGGATCTCTAAACAATGATTCAAGGTTAGGAAATTAAACTTGTGCAATGTCCTTTTTAAAGGAGTTAACCTTGGAACGACCAATGGCTTTTTACCACAGAGTCCGGATTGCATTAGTAATGTCGAGGATTGTTTTTCAATTTTGAGGATTGATTGTAAGTCCAAAACTGATTATTGGTCTCAAAATTAAGCATAAATTCAAGTATAGTAGTCAGTTTTTGGACTCAAAATCCAAAACAAACAGGGCCTTAATTTTGAATCCTATAATCAGTTTTGGTCTCAATGCATACTCAAAATCCAAAACTCAGTTGGGCCATGCTAGTCTAATCCAAGAGCCAAACGGGTGCCTAATTTGAACAGGTTTTGTGATCATCGAGAGGATATATCCATGAAATTAAAAATCTTAATCTTGATCTTGTAGAGCATCATAAGGCAACACACATTGTCTTTATCCCATCCTGAACAGATGATGCATGGAGAAAACATGATTAGAAAGATCAAGGGTACAAGTTTTCTTGGAGGAACTTTAAATGAGGGTGGATGGATGAGTTAGGACCATCCGATCAAGGTGTTCTTAACAGCATTTGGCAGGACTTATTTTTGCGGTTCAGATCAACAGATCTAATCATCTACACGAGGCAGAAATGGACCCCATTGATCTCTTTAAGAAAGGAAAATAGTAATCCCCATTTCCTTTAGCATTTCCCATATGATCAATGCCATTGTCAATTTCTTCTTGGAAATTGACAATAAATCAGCCCACAAAGTTCCAAAAGAAAATCTCTGAGGCCCCACACCTTGTTAGGGTGTGTCATTATTGTGTCTTCAGTTGATTCAGTGAGCCATTTCAAGTATGGGCTACACTAATGTCCCTGTGGAAGGATTAATTATCTGAAATGCTTAATTATAAAGCTGGGGCTCTAGTCATGTCCCATGGAATACTTACCATTGCCATTCACAATCAATGATTAGATGACTAAGATCGTCTTTGATTATGCGTCCAATAAGTGTCGTCTAGGGTCAAGGGAGGAGCGTAAAGATGACCCTTATAAAAAAAAATTATAAGAATAGTATTTTAAGGGGAGTGATAAATCGACTCCCCATGTGTCTATCTCTCTGTAACCCAGAGGAGAGAGAAAGACACATGGGGAGTCGATTTATCAATTTGGGGAGTCGATTTATCACAGCCCTATTTTAATTAAGAATAAAGAGTTCATGGTAAACACCCAATTAGTGATTATATGTAAAATGATTGATAGTTGTTAGTTTAGTTTTGATACACCAAACACTTGAGATTTCATGGAATTGATGGGAGAGCTGTATGAGTTAGTTATAGTTTTGACAAGGAAGCAACTTTCTCCTTTTCTCTAGACATGATAGCCCTCCAAAGTAGAGAGAGAGCATGAATACAAGCCTTAAAAAACCATCTCTTAAATCTCATCATAGCAAGAGAGGAACCACCACACCACCATCCAACCTTCCAAGCAAAGCAAACAAAACCATTTCCTCTTTCTTTCTTTCTTTCTTTCTAACCGAAGACTCACGTGTGCCCTCACCTTTTCAATTTACAAAACTGAATTTCAGACAAATAGAAAACAAAGAAGAGAGAATGGCAAAATAATAAAATAAAATAAAATTTCCACTGTAACTTTTTAGATTTTCCAAATTGACATTCTAAAGGATGAGGCTATCACCAATTCACCCCATTATTGGAATGACCAAACTAACCTCGACAATGACAACTATTACTATAATTTGATTTTGTTTTTTTGGAATGTGGGTCAGGTTTAGACCAACCCTAACCCCACTCAAGGTAGGATTACCTCAACCTGACTCAACCCAAGCCTTGCGTCGAGGAGGGTCAACCTTAACCAACCTACCTATAAGTCTCTCAACCCTAGCCCAACTCGTCTAACTAACCCGAGTTTTCATATCGGGTCGGGTTGAGTTCAGGCTGGCCCAGAGCAAAAACACATAAGAATACGATAAAATTAGGGAGACAGAGTTGGTTTCGAGTTGGGGTTGCCCGTATCTTAACCCCCAACCCAACCTGAAATTAAATTGGGTTGGCTTTTCTCAAACCTAATTAACCCCAGCCCAAGCTAAGGAATTCCAACAGAAAACAATGAGAAATCAAGCTGACCCTGGGTACAAAAATCAACGACTTGAAGACATCTTGGATGTGTTTTTTGACATGCTTGATCAAAGGTCTAGAATCATCCATTCGGAGTGGGGCCAAGTGAAACATGCCACATTTGTGCCACCAAAAAACATTCATGGACCCAGTCACCCTGCAGCCGTTTTGGTAACTCAGGCTCTTTATCTCTTAACACTATCACATGCCCGTGGAATGTGATCCTCGGACAGGTCCTTTTGTTACGATTTTATTTCATTGATTTTAGGTCCTACGTGGCTACTACCCTGATTCTAAATATATTTTTCCTCTGCCTCGCCCATGTGCACGTTAAAGCAAGAGAAAAAATACACCCACAGTTTCGATTAATTACAAAACCACCACACAGAATTTTCCATAGACCATATAGTGGACTATTTTCAAAATGTACTATACTGCCTGCACCATAGGATGATCCAAACCGTCCATTTGATTGGCTACAACATAAGTAGGCCGTACCCAAAAAATCATTTCCATAGGATGGTCCTAGCCGTTCAATCTATTTAGGAGGGTTAGGATCATCCTATGGAAATATTTTATTGGGCACAACCTATTTATGTTGTAATCCATCAAATGGATGGTTTGGATCATCCTATGGTGTAGCCATACAGTTTTTTTTCGAAAAATACTAAACCATAAGCATTCGGGCTTACACCGTATAAAGACTCATTAAATTGGTGTCTCATGATCAGAGTGAGAGTGAGGGTGCCACTATCAAAATAAAGGAGTTCCTATATCCTTCATTTCAACGGTTTTTCTCGAAAATAGTCACTTTAACTGACCATAATGCCCTCAGTAAATCATCTCAAGAGCATGTAAGAAGGAAGGGGTATTAATGGAAAGAAAGGAAGTATTCCATTGGTACAGTTAGTTACACCATGTCAGACAAGTGCCACGTCAGCTCGAGTCGTGCCTGACGCTCCTATTCCGTTAGAATTTTTGAACTGTTTTTAAGTCCGGTTTCCTTTTACGCGAGTAGGGTTTCTTCCTCTGCATATAAAAAGCCAACACAAGTTACATTTCATGAATCTCTTTCTCTCTCTATCTTCTTTCTCTCCTTCTCCCCGCTCTCTTTCTCTCTCTAAACAAGCAAACGCCTCTTCTTTGTTTCTTGATTCAGGTAAGATTTGGAAAATCTCTATACATAAGCTTCTTCATTACTCTTTTTGATTTAAGATTACTTATCTTCTTCATTCTAGCTTATTTTCATTGCCTCTGCATTGTAAATGTAATGTGACATTAAACATTTCCTTGAGTATACTGAAAACCTAGATCTAAACGTTATTTCTGTAGTCTTTTCAAAGATTACTAGTTCAATGTAATGTATCACATAACTAGCATTTCCTTGAATTTGAATGTATATATCCTGAAATTTTAGATCTAAACTTGTCTGTTGTAGTGCATTTTTCTGTAAAGAGAAGATATTTTTTTCTTGAATCGTGGCTCTGTCTATAGATAATTCTAGCTCATTTACGGAATCTTAGATTGCAGTGTTAATCAGCTGAATCGGAAAACATTTAATTCCGTCTTGTGTATCTGAATTCCTCCAAATGAAATGTCTTGATTGTTTTATTGAAATTAGATGTATTAGTTTTCGTCGACTTTGATTAGCTTTTGATAATCTCACTGGATCTGTTTTTGCAAATATTATTAGAGAGATCTACTAAATTTTAACAAATTCCTTTGATTTAGGTTATTTCCTTTCATTACGAACTGAAAAAAAAATGAGATGTCATATTTCTACTTATTTTTTCTTTGATTTTATGTCGCTTTCAGGAACAAATGCAGAACGAGAACGGCTTCAGCAATGGAGGTACTGGTATCTCAACAGCAATGCTGTCTCAAAATCAACGGATCACATTATTACCTCAAATGATCTCCAGCGGCAGCGATCTCACCAGTCTCTATTCCTCAATCTTCGCTCAGAAAGAATCACTTCCTAACTCGGAATCGATTTCTCTAACACCGTCTTCATGCTCCTGTGACGAAGAAAACGCAAAGGATACAGAGAATAGCCTCTATCTTGCTCGAATAAGTTTGCAGTACAAGGAAATGGTAGAACGATACGGGATCTGCCTTTCTCATCTCCGCCAAACGGAGCAAGAAGCCGAGGCTCTCCGAGAGGAGAACGCGAAGCTTCGAATTGCAAACGTAGATCTCAGCAAGAGATTGAGCCTCTTGTCAATATCTGGAAAGCAAAGCTCTCTTCAGAACCGTATTGGATCTGCAAGTTTTCCGGCGCCTCTGTCGGTCATGAACGATTACCGGCGTTTCTGCATGAGAGATGTAAGACAAAATGACCGGCTTTCGTCGGAGCTTTCGGAGACGAGTCCTACTAGTGTCCTTGGTTTTGAAGAGAATCGGTTTGAAAGGAGGAATGTGGATCGGATTTCATTGCCGAAAAGTATATCTATTCGCTCGAGTGGGTTTCTGAAGGGCGGTCTCTCTGCCGGGAACAAAGCGAGCTCCAGTCGGACTAGTACTCGCCTCCGAGAAGCAAGTCCGGTAACCCTCGCATTTGTTAGCTTATTTATTTAAAGTTTATATTTGCGCCTAGTTATTTTAGGCTATTGATTTTTATTTCTACTATCATGTTTAGATATTTAGACAAACGCGTCTTTCTCTTTCCTTTTTTAATTTGCTACTGAGAGCTATTGATTAGTTAATAGGAGAGAAGGTGAGTTAGTGTCATTATCAAAACATGGCAGTGGCAATATCAGTATACTTTTTTCGGTTAAATTTCAAGCTTTGTATTTCTTCATTTTCTTGTGATCTATTTCGGTTAATATCCTTTTTCTACTGTTTTTTGTGTTTTGTAAGAGAGGATTAATGTATTCTAATTCTCCTTTTAAATATAATACACTGTAGCAACGTGTGTGTGTTCCTGGGGTGAAGAAAGAGGAAGAGGCTCTGGAGTTCGAGGTTTACAATCAAGGAATGATCAAGACCGAACTGTGCAACAAGTGGCAGGAAACCGGCACGTGTCCCTACGGAGAACACTGCCAGTTCGCACACGGCATCGGAGAGCTTCGGCCGGTGATTCGCCACCCGCGCTACAAGACCGAGGTCTGCCGGATGGTTCTCGCCGGCGACATGTGTCCTTACGGCCACCGTTGCCACTTCCGCCACGCCCTCACCGAGCAAGAGAAATTCGTGGGCCCTCAATAAATAAATTGCCTATTATTTTCCATGCTTCTGTGAATATAAAGAGAGAAAGGGAGAAGAAAAAGGGAGTAAGTTGGTAAGTTGCTGTGTATATAATACTAATAAGGTAGGAGGTGGATAGAGTCAGTGTCGTCAGGTAGAAGATATATCATCCCTCCAAATCCCAATTCCTGTTTCTTTGTTTTGATATAATATTTCTGATCTGATTCCTGAAGAGGGTAGGAGAGAGAGTGATGGCAGGGTCTGTCTCACTCACCTGCTTTTCTCGTTGCTTTTGTAATGAATGATGGTATTTGATACGGACACCTTAAGTAACATTCGATTGGAGAGGGAATCATTTCACATCTTTGCTCTCCCTATTATTTTATTCTAATGTTTTCTCCGTGTTTTGTTACGAGACTATAAGTAGTTGGTGCGGTGTGTGTTGGTGATGAGGGTGGAGATTGTGGGACCTACATTATTTAAAATATGAGCTCAAATGGTGGGCCTCAAGTGGTGTCGGTGGGACTGATCAGCCCATAAAAACGTGGTGTAAAATATAGGGTCCCCCATCCTAAGCATGGATTTGGGTGGAGATGGCCTGTGGGCCCACTCATAGGTGTAAACTGGTAGGCCTCATGTACATGCATGGGTTTGGGTAGGGATGGTTGGCCTTAACATATGCTACATACGCATGTTGTAAAATGATGGGCCTCACCTCATCAAAACTTGTGTTGTAAAATAGTAGGGGCCCCTATGCTATGCATGACGTGTTGAAAAATTCAGCAATTGATCCAAAAGTCAATTTTCCAAAATGGCAAAGTGATATATATTCAACCCCTGTTTTCCCAGGGTCAGCCCCCTCTAGTGTATTTATAACTACCATTTTACACTACAAGCAGGTGCCCCAAGGAAGACACAGGGGCGATTATAACATTTCCCTTTCCAAAATTGCTATATCTTGCCGCCATACATATAGAGGGTCGCGGATGGGCCTAGACCAAATTGGCTAACCAGACACAAATTTTAAATTGTAATCAAGCTGAGACGAATTTCAAGCCCATTTATTCTATGACAAAGTTGTCACCTGATTTCAATCATAATTGAGTGCTTTAGTATTGTAATATCATGGTTTTTCAATAAAAAAAATCAGGGTTTATTTATAAGGAAGTTTAGTTCAGCCTTCCATATTGTCATAAGTCATAAGTCATAACAGAGGAATAGTTCAATATGGTGCGACATCATTGTAAGACATTGGGAACCACTCCATACGACCCAGATCTCACCTTTGGATGATCCTAAAGGGCTGATTTTTCGGTATACACCCTATCCATGGAAGAGCCTTCCAAATGAATGCTTTGGATCCCCCAAAAATGTGATCCCCCATGATTTGTTCAGCCATGCACATATAGCTTATCTGTGCAGCTACACACAAACTATTTCCTCCATGTGTGTATATGTGTATGTATGTATATATGTACACATACATACATATCTATACTCTCTATACACACACGCACACTGACACACATTTTAAATATATAATTATATAAGGAACAACATCAACTTATTTTCGAGCCACACTAATGGGGATTTTCCAATTTTGTTCTAAAAGAGTGGTGAGTTAGTTGAATGGTACAAGGTGCAGAGAAGAATTTATTATAGATTAGTATGCAAAGCTTTCAACTCCATTATGTAGATGATAATTATTATTTGAGTAAGAGTAACCGTGTCTTGCAAAAGCAATACCAAAAATGAGCCATGTGGGTTCGGCTCTAAAAACCCGAACGCTTGTCCTGGGATAATTTCTCGTAGCGTAGGGTTCTAGAAAACACGACACGTCCTACCTGAGATAGTTTCTTAGGGAGGATGGGTTTTATGCAATTAGAAGGAAAAAGCAAGGTATGAGCGTGGGATATGCAATTCGATGCCTTTCAAGATTCCAATATATAGCGGAAGAACGACTACCAAGAATGTGCCCAACGAGAGAGAGAGAGAGAGAGAGAGAGAGAGAGAGAGAGAGAGAGAGAGAGAGAGAGAGAGAGAGGAAGGGGAGGGGAGGGAGGGGGGAAACTTTACACCCTTGCACTGATTCCGGCATACCAGGGGAGAGAATACGACGGCTTTTCAGTTTTGGACGCAACGACTAGGGTTTCCTAAGAGAAGAAGAAGGCGAGGAAGATTCATCGAGTTTTTTCTTATTGATCAGCGTGATTTTAGTCTTTTCCTCTCCAATTTAATGGATTTTTCAGTCCAAAAAAGTTCATTGTACACGACAGTTCAGCGGATTCCACGTCAGCGTCCCCATTTTCCGAAGTTATGCAACAAAATGCACAGAATTTCGAACTAAACCCTAAACCCTAACCGTGGAAAACCACCTATTTCCTTCCCCCCAAAAGTTAAGCAAATGAAAGCACCCTTAGTAAATCGGTTAGTAGGAAAGTAGTGAACTGTGAATCCAAATATTAACCAAGCGAACTGATGAACATGGTAACTATTCGAGCGAGCAAGCCCGCGCGTGTGTGTGTGTGAGAGAGAGAGAGAGAGGTTGTTAAAAATAGTAAAGAGCATTGAAGAGAGGGGAAGCTTTTTACCTGGATTTTAGCGCGAGGGTTGTCACTACAACATAGGAGAAGTTAAAGAGGGTAAAGAATATGGAATATGCTGACATGGTGCAGGCCATGCATGGTGTTGTTGACCACCAGTAACGCCACTTTTTCTTACTTGGCTGTTGCTCTTAAATGCCCTTTCCTATCTTTCCTACCCTCCCTTTTCAAACAAACTTCCTTTTTTAAGGTTACCATCTCTCTCTCTCTCTCTCTCTCTCTCTCTCTCTCTCTCTCTCTCTCTCTCTCTCTATCTATTTAAGGACTACCTTCTAACGTTTGTACGTTCATATGAGTAGAACCCTGTTTTCTCTTTTCTTCCTCTCCGTCCAAGAACAGCACTAGGAAAGAGTGATGGATCCAAACTACGCGCTGGGTTTCTCATCTTCTTCATCTTCTTTCACGTACATGCACAACTTCATGAATGTACCACTTCCCATGTTTCCCATACATAGCCACGAGGTGAGGCCCCTGTGAGAGAGAGAGAGAGAGATTTGGGAATTATAAATAGGAAAATGATATATTTGGCCCCATTTTTCTACTTGGGACAGCCCCCTCTAGTGTATTTATGACTACTCTTTTACACTAGGTGGGTCTGTCCGAAGTGAAAACGCGAGGGGAGGGGGGGGAATGTACCACTTCCCTTATAATTCGGAGAAATTTTATCATGAACGTATTCATCGTATGATGAAAGTACCCTTGATATTTGATCCCACAGCATCATCTTAAAAATTGTGCTGCCGTTGGATCAAATATCAAGGGCCGGATGATGAACCACTCGTTCATCGTACAATTTCTCAATCAATAAATGGTACACTGTTTTTGTGACAATGTATTATTCGTTTGCTTTCTTTTGTAACTGTTGAGTTCAATTTCTATTTTCAGTTTGGAGGGAGGGCTGCGAATTGTCGCATTAACATGATGGAGTTTGAAAGACAGTATATGCAGATGTTCTGGCAACATCAAATGGTAGAAGTGGATCGAATCTCAGGTTTTCCTTTTTATTAACATCTTTTGGCCATTTTTGAAATAAATTTTGGATTTTTTCCTATTATTAGGAGCATGCTTGATGATTTCTATAGAAAACATTAGCACTTTTCTATTTATTTTTTATTCCAAATAAGATGCAAGCTTACTATTTAATCCGAAATCCACAAACCGTAAATTTTTCCCTTTTGTCTTCTCAACCTTAGGAAAGTCCAATTTGCGGGGAAATAAACTAAGGTGGAGATTGTTGGGATAGTGTCATTTCCTACGCATGTGGGATTCTTCATGACTTGGGCATGGACTATTTTATTGTTAATTTCATAGTTGAATTAGGAAATAAGAAGAGAGTTTTGCCACTTGTATCCTAGTTTTGGACTAGAAAAGAGGAAAATTAGATCAGGTTTTCTAGTTAGACTAAAAGAGAGATGGAGAGTAGGTGAAGTGTCTTGGTTGTATCTTTTTTGGGTAAGATGGGATCAAACCTAGGACCTTAAGATTGAGATACAAAGCCTCCTCAACAATTGAGCTAGAGGCCCAACCCCTAGCTGTCTCCTAATCTGAATAGGAGAGATAGATAGACCTAACTCTAGAAAAGGAGAGCAAAACCCACGACCATGTGATTGGTGGGCGGTGAGAGAAAAAAGAGAGTTTTCCTTGGGAATTTCTCATGTGGTGAGAAATTGAGAGAGGCCGGGGTCTCTCTGTATGCTTTTATGTATGGTCTTGGCACAGGGAAAAGAGAAAAGGTTGTGGTTTGTGGGTTTCGCGTTAATCTGTTATAATCCTTGTATTTTGCTTTTTGCTCGTAAAGATCATGATCTCGCTTGTGGATGCGGGCATCTTGCCAAAACCACTTGGTGTATGCATTTTGTTCTTTGTTTCTTTCTACTATTCCGTTTCTTTGTGTGAGCGACCAAATCAGATATTGCCTGGTGAATTTCCTAATAGTATGTATGTGTAGGTCTTATAGTATCAATTATCTCAAGCTGCTTGTAAACAGGACTATTTTCTCATAATTCATGGAATTACAACAATACTGTAATATAGTGAAGTATGATAGAAATTTAAAACAATTTTCTCATACCAGAAGAAAAAAGAAGAAAAGAAAGGATATGATCATTTGAAGATTTTGGACCTAAGTCATGTCCCCGTTTGGATACAACTTGGATTTGGATTTGGAATGAAGTTGAATTTGAATTTCTAAATTCAAATCAAATTTGGATTTTAGCCGACACATTAATTCCAAATCATTCAAGTTAGTATAAGTTTTTTATTTATAAATTCATTTTGATAGAGGTTATTTATAAATTTAAATCCAACCTGTAATGAGTGAAAATGACAAAAATATCCCTAAGTTGTGGAAAATGACTAAAATACCCACATGATATAAAAATGATCAAAGTGTGCCATATCGGGTAAAATGACCAGAATACCCTTGAGTCATGAAAAATGACTAAAATACCCCCATGACATAAAAATGATCGAAATACGCCAATTAGGTAAAAATGACTCGGATACCTTGCATCATGGAAAATGACCGAAATACCCTTATATCAAGTAAAAATAACCAAAATACCCCTAAGTCATAGAAAGTGACTAAAATACCCTTATGACATCAAAATTGATAAAATATCATATAGGGTAAAAATTACTAGAATTCCCCGAGTCATGGAAATATTGGGTTAAAAATTACCAAAATACCAGTCATGGAAAATAAATAAAATATCCCCATGATATAAAAATGATCAAAATAGCTCATATCGTGTAAAAATGACCAGAATACCCCTAAGTCATGAAAAATGACCAAAATGCCCCTAGTCATGGAAAATGGCTAAAATACCCTCGTAACATAAAATGATCCAAATAACACATATCGCGTCATAATGACCGAATAATCCTAAGTCATGGAAAATGACAAAAAATACCCCTTATATTAGGTAAAATGACCAAATGCCCTTGAGTCGGCAAAAATGACTAAAATACCCCTATAACATAAATATGATCAAAATACCGCATATTGGGTTAAAATGACAAGAATACCCTGGGTCGTTGAAAATGACTAAAATATCACTTTGGTATAACTATCTAAATACCGCATATCGGGTAAAAATGACCAACATACCACTAGTCATCGAAAATAACTAAAATATCCCCATGACATAAAAATGATCAAATACCATATAATGGGTAAAACTGACCAGACCCTTGAGGTATGGAAAATAACTTAAATACCCCCATATATCGGGTAATTTGCGAAAAATACCCCGAGTCATGTGAAATGACTAACATACCTCTATGGTATAAAAAATGATTAAAATACAATATATCAGGTAAAAAAACAAAATACCACTGTGTCATGAAAAATGACCAAAATATCCCTAGTCATGGAAAATGATTAAATACCCCAAGACATAAAATTGAGCAAAATATGCCAATCGTGTAAAATGAGAGGAATAGCCCTTAGTCATGAAAAATGACTAAAATAACCCCCATGACATAAAAAAGATCAAAATACACTCACATCGGTTAAAATTACATAAATAACCCTAAGTTATGAAAAATGACTGAAATACCCCTATATCGGCTAAAGAATGTCCAAAATACCCTTGACTCATGGAAAATGACCTAAATTCCCCCATGATATAAAAAACGATCAAAATATGCCATATCAGGTAAAATGACCAAAATATCCCTAACATGAAAATGACCAAAATGCCCCTAGTTAAGAAAAATGACTAAAGTACCCGTGACATAAAAATGATCAAAATACCATTCATCAAGTCAAAATGACCAAAATACCCCTATAATAGGTAAAAATAACCAAAATACCCCTAAGTCGTGGACAATGAATAAAATACCCTCATAACTAGGGGAGGACATGGTTCCGGTTCGAACCGAGGAACCGAACCGAACCGGCACATATGGTTCGGTTCGGTTCCATATTTATATGGTTCGGTTCCGGTTATGATATCCTGGAACCGATGGAAATTCGGTTCGGTTCTGGGTTTGGGATCCCAGAACTGAAAACCGAACCGAGAACCGACCCTCACCTTAAAACCCAATGCCTCATCGCTTGATAAAATCACCCCACCCCCTTTTAATTCACCCCTCTTTAACGTGTTGCTTTGCCTTTAAATTTTTAATTCACCCCCCAAATTTGTGCTTGATTATTCCAATTTGTGCATGTTTGTAGGTCATATATAATTTTTGCATTGCCCAAATTTGTGCAAATTTGTGCCTGATTATTCCAAATTCGTGCATGTTAGTCTTTGTAGTTTATATATAAACAGGACCGAACCGATCATAAATACGATTAGGCAAAATATCTACATTTGGTGAAGGTTGGGTAAACCCAGAACCGAACCGATTATATATGGTTCTGGTTCGGTTCGGTTCCAAACATATATGGTTCGGTTCTGGTTCCAATTTCAGGGAACCGATTATATATGGTTCGGTTATGGGTATACCCCAAAACCGAACCGAACCATGTCCACCCCTACTCATAACATTAAAATGATTAAAATATCTCATATCGGGTACAATGACCAGATTACCCCTAGTTCGTGGGAAATGACTAAAATACTCCTATGGTATGAAAATGATCAAAATATGCCATTGGATTTGTGTTGGGCATATTTTAGTAATTTTTCATAGGGGCATCTTGGATTTGTAAGACTACAAATCCAAATCCAAAGAGCATCCAAACAAGAGATTTTTTAAATTTAGATTTGAAATCCAAATCTTTACATGGTCATCCAAACGGACTACTTATAAATTTGTAAATTTTAAATTTTGGATTTCGAATCCACAAATTTTTAAAATTCAAATGCAATTCCAAATCCAAATCCAAGATGTATCCAAACTGGCCTTAAGAGTTTAGACTAATCAAACTGATTTTGCATGTATTATTCTACAGAGTTTAGGCAGCATCAACTTCCACTTGCAAGGATCAAGAGGGTAATGAAAGCTGACGAAGATGTCAAGGTTTGTTTTGATGCATATAATTTTCGAGAGAGGGGTAACACGTGAGGGGGAGTGTTGTAGTATAAATGATTAAATAACACCAACTCTACCAGCTTAAGCTTTTAGACTAATTGGTTGTTTAAACATAGTATCAGAGCTAATGCCTCAAGGCAGGTCCTGAGTTCAAAACAGAACAACTCCTTGATTTTAAAAATCCATGTGTACTACCAACTCAAGAATAGGAGACACAGATGAGGGGGAGTGTTGAAGTATAAATAATTAAATAACACGATCTCTAACAGCTTTAAGCTTTTGGAGTAATTCGTCGTTTCATAGTTTTCTCTGACTATACATTGAGAGGGGTTTCATTGGGATCATTTTGGGCAAGTTTGGCAACCATGGAAAAATCTTCCAAGGAATATTAGTGGCAGGAGATGTTAGAAACGGGTGGAGAGATAGAGACTTGGGGGAGTGGGAGCGAGGGAAGCATAGAAAAATTGAAAAAATACATTTTTTCACTATTTTTTAGGGATTTCACATGCGCTCTCTCTCTCCTTACTTTCTTCACTCCTGTCCTCTCAAGACTCTCCTCTCCAGCTCACCTATAATTGGGCGGCCAACAAATATTCCACAAAATATTTTTTTTTCATGATAGCCAAACATGCTCTTGGCCCTTAGGCCATGTTTGGCAAGAATGAAATTCTTTTTCATGGAAGGGAGGGTGGAGGAGTAACTTGAGAGGGCATGACAGAGGAGAGTGTGAGAAGTAGCTAAAAAACGGGGAGAAAAAATTTACATTTTGAGTAGTCTTTTATCTATCTTGTTTTTTCAGCCTTTTCTTGCCCTCTTCTCACTCAGTCCCTCTCAGATCTCCCCCTCTCACACCATTCCTTACCATTGGGCAAGCTAACATTTCATGGGAAAAATTCATGGTTTCCAGACATTGGCTTAAAGTAAAATACTAATCCTTCTATTTGTTATATTATGGCTCAAAAATTTTCCATCAATAGATGATAAGCGCAGACGCGCCTGTTCTATTCTCGAAATCATGTGAGCTTTTTATTATGGACCTCACACTAAGATCATGGTTCCATGCGGAAGAAAAGAAGAGGCGAACTCTCCAAAGAAGCGATATTGCAACCACCATAAGCCGTGCAGTGGTTCTAGATTTCTTGCTCGACGTCGTTCCAATGGATGATGAAATTATGGTATATTCTATTTTCGTAACTCTTTGTTGTTAATCTTCTCTACTCTAATGCCACATATTAGATTAAAAAGAAATCCATCTAATAAAAAACATACGATAACTAACGAATAGTAGGAAAGATTATGGAGTCCACTATTCTATGAAATTAATTAAGAAGGCAACTAGAATTACAACAATTTAATGAGGATATTTTTTGGGAAGTGATACATCCGCCCCTTTTTTTTACTTGGGACAGCCACCTCTGGTGTATCTATGACTGCAGAGGAGTTTATTTACTTCACATGAGAAGGATCAAACGGCCTTGATCACCATGTACACTGGATTTGGCCGTCCCATGTAAAAAAGGGCGAGTTTATCATTTCCCTATTTTTTCGGTAGAAAATTCTTACTTCAAGGCTCCGTTTCGTTCATCGAAAATGTGCGTAGAATGAATGCTGTGCTCTGTTTTATACACACATTTTACGTCGAAAGCAACAGAGCTTAACTCGAATTACTAAAATTTAAGAAGTATATATATTTTTATGAACCTTAGAAATTCATACTTTAACTGGAATTAGTAAAATTTAATAAGGATTTTTTTAACCTTAGAAAATTCATCCTTTAACTGAAGCATATTGTCAATTACTGACCAATGGCGTAATGGATTATCTCAGAATGAAGAGGAGCTTCAAGGAAATTGGGTAGGGCATGAGTCTCTCCCTTGCAATGGAATGCATTTCAACGTGATGCATCCAAACCCCTTCAACCAAACTCTTCATGAGGTGAGTGCTCAACCCATATCAAGAAACTAAAGTTATAACATCATTTCTCAAAATCAATGGGCAGTTTCAAACAATTAGGCAGGAGAAGGGAATTGTAACAATTTGCAGAAATAAAAGATGCTATGGGATCTTTTGTTAAGGCCCTGTTTATTTGGATTTTGAGAAGCGATTGTGAGTCCGAAACTGATTGTTGAACCCACAATCGACTATCAAAATCCAAAGCAACCAAAATACCCTTATCTATTATAAGAGTCACAGCATTGAATCAAGTGTTCGATCACCCACCAACAACTAGTGAATAACTTAAGTTAATATATTTAAGATCAATAATTGGTACAGTACAAAGATGCTATGTATAGCATATCTTGTTAGCCTATATAATCAAATTGTATTTGGAAAATGATCTACCTCCGGCCATGATGGTCAGATTGACGATGCTTTGTGAACCACTTGATCCGACCGTTGAAGATGCTCCATTTTAGCATTGGACGTCGATTACTCGAAGGATCTTCCAATCTAGCCCTGTTTGCATGCTTAGATCAATGGGATCTTGGGTTTCACTTGGTAGATCAGAGACCAAGCAAAGAACCCCAATTCTACAATCTCTCCTTAATTCTCTTGCGCTTTAAGCAAAGACATGTATAGATTGAGATTAGGGTTAGTCTCCCAATGCAACACACTCTTGTTAAGTATGGACTTTTAATAGGACTTTAGATAATTTTAGATTAGCTAAAGGTGGCAATGCGGGCCACCTTAAGAGAGATATATCTAACATATCTATGATCTACAAATACACGAAATACATGGTGTAAATTTCAAATAATCTTATTGAAGTACATTCATTATCTTTTCAGGATAATGTGAGTAGGCAAACAGAAACTTCTCACCAGTTCATGGTTCAGCAGTCATTCTCCTCCTCCCATCACAGCTATGGAACTCCACAGGTGACTTTCAACATCCTTCACCAATGATGACTTATAAATGAATGAAATTTAATTCTTTGAGAGCTTTATTTGTCATGATATTTTGCAGTGATTAAGCAACCATAAATGATGGGATTCGAACGTGACTTCCTACCTCAAAGTGAAGAAATGGTTAGCCTTTCCAAGTGACCTAAAACTATCCTAAGAAACTCTTTGCAATAAGAAGCATAATGTTCATTTAGGAAGCTTTTTGCTATATAGACTTTTTTAAACTTATGGAAATGACAAATTCTGTGAAAGTATCAGTATGGATAAATAGTGTCTTAGTGTGTGTGTGTGTCTGTGTGTGTGTGTGAGAGAGAGAGAGAGAGAGAGAGAGAGAGAGAGAGAGAGAGAGAGAGAGAGAGAGAGAGAGAGAGAGATAGGGGTGGCAAAATTGGCCGAACCGAACCGGAACCGAGCTGAAACCTAACCGAAAATTTGGTTTCGGTTTGGTTAAACTAAACTGATTCAAATATTTCCAATGATTATGAGTTAGGGGTGGCAAAATTGGCCGAACTGAACCGAAACCGAACTGAAAATTCGGTTTCAGTTTGGTAAAACCAAACCGATTCAAATTTCAGTTCGGTTCAATTTCGGTTGGGGTCGAACCGAAACCGAACCATTGCCACCCCTCACGAGAGAGAGAGAGAGAGAGAGAGAGAGAGAGAGAGAGAGAGAGAGACATATTTTAAGTACGGTTGAGAATTGGTCTTCGATGACCTGACCATCTCCTTTGATGGAGAAATTCTTGATTTTATAAGGAAATAAGAAGTAATCGTTGAATCCACATGAAAAAGGTTCCACAAGGAAAAGATAAAAAAAATTGAAACTCATAATATCAATCAATAAAAGATGTAACTTTGATAACACTGCCTGACTTGTAATCCAAGGATAAACTGTATATCAAATCAAACTCTATCTTTAATCAAACTCTTATGTAGAATAACTAAGACCCTAATTTAAGTCAATTTAATATTACAAAAGGAATCTAAAAATCCAATAAACTCTTCTATATCAATGTTCTAGAAATAATTCTCCAAAATCCAAATCTTTTGATTCTTAACTATTATTTAAAACATATTGAGGACATTTTGTTAAAAAAAAGAAGAAGGGAAATGATATCTGCGCCAAGTGTTTCAATAAATATGCGCTCTACTTGTTTGTCGTGTAGTATTTAAAGGATTTAAAGAGGTTTTTCAGAACCGGAATATCCTCTGAAATCCCTTTAAATACTACACGACAAACAAGTGGAGCCCTTGTTTATCAAAACACCTTCGCGCAGATATCATTTCCCAAAAAAAATAAAGGGGGATAAAAGAGAGAAAAGCAAAACATAAAAGAAGGTGAAACAAACCTCTTTTGAAAAGGGCAAGTTAGTCAACCATTCCAGCCCTGAGTGCTCTTTTCTAAAACGAAAAAAGAAAAACGCAATGACCACTTCCAAAAGTAACTGGACATTTCGTACACCTCTTAAGCTCTTTCCTTATCAAATAGGAAAACTACGACAGCTTTTATGATACGATCCTTTCTTTTGCATGGTAAAATAATGAAGGGGAGCTGCTCATGTGTACAACCCTTTTGTATTGAAAGATAAAAGCCGCTTTTCTTTATTTTGAACTATTCATTGGCTTCAAACTTGTATCATTGGGAAATGCAGTATCCAATGACCAAGTTTAGAATAGAGGGGGTGTATCTACAAAAAGAAGAGGTATAGTAAGGGAAATCCCAACTAGGTTTTAGTAAGGGGGTCAACGGATACACTTCGGATCGGATCCATCTATGTCTTAGCCACCACTGATCCGTCCGGATCCCTCATCGGTCAAATCCTTTCTGATCTCTTATCGATCAGATCCTTTTTTGGAGTGGAGTCGTTTTTGCATCCTACTTTTGGAGTCTAGGTAACGACCTATTTTTTAATCGGACCTCCATCGGTAGGACTATTTTTTAATCGGACCTCCATCGGAGTGTCCTAACCCTACGTATGTTGTACACATTTAGGGATTAGGGTTAGGGAGGGAAAAGAGAAGAAACTCGAATGGAGATTCGTCATCAATCCTAAAGAAAAGAAAGAAAATAAAATATAATTGTCATTTTGAGTAAGGTTTTTTAATATTATGACAGTACACAAATATGAAGGACACATTTGGCTACCATGATTTTTTATTTTCATGACAAAATAAACTAGTGTATCTAAGTGGTGAGAAACGAGTAGTGCGGGTGAAGTGGCTAAAAAACACGAAAGAAAAATCAGGAAACTATTGTCTCCAAGTGGTGAGAAGTAGGATTGCAACTCGGGTCGGGCTTTTTGAACCCTACCTGACCCGAGATCAAGTCGGGCTTTTTATGAAAAAACCCAAGATTCATAAACCCAACCCTGCTCGATATAGTTTCTCATGTTGGGACTGGTTAGGTTGGGTATGTAATATTAGCTTAGTGTAGTGACTAATTTTCAAGGTTGTAGAACACAACAAATCTTCACAAACAAAATCCCTAAATGACATAATTTTAAGTCATCGAGTGCATATATTTAAGAAGGAAAATACTTTTTCATATAACAAACTTAATTAACTTAATGAAAGCAATTATATCAATATTATAGAAAATAATTTGGTATGCTATCCAAGAGATATTTAAGAATTTTATAATATGCCTACAAGAGTAGGGTCGGGTTACGGGTTTTTTTTTTTCTTTAAACCCAACTCGACTAGGGGTGAAACTCGGGTAGGCTTTGATCAGGTTGAGGCCAACCCTAGCCCAACCCGACATAGCATTCTCTCAACCCTAACCCAGCGCAACCCAACCCGAAGCGTCGGGTTGAGGATGGTCAACCCTAACCCAACCAACCTCTAAATCTCTCAACCCTAGCCCAACCAACTAACCCAAATCGGGTCGGGTTGAGTCAGGTTGGGTTCGGGTTCACCTAGGACCAAACAGAAAAATACAAGAAAAAAATGTAACCCAAAGAAAATGAAGATAAAATTAGAGGACGGAGGTCGAGTTGCCAAGGCCTGGTCCCTACCCCAACTTGAAATTAAATCAGGTTGACTTTCCCCAACCCTAACCCAATCCAACCCAAGGAAATGCCAGCCCGAGCCAAAATTGGGTTGAACCCGTCAGGTTCGGGGTTGAGCCCGACCCAAGTTGCACTCCTAGACTTGACCAGAGATTGGGTCGGGTTTTTCATCTCGAAACCTGACCCAACCCAAGATCCATGATTTCTAAACCCATTCCAAGTTATTTTCGGGTCAGGTTGGTGCGGTTTACCTGAACCAAGTTGCAACCCTAGTGAGAACTAGCTAAAAATCAAGAAACAAAATTTTTTTATCCAAAATAGGATCTACTTTTCCTGATTTTAAGCCACTTCTCACCCTCATCTCAACGTTGCCCTCTCAAATCACCACGTGGAAACAGTGACAAACCGAAATTAGTCTAGGTCACAATCCGAAACGCATTAAAATTCAGATCCTTTGATTTAGGGGAGCAACTTAAATGGGTCGATTTTTTGGAATTCCGGTTAAGCTTTTACCATAAAATCGGGTTAAGTCTGGGTTGACTCCAATTCTTTTTTTTTAGCAAGGGCTCAACCCAACCCGACCCGACCCAAGTAGCAGCCCTTCTTTGATTCCGATATGGGTCCTTCTAGGACCATCGACATCTCTGGACTCTGGGTAGGTTTTACAATTGCCCACGCTTCTGCATAATGTGATCATTCCACTTTGACTGGAGAAGATGATTGCTGAAGAACCCACCACCCCCTACTCGTACAGACTTTATTTTGACAACTTTCAATAGTAGTGGGTCCCAATACTCTAATCTTCCCCCAATCAGAATCCGACGGGCTTTCAAAATCACACATTATAGAATCTCGATGGGGGCGTTTCACATATAGCATTTATTAGTTCAACTTAGGACAAATATAATCGAGCCTTATAGTATCCAAAATTCATCATGAACTTTATAATATGAAAGACAGAAGCAAAATCTCAGCTACTTTCAAGGAATTATATTAAGGTGCATGGTATCCTTACAACTCGTAGAAGAAGCAAATACATGACACATGTAAGTAATGCATTCCCAGCAGCATGAAACATTGCAAAAACTAAGACGAGTCTGGACCTAACTGTGGCCACGAATGCGTCTCTTACATCTCATGTCTAATGAAACCAAAAACATAGGGGAAAAAAAAAACAAGAAGAAGATAAAACAACCCTTAATAAAAAGCATTTTTTTGTTTCTAGAATTGAAATCGGACCATCTTCCCTCTATTCCCCGCTACGCAATGTCGCTCTCCCGTTCCTTTCCAGCAGTAAACAGGAGAGCACCATTACAAAGCATGTTTCTTTTGAGCCTCAACGTTCCCAATATTTACGATATAACCGACCTCTTCTTCCTTTGTACCCATCACCCGAATGAGCAAACTTTTTCCGGTTAAGCTCCATCTTCACAGCCGGAAAATCTGACCCACAAGAGGAAATGAGGGTAAAAAGGAAGAGGAGAGTATTGGGAGGGGAAGGGAGAGGATACATGTAGATGTAGCCATCCATGTAGGGTCATATTTAAAGGTATAAGCGCTTTGCTTTTTGGTCTGTGTGTGTGGATTTTCAATGTTTGTGGGTAATACAAATCCCACTCACTCGGTTTTCAAACCACTTGTTGGGGAGAGATTCGAAGCCATTTTCAGGATTTTTAATTTGAACGCTGTAGACAAAAAGTTCCCATCGATCACCTCACTGTTACTGAATGTCTCTGATGGGGTATAAAAACAGCAGCCTATTAGCTGTCGACACGTGGCCCAATGATGGCCTACCGCAGACCCCGCGTCAGCAGGGGTAGTTTGGTAATTACAGCAGAGTAGGTGAGTTCGAACCTATCGCTGGCCGACACCTGCCCTGGAGTAATAACTCCTCAACTACCCCCGTTTTCCCCTATAAAAGGGCTTCCAAAGCTCATAAACAGGGTGATAACTTCTCACCCACCACTCTTAAACTCGCTCTGTACTCCTGCTCATACTGACTTGAGTGTCGAAGGGCCTGTCCGGAGTAACACTCCGGGTTGGTCTTCTGACCTCGTTTGCTCTTTACGCAGGGCTCAGCCACTCAGCTCCTTCACCTCGGTCTCTCGGGTCCTCTAGCTCAGCTCTTATATCACTATCATATCTGTTACCGATTTTAGGCCTAACAGTCTCTTTACAAACGCTTCACATTCAACGACTAATATTTAAGAGATTCAAAGTAAGGGCTGTCAAATGAACGGTTCAGATCTATAAGAAAGTTGGACCCACTATTATGTGTAATTTTTTTTTTTTTGTTGTTAAATAAGAACCGTCTATGTTCAAATAGGAAATTTACACGCTATTGGATGGTATGATCAGATGTTTTTTTGTGATATGAGATTCAAAGCAAGATCTATCTAATTGAAGGTTCAGATGTATCAAAGGTATGGTGGGATCCAGTGGGGTCCGCTTCTACATATTACCGAGTGTACGTCAGGGCAACGTCTCAATTGCGTCAAAATAAATCCCACTAAAATCTCAATTTCCAGTAAGAAGAGGAAATTGAAGCACCTCGTACATGACAAGAAATATGTAAAGAGATATATTCACCCGTTTTTTTTTACTTAGGACAGCTCCCTCTCTTCACTAGAGGGGGCTGTCCCAACTAGAAAATGGGGCGAACAGATCATTTACGATAAAATTCAACGCCGGCCTGTTGACGAGCAACTTGTGGGCCGTGGTGCATGCTTTGTCATAGGATCCCGTTTCGGTTGGGGTGGGTCAGTGGGGGTGAGAATGGGCTATCCACAAATAACTTGGACATAGTGAAAAAAGGAGATTTTATATGTCCAAGATTTTTCAAAAAATTCTGTACGGTCCACACCACAGGATGATCCAAACCGTCCATTTGAGGAATATGACACTTGGAAGCATGACTTGACTGTACTGTTTTGAAGAGACAGTTGTTTGTGGGGTGAGCCCACCTAGACTTAGAGGCAGAGCCGCAAAGCCAAGGGGCGCGCCCTGAGATTTGATATATTCACATTACTTAGAGATGATATATGCGTAGTTTAGTTTTGTTTCCATAAAATTGCCCTCCTAAACTCTCAGGAATTATTTTTCCCTAAACGTGAAGTATTTTTTTTCTTTTTCTGATGGGTAAGCTGGGGGTTTGGCGGAGACCTTATGGATTTATTTGATAAAGAGAAAGATGATACAATAACAGGCACATAAACCATCCCTAACTTGGAATATGTGAGAGAGGGAGGACCAAGACTCGGCACATAAGCCTAAGAAAAGGTGTGGCTCATGTTTTCACTTTTGTAGCAGAAGCTGTTTGTTGAGAATGTTGACAAAGTTTATGATAATATCAAAACACAGTTCTTTAATTTTTTTTTTATTGAGAAAGCAAAATCTAACCATTCTCTACCTCCCTAGAGCAAATTCCTAGCTCCACCCCTGCCCAGACCAGTGAAAGGACTGAAAGGCTACAAGAAACAAGCAACTAGAGTGAGAGTGGTGACACAAGGGCCACCCACAGAAGAGACGCCTATGGAAATGGTAACTTGGAACAAATAGAGTGAAATTTATGATACAGTAGGACCCAGAGCGTGGTGGGTTGTTAATCATGATCCTAATTAATTGGCTCAAAGGGCCTAGCCTTGTTCCACCGGTCCTAGGGCTTTTGATATATCGACCAGGTAACTAACGTTTGGTATCAAAGCCAAGATCACCTCTTGTGTTTGAGTCATGAAAGGGGTGACCTATGACAAGCGAAACGCAGTACGACTAGGGTGAGAGTGCCACATAGTGGAGCAGCTTAGGCAACATGGGAAAATACAATTGATGCGGAGGGACTTAACTTATAAGGACTTGGACACCCTCCCCTTAACGGCTAGCTGTTAATGGTGACTTCTACTTGAGTCCCTTGCGATAGGGTCCATTGATCTGGTAAGAAAACAAGCATAGCCCATTGCCATAAGTTCCACGTGATCCGATGATCCTAGTCCCAGAAAGCATCTTTAGGCAGCATCGATGTTTGTAGGCATTGACCTTGCCGATGAGGTGCCAATTCAGCATGAGACCAATACTATATGGGTTGCCCCATGATTGCCCTACATATCAACCGTTTGGATCACCCACATGAGTGCAATCTTGGACCCAAGGTTGATCAATAAGATTAATCCTGATGGTTATCAGTCACATACTCGATCCTATTATAATGTGTGTTAAAGTATAAAAGATTAAATAACGATCGATATCTCCAACAGCTTAAGCTTTTGGAGTAATTGGGTCCTTTCACATGTTATCAAAGCAATTGTCTTGGCTCAAAACTCCTTCATATTAAAAATCCATATGTAATGGCCAGCTCAAAAGAGGGGCCACATGTGACACTCCGTGGGCCAACCCTACAAAGAGGGATCACACATGAGGGGGAGTGTTAAAGTATAAAATATTAAATAACATGGCGATGATTTGTTCACTTGATTTGACGTCAAAAAGCATTAAAGTCTACCATGATTCACGTGACAAGGGGGCACATAATCTTATAGGGGAGACAGAAAAATCAACTCTTTAAATAATGCCATCTCCAACAGTTTAAGATTTTGGAGTAATTGGTTGTTTCACAATGTTCCGGTTTTCGGGCCCACAAATATGGCTGGCCACCACAAATCGGGCCTATTGCCCTTCACCCTACTCTTATCAGGTGAATCATCCTTCAACCTAGCAAGATGAAAGAGATGGAGAAGACGTCTTGGGCCCTTCAAGGCCAGTGAGCCCATTTTAAGATGAACTAAAATAAACACACACACCGGCGTCCGGTCTTCCCTTTTGCCCTCTTTTGTTGTTCCGTTCCAAAGAAAAAGCAAATTCGTATGAAAAAATCCGCAAATGATAGGAGCTTTTTTCTTTTTCTATGCTAGAGGGGAAAGTTTAACATATATTACTAACATAATTTAAAAGAATAACATAGGAGACACAACTGGAAAACCCTATCACATGATTGGCAGGCGCAAATGAGGTGAAGTCATGGACTCGGGAGCCGATGACCAGGGCTCGAATTTGCACTAGCCGTTGGCGCGGGTGGGGTGAACCGTGGCTCTCTTCCCACTAACACTCTAGGAACCCTATCTTCATCTGCAATTCAATCACCTACCAACATCAATTTCTATATCAAAACATAGAATCCAAGCTATCAATTAAGGAAAGAAGAACAAAACAAAGGAAAAAAAGAAAGATAACTAACCCTTTTGGAGATCTTCCACTACTATGTTTCTTGATTCGGTATAACACAGGAGTAGAGCAAAGAACAAGAGAGAGACAGCTGCCAAATTAATGGCCTTTGAAGAGCCCTTCATTTTTCTTTAGTGGTTTAGTACAAAGGATATGAGCTACACCATTTTATAGATCACAAAGTCGCATATAGCTGTTGTAAATGGGGCGTGCAATAACTTTGAAATCATTTTCACAAATGAATTTGATTTACAATCATAGCTTTGACATGGCCAATGGGCGTTATCTAGTAGTTTATGAACTTTCCAACAAGCAGGTGGGATGGTTGTGGAATTTATCTCTATGAAGAGGACAGACCATTGGCGTATGGACTGAGTATTCCTTTTAAGTGTGAAACCAAGAATGTTTGAACGAGGGATATGACTGAGAAACATCTAGAGGATTCGATGATTATCAAAATTGGGTGCAAGCAATTTTTAGACATGGCCCACCTTCCATGAGTAAATATTAATTTGTTACTCTTGTATACACTAGAGTGGGCCCACCCAAGGAGGGGCGAATATACCACTTCCCTTTTGTATTGCCTATTGTTGTCGGCACCGTAACTCAGAATCAGTTATCAAAATCCAAAACAAACAGGGGTCATTTTTTCAAAAATGATAAATTTTAGGGATACCATCATGAATTAAAGGTCCCTGTTAAATTAGTATTAGAGAGAGTCTGAGGGAGGGAAAAGTACGAAGGCAATCAAAATCCCGTGATTGAAGGGATAATTATAGATTTCAATAATCTCTTGATTGCAGGATAATTATAGATTTCAATAATCCCTTGATTGAAGGGATAATTATAGATTTCAATAATCTCTTCATTGCAGGATAATTACAAAGAGTGCGGCTAGGGAAACCAGTTACCTAACCTAGAGTGGAACCAAACAAATCCCTACATGCCACATGGCATCGGTGGGGCAGTTTTGTCATTTTAAGAAAAAAAGTAAAAAACAAAGGAACTAAGATAAAGCCAACTACTTGTTAAAGCCCTTAATTGCAGGGTTAATTAGCATTTATATCCAGAATTTATCCCTTGGTTGGAGAGATAATCAAAGCCTTTGATTACAAGCTAATTATAGCCTTTATTACAAAAAGATAAGGCAATGCCATTGCTCACCACTTACACATTATCTTTACCTCTGTTGTGTTATAGCATCACATATACCTAAATCATTCGCCCTATGTATAGTGGTGCCAATATCAAGTTGCCATTCAAGATCATATGGGTCTCTGATGAAGAGACTAGAGACTGGCACACAGAATAGAAATCATGTTCAAATCGATGTTAAGAGTCCATTTTCGTATGGTTCCTTTTGCCACATATTTTGATAGAACACCGTTCTATCAAAAAAGAAAAATAGGGAATAAGATGATAAGAAAATAGGGATAGAATGAGTTAATTCGAAGAAACTTAGGCCTCGAAGATGCAAACTGCACTAAATTTGATTATTCCTTGCTTAAAAAGCCATACGTCATCTACATTATATAGAAATTAGGGAAAGCAAAATATGGAAATAGAAATCAACAGAATAGGAAAAAGAAAATAAGGAAACCTAATATAAGATAGCAATAACATAAATAAGGAAAGCATCTTTGGAACTTTCCAAATTTCTTCTCTTTTCTCCTTTTCTTTCTTCTTACTCCCTCTTTTTTGCCTTTGTTTTTTGTCTTGTAATTAGTCACCATCATCAAGGGTTGAGGCCACTTCAATTGCAAACCGATCCCATCATGTCGTTCATCAAAGCTTCTTTGATGTATTTTTTTAGATTGATTCACGGATGGTTTCATGCGAGAATCTTTTCTATAGCGTTGAAAAGGTTGAGAGGCATGACAAATTTTTCGGAGTCGACGTTGTTGGACCCCTTTCTTTTTTGGCTTTTTTGGTTTTTCTTCTATCCGCCTTTTGATAAGTATTCCCGCCTGTTGGTAATTCACACGTAATTTTGATAAGTATTACGTTGGATTACGTTGGAAACTAGCCACTACGTTGGAATTCACACATAAAAGACAATTCCCCGGCAACGGTGCCAAAGACTTGTTTGTGATATTTTAAATAACCGCAAGTGCACGGATCGCGTGCAGATACGGGTCGAACTCAGGGAAGAGAATTGTAATTTCTTCCCCTATATTATTCGAAAAATAAACTTACGATATATTATTGCTTGGCATATACTCAGGATTTTTGTGGACAAAAACCTCGGAACCAACAATATATTGTAAATTTATTAACTAAATAGATATAATGGTCGAAAATAATGTAAAAAGGATTACCAAATTAACTCTTATATTTAGGCAAAGTGCACTAAGGTTCTAATGATCTCTTTTAACTACTTGTCTAATCTAATTAAAAAACTAAAATTCTAAGGGCTTAAGTTATTGAAAAAATTGTAAAAGTAATTTGAATAATGTAAAAACCTTAATTCAATATAAAAGATTACTTAGGGTTAGAATCCACCATGGGTTTTGGAATAGATTATTAATCAAACCAATTTTTGTATTGGATAGTGTATTTAATAAATCAAGTAAATGGGGAATAAGATCTATAAAATGTCATTGCCCATGAGTGAGTGATCAAATATACTACTCAATTTTGTATATTATATAATAAATTATATTTGTTTATCGACAATTACTTATACGGCAGGGGAAAGCCAGTGGCATAAGTGATTGAGATCCAACAAATACAAACCCTTACATAAGTTGTCATATAAGCTACTGGTTTTAATTACTTCTCTTTCTCCTTCCCCATGGCTTCATCTAAACCCTAAGTACAGTGGGTTTAGCTACTCATGGAGAAGGGGAAATAAACAAAGAAAAAGAAAGAGAGAGAGCCATTGAGAGAAAGTGAGAGAAGGGAGATGAAACAAAAATAACTCTCTTGAATTGAAACAAAAGTACATAAAGTTGGAACTAAAATAAAAGAAAACTTAGTCTTTTTCTCCTCAAGCTTTGGTCGAATCCTTGTCTCCTTCTTCAAGCTTTGTTGTCACCTTTGGATTAAATCTTAGACGGTGGATCGAGCCTTGGTTGAGAGGGAGAAAAAGAACTTGAAAAGAGAGCAAGAGAGAGTGTGCAGAGAACAAGAGAGCATAAAGAGAGTAGCGAGAGAGAGTAAAAGAGCCCAAGACAGAGTGTAAGAGGGGGTATATAAAAGAATGAGAGGTTGAAAAGAATTTCCAAATTTAGGCTTAGAGAAGCAAGGGTTGAATAGATAAGTTTTTGGAATCCAATTAGAGGGCGAGATGAAAAAGGTGCTAGAATGTTCTCTTCTCCTTGGATGGCCACACATTTTAAAACTTGGTTAGCAAGAGTTCTCAAATGAGCATTTTCCTAATTAAAGAATCACCAACGAGCATTCTTTCCTTCATGGTAAAAAAAATCACCAACATATATCAACGAGATGAGGGTAGTTGCTAAAAATAAGGAAATTGCAACTTATACATGCAGTCACTTTCTTTGTAATAGCAGGTTTCCAAGGTATCCATCTTAAAATAAGAAAGTCTACATGCATAGCGTTTCCTAAAAAAAATCCTAGAGAGAAAAAGTAGCAGGTTTCCATTCCACTTGCAATACCTGTTGATGGGGTGTGAAAACACCAGCCTCTCACAGGCCGCCACCTGTCCCAGAGTAGGTGAGCTGCAGCCTCTCACAGGCCGCCACCTATCCCAGAGTAGGTGAGCTGCAACCTCTCACAGGCCGCCACCTGTCCCAGAGTAGGTGAGCTGCAGCCACTCATAGGCCGCCACCTGTCCCAGAGTAGGTGAGCTGTAGCCTCTCACAGGCCGCCACCTGTCTCAGAGTAGGTGAGCTGCAGCCTCTCACAGGCCGCCACCTGTCCAGGACACCTCACCAGATTTTCCCTATAAATAGGGGATCAAAGCTCAGACCAATGGGTAATGAAAAATCCCTTCTCTCCCTAAAAACTCTTAGACATCTCCCCTTCACTCCTGCTCATACTGACTTGAGTGTCGAAGGGCTTGTCCGGAGTAAAACCCGGTCTGGTCTTCTGACCTCGCTTGCCTTGTGCAGGACTCAGCCCTCATAGCAGGACTCGTTCTCGACCACCTCACTCCTCGTTCATTCCGGTCCCTCAGGACTCAGCTCCCCTAGTCATCCAGCTCAGCTCTTACGTCACTGCTGTACCTGTTACCGATTTTAGGTCTAACAGATTGGCGCCATCCGTGGGACCCCAAAACTAAAAGCTGTCCTTACACATCCCACTCACAAAAATGGCAGGACGTAAGAGTACGCGGATGCCTACTGCGCGGGCGCGGACTACCCAAACCGCGCTACCCCGCAGGACCCAGAGCGAGCGAATTGCATCACTAGTAGTAGCAGCTTCTGCTACAGCAGAGCAGAGCCCGGCTCGCTCAGAACACCTGAACCCCCTGCCCACTCCGGAGCAAGTTCAAGCTCTATTTCAACAGATGACAGCTCTCGTCGGGCAGTACCAGCAACTGCTTCAGACGCCTTCACAACCTCCCCCAGAGGCTCCGCGATCTGTCCAAGGAAGGCCAGACGTCCACAGGGGAGAGTCGTCGCGCCATGGTGAGGATCGAACTCACCACTCCACTAGACAAGTCCATCACCCCACAGCGAGGCATGCCCAAACAGAGCCTCGTCACCGTGAAAGGTCGCGGTCCCGCTCCGCACAGAGGCGCCGTGCTCATGAAGATCGTGCGCCACCAGCGAAACGTCGACCTCGTCGTAGGAGTCGGGAGAGCCAATCCGGCTCCGCGGCGAGCCAGTCTGTGGAAAGGATCAGGTCCTTGGACCACAGGACGGATCCGCTACTACAGAGAATGGAGGAGATGGATCATCGGATAGAGGAACTGGCGAAGGACCAGAGCCGGCCCGTCTCCAGGGCGTTCTCAAGCAGGACGCCGTTCACTGATGATGTTCTGGGTGCCCCAGCACCCAGAGGGTTTAAAATGCCCGCCGTCCCTCAGTATGACGGCACTACAGACCCCGTGGACCACTTGGAGACATTCAGAACAATGATGCTCCTCCACGGAGCTTCCAATGGCTTTCTTTGCAGAGCATTTCCAACGACGCTAACTGGCGCGGCGAGAGACTGGTACTCTAGGATCAAACCGAACTCCATCAGTAATTTCGATGATTTCGGAGAGGATCTGGTACGCCACTTAATGAGCAGTCGCAAGCCGAAGAAAACGACAGCATCTCTGATGGCTTTGCGACAGGACGACAATGAGCCTCTGAAAGTGTTCGTCCGCCGTTTCAACAGGGAGGCACTTCAGGTGCCCAATCTAGATCCCTCAGCAGCTATGAATGCGCTCCTCGCGGGTGCCAGATCTAATGACTTCCGTCGGGCCGTAGCCCCGACAAAATCCGCACTCACTGGCAGATCTCATGGCCGGTGCAGAAGAGTACATAACGGTGGAACAAACACTGGCAGCTCTTAATTCAAATCGGAGGATAACCTCTGAAGAGAAGAATCTCCCTAAGCAGCGCAGGGAGGATAAACCTCCCAGGAGAGAGAAGTCTCCGCCTCCTCAGAGAAGAGAAGAAAACTTCACGCCTCTCAACACCTCCAGAAAGCACATACTGGCGGCGATCAGCGAAGAGGAGTTCGTGAAGTGGCCTGCGAGAATGATCTCCAAAGGGAATCGAAGAGATCCCTCAAAATACTGTCGCTTGCACAAGGACCACGGCCACGACACGGATGAGTGTTGGCAGCTCAAAGAGGAAATTGAGCAGCTGATCGGCCGCGGTTATTTGAAGAAGTACATTCGAACTGATGGCCGCAAACAAGAACGAAGAGAGAAGAGCCCCCGAGGCCGCAGTCCTCGAAGATCACAGCCGCCCCCTGCTCGCAACAAAACTCCTCAGCCGCCCAGTACGCAGCAGGAGGCACCCCGATCTCAGCCAAGGGGGGGTCATCGGTACAATAATGGGTGGACCAGCCGCCGGGGGCACATCCTCTGCCGCTCGCAAAGCATATGCACGGCGAGTTAACGCCGTGCACACAACCAGCAAAAAGACGAGAACGGAGAATGAGATCTCCTTCTCAGATGCGGATCTGGATAATCTTATCCTGCCCCACGACAATGCACTGGTTTTAACCATGCTCGTTGCCAACTGGGAGGTGAAGAAAATCCTCGTAGACAATGGGAGTTCAGCGGACATTCTATACTACCACGCCTTTGAGAAAATGATGATAGGCGATGACCGTCTGAAGCCGGCGAACTCAGATTTATTTGGCTTCTCCAGAGAGGTCGTGAAAGTAGTGGGGCAGATCAAGCTCCATGTTCTTGTCAGAGACCCACCTTGTCAAGCTTTCGCCATGGTCAACTTTCTGGTAGTAAGGGCCACTTCGGTCTATAATGCTATCTTGGGACGGCCTGGCCAGAACCTGATCCGTGCAGTAGCCTCGGCCTACCACCAAAAAATGAAGTTTATAACCCCCAATGGTGTGGGGGAAGTTCGAGGAGATCAGCCTCAATCCAGAGAGTGCTACGCAATGGCACTCAAAGGCAAAAATGCAGTGGAATCACTGCCAATTGAACTGCTCGATGTAAGGGACGAGCTCAGAGGGACTCAACCTGCTGAAGACCTCCTCTCCATCCCACTGTGCCCGGAGGACAGTGAGAAAGTCGCTCTGATCGGTTCCTCCCTCAGCAGCAGCATTCAACACCAGCTCACCAATTTTCTCCAGGACAATGCAGATGTCTTTGCATGGGTTCCTGCCGATATGCCCGGCATTGATCCAGAGATCAGCACACACAGGCTTGGTGTTGATTCAACCTGTAAACCGGTGAAGCAGAAGAGACGACATTTCGCTTTCGAAAGGCGGCAGGCAATAAAAGAAGAAGTGGAGAGGCTTCTGAAGGCTGACTTCATTCGCGAGATTCGATACCCGGACTGGTTGGCAAACGTAGTCCTAGTCAAGAAGACTAATGGAAAATGGAGGACCTGCGTTAACTTCACCGATCTGAACAAGGCTTGTCCTAAGGACAGCTATCCACTCCTGAAGATCGACCAACTCATTGACGCCACAGCGGGTCATGAACTGTTGAGCTTCATGGACGCCTTCTCCGGATATAATCAGATCAGGATGTACGAGTCGGATATACCAAAGACCTCCTTCTTCACAGATCAGGGGACTTACTGCTACCGAGTTATGCCCTTCGGCGTCAAAAACGCAGGAGCTACTTACCAAAGGCTTGTGAACAGACTTTTTCAGAACCAGATCGGCCGTATCATGGAAGTCTATGTGGACGATATGCTGGTCAAAAGTCGGAGTGCGCAGGACCATGTGTCTGATCTCAGAGAAACATTCCAGGTCCTGAAGAAGCACAACATGAAACTTAACCCCACCAAGTGCACCTTTGGTGTCACCTCGGGGAAGTTCTTAGGATTCATGGTGAGCCAGCGAGGGATAGAAGCAAACCCAGAAAAGATCAGAGCCGTGATGGAGCTTACTGCTCCAAAAACCATCAGGGAAGTCCAGCGGCTCACGGGAATGATAGCGGCATTGGGTTGCTTTATCTCCAAATCAGCGGAGAGGTGCCTGCCCTTTTTCAGCGCGGTCAAGGGACTCAAGACTGCGCCCTGGACGGAAGAATGCCAGATCGCATTCGAAGAGCTGAAAAGGTATCTGTCCTCCCCGCCATTATTAACAAAGCCGGAGCCGGGCGAGGAGCTATTTTTGTATCTCTCCATCAGCTCCACGGCTCTGGCAGCTGTCCTCGTCCGTGAAAAGCACCGCCAGCAAAAACCTATTTACTATGTCAGCAAGGTTCTTCACGACGCAGAAACAAGGTACCAGCGGGTCGAGAAATTGGCTTATGCGCTGGTAATGGCCGCCAGGAAGTTAAGGCCGTATTTCCAAGCTCACACTGTAAAGGTCTTGACTGATCAGCCACTTCGACAAGTTCTCCATCGACCAGATATCTCCGGGCGACTTGTGAAATGGGCCGTAGAGCTAAGCGAGTTCGATATTCAGTACGCACTCAGGCCAGCTATCAAGGCCCAAGTACTGGCAGATTTTGTAGCCGAGTGCACCATCCCCCAGCCGGTCGCCGACCCTGAAGCAGTGCAGCTCCCAGTTGTAGAGAAAGCAACTCCTGAAGAATGTATAGCAGAGGAAATTCAGACAGAAATTAGGCCACCGTCAGCCGAGCAGGACTCCATAACCAGCACACCGACTTGGGAAGTATATGTCGACGGATCTTCAAATAAAAACGGCTGTGGAGCCGGCCTCATCCTCACTGGGCCCAATGAGTTCACTGCGGATTACGCCCTGAGATTCGGATTCCGTGCATCAAACAATGAGGCAGAATATGAAGCCCTCCTTGCCGAAATGAGCCTAGCAATTCAGACTGGCGCCCAAAAATTAAAAGCATACTGCGACTCGCAGTTGGTAGCAAACCAGATCCAAGGGGTCTACGAAGCCCGAGACGAGCGTATGATTAAATACCTCGCCAAGGTTCGCCAACTTTCCAGCCGGTTTGCAAGTTTCGAGGTCATCAGAGTACCAAGAACAGAAAATGCCAAAGCTGACGTGCTGTCAAAACTAGCTGCCTCTGGATATACTACTCTCGGAAGCATACACATGGAGTTTCTACAAAGGTCCAGCATCGACAGTAAAGCCATGGAAGTCATGCAGGTGGAAGATGAGTCGTGCTGGATGGATGAGATCATGGGTTATCTGCGCGATGCTAGACTCCCGGAGGATAAGAAGGAAGCTCGTAAGGTGATACAGAGAGCTGCCCGATTCTCCCTCAGTGGTGACAATCTATACAAAAGGTCATATACTCTCCCATATCTGAAGTGTCTGAGGCCGAGCAACGCCGCGTATGCACTACAGGAGACTCATGAAGGAATTTGCGGAGAACATTTGGGGGGCAAAGCTCTGGCGATAAAGGTGCTGCTCAGAGGACTGTATTGGCCTACTATCAGGCAGGATGCCCTGGATCTGGTTAAAAGGTGTGAGAGGTGTCAGAAGTTCTCTCCTACCATCCACCAGCCCGCCGTAGCAATGGCTCCAATTATTAGTCCGCTCCCCTTCGCAGTATGGGGGATGGACATCCTGGGCCATTTCCCACCGGCTTCTGGAAAGCGCATGTTCGTGGTAGTGGCGATCGACTATTTCACTAAGTGGGTGGAGGCAGAACCTCTAGCCCAGATCACTGAGCAGAATGTGCAGAACTTCTTCTGGAGGGCAGTAGTCTGTAGATTTGGGATTCCCCGTGCCTTAATCACAGACAACGGCAAACAGTTCGACTGCCGGAACTTTCGCAAGTTCTGCTCGGACCTAAAGATTGAACAGAGATTCACTTCGGTTGCTCACCCCCAGACCAATGGGCAAACGGAAGTAACTAATAGAATCCTGCTTCAGGGGATAAAGAAGAGGCTGGATGAAAAAGCTGGCCGATGGGCAGATGAGCTCTATCACGTTCTGTGGGCTTACCGCACTACTCCTCGCACGATGACTGGTGAATCGCCGTTCAACCTCTCCTTTGGTACTGAGGCTGTGATACCAGTCGATATAGGCGCTCCGTCTCCCATAATCAGCAGCTTCAACGAGCAGCTTAACGGCGACGGGCTCCGTGCCAATCTCGACTTACTAGAAGAAATCCGGGAAGAATCTTGAATCCGGGTCGCCGCTTATAAGCAGAGGGTATCAAATTATCACAACTCCAAGATTCGCCCCAGAGAATTCAGGACAGGAGATTTGGTCCTGAGAAAGGCAGCCGTCTCCCAACCGACAAAAGTCGGGAAACTCTCCCCGACTTGGGAAGGGCCATATCGAGTGAAAGAAGTTATCCGGCCAGGAAGCTACAAGCTAGAGACACTGGAGGAGCACTTATTACCTCACGCATGGAACTCCAAAAATCTCAGGAGATATTATCAATAAACAAAATGTCCTGCGTAAAAAGGTGACTTTGTAAATTTGTAAATTTGTTATTATTATGAATAAATAATGTTTTTTGCAGACTTAGTTTCACCCTTACTCATTGGAAACCCAGTTCACAAAACTCGGGTACTCATTGGAAACCCAGTTCTTAAACTTGGGTACTCATTGGAAATCCAGTTCTTAAACTTGGGTACTCATTGGAAACCCAGTTCACAAAACTTGGGTACTCATTGGAAACCCAGTTCTTAAACTTGGGTACTCATTGGAAACCCAGTTCACAAAACTCGGGTACTCATTGGAAACCCAGTTCTTAAACTTGGGTACTCATTGGAAACCCAGTTCTTAAACTTGGGTACTCATTGGAAACCCAGTTCACAAAACTTGGGTACTCATTGGAAACCCAGTTCTTAAACTTGGGTACTCATTGGAAACCCAGTTCACAAAACTCGGGTACTCATTGGAAACCCAGTTCTTAAACTTGGGTACTCATTGGAAACCCAGTTCATAAAACTTGGGTACTCATTGGAAACCCAGTTCTTAAACTTGGGTACTCATTGGAAACCCAGTTCACAAAACTTGGGTACTCATTGGAAACCCAGTTCTTAAACTTGGGTACTCATTGGAAACCCAGTTCTTAAACTTGGGTACTCATTGGAAACCCAGTTCTTAAACTTGGGTACTCACTGGAAACCCAGTTCTTAAATTCGGGTGCTCACTGGAAACCCAGTTCAGCAACAGCCTTGGTCCCAGGTTATCAAAATTAAAAAGACAAGTGAGCAAATCACTCAGTTGAGAAATATCAGAGACAAAGAAGGACAAATGTGATTTCATTGATCAGAATATGTGGGGCCTCGAGGGCCATTACAAAATTCATTTTAAAGAGGCTGCTAAGAGCTGTAGGGTCTCAAGGACCATTACAAAATGAGGTCAAAATGAAAACAGAAAAATACTAAGCGTCTGGAAGAGAGGTGATGTCAGCAGGAGCATCAGTAGGAGCATCTGGCTCCTCATCAGTAATCTTTGGCCTGGCAGGGAGAGTCATATTCTGCATCACTAAGTTTGGATTGCAGGCCTGGAGCTCCTGGAGGCAGTCGTAGTATCCGAGACTATAAGCCTCACTCGATAGGCTGAAGAGCTCGGCCTCTTTTTCTTCTACAGCCGCCTTCACTGCGACGTTCTGCCTCTCCTTGGCTCTTTCTCTCTGGGCGCTCATAGCCTTGGCAGCCTTATCCAGCTTCTTCTTCTCTGAGGCCAGATCCTCCATCAACAACTTCTTCTCCTCCTGTACTCGCCCGATGCTCGTTTGAAGCTCCTGGACCTCACGGGCCAGCTTCCCGTTCTCCTCTTCGGATTCGGTAATTGCTTCAGAGAATTTCTTGCTCTTCTCCTTGAGATCATTATAGTAGAGCAAGATCTGCAGACAGAAACAGGCATCAGTATGGTCAAAGGAAGAAATGGGCAGAAAGTTAGCAAACTGATCACCTCTTCCTTACCTGGTAAGCTGAGGATAACACAGCCTCCTCTCCTGTAGCTGGCGGCTCGCGAAGGACCTATTGCTTGTCCTTCCGCAGCAGACACTTGCTCATGATCTCTACTGCTACCCGGCTCTCGCCTAGGGCAGTATCATCCTTCAGAACAGCCCAATTGGGCCGAAAAACGTTCTCATTTAGTCCCGTAGGAGGACAGGCTCCAGAGCCGGTTCCAGTAGAAGCACCACCGGACTTAGAAGAGCCACCACCCTGAGCAAAGGGGCCTATTAGCTTCACCGTAGTCTTGGCCCTCTGAGATGGGGGTGGAGGAGAGCCTTGTGATGGGGCCGGACTCGCCAATACAGTCGTCTTTCTCTTCTGGCGCTCCTGTTGTGCCTGTGCAGCACCCTCCTGTGCCCGTGGCTGGGCTCCCTGTCTTATCTTCTCAACGGTCGATTGTTTCTTCATTTCTGCAAGACAAGCGAGCAGTCAGAAGCAAGCATATAAAAATAAACAAATTCTAAAGACAGGTCTAGCTACATACGTTCTGGAGTCGCGGCACTCACGCCCAGTCCAACTAGCATCTCCTCTCCTGAGAACTCTGCACAGCGGATAAGGCCTGATTGCTCAATCTCCTTCCGCATCAAGGCGAAAGTCTCTCTGTCCTCACTCTCGAGGAGCGGCTTTCGACTTAATTTGGAAGTGTCCGGAGTGTCCCACACTAGAGGGACAGGCCAGGGCTCACTGGCCTCCTTATCCTCGACGTAGAAGAACCTATTCTTCCATGAATGTATTGACGAGGGGATGCCGGTAATGATTTTTAGCTCAGGGCGCTGGCTGATGTAGATCCAGCCCCCTTCCTTATGCCTCTTCAGATGTGCACAAGCACGGAATAGCGACAAGCTCACGCTCCTCTCTAACCGGCCGTGGACGAGATACAAGAACCCAGTCAGTAGTCTCCATGAGTTCGGAGCTACTTGAGCTGGGGCCAGTCCGTAGTATCGAAGCACCGCTGTGAAAAATGGGTGCAAAGGAAATCGGAGTCCCGCCCTCATCGACTCCTCATAGATACAGAGATCCCGGCTCTCGTTACAGGCTCTGTCTCCCTCTATAGCTGCCCTCAGTTCAAATCTTGGAGGCACGCAGTACTTATCCCTAATGTCCCCCAGCATGGACCTGGTGAGGTAGTTCTCCTCGACTAGAGCTCGCAGGTTGTATTTTGGGTTGGCATCCATCCGCGCTCTAGCGATCACCTCCACCGCCCGGCCAGGAAGGAATGTTGTAGACGCCTCAGCAACGTCACTTTCAACACTCCCTTCTGCTCGGGGGAGACTACCAGTGGGGAGTGGAGTGGCGTTCAAGTCTAAAAACACCTCATCCCTGTCCTCTCCGTCGTCGCTATCTACAAGATCTATCCTAGCGGACGTCCTAGCCATTACAGGCTCCTGCGGCGGCCTAAATTCTGAACTACTGCTAGTGGAGGACTCCGTACCGGACTCGGAACTCGAATTACTATCAGACATGCAGTAAAGAGAAGGGCTGAGAGGAATACCGGTGAGTGGAGCTCGTCAAGTCCTTGCGCAACTCCCACTGCGAACTGAGAACTGAGAAGTCGAAGCTCCCAGAGCAAGAATAGAAGAAAAGATGAAAAATAAAAAGTAAAAAAATGAAAGGGGGTAAACCTCCTTTTATAGCTTTTCAGAGGCGGTGGGGCAATAAATGCGACACACGCATCTCGAGGACACTCGAATGGCGCCACGTGTCCCATATTTAGACGGACACATTCTCCCACTCAAAAATACGATCAAGCACGCGCGTGTTCCTACGCGCATGAAAATTCACATCTCCACTCCGCACTCCGTGCTCCGTACTCCGTACTGGATCTTTAAAGCCGAACTGGATATAACGCGTTTCAACAAAACGACAAAAATCAGTCCGGTCCGAACCGGACTGGCCGCAAGACGACAAAAATCAGTCCGGCAAAAGCCGAACTGGATATAACGCATTTCAACAAAACGACAAAAATCAGTCCGGTCCGAACCGGACTGGCCGCAAGACGACAAAAATCAGTCCGGCAAAAGCCGAACTGGATATAACGCGTTTCAACAAAACGACAAAAATCAGTCCGGTCCGAACCGGACTGGTCGCAAGACGACAAAAGCCAGTCCGGTTGAAGCCGTACTCCGGACTCCGAGCTCTGAACTCCGAACTCCGAACTGAATATGACGCGTCCTATACCGCGCCAAAAGCCAGTCCGGTTGAAGCCGAGCTCCGGACTCCTAGCTCCGGACTGAATATGACGCGTCCTATACCGCGCCAAAAGCCATTCCGGTTGAAGCCGTACTCCGGACTCCGAGCTCCGAACTCCGAACTCCGGACTGAATATGACGCGTCCTATACCGCGCCAAAAGCCAGTCCGGTTGAAGCCGTACTCCGGACTCCGAGCTCCGAACTCCGAACTCCAGACTGAATATGACGCGTCCTATAAAGCATCAAAAACCAGTCCGGTTGAAGCCGTACTCCGAACTCCGAACTCCGGACTGGATCTCCAGAATGAATTCCCCGATTCACTTTCAAACAACGTCTGCCCATCCAGAATAACGAGTGATCACACTTTACCAAGTCTCTCAATGACTTGGAAAACTGGGGGGCAACTGATGGGGTGTGAAAACACCAGCCTCTCACAGGCCGCCACCTGTCCCAGAGTAGGTGAGCTGCAGCCTCTCACAGGCCGCCACCTGTCCCAGAGTAGGTGAGCTGCAACCTCTCACAGGCCGCCACCTGTCCCAGAGTAGGTGAGCTGCAGCCTCTCACAGGCCGCCACCTGTCCCAGAGTAGGTGAGCTGCAGCCTCTCACAGGCCGCCACCTGTCTCAGAGTAGGTGAGCTGCAGCCTCTCACAGGCCGCCACCTGTCCAGGACACCTCACCAGATTTTCCCTATAAATAAGGGATCAAAGCTCAGACCAATGGGTAATGAAAAATCCCTTCTCTCCCTAAAAACTCTTAGACATCTCCCCTTCACTCCTGCTCATACTGACTTGAGTGTCGAAGGGCCTGTCCGGAGTAAAACCCGGTCTGGTCTTCTGACCTCGCTTGCCTTGTGCATGACTCAGCCCTCATAGCAGGACTCGTTCTCGACCACCTCACTCCTCGTTCACTCCGGTCCCTCAGGACTCAGCTCCCCTAGTCATCCAGCTCAGCTCTTACGTCACTGCTGTACCTGTTACCGATTTTAGGTCTAACACCTGCTATTAATTGAATGATGCACCAAGCTACCAGAAAGAAACGCCTCTTGTAGACAATTTTGGCCGAACTACATTTGCATAAAATATCCAACTTGCCAATAGTGGGCCATCCATGCAATGAGTCATTATGTGACATTCTTTTAGAAATGATGGAGTTAACTCAAAGTAAGCCCTACTTTCAACAAATTCTATATTGAATTACACCCAACACAGTAACAATATAGATTTCTACTTACCATATAGATTGAAACCCATGAGCCGAATCCCACTTACCAAATTTGTGAGACTTTCCAATATAAGAATCATGGAAAGTAAGAAAATTCAAACGTTGTAATTTTCTCCAGATTCAATAAAAAGTAATGAACGTGGCCTTGCTATTGCTATGTCACAAATTGATGGGATGGAAAGAAACTATATACGTGTAAATCATGTAGGGCCCACTTTCTATTTCTTTAGAATTCTTTCTGCCAACGTTACTGGCTTGCATGTATATGCTTGATTTTTTTATCCTTGAAAAATTCCCATGTAACATTCCTATGTTTAGGAATTACCAATTCATGATATGTAAACTAGTGGACCTCACTTTCTTTTTCACCAAAACGTTTTTTTTTTTTTATATATATATATGCACGCCCATTCCAGCTAGGTGATCAAAATGTTCATTTGCAAGGCCATTGAATACGTTAAAGCATGGACACACGATATTGTAATATTGTGTACTTCTCACCTGAATTTAGTAAGAATAACCCATATTTCCAATTCCGACAAAGAAAACATGCCAATTAGTAATTCTTTCTTTCTTTCTTTAATGGCAACTCCTCACTTGAGATTATGGGACCCATAATAGCCTTGCACAATCGGCAACTCTCACACACTTTGACGAAATTGTATCGAAACAATGTGGGGCCCACTAAATCATTTCCAATTTGTGATCTAAACGGTTCTCATTGGATAATCTAGCCCGTCCAAATGATATGTTGCATCTAAACGAGACGTGCCCTGTAAATTATTTCCATGAGTTGATCTTGACCATCCATTTTAGTATCCACTATTTAAATTAATTGGTGCTTCCAATTCCATCCCATGAAATGATCGTAATCATCTACTTGATGGGCGACAATGTATAGTAATAGTGCCCCTCAAATCATTTCCCAAAGCCGATCCATGCCGCTCATTTGATGAGCAATTGGTTGAATTTTTCATACCCCCACAAATTGCTTTCATGTCACAGCCGTAGGACAATCCAAAGTCTCCAATTGATAAGCCACAATGGGCGGTGCAAAAATATTAGTGGGAGCTTACCTGTCCGGATATTTCAACAAATCCAATGGTTGGGTTACCCAATGAATGGTCCGGATCATCATATTTTTGTGCCACGAGATAATTGGGCTTGTGTATAATTCAGCCACCTTGGTCTCTTGTGAAATTCAATCAATATTGGAAATTGGTTGTTTCTCTTCAAAATTTCATCTTTTAGCTTAAATTCTTTCAAAATTACAATTAGAACCCTGAAACACCAAAAACACACAAAATACCTTAGTAGTACCGCTCTAAATGATAAAAAATGCATATTTTTCTTTCCTACAACTCACACATAAATGTGCTCATCAGATTCCCCCATACTTAAGCTTTGCTTGTCCTCGAGTAAACAAAAATAAAATAAACAAAAATAAAAATCAAAACAAAAATAAAATTCTAACTCACTTTCCTAGGAATCACAATTGTACTTAGCACGTGCAACAAGCCTTTAAACCGCTAGGTTACCCTAGTGGACGAGTTGTGTCTCGTGAGTATTTGCAATGAATATACACACAAACAAAATTCCAAAACTAACTTCAAAAATTGAAAACTTAAATCGCAAACCCCTAATATGGAATAAAGCCAAATATAACACCTCTCTTTGCCTTAATATTTTACCCAAGATAGAAACTTCTAGAATACCCCCATACTTAATCTTTGTTATCACATTCTAAATTGTGAAATTCGACATATATCTTAATTAAGGAATCCTCCTTTATATATTTCACACTTTTGTCCTCATAGATGAGCTTCTAGTGTTATCTATTTTACAAAAGAATTTGAATCGAAAATTTGATAGAAAATTGAACAATTATATGGTTCCACCTTTCTTTCCACTTTTTTCATTATTTCTAAAAAATTGAACTCAATTTATTCCTCTACTGCCGTTGGCGTGAATGACATGCAGGGCTTGCACCAGACACCCAAGTTACTAAGCAGTGTCGGAATTACTTTTGCATATATCTTTAGAAATTGATGCAGTAAGGATTCTAAAATTTTGATCCGTGCAATGTCTTGACCTCTTAAGCTTTCTAGATGACCCATGTAACGAGCTTTTGGTCAGTTACTCTCAAACTAGATAGCTTTAAGGGACTAGGTGTATAACACCCCTCGAACTTACTTGCTCGAGTAAAAAAGGATACAAGTCAAGACTAAATAAAAAACAATACTTTTTTTCTTTTTTTTTCTTTCAACCTTTCTTTTCTTTTTCACTTACCATATAAGAGCCAACATTCTAATTTTGTTTCTAATCAAACCTTTTATAAGCAAGATTCCAAAAGAAACCTAACCTATAAGTAGAAAATGCTCTTTTTAGTTTCTCAAATTTCAAAATTAAAATATAGACTAATTTTCTTTCTAAAAACGGGATAAAAAGTTCTTTCCAAAAATATCTAGTTTTTTCTTTCTTTTGTAAAAATACTAAAACAAAGAAAAAGAAAATATTTTACTTTAAATCATAAAAAGAAACTTACAAATAAGTTTTCCATCCCCCATACTTAAACCATGCAGTGTCCTCAATGCATGCAAAAATAAAACACGACAATAAAGTGAAGAGAGGGGCGCACTGTTATCTTTTAGGCAAGATTTGAATAAAGAGGCTCATGGAGATCCATGACCTCTTCTAAATTAGATGACGATGGTAATTCAACAAAAGGCTTCAAACGTTGTCCATTCACTTTAAATATCTCACCATTCTTTGGATTTAAAACTTCAATCGCACCATGGGAGAATACTTTGTTTACCAAGTATGGACAATCCCAACGGGATCTTAACTTACCTGGAAAGATATGCAATCTTGAATTGTAGAGAAGAACTTTTTCACCTTCATGAAACATTTTTCTCAAAATGTGCTTGTCATGAAAGGCTATTGTCTTCTCTTTGTAAATCTTTGCATTCTCGTAAGCATCATTCTGCAACTCCTCCAATTCAGCAAGTTGAAGTCTTCTTTGATTACCTGCATCAGACAAATCAAAATTTAGTTTCTTAATTGCCCAAAAAGCTTTATGTTCTAATTCAACTCGGAGATGACAAGCTTTTTCCATACACAATGCGGTAAGGAGACTGACCAAGATCAGTCTTGAATGCCGTCCTATGAACCCACAAAGCATCCACTAATCTAATGGATCAATCCTTGCGATTAGGATTAACTGTCTTCCCTAAAATTTGCTTAATTTGCCTATTCGAAACCTCCACTTGGCCACTCGTTTGGGGATGATAAGAGATAGCTAACTTATGAGTAATCCCATATTTCTTCATAAGAGCTTCAAAGGGTCTATTACAAAAGTGTTTTTCCCTATCACTAATGGTTGCACGAGGAGTACCAAAGCGAGAAAAGATATTTTCTTTCAAAAACTTGACCACCACCCTGTGGTCATTGGATTTGCAAGCAAGCAAGCAATGGTTACTTGCAAATCCACTTGGACACATAATCTACTCCTAATAAAATATACAAATTACCAAAAGAATTAGATAATTGACCCATGATTTCTACCACTAAGATCGGGTTGAGGGGCATCATATTTCTGTTTGTGACTCTACCTAACAACTGACAAGATCTACAAGCCTTACAAAAATCAAAAGCATCCCTAAAAAGACTTGGCCAATAGAAACCACATCGAAGAAATTTGTGGGCGGTTTTCTTTGCACTAAAATGACTACCACAGGCTTGATCATGGCAAAAAGATAGAATCGATTGTTACTCATGATCAAACACACAACGTCGGCAACTTGATCCGAACAAGTCTTGAACAAATAAGGGTCATCCCAAAAGAAATACTTTACCTGTGAGTGAAACTGGTATTTGTCTTGGGTGGACCAATGATCCGGTATCGCACCTATAACCAAATAATTCACAATATCCGCATACCAAGGCTCACTGTAAATAGCAAACAATTGCTCATCCGAAAAATTCTCATTAATAGGACATTTGTCATCCTTTGCATTAGGTAGTTGTGGACCCCGATCCGAGAGAGGCGGCGGGGGACGTGCCCCACGCGCGAAGTCTCTATGGATCATCCACGTGAATGGAGAGCTCTACCAAAGAACTCTCAAAAGAATGTGCCTCTCACAGCATGAGTGGCGATAAAAGGTGAGATACCTCTCGATTCGGGGACTAGCCCAGATTCGAGGCGTATCTTAAACAAAGAAGAGTCGTCATCCAAGGAAGTGGGCCAAGGATCCCATACTATGCTCTGTTGCAACGGATAACCAGAGATATAAAAGAAGGTTCGTGCCTGGTTACGAATTCGGAAGGTCTAAAGAGCACCTCATCCGCCCAAGTGCAAACACCTGGTCTCTTATGCCATTTATTTATTAATTTTGAAGAGTTTTGGGCGAAAGTCAAATGAAATGGGAACGAATATCTCTGAGAAGACGTCTATCTAATCATGCATGTCTCGGAGATGAATAATAAGCACACACAAAAGAAATAAAATAAGTGTCACCTAGAGGTAGCTAGATTCTGAGTGACAAGCCTAAAAAGCTAAGTTATGAGTGTCATACCTAATTGGTGCCTGAATTCTGGTGTGCAAACACATGCATGCTACAGCTAAAGGTATATGATCTGTACATGAAAGTAAGAAAACACAACAAAACATATAACACAAAACAATCATATATATGACAGGACAAGACAAATCCTAACTCTAATGCGACTTGACTCGGGCCAAGATGGCCGTCCATCCCAGCTGCTCTACGTATCCCGGCCTCGGGAAGAATCAGAGTCAACGTAGTTCGATGACCTAATCTAACTACGATGCCTAACCATCTAGAACCGCTATCCTAGACTCGATCCACTAGACTCGACTGATTTTTTTAAAGCTTTTTTGTACGATCACTTAAATTCATGTGAATTGCAATTTTTAGGACTTTCTATATGTCCTAACTAATGCAAGTTGATTAGCCTTAAACTAATGTAGGTGGGCCCTATATCCTATGTGTAACTAGGCTGTGCAACCTAAAGAAAACCATGGGCTGACTATATGCTTCCTAGTCTAGCCATCAGTTCGACTGAATGTCTAACCGATCGACTTGAGGCCTCCTAACTCTAGGGACACTCACACAACAGGACACATCATATCAACAAATCAGTACAGACTCCTAACTCTAAAACACCCCAAACAGCTACGACAGACTCCTAACTCTGGGGGAAGATCTTTTTGAAAAAGGTTTTCAATATTTTTTGTATTTTTTTTTGAATATTTGAAATGTTTATTTTTGAAAGTTTGGCTGGACTTGGGATATGGATCCCAAGCTGCACTACGTACCCTGTGGAGAGGGATCAAGCCAACGTAGTTCGGAAACAGAAATCCTAACTACTCTCCTATGACTCAAAATTTTTGAGAATTTTTTGTTTTTAGATGTTTTTTGAATTTTCAAGTGTTTTTGACATGTTTTTGTTGTTTTGACACAAGAGGACTGAATCCTATCATCATAAGAGTATGACAGACTCCTGATATCCCGCAAAGGTTGGACAGCATCCTATGCTTTGCGGGGGAATGAACAGAATAACAACTCTGCAAGGGTTGGACGGCATCCTATACCTTGCAGGAGCGGATAAAAATCACATGATTTGATGAGAGGATGGATAGAATCCTAACCCTTATGATGATAGGACAGACTCCTGAACTGAAGGACTGACTCCTATGCTAAAGAACTGACTCCTAGATTAGTGACTCTAAGAGAGATGCTAATGAGACAAGGCATGTCTCCTAAAAGAAAAAGAGATAAAGAAGGGTGCTAGTGAGACTATACAAATCTCCTAGACACAGAGGTGAGATAGAGAAAAATGCTAGCAAGACTGGGCAAGTCTCCTAGGATGGGCTTGGGCTATCGCCTTCATCACCTTTGCAATGAGAGGGGATTCTAGTATCTAAAGAAATGTAACAAAAATCTATAAGACTATGTTAGTCCATCAAAGAGAGAAGAAAAGGCTACCAGATAATCGCAAATTCCATTCTATTCTTATAAAAATAAATCATGTGCTAAACAAAGAAGAGTTTTCAATATAAAAAATACACAATCTATAGCAATCATAAAATGATAAACAACATTAATTAGTCCAGACCAGCCGCTGGATAGCCTAATAAAGTAAAAGAAAAACAATATCAAACACTTCTATGCCCAACCACAAACACCACCCCAATATGGGGATGAAATCAGATGATGCTAAAGTAATCATCTGATATCATATACACATGATAATATTTCTATATCCCGCCTTGAAATCAGACAGTACTCATGTCGATAATATCGAATAGAGTAGTCATCTGATCTCCTTCTTCTTATTAAACAATTTATTTAAATAAAAAAAAAAGAATGAGTATAATAAGCTTTGAGATAATCTCACCTGAACAACCCATTTATCTTCAGAATCTAACTCAAAACTTAAGATAAAAGAAAAGTAATAAATTCTCAATATTTTATACAAATTTTTCCAATGATATTTCTAATCTATACAAAGTATAAATTAAAAGAGGCATTTATTTAATATATGTAAGCAGCGAAGTATAACTAAATCTAAAAATATGATATTTGCTATTGTCAGGGTGAAATAAGGCTGTTAATATCAAAAAGGAAATGGCTACCACTATTAAGGTGTGAGAGGGAAAATTCTAAGACTTACTAAAGGCTGGATAAGCCTAAAAATGAAAAGGGGAGCGCTATTCAGACTATGTAAGTCCTCTAATAATGGGCTTGGGCTATCGCCTTCATCGCCCTACACTTAAGTGATAACAAATAAGCTAAAGAGGTAAACTAAAAATGTGAATAAGGATAACAGAACTAAAATACATAAAACTAAAATTTATAGAATAAGAACAAGTCATAGCCTTGATATGTAAGCTGAAGCTATAAATTGGATATTGAATAAAAAGAAAGAGCCAAGAATAAAATAACCAGGTTATAAGCATTTTGATTAACAGCAGATGATTTGGACACACTCTTCCAATATAAGGCAAACATCCAACAAGGGGATCCAAAATCTAATGAAATATTGCTCATTATACTCATATCAAAATGTCATACCACTGTAAAAATATAGTGCCATTATTAATATCATTACCAAAAGCAGTGGCATGAATATCTATTCAAGAGGAATTAATATTATTATAAACATGTCCCTGTAAGTGCTATACTATCCCAAAAAAAATGACATCATCATCATGATATTTTAATCACCAACACATTCGAGCTTTATGGTAGTGAGATCTAGGAAATGAGGTGGTGGGGGTTAGTTATGCTAGCTGGACTAAGGTAATAGTGGCTGGATTTCAATGGCTGGCCGCAAGAAAATTGACTTGTAGATATCAACTTATAAATAAGCAAAGAAACACTCACTGTAAAATTATTACGGTATTACAACCAATGACAAACCGATGACTTGGATATCTGAAGAGGTAGAATATCTTATTGAATTCTCAGAAAAAAAAATCATTTTAAGTTTGAAAATAATAGTTTAAACCAATAAAATATAGCAATATTTACAACAGCTGCAAGAGAAGATAAAAATGGACAAAATATCACTTTATGTTAAGACTATCTCATTTTTATTTTTATTTTTTTACAAACATCTTCTAATCAAAACAAATAACCAACTGATTCAAAGCCCCCTTTTTTAAAAAAAATAAATAATAAAAAAAATAAAATTAATGATATTACTTTTTGAAAGAATGACCAGGCTAAACTATTGGCAAAGCAATGACACTAAATTAATTGTTCATTCTAATCCAAACATACCATCGAGCACCTGAAACAAATTCATAACCTTAAAACATCAATAATTCAATTTTATCCCTAAGGAACAAATTGTAATCATATTACATACAACAAATTGTAAGCAGACCTACAATATCCGAGTTTTTGCATTTACTGGAAATAAGCGTACTCAGTTTTATACCAACTAGAAATAAACCTATTCAAATTCAAATGAAACAAGGCTATACAGAATTACTCTTGATAGATATGCTTTAAATAGAACATAATAATTCTGATATATTTCAAATCTTTATAACATTAAGGAAAATAACAATTATATTAACCTAAAATGAAAATTCATCTGCCCAATTAAAGTGATGGCAATAAGAACATCAACAGCAATTGTGAATTGAAAAGAGCCACTGAATATTATATATAATAATAGCTTAAAGGTTATATCATTATCTCCAGGTCTAATGATGAGTACTGAATTACATATACATGCTAAGACTGAAACACAAATCAATGGGCTATTGTTCTGTTGATTGGAATCTAAATGATCAGGTCTATATTGTGATCCTAAAATAATCCAAGTGATAGAGCTAATAATTTTGAAGTAACCGTACTGATAACCTTTGTCAATACTGATTCATATATGAAGCAAAACAAATATCCAATTTGATGAGACCGTAGGAGACTTCATTTCAACAAAAGATCAATCTAAAATTTAAAAATAAAGAGCATCATTCTATTTAGTCACACCAAGCTACTAGAAATACATCACAGATCATTAATAAATAAATAAAAAAAATTACAAAGCATGTTTCCAACAAAATAAATCGAGCATTACAAAGCATCACAGGTCAGGAATAGAGAAATCAAAGTTTTCACTTAATAAAGAAATACGAGGATTCAATCTCTCAAATTGCCTGGATTTGCATTTGAATTATAAAATAAAGAAGAAAAAATGACTTACCTGATATGAGGAAATATCTTCTTGCTGGAATTGATGGTGATGAGTGATGGCCGCGAGCTTGATATCCTAAACCCTCTTCTTTTTTCTTTTTTTTCTTTTCAGCTCCCAAAACCTTACAACCTCAGCTTCATAGCTACTGTTTAGATCTCCTCTACATATGAAATAGGGTTCATGATTCAAATCAGAGATTATCCATCGTTCCAGGTTCCAGATTCATCAAAACGGCATAGGAAACAAATCTCCCACAGCTAGCCTCATTATAGTAGACATTAAACCTCTCAAGTTACAGATCTGAGTCTCCAAAGTATCTCCCTATAGCATCTACGCTATGATCGGCACAGATCACCTCCCAGAACTTGGCTCCGATCAGGTTCCCGCATTAGCCGCCCTGGATATGCGAGATTTCTCGCATTTTCGCTAGATCTAGGGTTGAAATGCAAAGAGATCGATGGAGAAAAAGGGGATTTGGAGTTATAAGCATGAGAGGATGGAGATCTGGTTTATGGAAATGGAATAATAAAGGAAATGTAAGATTAAAGGTACAAACAGGGGAAAAAATGAGAGATCTAGAGTTTAAACACTTGCAAATAAGGTTTACAAGGTTTAATTTGAGAGCAAAGGGGAAAAGACTAAAGTAGAAGATATTGGAGGAAGAAAATCCGACGAAAAGCTGGCCGGAATCCGGCAAGAGTTGGTCGGAGAAGATGAAATCCCAATCGGAAAAAAGGATTTGGGTTTTTGTGAGACTCGAAAAACGTAAAGAAAGAAAAGAAAAACTAGTAAGATGATGAAATAAGGTGCTTGAAGCTACTTGCCGATGGAAAGATGGCCGGATTCCGGTCAGATCTACCGGAGAAGATGGGAAAATGAGATTAGGGTTTCAGGTTTTCTCTTTCTTTCTTTTCTTTGATTTTTTTTTTCAAACGAAAATTTTCCTCCTCCTCCCTTCTGTTTTACAGATTTTTTTTTAATAGAAAATGATGGTGCTGATATTGGCACTACTCCCCTTTGATTGGCGCGCGATTTTGCGCGTCCCATTCGGATAAAAAATTACACCATTCCAGAACAAAATCGCCCCCCTCTCAGGATAAACACGCCCCCCTTTCTGATTTACACTACGAACACCTCTTTGGCTCGTTTGCTAGGCAAACGCGCTCGGATTTTGACGAAATTTTGCAGGAACCTAGCTGGGACCCTAAGCTACCTTGAGGTGAAATTTAGGACCCTAGTTCATTCATTTGATGGGGTTTTTCTCAAACTTGGAGGGTTTAGGGCACGGTCAAAATGGGGTGTCTACAGTAGTCTAGACAAGTGATCGGCAACCAAGTTTTCCGTACCTTTCTTATCTCTAATTTCCAGATCAAATTCTTAAAGGAGTAAAACCCACCTAATGAGGTGAGCTTTTGCATCTTTCTTTCCTAAGAGGTACTTGATTGCCGAATGATCGATATAAATTATCACATGTGATCCAATCAAGTAGGACCGAAACTACTCAAGTGCAAACACAACCGCTCAAAATTCTTTTTCTGTAGTTGTGTAGTTGAATTGTGCATCATTGAGAGTCCTACTTGCATAATAGATTACATGCAGTAATTTATTAATTTGTTAGCCCAAAACTGCTCCTATTGCAAAGTCAGAAGCATCACACATTATTTCAAATGATTCGGTCCAAATGGGTGCTTGGATAATAGGAGTCGTAGTTAACTCATTTTTCAAACACTCAAATGAATCCAAACATTCTTTTGAAAACTCAATTTTTTAATCTTTAGCCAACAAATTGGTTAGAGGCCTAGCAATTTTAGAAAAATCTTTTATAAAACGCCGGTAAAAGCCTGCATGGCCCAAAAATGATCGGATATCCTTCACACATTTTGGCAATGGAAGATGAACAATGAAATCCACTTTGGCTTTATCAACCTTAATTCCCTCTTTTGAAATCACATGACCTAGAACTATGCCCTCTTTTACCATAAAATGATATTTTTTTCAATTAAGGACCGAGTTCTTTTCCTTACTCTTTTCTAAGACTAACTTCAAGTGATGTAAACATTTGACATAGGTGGAGCCATGAATAGAAAAATTGTCCATAAAAACCTCAAGAAAGGTCTCCACCATATCGGAAAAGATACTCATCATGCATCTTTGGAAGGTTGCCGGTGCATTGGATAACCCAAAAGGCATGCGTCTATAAGCAAACGTCCAAAGGGACATGTGAATGTCATTTTCTCTTGATCTTCAGGAGCTATGGGAATTTGGTTGTAACCGGAATAACCATCTAGAAAACAGTAATACTCATGACCCGCTAACCTTTCTAACATTTGATCAATAAAAGGCAAAAGAAAGTGATCATTCCAAGTAGCAGCATTAAGCTTTCGGTAGTTAATACAAACCCGCCACCCCATTTGAATATGAGTTGGAATAAGTTCATTGGTGGCGGATTGTATAACTGTGACTCACGACTTCTTAGTCACTACTTGAACAGGACTCACCCATTGGCTATCCGAGATGGGGTATATGATCCCATTATGTAGGTATTTTAAGATCTCTTTTTTATGGCTTCCTTCATCACAGGATTAGCCCTTCTTTGAGTTTCCCTTGAAGGTTTGGAACCCTCAATGAGGTGGATGTGATGTTGCACAATCAAAGGGTTAATTCCTTTGATGTTTGCCATTGTCCAACCTATGGCCTCCTTATTATCTTTTAGCAATTTAATGAGTTCATCCTCTTGAGTGGAGGTTAGGTCCACGGCAATTATTACAGGCAAAGTACAATTATCACCCAAAAAAGCATAACGTAAAAGTAGAAGGCAAAGGCTTCAACTCCAGCTGTGGAGCCTCTTCAATCGAAGGCTTTGGAAGCGATGTTGCTAATGATCCCACAGGCTCCACGTTTTGAATGGCAAAAGCTTTGGAAAAGAAGTCATATCCTGCATCAAAATCGATTTCAAAATTAGTAATAATATCTTCACGAAAGGAATGCAACATATTAATTTCTTCATGAAAATTGGGTTGCTTACCTAATTGAAAAATATTGAAATCTACTGATGTATTCCCAAAAGACAATTTCATTAGGGATTACGTTGGATCCGTGCTAAAGAGTTAATTCGAGGCGGGTTGCTTACGTTGGATCCCAAAAGACAATTTCATTAACCCCTTGCATCACAAGATTAGTCCCACAAACTTAGTGGCTAGTTTTTTGCGCCGTTGCAAGAAACTCCAGAGTAGAATGAGTTAATTCGAGGAAACTCAGGCCTCCAATGAGTTAATTCGAGGAAACTCAACCTCCAAGATGCAAACTGCACTAAATTTGATTATTCCTTGCTCAAAAAGCCATACGGCATCTACATTATATAGAAATCAGGGGAAAGCAAAATAAGGAAACATAAATCAGCAGAATCGGAAAAGGAAAATAAGGAGACCCTAAATATGGCAATAACCTAAATAAAGAAGACAATCTAAATTAGCAAAATCAGAAAAAGGAAAATTGATTCTAACATTCCCCCGTTGTCCCCAAGGTTGGAGATTGATCTTGTGCAAGACTTTCCAAATTTCTTCTCTCTTCTCTTTTTTTTTTTCTTTCTCCCTCCTCCTTGCCTATTCTTTGTCTTGTAATTAGTCACGATTTTGCCTGTTATCATAGAGAGTTGAGGCCGCTCCAATTGTAAATTGATCCTACCATGCCGTTCATCAAAGCTTCTTTGATGTATTTTTTTAGATTTATTCACAGATGGTTTCAGGTGAGGATCTTTTCTATGGCGTTGGAAAGGTTGAGAGGTATGACAGATTTTTTGGCGTCGACGTTGTTGAACTCGAGAACGCTGATAATCATTAATTGTGGCTTTTTTGCTTTTTCTTCAATCTGATTTCTTTCTCTCTCTTTTTTGTTTCGTCTTTTCTTTTTTATTGTGTAAGCCTTCTTGACGGCGATCTTGCTAAACCCTTCACCTAGAGGCTCTCCTAGCTTCACGCCAGGTGACGGTCGTGTTTGCAGAAGAAGGTCCATGATCTTTTGCAATGCGTCTCAATGTTGTTGAACCGTGCCTGATAAAGCGCATCGAGTTCTTCTCTGATTTCAGCTTTCAAGGCATCCGTCATGGAATAGATTTGGAGGTCGGTGATGCCGGAAAACTCTTTCTGATGGCGAGTTAGCACCATGCACCAGAAAAGTGCTTTCATACCAAGTTGATAGAACACCGTCCTATCAGAAGAGAAAATAGGAAAGAAGATGATAGAAAAGGGGGGAAATGATGAGTTAATTCAAGGAAACTCAGGCCTCCAATGAGTTAATTCGAGGAAACTTGACCTCCAATCTGCAAACTGCACTTAATTTGATTATTTCTTACTGAATAGCCATACGGCATCTACATTATATAGAAATCAGAGGAAAGCAAAATAAGGAAACATAAATCTAGGAGAATGTGAAAAGGAAAATAAGGAAACCCTAAATATGGCAATAACCTAAATAAAGAAGACAGTCTAAATTAGCAGAATAGGAAAAAGGAAAACTGATTCTAACATATTTGATAATCGTCTGGGTTTCATAATGAGCGATTTGAAGAAGAGGATCAGTTTAATGATCCAGGTAAACCTTAGTTGATGTATTCCTTTCCATTGTTTTTGGTAAAATGCTAGTCGATTGTTGATCCGATTTGAATTAATGAAAAATCTTATGTTGACAATCATTAATCTTAGATCAACGGTCTAGATTGGAAAGTGAGATAATTGAGAAATCCACCGTGTGTGTGAGAGAGACTGACTCATGTACACCATGGGGGTCAATAGAGATCCACCATAGAGCCATTAACTTCTTTAATTCTCATTTTCTTCTACATTATATACGAAGGAGATTTTATATGGTGAGTGTGCATGAGGTCCAGTACTTTTCACAAAGCACAGTGGGCCAACTTCATAAGATGATCTAAATTGTTCACTTGGCCATAGCGTAAATAGGCTAGCTTACCCCCTTAGATCATCTCCACAGGATGATCCTAACCCCCAGAGGATTGCCTTTTAATTTTTGAAGGAAAATGCTAAAACCAAGCATAGGATATTCCTTCGGGTTGGGACCAAGAGGTTCTCATTTTCAATCATCCATTTACAAGTCACAAATCAAACGGCTAGGATCATTCGGTGAGAGAGTTCTTCTACACATACGGGATGTACTGATGAACAGTTTGGATCACCAAACAATTGAACCTGACCGTTACTTTCCCCAACCTTGTTTTCTATGTAACAAATCACAACCTATCGAAGGTAGTAAGATGAGATAATGCATTGGAGCAAAGAGAAGAAATGATTCCACACTCCCAACTCTCAAAGCAGCAATTTAACTCTTACTTCCTTAATTAAGAAGAGATTTTCTATGGTGTGCGCTTGTGAAGTCCAGTGTTATTCAAAAAAATACTATGGCAGGACCGCAAAAAAATAGGGTGTACCCCTAAAATCATTTCCGTAAGATGATACTAACCCCTGATCTGTAGAGGGACTACACATTATAGAAACCTCTATAGATCAAACGGTTAGGATCATCATGTGGAAATGATTTTGGGGGTACAACCTATTTATGTTGTGTCCCAACAGATGAACGGTTTAGATCATCGTATAAGGTAGGCCCCACTGTATTTTTTTGACAAATAATTTGGGATGCAACTCGGGTCGGGTTCAACCCGGAAAAAAGTCTGGTCGGGTTAGGTTTAGTTCGGTTCGGGTTCGGTTTGAATTTCCCCAACCCAGGATGAGTTCAGGTCGGGTTTGGCAACCCGACCCGAGTGAAACCCAACAACTCAAGTTGGGTCGGGTTGAACTTGAGTCGGGTCGGGGTCGGGTTGGAAAAAAAGGATTACTCAGGTCAGGTCGGGTCGACCTCAACCCGACCCGAGTTGCATCCCTACAAATAATGGACCTCACTGGCACACATCATATAAATAAAATCTCAATGAAAAATTATTCAAAGGTCTAAAGAGAGCTATTTTGAAAAAAAAAAGGTCATATAGATTGTTCCATTCCCTTGGTCAGTCAGCAAAAGAAGGGGTTGACGAGAGCAAGCCAAGGCCAATCATGGAGCAAATATTATGGCGTTGGTCATCTTCCCGCCCCACGAATTCTCCACATGTGCACAGAGAAACTAATTGTTCAGCCGTCTGACTTCTAATCAAGGTCATACATTGCTGCTATTCACAAAAAGAGGGAGAATCAATCTTAGCCTAGATTTAGTTTTGACAAATGACCAAAATACCCTAGTACTTGGACAATCAAGTCTACCCATATCAAGCCTTCACATTTTAATCCAAAAAAAATCTAGAAGTGTCAATGGCGATTTGCTAGCGTCCATCGCAGAAGGCATTTCACGGATGGGCTTTTGCACGTGAGACCAGCCACATAGGCTCACTTTTCGGCAAAGCATGTCTTCATTCTTGAGGTGGCTGATCTCACATGCGCGAAATGCCTTTTGCGATGGACCCTAGCAAATCCCACATTATTCAAATCTCACATTGTTACAATTATTTTTATTGTAAATGAAGGGAGATGATTATAAAAGAGGGGCGCATAATCCTACATGGGCAGTGAAAAAACCATCGCCTAAATAAATTCTTAATATCTTTCTTTCTCCATGGACTTGGGCACTCGACAAAGAACTAAGATTGGCTTAAATCTATGCAACTCCAATTCAAGACCATATATGTTACGAAAATACGTAGTAACGCGATTGGCTGTTTTTGGTACTTAACACCCATCTCTTCTGTTTCCAAGTAGTGAATATGTCACAAAAAATAAACAAATTAGATAGGTGGAAAGTACCATAAAAAAGTGGGTGAAAATGCCAGCTACAATTCATGAGGAAAAGCTTCTCTTCGACCTTTTCAACTCGATCGAGTTATTAATTAGTTTCAATGTTGAACGAAAAAACGCCTTGGACCCTTTCACATTATTCAAATATATAACATCTCTTCTTCTGCATCGGTCTCTATATGACATACAAGTGCCTCATTAGTGCAACTTACCTTCCCATCACAACAACATGAACAAGCTTCGTGTATCCACCAACATTCAGCTTGCAATCATGTTGCTTATTTTGGCCTCCATTCTCTCCACAAGATCACTTGCTCAAGCTACAATGAATGAAAATGGTCAGAAAGGTTCGTCTTTTTTTTACAATGAAAAGGGCCAAATTACACCCAAATAGCTCTCTGGGTGTAAAATCCAAACTATTCGTTTCTTTTTCCCCTTTCTTTCGCTATACTTTGGATACAAACATATATCAATGTGGCCATCTGAGAGTGATGCTGGTTTTCTTTTGTTTTTTCAGGTAATGACGTGACTATATTTATGAGGAGAGCGGCTATCCTGAGAAGTGGGGGTGGGAGTCCTCCTGCTCCAAGAGGCAGCACCCCAAACAGACCAGGGGGTCCTCCTGCAGTATAATATAAGCCTATTGAAAACCCTATGCTTTGTATTCTGAGAATGATAATAATGTTCCCCCTATAAAGGGAACTTGTATGGCAAATTGAATTTTAATAATTGATATGTGCTCTTTAATCAACCATGACTACTGTTGCGTCTCAGCAGAAGGTAACAGTGTACCCGGATTCATTAGCTATTGAAACTTGTTTATCTCCAATTAATCGATTCCAAGTATCATATACTTTGAGATCTTACTATATCATTCCTCGTAGCCTTTTCTTTTCTTTTCTTTTTGTCACCCCTTTGAATGACTATTATCTCTTATAATGACTCTCTTTTAGAGTTTGTTCCAACATGGTTTTTTTTAGGGTCATGATGAATTTGCAATCCCTGTAGGATAATTTACGCCCCTTTAACGTGAATTGACATCAAAAAGCGTTAAGTCTGCCACATACCCTCCTTTAGAGGGCTGCGAATTATCCTAGGGGGGTCCGAATTTATCATCGCCCTTTTTTTATGGGAAATGATTTATACGCTCCATTGTTTTGATAAACATGCGCTCCACTTCTTTGTCGTGTAGTATTTAAAGGGATGTCAGAGGATATTACGGTTCTCAAAAATCTCTTAAAGCCCTTTAAATACTACAAGACAAACAAGTGAGCGCATGTTTATCAAAACATTGGAGCGCTGAAATCATTTCCCTTTTTTATTGGTACATAATTGAATTAATAGAGAAAAATAACATAGGGAGAACTCTGGCGATCGAGATAATCAAATAGTACAAGGAAACCAAAAAAAATACATACAAAACACAACAGTCAATTGTTGAAGTATAAACGATTAAATAACACCAACTCTAAAAGCTTAAGCTTTTGGAGTAATCGGTTGTTTCACATGGTATCAGATCCATTGCCTCATGGTCCTGGGTTCAAAACCCAACTCCTTGATATTAAAAATCCATGTATATGGCCAACCCAAAAGAGGGGCATTATGTGCAACGTGTACGGCCAACCCCCAAAAAAGAGGAACCACACGAGAGAGGGGGTGTTGAAGTTTAAATGATTAAATGACACCACCTCTAAAGCTTAAGCTTTTAGAGTAACTAGGTCTTTCACTCTAATCAAAGAGGGAGAAAGTCAACAACTTTCAACTCCAGCCTTGAAGCTCCTCCCTAGCTAGACGATCAGCCTTACTATGCGCCGATCTTCTCACGTGGTGAAATGAAATGGACGTTCCTACCACTCGGTTGTCTTTGAAGCATTACATTCATGATCTTCTGGACGAAAGGAAAAAGGAAACTAGTCCTCACACCAAATGAGCCTCACTTCCCTTCAACCATCTAATTACGTTCAAAGAGTCACCCTCTACTACGACCTTGTCTAGAAGCTCTTTTCTTTTCTTTTTTTACTTGATTATTTTGTGCACCGCTTTAATCTCCGCCGCATTAGAGTCAGCAGTCCCAATGAATTCCGAATACGCCCATAATGTAATCCCGCTTTCATCTCTAAGAAGGCCGCCTACCCCTGCCTGCCCTTGATTCCCTAAACTATAGCCATCAAACTTCAACTTTAGAAAGCGTCTGCTTGGCAGCTCCCAATCCGGGTTTATGACCGACCTCATTTCCCTGCTAGTACACACCTCAGCCCATCCATGCCAAAGTTTATGAGCCGATACAACTAAGCATGGTTTAATAACTTGGAATTATGACTCAAAACTGGCTCGAGTTGAGTCAATTCATCCGAGTCATCTGCAACAGAAGTGCATGTTGTCTTCATATAATAGATTTTTCACAAGATAATTAACCAATGATAATGCAAAGTGCAGTGATGGATCATTTGGTTGTTAATGGTTTCAAGTCCAACGTTGGATCGAAGTCCTAGAAACAGTTCTATGCTTTTCCGTTCTATCAAATTTTGGACGAGTCGCTAATTTTGTTGGTGAGCCGAGTCAACTCGGACAAGTCGAAATCATGGGCCTATAAATGAATGGTTGAAAAAAAAAAATGTGCACAAAATAGGCAGACGTTGGATTCAAGGGGGAAATAGATCTAATATTTAGAGTGAAAAAATGTATCCCATTCTTAATCGTAATAAAAAATTTAACTAAAATAGGGGAAATTCAAAATTGATCATTTGTTTATTTCATATATTGAAAGAAGACTTCTCTAAAATGAATGAATTTAAAATCATCTAGATCAGCTAAGAATTTAATTTACTAAAGATAATAAAATAAACTAAAAGGTAAGATATATTTATCTTCTTAGGCTCGTAGCAAGCTAACTCTCAATCTCGCACATCGAGATTGATTCGTGTACAATTCATTGAGTTAATTATAGGGCAGTGATAAATCGACCCCCCAAGATGATATATCGACTCCCCATGTGTCTATCTCTCTCCTCTTTCTCTCTCTAACCCAGAGGAGAGAGAAAGACACATGGGGAGTCGATTTATCACTCCCCTGATTATAATGGTATGCTATAACCTTGGGATTGATTTTGTATGTGGTACGAGCGGCAAAAAAAAGGGACAGGAAAATTTGAGTTTAAAATAGTATTGGCCCAAAAAAACATAAAAAAATGGTCAAGTATATGAAAATATGAAAAACCATGTTTAAATTGGGAAATGATATATGCCCCAATGTGTTTCGATAAACAAGCGCTCCACTTGTTTGTAGTGTAGTATTTAAATTAAGGGATTTCAGAGGATATTACGGTTCTCAAAAAGCTCTTTAAACCCTTTAAATACTACACGACAAACAAGTGGAGCGCATGTTTATTGAAACACTTGGCACAAATATCATTTCCCTTAAAATTTTGTCAAACAACATGTTTAATGTGTTAAAATGTAAAGTGCGTTTTAAACATTTTCCTTTAAAAATGAAGTTTTTTTGTCGAAAAAAGTTATATTTTCAAATATTTCACCATCCGTTTCTTCATGAAATCGGAAAATACTTCATTTGTGTACGATAACTTCTAGTAAAGGAGATAAACTATTGCAAACAAACCAATATACTCAACTCAACTCAACTCAGCCTTTGTCCCAAACTAGTTTGGGTCGGCTAAATGAATCCTTTAGAAAAATTTCATGAATAAGGTGGAATCTACCCGGCTCTATTCCTGGCTCTAGTTGGGTTCTTCTACTTGGATCATTTTCTTTCATTCTATCCTATCCAAGGTTCTGTTCTATGTTATGTACCTAGCTATCAAGTATTTCCTCACCGTTTCTACCCAAGTTGTTTTCGGTTTGCCCCTACCTCTTTTTACTCCATCAACTTGGCACGAGTCGCCTCTTCTCAGTGGAGCATCCAAAGGCCTACGTTAGATATGTCCAAACCATCTTAAGCGGTGCTCTCTCATCTTCTCCTCAATTGGTGACACCCCCACCTTTTTACGAATGTCTTCATTTTTAATTCTATACCGTCCCAACACAAGGCAAACCTGTCCATTCATCGGGCTAACACTTTGATTCATGAAGGCAAGTCGGAAAGTCGAGCAAGGAAGAGATAGCTAGCTTTGGGCTTCCTCTATCTAACCTTGTGTGGACGCACATCCGTCTAAGCATTCGCATCTCCGCTACACTCATCTTATGCACATACTGCTTCTTGGTGGCCCAACATTCCGAGGGTACAGCATGGCTAGCCTCACAGCTGTCTTATAAAACTTTTCCTTCAACTTGGTTGGGATCATAGTTAGCAAAAAAAAAAAAACGTGTTTTATTGGTGTGCCGTTTAAAACTTTCACAACGAATAAAACTCCGTTTTTTTAGGCAAACGTTTAAAATGCGTTTTAAACACGTTTTTTTGGGCCAACTTTCCAATTTTACCCCCACCATATTTTGTAAATGACAAAATTCTAAAACTCATTTTCTTGTGTTTCCGTTTTTTTGGTTACATTTTTTTTTAACCAATATCGTATTAAACTCGAATTTTTGCCGTTCCGTTTTTTTGGCGAATCACATTTTGCTAACTAAGGTTGGGATTTTACGGTCGTATAGAACTCTTGAGGCAAGCTTCCACTTCAACCAACCTGCTCTTATTCTATGGTTAACATCCTATTCAATCTCTCCTTCCTTATGGAGAATTGAACCAAGATAGCTAAAGATATCCCTCTTGGGTACCTCCTATCCAGTCATATTTACTACATCCTTGTCCTGCCTCCTTACATTTCTAAAGTTGCACTCCATTGCAAACAAACCAATATACAAACAAAAAATAAACACAATAGATTTTCACAATTTATCAAGTGTAAATGAGAAGTTTTTGGGATTTCTACCAAAAAAAACAAAGAAAATAACTTGTGGAAAGGGAGAAATGTGAGGGTGTTTAGAGGCTTAGTAAAGTCCCCGCATTTCTTTTTTGTAAAGACAATCACATTAACCATCGCTTGGGTTAGAGCCTTGGCCAACTTCCGATTTATGTCATCTTATGACCTACGGAATGGATGGTCAGAGATATTACAATAGAGAGGCACAGACAGTAATAACTCATGTCTGGGAACCTCCTAGCATCCGATTATTCAAGATGAATTTAGTGTCATGAATTTAGGCCGCAAACAACCCACAATGATGACCCGTTAACGATCCAAACACAAAAGTGTGTTTCTGATTTTGTGTGTTAACGATATGCAATGTTTCTAAAATTGATTTGCAAGAACAAAAGTAAAAAGTGCAAGGTAAACAAAAATAAAGCGCACCAGGTAGACGTGGTTCACCACGGTATGTGGCTACATGAGAGAAGGCTTCAAAAGATTTCACTATGTGGAGAATAAAAGGATTACAAGAAGCACTCACCGGATTACAGAAGCACAAAACTCCATTTGGATTACACAAGACACAAAAAGGATTCAAGCATCAACGCTCCCTAAAATAAATATCAGAGCTATTGTAGGTCATAAGTTGTCGTTGCTATAGCTCAGTATTTTGTCTCTGCGGAAGAATGGGAACCGGTATTTTGTTTCTTAGTTTTCCATGAAATTGAAGAATAGCCAAGAAAAATACAACAGCCGGTAATAGACCGCCTAGTCACAGGACAACCGGCCTTATGAGTCACATGTAGTGAGCTCTTCGAAGAAAAATACATTAGCCTCTAACTGTTAGCCAACAGTGAAGTGATAATTTGATATTACAATAATTCAATCTGCTTTAATTTTAAATGTGCACCAGGTCTTCAAGAGAACATCAGCATACTTTGGAAAGGTTCCATTGACAATTTGACTGAGGAATATCTTCTTTTGCTGACCGTGAATTGGTTGGTCATGTGTTAGCCGCCCCTACCAATACGAATCGGTTCAGCTTTTTATGCTTTGACCCACTTGCCATGAAGCATATCACAGACCGACTTAGCGTGCATTTCTGCTTGCATTTTGAATCAAACGTTCATGTTCTTGACCACATGGATGAATAATCACTTTCGATTTTCAGTCCTAAAATACACAAGCTTCTCTCAACAGATTAATATAGACCACCTGATAGAGTTATGTTGACTCCCACTAGGTTACATCTCAGTAATACTGATCACTAACTACTTCCAAGATCAGGTAGATTGGATAAACAAATGCAATAAATAAAAGTAGTAGACAAATCTTTTTTTTCTTTATTCCTTTATTATTTCGTTTGATGATTAGGGTGCACCTTAATTTTGGCAAAAAATTTGAGTCGTTTACTTTAGTTATTAGAAGTAAGGATTATACTTGTGAGGTCCGAGGTTACAAAGCAGATTGTCAGGCTGAGAAAGACTTCTAAATATGACTGAATGACAGTAAATCTTAATTAGTGTAAAACAAGTATAAATGATTAAATAACATCATCTCTTAACAAGTTAAGCTTTTCAAGCAATTGGTTGTTTCACATGGTATCAGAGCTATTGCCTCACGGTCCTGGTTCAACCACACCAATCCATCCCGAACTTGGTGGTTAAACTCTATTGCGGTGAGCCGGTGACAATATTGTAGGGGAGGTCCTGCGGAAAAATAGGTCGACGCCTGTATGATAAAAAGCTTAACACCTCCCAGACCTTGCGTCTTCCTTTGCTGGCTAGATGCGAAAGTGAAGCTTCACGCTTGGGCCCTTGACGAGTACTTTTTTTTAGTTAGACCAAAGGTGCTAATTAAAGGGCGTTAAGCCATGAAAGTTCTAGCTAAAGTGCGATATCCGCCCTTCTTCTGCGCTAAAGCAAGAGAAGTTCAGGTATACAAATCAAAGAGCTTATTAATGGAGCTAAGATTTGCACCCACAATTGCAACCTAGCTTGCTATATCATAAGATATATTTTATTTTGCACAAGAGTGGAAATTATATTTGACAAATATTGTATTGTAATTGCATCCTATATAGTTTTTAAATGAAAAGTGATCTGGTAGCATCTAAGCAAATCAGTTAATGTTCATTCATGGGATTTCACACACACAACTTCAGTGTTTCCCAATTGACGAAGAGAAGACAAATCAAGTTCAGCTGGTAAATCCAAGGTAATAGAACCAATGGCATGGTTGTATTAGGAAACAGTTAACTACATCGACACAAATAAAAAATTATAAACTAGGGCGGAAAGAACTTCAATATCATTTCAACATGTAAGTAGATCGGCTAATAGTGAGGCCGTCAGGCTAGCAAGGGAGGGTGCATCCAGGGCGGAGTTCAAAGTCTTTTATTTCCTCCCGTGTTGATGTTTCGTTCCCATTCAAAAAAAAAAAAAAAAAGAAGAAGAAGAAGAAGAAATACAAGGCCCATGCCCTGAAACAGCCACTCACACAATTAGCAAGGGTACATAGAAACACTTGTAACCATAACTAGGGTTTACAATTATGCGGCGCTTTCCCATGTTTCATCAACTTTGTTCCATCTGATCTGCAGCAAAGAGAAATTTTACAAATCAGATCAATAAATGTTTATCAGAAACACATTCCATATACCTTAAAAAAGAACATATATTAACAAATTAAGAATAGGTTGGGGAGGGGCTGAAGGTGATGACAGAAGCATAGAGAGCACAAAGGAGTAAGATGCAGACCATTGCATTTTATCATCTGTGCTCTCTATCTTCTGTCAACAACATCACACACGCCTCCTCTACCCCTTCAAAATAGGGAAGAAAGATGAATATGGAAAATAGGACACTTTTAAGAGAAGGGAAACGAGGAAACATCATTTGTGAACGATTAAACAAGGACTCCTCCCCCTCCTATTTATAGTAGTTGTGGGGTTTCACACTACCCAAGTCATAATCAAAAGTACCCCAAGTGACATCTCTGGCGAGATAGGCCAGGAAAAAGCTAGAAAATTCTACTTCCTCTATTATTGGAACGAAAAGATATCAAAAAAGGTTATGAGATGCAGTGTCTTAAAAGATCACAACCCTCCATTTTATTCTAACCATCAGGTTGTTATCATCCGACGACCAAATGGTTCAAATGGAACCCTAAACCCCACCTAGCAAACATGCCACTATGTAAAATCAACTTGGATTGGAATAATTTCGCTATGACCAACCATTTTGAATCCCCCAAATGGACAATTAGGAATAGTGTCTTAAAATGTGGACGCAGGCCAAAATGCTACCAAAGTAAATCCTAGTCGACTCGGAGGAGCTTGGCTGACTCAGTCATAACTCGGGAGAGTCAAAGGAGTTTTGATTGACTGTAGGGCAAAATGATGACTCGGACCAGAACACGGCTAAGATAAAAGGGAGGGACACGGGGGAGTTTTGAAGGTATGGTTAGAAATGTAGTAGCACTAGTGTAATTTTTAAAAGGGGCTTGAGACTCCATGTCACTCTATGATACAGTGTTCATCATGATCTAATCACTTGCTGATAAAGTAAATCTATCCCATCATGAATCCAACAGTAACAGAGTCCCAGAATTATTCTTTCGGTTGACAAAATGACATTTCCAGTCTCATTCTCTCAGTACTTGTATTCACTTTTCTTTGTCTTTTCCTAAAACAAAGTCTTTAGAAATGCTGTAATTCTTCACCAGACACAATGGAAAGCTTGTAGGAGTCACAAAGAAGGTATAAACTTTTTTATATGGTGGAAATATCGTTTTCGTTTTCCCTATTTAATTAAAGTAGTGTTTGTACCTTGGCTTGCATGAAATCCCGTCTTTTTCAAAAAGTGCAGTGGAGCCTATTTCATAGGATGATCCAAACCATTCATTTGTTGGACCACAAAGTAAATAGGCTGTACCCCGTAAATCATCTCTATAGGATGATGCTAACCCTCCGATCTATAGAGGGACTGCATAGAAACCTCTATAGATAACCTCTATAGATTGAATTGTTAGGATCACCCAATGAAAATGATTTACGGAGTACAACCTTATTACATTGTGGCCCAACATATGAACCATCCTGATCATCCTATGAAATGGGCTCCACTGTACTTTTTGAAAAAATTGTTGGACTTCATCCTCACACAAGATCAAATCTCCACAAAGAGAACCAGGAGAATCTAAGTTTGGGAGTTTTTATATGGTGTAAGCCCGTATAGTCGTGTATTTTTTCAAAAAGTACTTACAAGCCACACCATATATAAGATAATCCAAAATGTCCATTTGATGGGCCTCATTGTAAATAAGTTGTGCCCAATCATTTTCATATAGGATGATCCTAGACCTACGATCTATATAGTTACCGCATATTATGAAAACCTCTATAAATCGAGGGTTGTGATCATCCTATGGAAATTATTTTTGGGCGACAACCTATCAAGTTCATTCCTTTTTGGTGAATGGCTGACATTAGAAACATACATTTTAATCTAAGACCTTGGTGGAAAAACTTAGGGCTGATTTCGCAAAGGTGAAACCCTCTCAAGAAAAAAAAAAAAAAATGTAAAATTAGGGTTAGAATATAATTCTATCTGGAGATGAGGAAAAATGAGGGGAATTGAATGAGGAGTTAAGTATACGTGCAAGTTGCAGCTTGGCAGGGAACATGGAGAAGAGAAATAAAACTCGTACCCAATCACATATACCTTATCCTTTCAAACACGGATATGCAACTTTGGGATTGGACCGTTACTCTCATCCTCCACGTATCAACACCCCATGGTTGCTTCTGCATCTAAAACAACAATCTCTAGTGGTCCCACCAGATAAATAAATATCACTACGAATGGAGGTGGGAGGGCCCACTCTTACCGTTTTTGGAACGTAGCTTTTACGAATGGAAGCGCTTTATGGAATCTCTTTTCTTAGTTTTGCACTTTTTCAAGGACTTCTTTGATCTTTATCCCTTGCTTTTTATTATTTTATTATATTTATATTCACCATTATTTCTCTTGAGGACTTTATATGGTGTGGGTGGTTGCACCATATCATGACGGAGGGCCCCACAAATGTGCACCCCAACAGTTGGCTTAGCCTAATCCAGAATGAAAGTTCAAATTGGATGGAGTCAAAGGCCAATGATCTAACGGTAGGGATCGAGTTTGAAGGGAAAGCCTGACTGTTTTTTTTTAATTATTATGGAGCCCTAGAATTTGGGTGTGGTAGTTCTAAAATAGCAAGCTGTAGTTGTACCATATAAGTATTAATACGAGAGATGGGAAGGACGAAGTTTCGGGAAGGACCTAACATTGGATAGAGTCAAGATTGTTAATAAGTTCATCAGCAAAAGTCAAGATTTGTGACCGGTGGTTGTCACGTACAATTATTAGTGGGAAGGAGAATTATTATACTTGGACAGTGAGGAGACGAAGCCTTGTTTGGTTGTTGAGTGGTAGGCGTTGTCGTTACGAGTAGAGGGGAAGAACGAAAAAAAGGAAGAGATAAAGGATTATTTCCAATAAAATTTTTGGATTTTACTTTACTTTTGGTAAGTTCCTTGGATTTTACTAGTAAGAGCGGACAAGCATGCCATGTCTCCAGAGACGAGCATTAGTAAAGCAGGAGATATGGTAGGGAGTCTTTGAAGATTTCAAAACTATTTAGGCAACCAAACAATGATTTTTTTTTGTTAAGGTGGCCCCCAAACCTAGGAAAACCCTTATAGGCTCCTGATTTTTTGCAACCAAACATAACCTCGTTTGGTTACAGGTGAAAAAAAATCCATTGAATTTTTGTGGAAAAAGGATGGAGACAAGGGAGGGGACAAGCATTTATTAGACAATGGTGTCATTATGAGTGAAGAGAAAGCATCATTCACTAGAAAATTACATGAGAGACTTTCAAGGTAATGCTGATGTTACCTCTCTTTTTCTACAAAAATCCATTACTAGCAACCAAACGAAGCATAAAGTCAAGGAAAATATAAATTAATATAGAGCAAAAGATCGAGCACAGTTATTGTTTTTTATAATGGCCTATCTAGCACAATAATTTTGATATGAGAAATGCTAGGGAAACAAGTTATAGGAATCAACAACCCCCTCCCTCAATTTAAGTTAAATTTAAGTTAAATGAGTAATTTTTTTAGTACATGTGGTAAATGTTGATTGCTGGGTTCCGAGCTCAGTCTTAGGTTCGGTTACCATATGATTTTCCTTATGATATTATTGTACTGAGATCAAGGAATCTGTCTAAAGAGGAAGTGTGAATATGATGTGACGTAGTTTTGAACTTTTGATGATTGTTCCTACTTTAATATATACTTCCCAGTTTCAAGCCTATCGTATAACAATATATCCTTTTTTATATTCCATCACCCTTTCCTGAATTTAGCTCCTTTGGTCTCAACTTGACCAGAATTCTGGTGTTGGCTCTCACCCATTTGATTGGAACATTGGCCACTTGGTCAACTTGTAGAGTTGGAGGATGGGCCATATTTCTAGTCTTGGATAAGCCATAGCCCACAACCTAGAATTAAGTAGCCAGTGACAAACTGATAATGAATAAAACATCAACAGCAGATAAGCTCTATCCCAGCAAGTGGAATCAATGTCGGCAACGAAATAGTTAGTATAAGCAAATTGAATGGGGCAAGTTAAATACATATATTAGCGGAATCCCTAATTAACCTTAAGAGATAAATAAGAAAGCTACTGATATCCACACGACTATGTTTTGATAGACAAAATTATATGATGAAAGGCCTTATAAACACGTAAATAAACACGTAAAGGTACGTGGTACGACAGAAGTATCACCCTTGATATTTGATCCAACACCAGCTCCTCCAAAAGTGATCGAGCTGCTGTCGGATCAAATATCAAAGATGGGATGATGGGTACGTATTTATATGGCCCTTCATCATATAATTTCTCGTTTTGATAATAGGGCGATCCAACTTATCGGTCTCCTTCCCTCGTGGTACAAGGACAATATATATGGGTTGAATCCTGATGGTCTACAAGATAAACGATCTCAGCCGCACATGCAAGTCCCTCATGTTTGATCCAAAAATGGATCATTAGGATTGATCCAGATGGAAACTGCCTGCCTAGTTGGATCAGAAAAGGCATGTGACCCCTGCGTAGTTAAAATCCAATTGGATGAAGTGAAGGAACCCACAAACCGTTCCCCACTACTAAAACAAATATGAAGCAGTATGGAACGATTTGATTTTTTTGGCCACCAATATCAGCACTACCATGTTTTGATAATTTCCCTAACTCATCTTGTCTTTTATAATTTAAACAACTGTCAAAGGTTATTACAGTTCCCAGAAAAGCTCTCAGAAGCCAATTAAAGAAGAAAAGACAAAGCTAAGTTGTGCAATTATTAAAACAGAGTGGTGCCAAGATCAGTAGCATTTTTCGTTTTGTATTGTATTTTGTAAGAGGAATGATAGAATGAAGGGCGCCCTTGCGAAAATCAGCTTCAAGGGCTCCCCTCATGCTATATGTGCCTCCGCCCCTGACTTGTGATATTGTGGCGAGAACCCATTTGTTTGGTCCCCTGCCCGGTTGTACTCTCAGTCTTCATAGCATTGCTCATAAAAAGAGAGAAAATAATATTAGTGACATAATGTTCCATTGCCATGGCTCACGAAAAATAGAAAAAAAAAAAAAAAAAATTTGTGGCATAAAGATGATGCCTAAGTACTCCAATTGATAATGGTTTTCCTGGTGGGGCTTAAAATTTCTCTAGACGTTAAGGGGCAGTTTGTATACTCTGATTTTAGAATCTTGGATTTCCTCACCCTATCAGCCTCTATTGACAGAACCCTAAAAGAGGCTTAATTGATCTACAACAGAGAAGCTAGCAATCCTCCATCTTGATCGGATCATCCTAACCCTTAAATAGGTTTCCACCCAGAGAAGCTAGCAATCCTCCATCTTGATCGGATCATCCTAACCCTTAAATCTGTTAGGCCTCATTCATGTTTAGTCAGTCAACTGCACCATTTTAGTACGCCCTCATTCATTCATATGATCAGGTATCGTACACTGTTCGCTACAGCCACAAAAGTCCCCCAATGCCAATCAGATGGTTAATATTTTGACATTTGATATCTTGCCCATCCAGAATGGAGCCCACCAAATGAACAGTCCTGATTGCATCACGTGATTTTTATGTATCATAACACATCCCAGCACCCGTTTCAACAATTCTAACTGAGAAAATAAACCAATCCAAGCCAAGTTTGGTACTCAAGAGTCATAAAGTGAAGCCACAGGTCATCACCATCTTATATTTAATCATCATAGATAACTAGTACATGTAGAAAATACATTCATGTGGGGGCAACACAGTCCTACCCAAATGACAGTCCATTGCATCTACCCAAAAAAGGGAGGCAGTACAGAGTACAGACATCATCTCCTTATAAATTATTACAAGCTTCCATCTTTCAATGGGACTTTGTAGGGAATAAGGTTAAAGAAGACGATGATTTTCATACAGGATAAAAGGAAATCCTCAAAAGTTGTGTCTTTGCTGGACCAGAGACATGAAAAAACTTTTACCTACTTGTACTGGGTGTTTTCGCTGTAGAAGATAAATTCAACCTGCCATGAAATTACAGCCAACCAGAAGAGAATACAGAGAAATTATCTTATAGAAAAGTTTGGTAAAGATTTTACAATAGAACCCATAGTATTGGATAGGTCAATTACCTGATAAGAAGCTTAGGCGGGGTCTTGGATGAAGCCACAGGGGCGCCATTAGAGAATGGGACAGGCAGTTCAGCAGGCTTGTTCAAAAGGAAAGATGGGTCGTGTCAGTCCATAGACCCAACTGAATTAAAAGAATCATCTTGTTCATGATTCAAGTAGCATAAACGAAAAAGACCATCAAATGTAATCTAGGGTTCTCCTCCCCTAAAAGTGTTTGGGTTTTGGTAATGTGCAAAATTTAGGTATTAATAAAACAGGAGTTTCAGGCTTAGACACACAAATATGCAACTGTGATTAGCTAATATAAAAGTATAATACAAAATTCTAATCTCAATAACTCTAGCAATTGGGTAAAGCCTGACGCTATACCTTCTTTACAGTTGCTATTTATATATGATTTTTTTTTTTTAATGGCAAAAAATACAGCTATTTATATATGATATTGTATAGTATTTCTAACATTTTTTTTTTGTTTTGAAAGATAAACCTTATTTTACTAAATTAAAAACATCGGGAAAGAGCAGTCCTAATAAAATAGAGTACAATAAGTATTTCCACCATATCTAAGTAAACATATGTTCATAAATATTAGATGTCACAACTACAATATTGGACGGCCTAAGATACTGCCGAGTGTTGGGCTTCGATAAGATTTGGATCGAGTCTCATAGCCAAGTATTAGTCAATTTACATAAGGACAAAAGGACCCTCCATGGACACTTCGCACATATATATTTAGAAATCAATTAAAAAATACTACAATAAGAAATATTCCTTTCATTTTACTGTCAACAAATTACTTTTTTTAATATGAAACAAAAAGATCGTGCAGGGGGGAGAACGTGCTCCATGAATAAAATACTACATGTTCGGATATTTGTACCGCTCAAGACTTGAACTCTGGTCAAGTTTGTTAATATTAACCATCACTACCAAATAGAGCAACAGTGGGTGGTAATAAAATCACTACACACGGGATAGCATTTACCATTATATGGTGTTCATGTGTGTAAGAAAATTGTCCAGCCGGGTATTTTTCTATGTGCAACATGTGTCCTTAACTCACAGGCTGGTAGTAGCAGTAGTAGGTATTAGCAAAAAAAAATTGTACGGTGTTACCAGATATTAGCAAAAACAATAGAGGGAGACAAAATGATCAGCAAAAGAACGGATTAACAGTAAAAAAGATGATATATGGAATTAGTAGGTATTAGCAAAAATAATAAAGAGAGATACATGATATGATCGGCAAAAGAACAGAATAACACTAGAAATTTATTTTCAAATGTAGATTAATGCTAGAAATGGATGATGTTAATATGGAAAAAGATCACAAGGTTAGAAATCAAGACCTCAAGCTCCTCCAAGCCCCCATTTAAGCAATTAGCACGTGATCCTACTACACCATTCCCTGCAAGTGATTCAACGGGGTTGCCATTCATGTTCCCAGCTAATTCTTTACCTTGATCTACCGATCCATATTCTTCAAGCTCATCAAGTTCATCTTGAAATGCTACATTGTTGATAGATGTAGCAGACGTTATCTTCTCAATTGCAATCTCCTCTGCTTTAAAGCTTGAAATAGCAGTGCCAGAGGGTCTATTGGGCTCAGCGGCTACACTGCCATCTGAAGCAATTGCGGAGTTATTTTCTTCACTATCTACAACTTGTTTTCTCTCGCATGTTTCTTCCTTAAAATCTATATCCTTCTTACCGCCTTCGGCCATTCTCTCACGTGATTTAGCCGCAAACTCTTCGGCTTCTTTAGAGCATGAACTAGCAATACTAGGGAGTTTAATGGGCAGGCTAGATCCTTCAGTTCCTCCATCGCTAACAGCTAAACACTTTGAATTTGCCGAGTTACTTTCTCCATTATCTTCAACCCGTTTTCTTTTTCTTGGTTCGCCTGATAAATCTGCATCTTTATCATTGTCTCCTGCTACATGTGATTTATCAGCTTGAACCGAGTTAGAGATTCTTGATTTTGAAACTGATTCACTTGCAACTCTTGTAGGACGAGAAGGCCGAGTACCACCAGGAAAGACGAAAAGAGGAATATTCCTTCGCCTTATATGGGAAACCTTGATCTCCATCCCGGGCTTCCACAATGTGTACTTACCAACAACAGTGTGTTTGAACTCCTCTACACTTGCCCTTATATCAAATTGTTCACCTTCATTTATGGTTACCCCTTGTTTTCGTTGGAGACCCATGAAAAAACAGCAATGGAACGGTCTGGATTTGTCCGAGAAGTCACATGGGTGTGGGTGGCACTGGAGCATGCCAAAGGTGTGCCGCTCTATCTGGTTTGGACCCAAAACAGTTGAGTCAGAAAAAATCTAAGAATATGAGACAAAGCAAACCATATGGAAATAAAGAGAGTCTCTTCACCGTCAATGTGAGCGTGCGAAGTCGAGATTCGACCCAGCCTTTCCATTTCCTTAGGTCATCATTGTTTTCTGCAGTAATGTCAATCTCCAGATAGTTCTTGTACGCTTCAAAGAAAGGGTAAGGCTCAAAAAGAGTATTCCAGTCAGCCTTGCTTATCTCCATCGCCTGCAGGTATTAACTAATAATTAGGCCTGGGAACAATATTAATACTAGCGGCAATGAAATAGAGTCCAACACAATTAGATAAAAATGTAACATTAGCCACAATGAAAGGTGCTGTAATAGATGTCTTGTATTATGTTAGCGAGTGATCACCGGGGTGGCACTACACACTTGACTCCAACTAGGTTCACCATGCTATTGGAGGGAACTTTTGGTATTTGTACTGAGTATTTATGATCCCTGAATTTTAGGGTTTTGTTTCTTTCTGTACCATTCTTGAACCCTACACCCCAATGCAACAGAGTACTTATTGCCTCTACCACTAGAGCATGTAGGAGATTGGTTCCCTGGGTTTTACGGTTACGTGAAAGAATTACAGTTTCAGGCTGTGAGTGGTGAGAGAGCACAGTTGTAACCCTAATTTCAGAAATAGTTAGAAATCTTCTCTTCTCCGTGGATATAGGCACACTGACGAATCATGTAAATCTTGCCGTGTTCTGTGTTTCTGCTCTATTTTTTTACTACTTTGTAGTCTGATCAGGATTTGCATTTAGAAAAGGCATTCGAGATGTTCAACAATAAACAGCCAAAAATATAAAATTGCATGGTCACCCAGCAAAAGAATAAAATGCTAGTGAAATCAAAACATTTATGGTTACTAAGTCTCAAAAACCAGCATACTTCTATTGTATGGATTGTACTTGAAAACTTCTGCATGGCATCAATTATTTTTTTTATTAGTAAGCTGGGATTGAACCACATTGTATGACATCAATTTGAGAAAAAAAAATTGGACCTTGGTAAATGAACTCCCAATGGACCTTGGTAAATGAAATCCCCAATGGACCTTGGGAATCTCTCTCAGACTTATCATTTTTTAGCTTTGATGATGATTGCTGAGCATCTCTAGGTCAGGATTCATCTTCATTCAAACTCACTAAGCATCAAATCCATGTCAGATTTGGCCAAGGCACTAAGTTACTCAGGCTACTCAGACAATTGAGAGTCAAATCGGGTGTCAGAACCGAGTCAGCTGCTTCCTCGTGCCTTTGACCAGCCAAATCTCTAAGTGTGTCACTACTCCAGACAGCAACGGCGAAATTGACCAACATGACCACAAGCTTGTGTCCAAATTTTAAATGTAGGAAAAGAGACAAATAACTTGAAACCACCAAGTTGACCAATATGACCCCACAAGCTTGTCCCCAAATCTAAAGATTAGGATAAGAAACTTATATCTTACATCAATGGACCCCATCTATGAAGGGATTAGATAGTTTAAGTTGACTACATACAAGACCATTCATCTAGATGGTATAAGTCTCAAATGGGACATATCTGATATCAATGGACCCCATCTATGAAGAGATTAGATAGTTTAAGCTGACTACATCCAAGACCATTCATCTAGATGGTATAATTCTCAAATGGGACAAATCTGAATCCATACACATTTAGCATCTAAGCTTCTCTTGTCAATTGTATTTTCTAACATATCAATAATTCTAATAAAGACAACGAATTGTGCCACCCATGAAAATAGATTAGCTACAAGTCTTCCAAGAATATACTAGAAACAATCTACCAGCCAGAACCAATCTTGCATGACACAAGAACGGCATTCCTAGCAAGATGAAAAGAGATTCAAAAACAATGTGCCATATATTTTATTTGGAGAAGGGAAAGGTTTGTTTTTACATTAAGCAAAACTTTGGCAATCATAAAGGGAAAAAAATGCTTGGAAGGTAAAACGCACCTCACAGATTTCATTTCCTCGCTGGAATTGTTCGGTCATGACACGCAATGTACTTGATGATACATTATAGCTAGAGTTCATACAAGGATATGCAGGCGTGATTATAGGCATCCGATGTGATCTGTCTCGAGGATTTCTTCTTGGATCCCAAACAGGAAGTCCCAGAGACCCCTCTTCAATAGCACATAGCATCACAGGGTTTGGCCAGTGCCACTGGGTGTAAACCCGAAAGAAGCGAGAAACCAGCATACTAGGCAGCGCATTTGGGTACAGCTGACATATACGAGCAACAAGCAATGCCCAGTTTATACCGCCAAGAAAGCCTGCAACCTGCACATGACAGAGAGAACCAAACCTACTAAACGGAAAAGAGAACAGGAGATGTGAAGTAATCGTCTATATTACAAACACAACCTACATTTGAATAAACACCTCGACGTTTTGCCCATAACCTCATGCATCTCAAGGTTGTTCGGAAGTTCTGCATTCAGGTAAAATTGAGACAATCAGATCCTATATTTGTGAAGGCAAACAGGTACATATGCATTTCAGCATTTCCACAGGGATTAGTCCCGCCCTAAAATGGGGTGGGGATACCCTATGTCGCCCAAAAAAAGAGGTGGATATGCATTCCGCATGTGTGTTTCCACGCAGACTCGACTCAGAATGAATAGCAAAAAAACCTGGATATTTGGCACCAGACGTAGAATTTGATCAGTAACTCTGCACCCATTGAGGCTACGAACAGTCTGTTCATCAGCATTCTGAAGGGTTGAATCTTGTGAAATATCCAAGTCCTGCAACATAATAACATGCTTGAAGAAGATCCAGTACATACCCATGGGCCCACACGAAGTGCATAGTATCTAAAATTCTGTATAGGAGTGTTTAAATGTATGAATATACGCAATGCACCATTTGAGTTATTATGGTCAACGTTCTTCAATATTATTATGTGCAAAGAAAGGAATTCCCATCTTTGGATTAGCTACATTTGCAAGTATTATTTATATAATTCACATAACAAACAATTTATTGTTAAACTCCCACATTTAATTAAAATATGGCCTCTCAACTGAATAGGCCTTGAGGGCAATTTTTATTTTTTTTTTGAAAGGTGAATAGATAATATATTAAAGAACGAGACCGAGGAAGTCCCGAGAGGAATACAAGATAAACTAAAAAGAAGCAGGAATCAAAAAAGACTAAGACTCAAGGAGGAAGATAGGCAAACTGTTCCAATCTCTCCCTAAAGACTCCATCTTTGGCTAATTTATCTGCAATACCGTTTGCAGATCTTTTTACATGATATGCTTGTAGACGAGAACCTCCAATCAAGTCTTGAATCTCGTCAAAGAAAGCCGTGAATCTCCATGGGGAAGAATGTGACCCATTAATCCATCTTATGACATTTTTCGAATCACCTTCAATCTCCACCCTAGATAGGTCAACATCAAGGAATTTTATACCATGGTGAATCGCTCTAACCTCTGCCTCATTCGCGTCCGCCATCCCAATAGGACCCGAGAAAGCCCAGATCACACTCCCTTGATAGTCTCTTAATACTCCTCCAATACCGGATGGACCTGGATTCCCCATACTAGATCCGTCAAAGTTAAACTTAAAGAAACCCTGTGCCGGTGGCTCCCATACTTGATCCACCCTCGGGCTTCCCCTATCTCCATTGCAAATCACCCCCCAACCATGCCACAAATCAAAGGCCGATACAAAAGCAAAGCTGTGAATGAGTCTTACCCAGGAGATAATAAGCGCAACTTTTTTGTTGAATAGGAAAGAGGGCCTCCTGGAGAATCCTTTGAAGACCCTAGCATTTCTTTCCTTCCATAGAACCCATACGATAGCTAGAAAAGAAGTTCGCCACAGAATTTTACCCTTACCTTTCCATGGACACCACTCCCTTATGCTCTGTTTGGTTGCCGGGTTTTTTTTGTTCCCGGGAGTTATGTGGGAGAAAAAAATACCCTTGGAGATAGGTGGGGAAAAAAAAAGTCCTGGAAGTATCCTGGTAAAATAAAAATCCCATGTTTGGTTATGTGGGAGAAAAAAATACCCTGGGAGATATGGTGGGAGAAAAAAAAACCTTTGTTTGGTTGCTTGAACTGTTGGGTAGAAAAAAATTCTTCTCAAGCTTATTTTTGGTTCCTGAGTTTATTTTGGTTCCTGGGGTTATCTTGGGATGGGATGAAAAGGCAATCATTACAAAAGTGGGATTAAAAAATTCACCCCACAAGTAATCATTACAAGAGTGGGATTAAAATAAACCTAGTGCTAAAAGGCAACCAAACATGGGATGGGACCAAAATTTAACTTACTCTCCCACAAAACTCCCAGGCACAAAAAAAAACCCGGCAACCAAACAGAGCATTAAGGGCAATTAACTTTTCTTTTTCTTAGAGAAATGGTAAAGACATTTTTAAAAAAACAGAAAAACTGGCAGAATAGAACAGGGCAAATGGGAACAATCTGAATGATTGGAACAGTCCGGAATATCCAGAAGTGACTGGAACACAAGCTGGTACGTTCCAAAGTTCCAATACAGTTCTGTTCCAGTTTCTACACAGGAACGGAATGTTCCAACAACGGCATTGACAATCATGGTTTACTTGGATTTCATCTTATACCTCTAACACGTGCATGGTATAAAAACTATGTTTCGAAAAAATTCATGAGTCCTGGAAAATTTGCCACAAGATAGATCAACTCCAAAGAGACTAATCATAGCTTAAACACTATGATTTCAGTTGAAACTTTGAATTTATTGTTGACACACGAGTCGACACTATAGACAATCCTTTTGAAACTTGTAAACATACTATAAAAGTGTCAGACTTAATGTGGGCATGTCAACACGTTTTTGTACCACGTCAAGTGTGAAATAAAATTTTCTTATTGAATACTGTGTTCACCCTCTTCTTCATTAATAACTCTTCTTTAAACAAATTTTTGTTGTAATCTCCTAAATAAACCTAAAATCCTATACAAACTCTTCTTCCAATATAATAATCAGTGTATTCTACTGGTCTCTTCCACGTTGTATATGGAATACTGAAGTGAAGAGAACTAGATAGATTGATGAATGTACTATTATTTGATTATCTCATGTTTAATCCAAAGATTTACTAATTTATTAAAAAGAATAACACATTTGCATTGTTGCAAATTATGATTAGTAGTCAATAATTTTATATGTATGTGTACGGGTGTGTCCCCGTTTCTAGGAGGATGTGCGGTTGGGTCAAAGTCCTCTTTGCCTTTAGTTTTCAAGCCTCTATAGAATCATTTGTGAGAAGAGTGCCTCGTGTCTGATTGTTTTGAGAGATTGGGTAGAGAGTTAGTGTGGGGATAGTGGGGCTGTCGTCGTTCTTTCAAAAGAGCGATTGTGTGGTTGTTGCAGATGGTATCAAGGATTGTAGGGCTTGGGGTCCAGATCCTAGAGAGTTGTTTTTTGTTCCATCGTTTGTCACAATATTTGCTTAGATGGAGTCATTTGCCTAGTCAGTCTGATTGTCAGTCCAACATGCGGTTGGCCTCCGTGCCTAGTCAGTCTGATTTATGGTGAACTGGCCATGGTAAAATCAACACCTGGGATGTTATCAGACAAAAGAAATTGTTTTATGGTGAATTGGGACATTATGTGGAAATAAGAACCTAAGGCATGTCTATTGTCACACTTAAATCGTTCATAAAGAAACCGATTGAGGCACGCCTAGGCTAAATCCTCATATTATCCATAAAATGGAAGAAAGTTAAGTCAAATGGTGATATAAGTAAACTTACTCGCTACACGAGAACATAGATCAAGAACTTGTAGATTTATGGGATTTTCAATAAAAGGTATACAATGCATCAAGTATGACATCCAACTTTACTGGCTAATGGAAGAAGTGTGTATTAGCTAAGTTACTGACTACATGCCCCAAAAAGTTTAGCATTTTCCCATAACATGTATCCATGATAAAGACCATAAAAGAAAATCATGACTTACTTCAGGAATTACCCAGAGTGACAACTTAGCATACAAAAGATCTATAGAAACCCCACTGAATTTGAATCTCATCACGGGAACATGAGCATCAGGCACAGGGTGCAATTCTGTTACTTCAGGCATCTCAGCCAACATCTTATGAAGTTCCACGAAAAAATCTTCCTGCCATCAGGTTTGGAAAATTTATTATACTCCATCACGCATACTTGTAAAAGAAAGAAAGCAATTGTAAGAGTAATGGCCAGTGAGGTAAGATTTTATCTTACTTCTCGTGTTGCATGTCTAGGTCCCACACATAGTGTGTCTATATCTGCACCAGGGCCATGTACCTAGAATATAAACAGAAAAATATGAAGCTCATAAATAACCACAACACTACAACAAAGATGAGAGCTGTCAGAGAAAAACATTAACAGATAAAATTACAAAGAAAAAGATGTTGTCAAGAGCCACAGTATAACATTCAGCGGCAATATTAGCATGCACCCAAAACCATTAATGGGTCTTACTGCACGAAATCCCATTCAACTCCCAAAGGGAGCTTACCAGGGAAATGTGGTGTGATTAAGATTGGGCCATATGTCAGTGGTTGCCTTTGCAGTGCAGAGGCCGAGATTAGTTGGGCCTACTCAGGACCATAATTGATTCTAATGGGAAGGTACAGGCTTTGCTAAGTGGGATCGGCTTTGTTGGAGTCACTCACCATTAAGGGGTACTACCTCAACGTGACCTGTGGATTAGAGATGGTGTTCCTTATCCTTGGAGATTCGTTGACGCCATTGAGGAGGTTTTGGACATAGTTGAGGCTCATGACAGTTTTTCAGCATGTTTTCGACCGGGAAATAGTTAGTCAGATCACCTTGCTTCATTAGGAATAATAAAGCGTCATTGGAGATGTTTGGTCACCTTCCAACTTTTGCTTTTTCTTCTGTTGTTTTAGTGTAGCTTGACCATCCGGTCATGGAGTTTTTTCTCTTTTCTTAATAAACTCATCCTATTAAAAAAAAGGATTGGCCCAGATGACAGCCATGTCTTTGCAAGGGCCATCACATGTTCTAGTATAAGCCAATTACTGACACCTTGACAATAGCTACAACATCTAGTATTCCTCAAGATTCCTCGTGTCAGCTCAGAGGAAATTAATAAAAATAAAAACAGAAAGAAAGAAAGAAAACCTCCAAATACTAAGAAGAAAAATCCAGCAGTCACTCCAAGATTAGCGAGTCCCCTTTTTTTTATGAATGGTAAGATTAGCAAGCCCGTAGATGATAGAATTTAACTCTCTATTCTTCTCTAGGCATGACTCGCCTGCCCGAAACTCAGAAACAAGTTACGACACAGAAAAACCTAGTCAAAGATAACTGCAATTCTGCAAGGAGGGCATCTTGAACCCCCTTACTATGCAGATAGCATCTCCTTCAAACTGAAAACAGCAGAATTTGATGTCAAGAAGACCTCTCATGACCAACTATATATCTCCGCCTCATCTGTGCACATCAGAACACCAAGGATCTAGCTCATGCGAGAATCCCACCATCACATTCTAACCTAACAAAGCCAAAGTAGACAGACATGTTGCATTTATAAAGGCTGAGATAGCCTACAGAAACTGAGATGACCAGTGCTCTCATAAACTAGGCAAGAAACTCAGAGCAAATTGCCAAGCTAAGATGTCTCAATCACAAAGCTGCAATCCCTACAAATCAGCAATCAGCCAATCCAGAGCCACCATGTAAGCACAAATCCCTTCAAAAAGCCACCAGCAGCTTCCCTCACAGAACCAACTAACCACCTTCCCATGAAAATGGAGATCATAGGGGTTGGGCGGTCCCTGGCCAAAGACCAATTAACTCAAGAAAAATCCGGAACGCTGATTGAGTCGAGTGCCCACTTGACTTGTAATTAAGAGTCTAAGACTGATACAATACATGGATTCTTCTAAATGAGCGAAGAATACGTGCCGCAATACTGCAGGATTCTCTAAGACACTTCAAAATCTCTTTTATATGTTTTTTCTAAATACCACTGCCACAACTTTACAATTACCGCACCTTTTGAGTTTTACCCATCCCGATAGTAAGTTTCTTAAATGGAAATAAAGAATTATATATACTTGACATATTAAAATTTTAAATATATTACTTGTTATAAGCATATTATAATGTAAAAAAAATAAAATTTGAGGATTGATTAAAATATTTTGGCAAATCCACGAATCGTTCTTTTTGAGGATTCGGTGAGACGACACTCGTATTCGTACTGATGCAACATAGAAAGAAACCAAACAGTTCTATATGTAAATTGAAGTGGAAATAAAAGGAAAAATAATGGAACGATATCCATACCCCTAATCGATAAGAACCAAAGGTGAATATCTTAGCATTCGCTTCATGGACAAGCTGCTCATTGAATCCCTTAGCCCGGCTAACCTTTTTTACCCAAGTCTTCAAAATCTGTACAAATTTCCAATAGCATCAAACGAAATAAAATAACAAAACTTCCAAAAAAAGACCCATAAAATTAAAGCCAACACTGCAACTCGACCTGGTCTAATCTGCCCAACACTTCTTCTCTGCTCACAGCCTCTTCCTGACTTTCATACAATCCCGAGTCTGCGAGAAACTGATCCTACCAACTATCAGTGAAAATCAACAACAAAAAAGTAGGAAAGAACGGAAAACCCAATAATAATTACACATGGCCAAAACTAAATACCAACCTTTTCAAGTTCCTTCGTTTTGATTACATCGAATTCCGAAGGCCCGCCCAAAGAAATTGGTTCAGTAACTCCTAGGTATTGCCCGTTATTCCGTTGATTTAATCCGATGCTACCCATTAAATCGTTCGAATTATATGTTTTTTTTTTGTTTTTTTTATAATTTATTATCGCACAGATTACAGACGATTCAAAAAATTTCCCCTTTGTATCTAAGAATCAACAAGAGGGGATTTCAATTTCAATTTCAACAGAACTATAAGAAGAAGAAAAAATACAAACATAAGAAAAAAAAAAAAAAAAGAGGAAAGATAAAGATTGTAGAGTACTACTTAGTGCAGATGGTTCTAATCATCCAAAAAATTCATTAAATTCGAGCAGAGGCTGCTTCTACAAGAGATATAAGAACAAACAGAAAGGGGAAAAGAAAACCCTAGAAATTATCTACCCTCTGAATACATCCCAATATACGCTTTGAAGCTGATAATTTTATCCTTAAAAAAATAAATAGAATAGAACAATAGAAAAGCCTAAAAACAGACTCGCAATGAAATCTTGAAACCCTAGCTCTCGTCCCAACACTCCGATGATCTTTGAATCGGCAACTTGAAAGTAGATATCGTCTGTTCTTTGGCCGTATCTTGGAACGGAACTCGAACGAGAAGAAACCCTAGAAAACAGTGATTGGAAAACCTTTATTTACGATTATATGAAGAAGAAGAAGGAAAACGATAGCAAATTTAACACTTACCTGGATAAGAAGAAAGATCTTACAAAATACGTGTGCCAAGGGAATATGGTTATTTGTAGACGATGTGTGGGGTCAGTTCCAGCTAAATGCACCTTAATCGGATGATCCTAGCCTTTGATCATAATATTCTACAAGTTCAACGGTCAGATTGGACAAACATGTTCCCATGTGGGACCTTAAATCTATCGTTACCATTGATCTCAACATGTAGTAGATGTGGATTGATCTGCACCCGCCCATCCAAGTGATCTAATGTAGAAGAGAGTTATAGTAATCAAACAATCCTAACCAATCGATTAGTGAAAATGGAATATTAAGAAGGATAAGATAGGCTTATGACCCGCATTCCTATAAGCTGGGGAGCCCACTTCGTAGGATGATCCAAACCGTTTGTTTGTGGAGCCAAAGCGCAAGTAGCTGTACCTAGAAAATCATTTCCTTCAGATGATCCTAACCCTCCAATCTATAGAGGGACTGTACGTTATAGAAACCTTTAGATCGAAGTGTTAGGATCATCCAATTGAGATGATTATCTCCTGAAGTGGGCCCCACAGTATTTTTGAAAAATAATAGACTTAAGAATGTAAAATCTACAAAAAGCCCTTCACTATTGGGGTAAAGAAGTTGGCCCTAGTCATTTTTCTCAGGGAATTTGTTAAGAAAATCAGTGCGAAATTAGTTAGGGTGATTATATTTTTCACCCCCATGCAGTACTTGCACACCCCCCTTATAAGGTGATTTGACATGAAGTTGCCCATTTTCAGGTCAAACCAGGTTATAAGGGGGGTGTGCACGTAATGTAGCACTACTTTACTAGTGTATCACTTTACTTTTTTACCTCTCTTACCAAGACAAGTTAAACAACCAAATAATGCCCAAGATTCGGACTTCGACACTAGAAAATCTTACAAACACCCTTCCCATTGTTTTATTTGGTAAGAGACACCAAAAAAGCCTACTTGGTGTCATCGTAATGAAGTAAATGCGAGATTGGTTCAATTGAGTGGGCAACAATATCAAACCTCCAAAGAAAAAAGAGTTAGAGAAATACAAATAATAATAAAGTACAATTTTGCTTAAACTTTATCTCAAAATCTCTTCCATTTCACAAGATTTTTGAGAAACTATTTTCCACTGTCATCTTCTCAATAGATAAGAGAGGACTGGAAACAAAACAACCAATCAGGGGAAAATCCCATGACTTCGCATGGACGGAGCCATTTGGATGTTGCCCTCATCCGAAAAATGAAAAACTCACAAAAATGAACTTCTGCCCATTGAATTTGAATTGTTATGCAACTTCTGTTTTAACTATCTGTTTGCAAGCCACAATTGTATAGTTATGACCTAAATGATACTAGAGAAGATATTAATTTACATGATTGAAGCGATGACAATAAAAATTAAAAGTATAGAGAGCAATGGAAAGAGATTAGAAGAGTACAAATCCTCATTGTTTGATCAGAATAACATTTCTAGCATTGGACAATCCCTTCTAAATACAGAACAATTTGAAGGCACACACCCCTGATTTTCTCATTTGCCGTGTTTTTTTACAGCGTTTTGTTGTTGCTAGCATGCGAGACGGGAGGTCTCTATGGCACCAAACTAGAATCCTTAGTTGGAGAAATCGTTGAGAAGGATAAGAAATTCTGGCCAATCCATCAGTTGCCGCAGTTGTAATCCTCGGATCATGATCAAACGATCAAACAGAATTGAGATTACTTTCAGAACTACCCAGGAAAAGAATATTGGCATTTGTGGCCAAATCAAGTTCAAGAGTTTTTGCAGGAAAGTTGGCATTTAGGAACATGATCATATTGGCAGTATGGTTAAGCCAACTGATAGATAAATCACCATGCAATTTACTAGAACATCTTTTGGGTTGCCATCAACTTGAAAAATGGATCAAGCACACAAAACAAAAGTTCCATTTTTTTAAATGTCTGGGTGAGGATGACACTGATATTTTACAAGCACCCAGTGTAAATTACAAACAGCGATGGACATCTCAAATCATGGATTCTCCTTCCCTCCTAAGGAATTCCTGCCGAAAGAGCAATGCACAGAAAATACCCGTTTCAAAAGCACGTCTTTTTATGACTTGCCTATTTTAAGCTGCAATTTACTTGGTAGAATAACAGATCGAGTTTGAGATTCACTATTCACTTTACCAGTTTGTTAGCAGCAATCGAATTACGTTGCCTTTCTTTCTTCTCACGTTTGCACTCTCCGCACCAGCTAGAAAAATCTTTCTGATACTTCTTCAGCTCCCTAAAGATGGAACTGCAAGAACAATTTAAAGTGTGCAGTTCAATCAATAAAGGGGCCTCAGAATTATCCATGTTCTGCAAGGAGGAACCAAGCACAGTGCTGAACAAATCATAACAGAAACAGCAGAAAATATTTCAACTCGGAGGAAACATAAATAACAATAGAGGCGAGGAAATATTGCTTGTCCAAATAGATATTTTCAAAAGGAGGCTCTTAATTTCAGAAGCCTTCCACGCATCTATTCTATGGTTTTCGTCGTTCACTTTCCAACCTTCATGTGTCCATGATAATTTTATCACAAGAAATTCAATTTGGCATCAGAAAAGTCCGAAATGAAGATCAGTGGAAATGCTGACAAGGAATTTACTGTCTGAGATAATTGGCATGGTTCTATCATAAATCTATTGTCAAATAAATGCCATTTTGGTAAGCCACAGGGAACCCAAATGCAAAACCAACTGAATGTTAAACTCGTCAATAGGAAACATTCTCAATTTCAATGCTAATTAGAGCCAATATGGAACAACAGATCTAGTACCTTATATGGCACTCAAAGCATCACACTATGGTAAACAAATAGACTGGATTTGATCAGATAGCTCAATTGGAGGAGGCCATATATGGAGAGAAGAGTTTATTTGCCATGGTAATGACTGTACATGGGAATACGCTTTGACACACAAGGTGGATAATATAATTAAGAGATATAAGCTGTAAGGAATCGTACGGGGTGATGTGATTCTAATTTTCAAAATATTGATCTGAGGTGTACACCTCACGAATGTACGCTTCAGATATACGTCTCGTATGCCTTTTAAAACGTTGGTTCAATCCAAGCATTATAAGCAAATCAAAGAAAAAAGGAGCACTTGGTATTGGCAAGATCAGATTAAGAAACAAGGCGTTATTATGGAGATTTGGCATTGAGAAGGAGGCACTTTGGCATAAATTGGCTACAAATACGGTAGAGATTGGGGGGATTGGATGTGCCGTAATTCATTGCCTGGTAGAGGCTCTGCTGTGTGGAAATCAATAAATTCTACCCGTGAACAATTCCAGCAGCACATCCATTTCAAGGCAGGTAAAGGGGCGAATATCCGTTGTTGGTTGATCTTTGGGTGAGGGATAAACCACTATGTGAAGTATACCCGGATCTATTACGACTTGCATCACAACCAGAGGCAAGAATTGCTAACAATCTGATGAGGGCAGAGGGTCATGGAAGCAATTTCTGGGATATTTGTCTCCAGCGGCACCTCAAGGACCATGAAATTGAGCATTTTGGTGATCTGTTGCAGCTTCTATCTTCTTGGTATTTATCACCAAATGTGGAAGACAGCTGGGTGTGGACACCAGAACCCGAAGGTGGCTTCTCAGTCAAATCATTCTATACTAAACTTAATGAGAGACATGGTAATATCTCTCGGCGCACCAGAGTTTGGCGTCCAATTGCTCCTCTCCGCACTACAGCGTTCACGTAGACCATGGTTCAGTGCGGTATTAATACCTGTAAGCACTTGAAGATACACGGGTTCCAACTAGCAAGCAGGTGTATGTTATGCTTCAACAACTGCGATACATTGGATCATTTGTTCCTACTCTGCCCCCTTCTCTTATCAGTTATGGATGGGGATTCTAAAAATTTTTGGAGTCTACAAAGGAAAATCAATAAGGTCATACTCAATTGGGGTGATGCTTTTCAAAGATGTCTTGGTAAGTCCATGTGGCGATCAATCTTTATGCAGTCATATGGCACATTTGGATGGAGAGGGAAAATCGTATTTTTAATGGCCAAGAAAGGGCGCGGCATCACGTTGCACTCGATATCAAACTCAAAATTATATATTGGTCGAAAGCTAAGGGTGGCATCCCTTACTCCATGAGTGAAATTTTGTGTCGTTGGCTTTCGGTGATACTGGAGAAGAAATCTCGGTGAGGGCTGGTACAAGCTGAATTTCGATTGGAGTTCTCTCGATAATCCTGATAGGGCGGCGGGTTTCGGCGGAGTGATTCATGACACGAACAGCCATATCATTATGTCTTACTCAGCTCCCGCCGGGATGTGTGATGCTAACGAAGCTGAGGCATCTGCTTTACTATTTGGATTGCGGAGGTATGTGAATCACAATTTGGGGCCTTTAACAATTGAGGGGGACTCTGCTAATGTCATTGCTTGGGCTGCGAATCGGTGTTGCAGGCCTTGGCAGCTCCACAATATCATTGACGAAATTCGGGACCTCGTTCGTGTTCTCCATCCTCAGCTCTCGCATATGAGAAGATCCGCTAATGACACGGCGGACTGATTGGCAAAGGAGGGGATCGGTCGTTCTGACGCTCATGTGGCGGTCCATGTTCCTATGGGGGAAGTGCCATGAGGATTCATGTATCAAATTGGAACTGCTGCTGACTTTAATTGCTCAATCCACTGTAGCGTGGGGGACAACTTGTCCCCTTTTGTAACTGCTATTTTGATGGAATAAGATTTTGTTATCTTTCAAAAAAAAAAAAAAAGGCCACAAAACAAACAGATCTTATTTCCTATATGGTATATTAGTAGCATTCCCTTGACAGGAACTTTCAGAAGGATAACAACTAACAAAGCTGCATGAGAGATGCAAGGGAGATGCAAAGATACCTTCTGCACCACAGGAGTAAATTGATCCTATGACCAGTTGTTGTGGGCCTGGCACCATGCCGGTGGCGGCCACGATGAAGCACAGCTTGTCCAGGGACATGAGAATAATCTAATATTTCCTACCAAGGAAGCAGAAACGTCCATCAGAAAGGTGTTCAACCACTGGTAGTCATATCCACAGCATGCACTGATAAGTGAAAATTCTAAAATATAGTTAATATTAGGCTCTATGAAATTCCATGCGGACAAGCTCAATATAGCATAACCAATCAAAGCCATCAAAAGTATAGGAATCACATGATAAATTATGCATATGTTATAAACTTTAGGGTGGAAGATAAAAGAGACATATTGCCTTACAAGAAGGTTGAACGTGCAACAAATGTATGCAAAAAGAAAAACATTCTACAAAAATAAGTCGTGCTGAGTGAAAGCAAATTCCAGAAGCAACTGCCCCCAAGCTAAGACAAGAAAAAATGTGCATGAAAGATTTAAGTATGAGATGACATGCACAGACTAATGTCCATATAGTGTGAAGACATTGCTGTTGAAGGTTAAAATTTAAACTGTGTAGATAATAAGGAATCAGGGGAGATAATGATTTGAAGTTCACTGAAGCACCAACCAGGGGCCATTCACAAAAGTCAACCAAAACTATAAACCAGATCTAGTGGCTAGTGGTGCTAGCATCTTGCCTGATAAATTTTACATGAGTTATGTTGTCTACAACCACTTGAAAGATCAAAATCGGGGTCAGATTTAATTAGATTAGCATATAAATAAGACAATAAAAGAGAAGAAAATGGAAATGAAGCCTTATCAGGGATCACTTCATATGGTGAATAGTTTTGCTCTAAGCTAACCAAAGGAGGTCAACAAGAGCAACTATAACAAAGCTGGATGTTCTTAGACTTGGTATGGTACTAGTTTTTACAAAGCATCGACGCCAATGGCCTTTAAGGTTGACTCCCTTGGTATCTTGATATCTTCTTTCTTGAGTTAAGAGGCAAGTGCAGGAAATATGAACGGCTTTTCATAAATTTCTCATAATTTTGGTTCAATTTACCATAATCATAGAGAGGTGAACCATGCAACAATAAATTGCAAAAAAAATAAAAAAATATATATATAGTCCATGTTTAAAAGATGGGGGTCTCAAGGCCCAGAAGCTGTCTGACTTGCTAGTTTTGGTAAGCTGATCGGCCTCTCTATTAGCTGAGGTGGTTCAATTTACTCCAAAGCAGTCCTATCTATCCATCTCTGGTAAGCTGATCGCCCTCTCTATTAGCTGATCTTCTAACATGGTGAAATTTAATCAACGATCCTCCAATCCGATCGGAGATCTCATCCATCCAATGAGCAAACCTCCAAGGTGGCCATGAAGAACCTTTTAACCATCGAATCACATTAGAGTGTCTCCCTCCACCACAAACTTATCTAGGTTTTCCAGCTCCAGTTTCCTTATTCCTTGTAGAATTGCCCACATCTCCTCCTCATTAGAATTCGCAAAGCCGATAGGGCCGGAGAAGGAATAAGGCAACTGAGACGGATAACCTAGATTTTGAACAAAAGAAAAAAAAATGAACCTCTCACTACTTTTGCCTTTCATGTTTAAAAATAAACAAACATCCTACTACTATCCTTTTTTTTTTATACATTTACCAATTATTTTCTAGTTTGGGACAAAGGCTTTGTTGAGTTGAGTTGAGTATACATTTACCAGTTATTTTCTAGTTTTTAGTGTGCTGTATGAGATTCCCACCTTTAAGTGTACCGTAAGATATTTTCACCAAGTTGTTCAATATAGCTAACGAACAAGTAACTCAAGCCGAGGGACTCACGATAGCCTTGGAAAACCTAGTAGATTGCAAGTACATTATATACTTTCATTCTAGATGTGCAAAGAAGGTGGAATAATTGACCAGAATTTAGGAGCAACTTGTGGTCTTTTGATATGGAAGACCATGCACTTTTACAGAACCTTTGGTTATCAGTTTTATTTATTTTATTGTTTGTAAACTGTTAAAAATTGCTAATTTTATAATTAAACAATATACTCATCAAGTGCACGTTATGATGTCAGTATAGGATATGAATTTAATCAACATACTCATCCAGTGCATGTTATAATTAAACCACATTGGCCAGAAAGATTTGGAGTGGTATCTTGCAACGTTTTGGTATATTATGGGTATTTCCTTGCTCTCTTAGTTCACTTTTTGAGTATTGGCAAATGTGCCCTTGGAGGAATAAGGGTAAGATGCTTTGGAATATTTCTTTCTTGGCGGTTCTTTGGGTATTGTGGAAGGAGAGAAACGCAAGGATTTTCAAAGGTAGGTCTAAGAGGGTTTCTTTTCTTCTCAGTAAGACTATCACCCTTACCATCTAGTGGGCTAAATCTTCTTCATCTTTTAGATTTGTCTCGGCTTATGATTTGTGATATGGATGGCGAGAGGTTTGTTTTAGTCCGGAATCTAGACCTAAAATTATTGAAGCATGGGTTCCACCTCCTATTAGGGGGCTTAAAACTAAATTTTGATGGCTCAAGCATTGGTAATCCGGGGTCGGCTGGCATAGGGGGTGTTCTTAGAGATGAGGAGGGTTTGGTGAAGTGGGCTTTTTCTAGTCCAATTGGAGTTGCTGACCCAAATGAAGCTGAGGCTCGGGCTGTGCATCAAGGTATCAAATTCCTAAGGGGTGATGAGTTGGATAGAGTCATGGTTGAGGGAGATTCCCTTAATGTTATTCGATGGTTGTGTGGTTCCCGTGTTTTTCCTTGGAGATTTGCTGATTATTTTGAGGAGATTAAAGACATCATTGGAAACCATTCCATTTCATTTCGTCATAATAGGAGATCTGGAAACAAGGTGGCGGATAGGCCTGCTAGGGAAGTGGTGCAGTTGGATGATATTTAGCTCTTTGATTTCCTCCCGCCCTGATTTCGTGTTGTATTATGCTTCATTTATGTTCTCTTTGTATCTTTTTTCCATTTTTTGATTTCTTGTAATTGACCATCTTGGTCTTTTTAATGAAATCTTTGCCATTCAAAAAAAAAGTATAGGATATGAATTTAATAGCATTCAGCATACTCCTTTTCAAAATTATCCAATAAAAAAGTGAACAGAACGGAAATCATTCAAAAAATGAACAGAATGACAATCGACTCATTGGACTTATAACTATAAATTATGCCCAAAACCTTGCTTACTCTTAAAAAAACAAATTGAAAAAATGATTCACCCTGCATGATCCAATATTGATAATAGAGACTAGCGTACCTCGGGTTGAATTTCTGAGTTAACGTGTTTGTCACAACGAATACCTCGAAAGAATAATTCTCCGCCAGAAAATTGCTTACCCAAGCATACATTCAAAGTGACTTCTGAATCATCCACATGGAAACCTACAAAATGAAACCGTAGAGAATTAGAACGACAGATATTAGGATTTTGACACTCAAACTGGGAAGGGAAAATATTACAACCGAAGTTTTTTTAGATTCCTCACAAGAGATGTTACAAAATTTAGTTCCAACTTTAACTTTAGTCAGTTGCTTTTTTATGTACGGCTGAGGAATTATACATATCCACAAATGCACAGGCAATTAATGCAAAGAAAGCTCAACGAAAGAACCCACCCAACTCCACATCCCTATCTTTTCCATATTCAACAACAAAACCATGATGGGAGTCCAGCGTTGAGCCACCGACTTCAGGAAAAAATACTGCACAATAAAGGAAATTTCACGCAAACAAAAATGAGAAAAAAAACTGACTTAGTCATAACTGAATGGATATTTCTTATGTTGTATCCATGGTTTTAAATTTCGGATGAAATCCGAAATTTCGAACCGAAATGACCGAAACCGAAATTTGGCAAAATCCGAAATTTCGGGTTTTACCAAATTTCGAAATTTCAAGAAATTGACCTTTTTTAAAAATATATATATAGAATTAGTCCATAATTTCAGGAAATTTGGTAAATAATTAAATAATTATTTTTTTAATTACCGGATTTCGGCTGAAATTCTGGGATTTCAGCCGAAATTTCAGTTTCGGTCAGGACCGAAATTTAAAACCATGGTTGTATCTACAGAACTGATGTTCATTTTGAGAAGAAATATATCACCTTTAGATATAGGACATACAAATTCAGCCATAAGTTTGTCAAGCATGGTTTCCAGGCCAAAATCATCAAGAACGGCACCATATTTATTCATTGTGTTTGGCCGCATAATTCTGAATTTGGATTCACGAACCCACCTTTCAAAATTATCCACCTAACGACACAGAAAAGTCTAGGCTCAAAAGGACAAGCTACACATAGATATTAATTCTACCATGCAGATAGCTAACAGTATGATGAAGGATACCTCAGATAACAACAACTCACAGAAACTTGGTTGAAGCATTGCAAATGTATACACTCCAGGAGAAGGTTCAGAAATTATATTTCTTAAACTCTCCTCTGAATTGGAAGTGATTGCATTAATAAATGATGGAACAAAGAAGGTTGTAGGTTGCATATTGTACAGCTCTTTATGCAGAGGCTGCACAAGAAACAAAGCAGAATTAAGAAAGCGGTATGAGAATCGAGCTCCTATAACTATTTTATCTGCAGAAAAACTTCAAAAAAAAAAAAAAAAACAAAGAATACAAGAAAGATTATATAAGTACTAATAGTGTTAATATATTACTACAAAGTACAAACATTCTAAGACTATTTACCATTGAAGGCAACATCACAACAAGAAGAGAAAACTAAAACAAGGTCGTGAGGAAAACCTAAAAATCTAAAATCAGCGAGTGATAACATAAGAACATATTAAACTAGGAAACAAAGTGGTTTTTTTTTTTTTTTTTTTTTTGTAGGTAAGCTGGGATCGAACCTCCGACCTCAAGGTCAAAGAACATGATCTTTACCAACCGAGCAAGAGCCGTGAAGAAAAATTGAGGAAAGGGGAGAGAAATAGACAAAAAGGGATAGAATTAGAAGAATAGGGGAAGAAGAGACGAAAATAACCTGAAGAAGAGACAAAAATAACCAAACGAATAGAAGAATTTAGGGAGAGAAGAGAAGATATCAGAAGAGAGAAGAAGAAAACCAGAATTAGAGGGAGAAGAATCTTTATTCAATATCAATAATCATCAAAAATTACAAAATAAGCTGTAAAGATGCCCATATATAGGCAAACAAACATCCTAATGTAGGTTTCTATCTTTTAGGTTGTTAATTGCCTATTTATAGGCCTCTTTACAGCTTTATTGTGAACTTTGATGATTATTGAATTGAATTGAGACTCTCCACTCTAATTTCCTCTCTCTGCTCCCCTCTTCTTCTCTTCTTCTAGTTCTCCTCTCCTCTTCTTCTCCTCTTCTCCCTAACTTCGTCTCTACTTCTCTACTTCTTCTCTTATTCTTCTACTTCTCTTCTACTTCTTCTCTTTCTCCTCTTTCTTCTATTTTCCCTCCCCGATCCTACATCACGCAACCCCAACTAGCAAACATTGGGTGATAACCTAAAAATGCATAACTAGCAACCAGTGAGATATGACACTAAAAAACACAAATATCTCGCACTGTACGCAAACAACGGATAATCAAAAATTATTATTCCACTTCTATTGAGGGAAAAATAGAGAGAATGGCCAGTGCTTCAAGGCAAAATATTAACTGGCAATCAAGTTGGCAAAATGACATAATTCCAAATTGTCTCGGGATTTTGAAAAATCATCAAAAAATCTTCATATTTTATCGGCAAAATGACACAAATATCGCAATAAATTCACAACAATATTTTTGTCCTATTTTTGTTCTTAAATTTTATATTTTATTTTCTGATATAAACCCGAACTTAACAAAAAAGATTAAAATATCCTGAGATACACCCTTCCGAAGAAACTCCCGAGACAAATATTTGTGATTATGGTTTTCATTAATCCCTCTAATTTTAAATGTCTTGGAGGTTTCTAAAGATGGAGGTTCCGTCGAATTGGAAATAAAAGAAAAAAAAAAGCATGCCTCTCGAAGGTTCTGTTCCATCAGTGTTTCGGCTGATCCGCAAGGAGAGGAATTCAAGGATTTTTTTTTCTCTTTTTTTTTGCGGGGGATCCTATATCTTGACTATGGGATTGACAGTTAGGATCACTTTTTTTTAATGGCGACAGTTAGGATCACCTTATCTGTGCGCTTCTGCATCAAGAACTTGGACTACCAACTATGGGACCCACAACTGATTAGTTTCAATAACTAACATACAAGGTATGTAGATAAGATTGAGCAGGGCACATACCTTTCCATATGTGCGCTTGCACGTGTTGGAAAACTAGTTAATATTAAAAGACATTTCAAAGCAACAAAAAAATAAAAAACCAAGAAAGTATCCATAAGGACACCATATCAGAAACATAAATTAATTTAGGGAAGCGCTGTAGTCGGAAAAGCAAGAAAAAAAATGATGCATCATATACACATCATGATTGGTGAATTTCAGCAGGCCCACCCAAAAAGAAAACAAAAGGGATGCAATATCAGAAACATAAATTAATTTAGGGAAGCGCTGTGGTCGGAAAAGCAAGAAAAAAATGATGCATCATATACACATCATGATTGGTGCATTTCAGCAGGCCCACCCAAAAGGAAAACAAAAGGGATGATGTCATGGGAACCACAATGAAATGGAAAATGCTGAAAAGATAATCACTTTAGGCTGCTTCCTAAGACACTTATTAGGCCCCACTTCTGCCTCGTTTATGTGATCAGATCTATTGATCCAAACGGCAAGAATAGAAAACAATGAAGGATCCCATAGCTGCACTAACTTTATGGGGTTAATAACTGTGTCCCATATCTGCATTAACTTTATGGGGTTAATAACGGTGTCCAGCAAGGGTAGCAACAGCAATCTCAAAAGGGGTGGCAGAAAGTCATGCGCAGAGTATCTGGCACGATGAGCACACCGACAAACATTGTTCTCGATAATTTATTGGCTCAAGTATTTAGAAGGATAATTTCAGAACTTGATGAAAATATTGAAGAAAAAAAAAATCGGCAGACTACCGCAGAAGATAAAATAATTAAAATGCATACGATTCAAAAGAAAGTAAATAAATTTATACAAAGAATAAAAGTTATATGCCGTTATACATAAGAAATGGAAACACCATGATAGTATTGAGATAATGCTGTGATAATTAAAAAAACATTTCTCGTGGTAAATTCAATTTATTGGGAAAGTATCAAGATAATATCAAATACTACAATAACTTGAAACAATCGGAGATATTGTCACATAGATGGAAAGAGCAATCTCCACGGTGGAAACAGCTCACTGGACCATAGGACAATGGGATTTTGATGAGAAGGAAACATTCCTTCCACGTTGGAAAATTAATTAACAATAATAAAGCATGTAAGATGAATGACAAGGCAAAAGACTTGCTAAAATGGTAGCTGCAGAAAACAGGCACAATAGAAAGAACAGCATACAGTAAACCTTCAAAAATACATTAAAAAGTGCAAAAGATTTTTTATTTTTATTTTTTTTTTTTAAAGATAAATTTGACTAACTACATTAGACAATCTTATTAATATATATAACAATATGGACAAGATATATGCGGTATGGCAACAATTGAGATTCAGCATTGGTAAATGACTTCTTTTTTGCCACTCAACTCATGATTGGCGATCAAGGCATTTAATAATGAGATTCAGCATTGGTAAATGACTTCTTTTTTTTGCCACTCAACTCATGATTGGCGATCAAGCCATTTATTAATGATCCTCTTGTAAATTGCAGACTTCTTCAAGTGAGACGGAAATTTTCCTTTTATGGGAAAACAGAGGTGTTTCACATATAAATAGTGTGATCATCTACACGCAATATCAACATAATAAAAAACCACACCACTACATATGAAACTAAACAACCCAATCAAAAGTTCATTGAACAACCAAACAACAAACCTGGTAGTTTGACATAATTTTTTGTCTGTATTCCCTATGCCTCTGAACCTGATAAAGAAAAATGGGAAGACTGTCAAGAACTGTTTCCTTAGAAACTACTTGTCCTATACAAAAGAAAACACATGAAGAAATTAAATGTTTTATTTGGAAGTAAATGTGGAGATTCAATAAAAAGGTGTGCAAGACATAAGCACAATGGTTTATAGAATGCAACAAATAATGTCGTGAGGCTTCAAAACCAGTAGATGTCGTCCAAATGTGAAATCCATGATACATAACACAGCCAAGGAACTATAACTACACCTATACACTGTTAGCAAAAGTAAAAGAACTTAATCGTCACCATCATATGAGAGAAAAGACGGGTGCTCATATGTGTACATTACAGTAAGAAATATCTTCCATAGCTTGAGAAACTTGAAAGATCGTCTTCCTAAAATGCATTCAACAATTGTAAGAAAGTAACTCGTGCTAATTAGAGTTTGAAGTATACCCACACCTTTACTGCCCAAATTTCGAACCCACCAAAGGCTCCAACAAGGCAATGCAAGGATGACGGACGTAAGAATTTTTTTACTTTCCTTCAGTTATGTGGTGCAGAGTTATCACATTCAAAAGCACAAGATCAAGAGTGCGTACGGTCATGTGCACGTTAACATATGATGTAGCATAGAAGTGCGCAAGCCTTGTTTCAAAGGAATAGGAATCTTTATCAACTTCTTATTGGGCTACAATCTGCAATTTTGTCCAACCTTGGTGCAGACTTTCTAGGGGAAGAGAACTTTGGGGAGAGGAGAAATCGAGTCAGAAAATGTCCAACTTCGATTACAAAGACTCTTAATGTAATAGGGACTGGAGTTAGGGTTGGGGTGGAGTAAACTCAAGAGAGGAGGATTGTAGGGACTGTTAAGGGTTGGGGTGGAGTAAAAATCTGAGAAAGAAAGTCATTATAAAAAAAATCAAAGAAAGAAAGAATGGAGGTGGCAGCTAGGGTTTGATGTTGAAAACCCAAAGGGATTTGAGTGTAGTGGTGGACGGCTAGGGAAAGAGAAAGGGAAGGGAAGAGAGGAGAATCTTCTAACCTTCTTCAATGTTGATGGAGATTCTTCTAACCTTTAGCTCTGATACCATGTTAAAGGTATCCTATCTTCCATGAGGATAGAAGAGGTTTAGAGAAGAAGAAAAGAAGTGGAGAAGAGATGAGAGAGAGTTGTATCCTCTCCCACACGAAAATGATGTGTGTGTGTGTGTGTGTGTGTGTGTGTGTGAGAGAGAGAGAGAGAGAGAGAGAGAGGGTTACATATGTAAAATGACAAGAATGCCCATATAAGTATATAAATACACTTAACAAATTTATTGTAAATTTTGTTCGCCAGTATAAGATGCATAACTAGTTGACATCAGCTGGTGTCTGCTTTTCACAAATTTAAAGTTCCATGCAAGTACTAGAACTTCAAAAATTAAAGAGAAAATTAGAAAAAAAACTTAAAATCCAAACGGTGCCACTAGAAGTACATAGTTACTCCTGTTACAATTAATAAATAAAATAGAAATCTAGTTTCAATTAAGAAGCGTCAAATTCTATATTCAATCAAAATTCCGAATCAGAATGTACGACTGCATCACTACGTCTCTGTATAGTTGGGAATTTAGAAAATATATCGCAACTGTAATTCCCCAATTACAAACAATATGTTATACGTAGAGAAGCATGAGATTAAAACCTCTTTCCAGATCAAGTAAATTTAAAATGTGCCTGAGAACCTTTTCACACATGGAACCAAACCTTCTAACTCCAGTGCCAAGCCACTTGGATGAACGTATTTACTCTTAAAGTGGAGGATCTCGACCCCTTAGCCAGGGAGACTGAAAGGTGGATGGGAAAATCCTACCGGATCTGTCAGTTAGAGAAATAACAGAAGTAGCACAGGCTATATCTATGTCACAAATATCTCCGATTATTTTCAAAATATCGTGTTTTTATTGCGACATTTTGATAAAACGAAAAAATCCCAAAATAATCCTGAGATTTAAAAAACCAAATATATATATATATATATATATGAGTTAAGTGAAGCTACACATACGTGTAGCTAACTTAGCTACACCGACGGCTTAAAATACAGTGGGCCCACATTATTTGGGTGATCCAAACCATTCATTTGATAGGCCCTCACATTGATAGGGTGTGCCCAAAAAATCAGCTCCATAGGATCATCCCAACCCTTCAAACTGTGAAGGCAAAAATTGATAGATTTGTGAAGGTTTTTACACGTCCAATTTTGCCTCCACAAATCGTAGGGTTGGGATGATCCTATGGAGCTGATTTTTTGGGCACACCCTATCTATGTGAGGGCCCATCAAGTGAATGGTTTGCATCACCCAAACAATGTGAGGCCCACTGTATTTTAAGCCGTTGGTGTAGCTAAGTTAGCTACACGTATGTGTAGCTACACTTTCTCTCTCTCTCTCTCTCTCTCTCTCTCTCTCTCTCTCTCTCTCTCTCTCTCTATATATATATATATATATATATATATATATATATATAAATAGAGAGAGAGAGATACACACACACAATCCCAAACACATGGGTCCCACATTTTTTGTGGTGATCCAAAGTCCAAACCATTCATTTGCAAGGCCCCATCATAGATAGGGTGTGTACCAAAAATCAAGTGCATTGGATCATCCTAATCCCTCCAAAAGTGGAGGGCAAAAATGGGCGGATTTGTCGACAAACAGTGTCTGTCCATTTTTCCTTCCGATTTTGGATGGGTTAGGATGATCCTATGGACTCCTTATATATATATATATATGAGGAAAGTGTTGTTGCGCTCGAGCGCACGGCTCGAGTGCCAAATCACATGGGTCCCACATTTTTTGTGGTGATCCAAACCATTCATTTGCAAAGCCCCATCAGAGATAGGCTATGTACTAAAAATCAGGTCCATTGAATCATCCTAACCCCTCCAAAAGTGGAGGGCAAAAATGGGCAAATTTGTGAACAAACAGAGTCTGTCCATTTTGACCTCCCCAAATGGATGGGTTAGGATGATCCTGTGGAGCTAATTTTTGGTACATACCCCATCTATGTAAGTGCCTTTCAAATGAATGCTTTGGATCATCCTAACAAAGTGGGCCGACATGAGTTTGGGGCACTCAAGCGCACCAACACTCTCTCTCTCTCTCTCTCTCTCTCTCTCTCTCTCTCTCTCTCTCTCTCTCTCTCTCTCTCTCTCTATATATATATATATATATATATATATATATATATATAGGGAGATGATATTTCCCCCTCAGTACGCATGCGCCCCCCTTATAACGTGATTTGACGTGAACAGTGGGCAACTTCGGTGCTTTTTGACGTCAAATCACATTAGAAGGAGGGCGCATGCGTACTGTAGGGGGGTGAAAATATCATCGCCCTATATATATCACGGGTTACATTAGAAAAGCAAAATGAGAATTTTCAAGGTAAATATTCAATATCTGGTCTACTGAGGAATATCGAAAGGATGTCCCAACTGTTATTCCATCAGCAACAAGCTCAGTCCAAGGCATTTTTGTACTTTAGAAATATTTCTACGTCGACCAGTGTTTGATCCCAACACGACTCTATCAAATGTTTTTGGCAACTTCAATTTGTACTTTTCTTTTGTTTAGCCCCAACTCTTTAATGGATATGTTCTAATCATCCAACATACCAACGTTTCATACAAAATTTTTCCATCTAAAATCAAAACGAACACCCATGAGCAAGAACAAATTAAAAGTAACATCTCCATCCAAATTTCTAACAGAATTTTGAATTAATATGAAGATCTTACATATAAGAATTTTCACTTTCAAGTTACAATCATAAACAACCACCCGTTGGGGAAAAAAGAAAAGAAACACCCATATCACCTAAATTATAAATAAAACGTTAATTACATTGGAAACAGAGAATCAAATTACCGCTTAAACTCCCCAATTACAAATAAACCAATCAAAACCAGTAGTGAACTACATAACAAATGCCCATAACACCCTCAAGAGATTTGCACGATGCAGATACTTTTCAGTGCAAGATCTTACATATAAGAATGTTTGCTTTCAAGTTACAATCATAAACAACCACCCGTTGGAAGAAGAAAAAAAACATGTAAAAAAATGCCCATAACACCTAAATTCTAAACAAAAAGTTACTAATTACACTGGAAACAGAGAATCAAATTACCCTAACATCCCCAATTACAAATAAACCGACCAAAACCAGCAGTGAACTACATAACAAAAGCCCATAACCCCCTCAAGAGATTTGCACCATGTTTACACTTTTCAGTGCAAGAGGAGGGCATTTTCGTCATTTAAAGTCGGGCCTTTTATCGATTAAAAAGTAAGTGAAGAAATTTCATCATTTCACATATAGCCCAGATAAAAACCCTAACTCTAAGAAAAAAACACATCAAATCAAACCCTTACAAGAGATCTTACCCTCGATCGTTCTCCTTCGGGCAAATAACGCGCCAAAATCTCCTTCATGAACTGAACCTTAACATCTCGAGGAACAGATAACATGCTCGGAGGCAAGTGTCGCTCCAGAGAGCTGAAAACTGTAGGATTGAACTCCAATTGGAGATCTTCATAGCTCTCAGGCTTATGATCAGTGTTTGGATTCAATCTAAGCCGTCGATCGGAGTATGATGAACGGCTCGATGCCACGATCCCGTTCCCATTCCCATTCCCGGTTTGGGATTCTTCTCTTCGATCAACAGTACCATCTAAGGACATTATTTTAGAGAATTTCTCAGAGAGATCGATGAGAGAGAGCTAATTGAAGTAAATGGCAGATTTATAGAGCGGCATTTTGGATAATTCGGAAGAGGTTATGTAGATTCTGATAGTGAAGGGAGAACTGATAAAATTAGGGTTTCAGAGAGAGAGAGAGAGAGAGAGAGAGAGAGACGGTTTTTAAAGTGGACGTGAAATGCTTGTCCTGCAGTTAGGGTTTCTGAACTGTGAAGGTTGATTTATTTGCTCCCTTTTTTAACTTGGGAAAGCCTCCTCTATTGTAAAAGAGTGGGAATAAATACACTAGAGAGGGTTGTTCAGATGAAAATAAAAAGGGTTGCATATATATGTAGATATATATCACTTCCAATATTTATTATTTTTACGTAGCTACGCCTACGTATGAGAAAAGTTTGGAAAAGCCACTGTTGTTGGAGAAAATTACATGAGTAACCATAGGATCGTTGAATGAATATCCATACGTATAGCCGTATAGGCATGAGTGCATGACTCTAGTGGATAAGATCTCTTTTGCCACCGTTAAAATTGGTCAAATCCACCCTTGTTAGGGGTACGTTTGTCTTATAAATGTTAAAAGCATGTAGAATAAGACAAGCAGAAGGATACCAACCCCAAAGTGGATTTTTTACACTCCCGGGATATAGGTTTTGTAAGGACTTTAAATAGCTAGTAACTATTGCATCTATTTTAGGGTTTGAGATGCCACTGGTTTTGAAGAAATTTACGAAAATAGTCTCTGGTTTTTCCCATGTGGCAATGTTCCACCCCTTGTTTTGGCCTCATCCACGCCAACAGCAGATTGGCATCCATGGAGGACTGCTGATACAAGGAGTCATGGTGGTGTATATCAGAAGCTCTGATAACTGATAATTAGTAGGAAGGTTAAGGGTAATGTATTGCATAAATTGAAAGGTAAATGGTAGTTGAACGGGTTCAAACAGGCAGATGGAAACTGAGATCTTCGCCCTTCCCCTCTTCATGAAAACCCTTTCTCGATTCTTGGCAAACCACCTAACAACTAGCGCCCTTATTATTCTTTAACAACCCCAACAACCACTATTGATGATACTTTAAACCAACAAAAAATCCATTTTTAACAATTAATTTTGGGCAGTGCTATTCAATCCCCCCCCCCCCCCCCGCCTAACAGTTTTCGTTAACTTTTTATGAAGGGGTGGAGAAGCAACCGTTAACTCCGAAAGCATAAAAGTAAACGATTTCTGTTAAAAGGAGAGGGGCAGGAGGGAATAGCCATCAGGGGGGGGGGGGGGAATATCACTCCCCTCAATTTTTGAAACCACTCTTTAGCCGCCTTCGATAAAAATTGATAGATCTTGCATTGGATCTCCTATGATCAAAAATTCGTATCAATGGATTGATTCTTACATCTAATTGATAGATCTTATTTTAGTTAAACATGGATGGTCAACAACTATATCCAGACAGAGGATTGTACTAAAAAACCACATTAATGGAAATTATGATTGCGTAATCTGTCTTTTTGGGCTATAAAGGATCCAAAGCAAGGACTATCAAATGGACGGTTAAGATCACTTATAGGTGACGCCACATTGTTGTAGTGCCCCGTTGTATTACAATGAGGCCCCATCCACAAAGGCCTTTCTTGGAGTTTACATTAGGTATGGAAACAAGAAAGAAAAAGAAAGGGAAGTTGTATTCTCATGCCTGCTAATGCCACATCATTTATTGTTGTTTTGCAGCTTACTAAGGGACCGTTTGGATACGCAGATTTTAGAATTTAGGTTTTTAGTTTGAAAACAGTGTAATAGAGGGTTCATGATCAAGCTGTTGTATGATGTCCTGGCAGCGTTTCTTGGATTTGAAGTGAGAAATTCAGGTTTTAAAAATCTCGCCTGCATCCTGAGATTTCTAAAACCTGAAAATATGGGAGGATTTGCTATTCTCTTGCTGACGGAAAGAAGGGTTAGAAGTAAAAATTGACGGTTGGTCCGCTTATTCTCTTGTCTCTCAACTACAATTTTGAAGAAATCCCGAATTCTAAAATCCGTGCATCCAAACGGCCCCTAAGGGTTTTTTGCCTTGCCCAATTATGTAGGCACCTCGAGTTGATCTCTCATTTGATCACTTGCATGTGTAAAAAAAAGGTAGGGAGGCCATGGATTCGGGGTTTTACAAATTAAAAACACTAGTTTTAGTCATGCACTTTGATTTCATGTAAAAATATAATTTCCGCCAAAACCAATCCATCTTCAATTTTTGGGTTAAGAACCAGCGTGGTTTTCATACAAAGTTTTAGTCCACATTGCTAAAAAAACATACTAAGAATCACAAGGGAGATCTCCTTGCGGCATTTGAACATACAGTACTTTTCCTTTCTCTAAACATCTCAAAGAAAAGCTCGATTATTCAAGCATAACTTAGACCACAAAATAAACTCTTCAGAGTTCTCCAAAGGGAAAAGTTGAGACCACAAAAAAAAAACTTGATTGTTCTATATTCTAGAGTGGAGGATCCCTTGTAGGGCACCCGCCCCCCTCCATGCCTAATGTGCCTCACATATGACCATTCTTTGGTATAGCCCCTTATCAAGCATCATTAGTTGGAATAATCAAGGCCACATACTAAACACACAAGTTAATGTGGACCCTATCAAGTATACGGACTTGACTTTATATGCAGACTCAACAAAAGTGTTTTATCCACTCCATATTCTATATTAATGATAACGGTCAATGTGGGACATTCTTTCATATATTCACATATCTGCTTGGGGTCTCAACCGTCGTGATTAAGATTCATCACTGTATATTTGGCAACTCCACGTTTGACAATTGATCCATAAAGGGATTTTTAGTCTCTATTCCAGGCGTGGACAATTCTAAATCTACAAAGAATTGGAAGACCACATATTCTGCCAAGGACTCTCAGTTACGATAATTGTTAGACCGAAAATCGGTAACAGGTACGACAGTGACGTAAGAGCTGAGCTGAATGACCCGAGGAGCTGAGTCCCGAGAAATCGAAGTGAGGGAGCTGAGTTCAGCTAGACTGAAATGAAGGAACTGTGTTCTGCACAGAAGCAAACGAGGTCAGAAGACCAACCCGGATGTAACTCCGGACAGGCCCTTCGACACTCAAGTCAGTATATGAGCAGGAGTGCAGAGCTAGTTTAAGAGTTTTGGAGAGGTTGTCCATTACCTTTTGGTTTGAGCTTTGAACCCCCTTTTATAGAGGGAAACTCGATGACGTGGGATGACCTACGCCAGGACAGGTGTCGGCCTGTGATAGGCTTGAGTTTACCTACTCCATGACAGGTGTCGGCCTGTGATAGGCTTGAGTTTTTACACCCCATCAGTTGCCCCCCCCCAGTTCTCCAAGTCGTTGAGGTGACTTGGGGAAGTGTGGTGAATTGCATCCCTGGATGGGCGGCGTCTGTCCGGAAATTTGCTGGAAATGAGTCCGGAAATTTGGCAGTCCGGCCTGGAAATGAGTACGGAAATTTGGCAGTCCGGCCTGGAAATGAGTCCGGAAATTTGTCAGTCCGGCCTTGAAATGAGTCCGGAAATTTGGCAGTCCGGCCTGGAAATGAGTCCGGAAATTTGGCAGTCCGGCTTGGAAATGAGTCTGGAAATTTGTCAGTCCGGCTTGGAAATGAGTTCGGAAATTTGTCAGTCCGGCTCTGCGGCGAGCCCGTCAGTGGAGAGAAACAGGCCGCTGGACCAACTCGACCGCAGAGGTGATCCAATGCTTCAAAGGATGGAAGAAATGGATCACCGCATAGAAGAGCTGGCAAGTGATCAAAGCAGGCCTACTGTGCGGGCGTTCTCAAGCAGAACGCCGTTTACTAACGACGTCATGGGTGCCCCAGCACCCAGAGGATTTAAAATGCCAACCATCCCGCAATATGATGGAACCACTGACCCTGTGGATCACTTGGAAACGTTCAGGACGATGATGCTCCTCCACGGAGCGTCCGATGGCTTCCTCTGCAGAGCATTCCCGACAACACTGACCGGTGCAGCCCGGGACTGGTACTCCAGGATCAAGCCAAACTCCGTCAGCAGCTTTGAAGATTTTGGGGATGATCTGGTCCTCCATTTCATGAGTAGCCGCAGGCTAAGGAAAACAACCGCCTCCTTGATGGCCAGGCCGGACTGCCAAATTTCCGGACTCATTTCCAGGCCGGATTGACAAATTTCCGGACTCATTTCTAGGCCGAATTGCCAAATTTTCGGACTCATTTCCAGGCCGGACTGCCAAATTTCTGGACTCATTTTCAGGCCGGACTGACAAATTTCAGGACTCATTTCCAAGCCGGACTGACAAATTTTCGAACTCATTTCCAGCAAATTTCCGGACGGACGCCGCCCATCCAGGGATGCAATTCACCACACTTCCACAAGTCACTACAACGACTTGGAGAACTGGGGGGCAACTGATGGGGTGTAAACACTCAAGCCTATCACAGGCCGACACCTGTCCTGGAGTAGGTAAACTCAAGCCTATCACAGGCCGACACCTGTCCTGGCGTAGGTCATCCCACGTCATCGAGTTTCCCTCTATAAAAGGGGGTTCAAAGCTCAAACCAAAAGGTAATGGACAACCTCTCCAAAACTCTTCAACTAGCTCTGCACTCCTGCTCATATACTGACTTGAGTGTCGAAGGGCCTGTCTGGAGTAACACCCGGGTTGGTCTTCTGACCTCGTTTGCTTCTGTGCAGAACACAGTTCATTCATTTCAGTTTAGCTGAACTCAGCTCCCCCATTTCGATTTCTCAGGACTCAGCTCATCGGGTCATTCAGCTCAGCTCTTACGTCACTATCGTACCTGTTACCGATTTTCGGTCTAACAATAATGATGCTAAAATAGAAAGTTCTATTTGTGTACTATGGCATCATTCAATGAGAGTGGGGCCAAGGGCTATGAGCCAGATTTGTTATGGCCAACAAATTCCATGGGTCCAAGCAATGGTCTTTTCCCTTACACCCCAAAAAATGCTGATCTTAAAGATATTTCAGCAGGGCCAGAGCCGGTGAAGTCTCTCTTTCTTGGGAAATGTTTCCGATTAGCGAGTACGCTGCCCTCAGCCCTCGTCCTCAAAAAGTAAGGCGAAAGAGTCGGTGCCCTCGAAAAAGACTCAGTCACTTTAAATAAAGATGATACCGAAGGGAAATCCTAGCCAGAACCACATGTGCAAGTTTCCCTGCAAGTGGCTCGTCCGTGATAACTTCTTCGGATTTGCGTGAACTAGCAGACCGATTACTAAGGCCTTGTTTGTTTTAGATTGTTGCAACCAATTGTGAACCCCAAACTTATTATAGGACTCAAAATTAAACGTAATTTTGAGTTCTATAATTGGTTTGGGGCCCACAATCTGTTGTCACTGTCTCAAACGAATAGGGCCTAATTGGGGATGTTCCCTCTAGAATGGGTGATCAAAAGATCGAATCACTATGCATATCTTGGTGCGAATAGAAGACGCAAGAGTCATAAATCTCATGGAAACTAGCTAGAACGTATTCGAATGGAACTGATCCCATAGAGGACTACCACAAGCACGATGCATGAATGAGAGTGGATTGATAGTTTTCTAGTTTAGGAATGCATGCGTATAGCATCGTTTGTCCCAATGATGGCGTTTCTGATCTCATTTGTGTTTTGATCGAAGAAACGAAGTTTCATTATTAGGAAAAGAAGGCCGTGGTCAAATAGGGCATGTAAGATTCTGTGTATTGCGTCCTTCTCTCAATAAGAGCTCTAGCAGCTACAAGGGGGAGCGTTTTCAATGCCTTATTGTGCCTGAGAAGCGAGGTTTCGCCGATAATACCCTTTGTTTGTTGTTTTAATTGCTTATAGAGTGATTTAGTTGGATTTGGTTTCCGGCCTCTTTGTTTCAGTCTAAGTCGACCTGGCCAATTGATAGCCAACCAGAACTCAAATAATGAGTTGCTTGTTAGAGTAATGCTTAGAAGCTAAAGATGAGATTAATGATTTACTTGCCACACCAGCTGCTTAGCATTCCTCACTCGAAAACAAGACCATACTTTCGTGCCTGTCTCGCTCTCCAGTGAGATCGTAGGCGTATGTTCAAGTGTGGGTCAAATTTGATCCGCTACACTCCGATCTGTCGGATGAGGGATTTATATAGACCGCGATTAAGATATAGGTGGATCCGTTGACACCTTTAACTTAGGCCTAATTAGGGTCCGGTCCAAACCCGGCCCGTTCAAAACTCATGGCATGCCTTTTACGAATCAACCAACGGTCCCCGTGTTGTCCCTTCTATGTAGAGAGACGATCAAAGGGCAGCGCGTCTCTAATTCCGGAAACAAGAAGAACTTCGATGATTTGAACCTTCAAAGATCCAGGTCAGCCCCTCTCTCTCTTTCTCTCTCTCCATTTTAGGGTTTTGTTTCTTATCTCCCTTGTTTTTTGTGCGTCGCACATCCGAAAAACTTAGGGTTCTAAAGGCCGCGCTATTTCATTACTTCTCTGGATTTATTGCCCTTTTTCTCTACTTCTAGGGTTTTATTGCCCTTCTCCTCTAAGTCTCTAACGCACACAAGTCCTGTTTCTAGTAGACAGAACAACTCTACCCTTTTGGAATATTGCAATTTGTACTAATTTCAAGCTGCTTATGTTTCTTGGACCATGCAGGTATTCATTTTGCATCTGGTTCTCAAATACTATGCAAAATATAAACTGCTGATGTTGTGGGATCTTTAGTTCTCTAGAGAATCATACTTCCAGTTTGTCTACCAGGGTATGATGAGTGAGAATTTTCAGTCAAGCACAGCCAATGAGGCTTTAAATGGTCTGGGTCATAATAAGCGGGGAAATGATTTAAATGATGTTGATTTAGTTCAAAAGAAGCCCAAAATTAGTCCCTTGGATACAGAAAATGCAGATAAGGTTGTTGAAAATCCAGAGGAAGTAAGTCATCCAGCTTTGACAGAAACAAATGCTCAAAATGCAAACAAAATTCCAGTGGAAGAGGGGAAGGGCAATCAGATATGCAATCCTAGCTGTTCATCTCAAGATAAAATTTCATGCAACTCGAAATGGCAGTTGCCCGTTATTGAAGCAGATGCAGCAGAAGATAAAGGTTCTAGACACAACATGGAGGATGCATGGGTTGTCCTTCCTGATGCTAGCTTCGAATTTCCTGGGAAATTGAGGTGTTCACCATTTTCTTTGTCTTAATTATTTGCATTAGTGTTTTTAATCAAAGCTAGTCCTTACTTTTTACTTGTAACTGGCTTTCACTTTACTGGATCTTTAATCAATCATTCATGATAATAATATCTCTTCTTCACTAGACTATTAGAGTCCTTCCACTTCTTCAAAACCCGACGATCTTCTCCGTTTTTCCTACTTTTTCTTGCAACATTCTATCTTACAAGCCATAACTTGCTGATAATAACTGTTTTTCAAAGCTCACAGAAAATTCTATTTTATAAGCCATAACTTGCAGCAATTCATTTGTATATTCTATCATTCATGAGATGTAATTAACAATGGTCAATGTGACATATCTTTAAGCACTAAGACTCTTTCAAGTATATTTATTAATCTTCAACAAAGTTCCTGTATACGTTTTCCTTTTTTGAAGAAGTTTATGAATCACACTTTACATTTATTTCACGTGCCACTTTTTCACAGATGTGCACACTTTGCCATTTATGATGGACATGGAGGTCGATTGGCTGCCGAGTATGCACGGGATCATTTGCATGCCAATGTTCTTTCAGCTGGGTTACCACGTGAGTTGGTGTGTTTGCCTGGTCTAATTATCCTTTTGTTTGTGCTGCTGTCAGTAAGACGTGCTTTTGTGGATGCTGAGTTGTTTTAGTTCTTTGTCAGTGAAGCACACTTTCATTTGAAATTGCGTGTTCTAGCCCCATGTTTGACCTTGTAGTTTCAATCTTAACCAATGACTTAAGTTACGGGTTCAAGGAAACTGTTTGCAGATGAAACTAAATAAGAATGAGGGAATGTGGAAATGTATTGATGACCTTCTCAGTACAATGACTATTGTTGCTGGATTGACAAATAAACATAAGAATGAGGGATATGGAATTGTATTGATGATCTCAGTCCAATATTAGACTACTGTTGCTGGATCAACGTTCTCAATAAAAAATGGACCAAATTGTATTGTACTTCCTTTGCTCTCTTATCAAGTTGTGATCTAGTCATGTAAATGAATCAGGAAAGGATGGAGGAAGAGAGAAAAAAGGAGGAGGAGAGGAGAGAAGAGGAAGGGAAATTATGAGTTTTAAAGTAAAAACCTTACGATCTCTTATGTTTATTATATATATTTTTTGAAATGGACCTCTTATGTTTATTATATATATGGACAAACATTACAAAATAGGGTTTTACTATTCACATCACCACCCATGAGTTATTATTTGCATGAATAGTGACATGTCACATGTGATAGTCACTATATAATATGAAATATATCAAATAGAGTGTAGGTAAGTTAAGGAGGCATTATTGTTGTTATTCTTGTTGTGACCGATCACACCTCTTTCTTTTTGTTGCCTTAGATTCGTGATTAGACAATAATGAAGGAACTAGTTGATGAGCCAATTGGTGTGAGAAGGAAAAGAAAAAGAACACTTTATGGGTCCATATACCATTTAAAAAAAAAAAATCTTCCCGAGTCAATCATCGACTGGCCTGAGTGTAGTCGGTTTTGGCCTATTGAGTCAATTAAAAACTCCTTTGACTCTCCCAAGTTGATTAAAAAACTCGTTACATCAATCGCCAACTTGTGTTGAGTATAAGTTTTTAAACACACTACTGTCCTCTCTTAGTTTTTTTTTTGCGGGGTGGGGGATTACTTTGAAAATAATCAAACCTTTCAAAAATAATAATAATCACACATTTGAAAATCACCTTATGTGTTAAGGAAAACAAACGACTGGAAGTTGGGTTATCTTGTCATCAGGGGCAAACAATGCTATTGAGACATATAGGATTTAACTGGTCACAAAATGCCTTTGCATCTGATGTGAATTTTCTTGTTATTTTGCACCATTTGTGGTAGTTATGAACTCCATTGAGACATATAGGATTTGACTGGTCACAAAATGCCTTAGCATCTATGTGAATTTTCTTGTTATTTTGCACCATTCGTGGTAGTTATGACTTATCACTTATGAACTCCATCTGAGTCATCATATCTGTGGCTGCAAAACAGGCTCGGCCTCTTTATTAATCAGGTGTGAAGAATGCATTTTTCTTGAAGACCGCCAAAAGGTCACTATGATACTTCACTTTGGCTTTAGCATTTTTTTTTCGCCGCGGAGGGGGGGGGGGGGGGGGGGGAGGAGAGGGGAGGGGAGATGATAATTGTGCAGGCTCAGGAGGGCCCTTTGTGATTTCAAACAATCTTGTAGTGCGTATATGAGAGGTTTATGGATCTATGACGGATAATGGCCCTGTTGTGAGCAATTCAGATCACTCTATGTTTGTGAAGTGGAGAAGGCACTATTTTCTTGTTACTATGTAGATAATATCATCCTTGCAGGTGATGACACCACATCTATCAAAGAGTGAAAAAGGCATCTAAGCAAAGCTTTTGGCATCGAATGATCATTGACATTATAGAAGAGGGATCTTCATCTTGCAATTGAAGTGCAATATTGCGTTATTGCAATAAATGAGCTTGGGCATCAAGCCCACAGAATCCTATGTATACAAATTTTATGTATGAAATAAAAATCACACACACGGAACACATTAATTTTATACTTTTAATGGCCATTACTTATATTTCATAAAGAAAGAAAATAACCCTGATATCATTTTTTTTGAATGGTAATAACTTTGATATTGTTAAAGTATAAAAGATAAATAACGCCTTTCTCCAACACCTTAAGCTTTTGGAGAAGTCGGTAAGTTTCTAACATGGTATCAAAGCCAAAGGTCTCGAGTTCAAACCTCTCCGATGTCAAAAAAAAAAAAAAATCCACATGCAATGGTCGGCCCAAGGTGGGACCACATGTGCCATGTGTTTGCCAAGTGGGCCACACGTGAGGGGGAGTGTTAAAGTATAAAAGATTAAATACTACCCTTCTCCAACAGCTTAAGCTTTTGGAGAAGTTGGTAAGTTAACATGGTATCAGAGCCAAAGGTCTCGAGTTCAAACCTCCCGGATAGCAAAAATCCACATGCGATGGTCGGCCCAAAGTGGGACCACATGTGCCACGTGTTTGCCAAGTGGGCCACATGTGAGGGGGAGTGTTAAAGTATAAAAGATAAATAACACCTTTCTCCAACAGCTTAAGCTTTTGGAGAAGTCGGTAAATTTCTTACAGATATCATTAAAAAAAAAAGAAATTACCTCAAGAGATTTCCTAACTAAGACAATTTAGAAAGCATAAACAAAATTTAAACTAAATCTTTGTCATGAGAGATCTTAGAGTGAGACAATCGTTACCTCTCTCACGGATCCTTTTAGCGTGAGATTCTTAGAATTTTCTTGAACTTTGATATTTTAAGCTTACCCTTTTGGTAAAAGATTCTGCCAGGGAGAAGATTATTTGAAGTGTAGAGGATGTTGACAAATGATCTTTTTTTTTTTTCTAAAAAAAAAATCCTCTCGAGAAAGGGAATCCTTTGACTTGTAGAGATTCTTAACAACTTAGAATCCTTTTTGTAAGAGTCCTTGTGGAAGAGGAAATATTTTAAGTCGTCAATAATGTCAATAATGTGTACAACTTTATCCAGATTCTTCTTCGGTATGGTAATAAAAAGCATTTATTTTGCTCTCTCAGATTCTTCTTCCTCTTCTTCTGTCCACTTACAATCATACGGCTAAAATCACCATTTCCACTCATTGTAGTTTGTGACATTACTGGAATTTTTAGTTTGTATTCTCTACGATGCAGTTGTGCCAATTTTTTTTGAAACTTATATACAAGATAACAGATTCTATGGTGTTTCCTCATTCGAACTTTTTTTTATTTAGGGCCCTCATAACCAGGTATTCAACATTAAAATTTCAGAAATCCATTAAAATATCTTCTGAAGGAATACACTTTATATAATTGTGTTTCCGTAGTTGCTTGTTCCACTCTTTTTTTTTTTACAAGAATAAAGCAACGGCGACTATATTTTTCACTTTCCTTCTTGTTTGAAATAATGTCCTGTTCTATTGAATCGACTTTTCTTCTTATTAGAAAAACAAGTTGCACCTAACTAGATTTTAACTACTTAGAATATATCACTTTACATGTCCTGTTTTATGACAATTGCAGATGGATGTAAAAGCTGCTAAAAAGGCAATTCTTGAAGGTATCGTATTGAAGTTAGTCATATGGTATGATAATGATTTATCTCTCAAGTATATCGTATTGAAGTTAGTCATATGGTATGTTAATGGTGTATCTCTCAAGTATCTTTTCCTTACATGTGTTGTGCCAGTGCTAAAAGTGGTTTGTGAGACCATCATTAAGGAGGAAATACATACTTGTTACTTGTTGAGATACGAATGGCAGTTAATTGATATACAAAGTGGTACACATTTCTAACTTATGGAGTTAATATAACTTGGGGTAGTACTGACTTCTTACTTGTAAACTGCTTGCATCTCAGTGGTATGGTGTCTGGTCCTTTCACTAATTCCTTGGCAGTTGGCATATTTGTTTGATCTCTTTGTAACTTTATAGGTCAATAGTGGTGGTAAAAAATAGACTTTAAGGACAAATTGGCATTCTTGGAAAATGGTATAGCCACGTAAGGCATTTTTCATTGTTTTGGGTACTTGTATTCTAGCATATATAATGTTATGTGTATCTGACATCTTGTTAGAGGTTTAGTTCTGAAGATCCTTCTTAGAAAGGATAAGGAGTCAGAGGTGTGAACTGGGTGGCCTGAGTCTTTCTTGAAACGGAGTAATTAGATTGGTGTGCATGTAGTAATTGACCTAAGGATTTGATTAGATGGGCATAAAGGGATTGGCATCATGCACTAACAGTTACCTGTTTGTGGATCGTATGCTTCTGTAACACACACACATCCTCACTCATGCACACACAATTTACATGCTGCACCACTATTTATAGAAAAATTCCTATAAACATAAACTTTGGAAAATCGCTCCTTTATTTTAAAAAAAGTTGCTTGTTTTAATAGAAAAAAACAACTTTTTTTTTATTGAAGTTTCCATGATGAGGAGCATGGTTGAGATATGAGTGGAAATTTTGTGTGGGCCGGAGTAATGAACCTATTTGAAGTGGCTCATTTTGTATCATAGTAACCCATGTAAGAACAAGGGTTGATTTTACTTCCCCATCAATCTACTTTAGGTTGGGGGATAGGTCGGGCTGGGGATGCTGTAGACATTTTCCATAGTTTGTATCTGTAGTACTCTCACCTAATTTGCTCCATGTCTTTTGCTTTGGTGGTATCATCATGCCCTTTAGTTAGTAAGACTAGTGCAGGTGCAGACTTGGGTTTCTAAATGTCTTAGATCGAGAATGAAAAGTTTCCTTGAATGGTGAGGAAAACATCTGTACATCTTCTTTACAACATTCTTCATCTTTACAATTACCTATTTTATAACATTGTTTCATCATTTTTTATGTGACGATTTTGCTTCTTGAGGTGCTCTCATTATTTTTTTTTTCATTCTTTGAGTATGTGAGCAATCCCTCTTTGATTCTACATGTGCACTTTATACCACTTCCTTTAATGTAGATTTGATTTGATAGTTTTGTGGCATCATTATTTGACAACTTCAAATTTTCAGGTTTTCGAAGAACTGATGAGAATCTAATTCAACAAAGTTCTTCAGGTAGTGCTAGATTTATTCAATCCATCTCTTTTCTCAATATAATTTAATACTCATTTATGTCCTTACATGATACGATCCTTTATAGTTAAAAGCTGCCAATGCACAGTTGCATACATTATGCACTTCTAACATTGCCTATTGAAACACTAGAATGCCACTCCTTTTTTCGTTCGCACATACAACTCTTGTAAGATTGATTGATTAAGTGTTAAAATGCATGATGGTTGATCCAACACCTACGTTGTACACAAATTAGTGCAACTCGTTCTAGAAACCTAGATGCAAAAGCAGAGAGTGTTCAAATGATTACTTCTATCCATTGGCTAAGCTAATGAAACTCCCTAGTGGAAATTTAAAATATTCAAATGATGAGAGGAGATTTTCAAACAGATTTTTTGTCACTCCCCATAGGAATTTATCTAGGAAATTGGTGGCCTTGAAAGCACATTTTCATATGTAATTGCAATAACACATAAACAGTTTGAAATAAGGTCTAGCTAAATATGCAGAGCACCATTAAAAATTTCTAATTGTAGCTTCAATGAAGATTTAATTTTTAATTGTTGGTTTTGGGTTTAACCTTTAGGGGGGTGGCAAGACGGTGCTACAGCTGTCTGTGTTTGGATTTTGGGGCAAACTGTAAGTCTGTGACCACTCGTTCTTTTAAGCAGTTTTTCATATGTTACTTATCGCACACCGGACAAACTTGCAGAAATTAACAGTTTTCATGCTATGTTAATGACTCGAAGCATGTTGTGCTGTTTGAATGAGAAATCTTTGGGAATCCTTACATTTTACTATAGATCTCAATGACTTTACTCATCTTGCATCCACTTGGAACAAGATGGTTCATGAAAACATATGCTAATATAGTGCTCTTAGCATTACCCTGAATTTGTATTGTTCAAAGTTGTGTTATATGTAATATGTTATGTTTTTGACGCACTCCCTAGCAATTTTTGTTTCCTGTCCGTAGCTAGATTATAAATTTCTAATTCTTTCTAATATGCTCGTGTTATTGACTTATTGTATACTTGTGTATGAGCATGTACAAGGTTTTAAATTTCTATTTCGGTTTCGATTTCGGTCGCCATGGAAATAGAAACATTTCAGTTTGTGTTGGAAATTTCGGTGGAAATCCTGTGAGATCACATTGTATGGAAGCGTATGCAAATGATAGAATTTTACGATGAATCATCAGGAAATGCTAGAATAAGCACAAATATACACTTAGAGACCATTATATAAGCAAGACAATCATCTATAATAGTTTAACAACATCGAATACCTAATGACGTGCTATTGCTCATGCTTGATAATTCAGTACATGAAACATTTTTCATGTAATTCATATAAATATTTATGTATAACACATACACTACCTTTTACATGCAATACATGTCAATATAATTAGGTAATTAGTGATATAGTATACCTCTAATACACTTGCGGTTTTGGTTTTTGTATGCATTTTGGTTTCAATTAGATGGAAACGGAAACATTTCGGTTGTTTCGTGTCGGTTTCAGCCGAAATTTAAAACCATGAGCATATATATCTTTTTCTACATGCATTTGCTTATGTTTCTATGCATGCTTGTTAGTCTATTTGGTTTTGTGCACAGATGTCTAACCCACCGGGAGTCATGTAGGTAGCTACTCCCCTGTCTTGCTCGTGCCACTATCTCACCTAGTGACTTTGCTGGAATGATGCATACACATGTAAATCCATTTTTTTGTATTTAGACATTGGTTGGACATATGGTCGTTTTACATAGTTTGCATTTAAATCAATGGATGCGATGTTACCTTGTTGAAGTAACCCATATTATTTATGATGACATCCTCAGCTTGTTTATGAGTCTTGGAATGAAAGTCTCATGATCATCCTAAGTAACATCCATACAAAAAAAGCGCCATTCAAAAAAAAAAAAAAATCCATACAAAAAAGATTTTCTTTTAGGATTTTTTTTTTTGAGAAAAAAAAATATGGAGGTGGACTTCAACCAAGCCATCCCTTATTATGATATTATGAAGTGGCTCCTCAACTTCTTTATGAGCTAGGATAGGAAGTTTGTAACAAGTCAAACAACTAGGGTGGGTAGTTGTGGACTTATCCTATTTGGTGGGATTATTCGTCAGTTTTTCTAGTTCTAGGGTTTCTGCAAGCTTTCCCAAGAGACTACTAGGTACATGATGTTACCATATTAGAAGCCAATCTCATAGGTGACCCTTGTGCCCTCAAAACTTGTTACCATATTAGGTCGATAAAGTTTGGAGATCAACACATCCACCAGGGCACACTCTATGGTGTTCTGATTGTTTGAAAATAGTTTCTTAAATGTATTTATAGTTAAGCCATTGTTGCCCATGCTGGAAGAGAAGGCTCTCAGGAAGGCGGGAAGTGAGAATCGTGAAGGGTCGGGGAAGCAAGAGGGGAAGCATAAAATAATTGGAAAAATGACAAAATTTAAATTAAGTAAATTCCAGTTTCCAACCAACACGAGCAATTTGAATCCGACCATCATAAATTACATGCAACATGTACTTAAAGGAAAATCACTATCAGCTGAAATGCCTGCTGGTGCTTGATTAGATGAGAAAAATTTAGAGACCAATTATGAGATTTTTTCCGGACTTTTGGAATTTAATATTGTTTGAACATGATAGAATTTATGAAATTTTAAAATTGGAAAAATACCCCATCGTTTGGAAGTTATGATTTTGACCAGCCTAGAATGGTCGAAAAATGTCGGATTTTGTACTAGAACTAGAATGTTGACCTTTAATCCTTTTAGATTTGGGTCTTGGGCCTATTTTTAACAAATCCAAATGGGGTGTTTTTCCCTATTTACATATAAATCCTTAATAAATGGTTGCTTAAATGACTTCGCATGTAAATACCCCGTTCCTTATATTTTCAGTAATCCTGTTTCCATGAAATTCTGCAAATGATATAGCGCAAAGATTGGGGAAACGCGCGGGGAAACACACTTCCCAATTTGGGGAAACACACTTCCCAAATTTTTGGGAAGAGTGGCATTTCTCGCTTCCAAAACACGCTTCCTTGGAAGTGCGCTTCTCACCTTCTGGGGGCGTTTCTAGTAACTTTGAGTTAAACACATTTTTTGGAAAATAATTTTGCGAAATACTAATTTACTTTTGTCCTCAACATCCTTTTACTATGCTAGGTCGATAAAGTTTGGTGATCAACATTTATCCACCATGGCATATTATATGGTGTTCCAATTGTTTGCAAATTGTTCCTTAAATGTATTTATATTTAAATATATCTTTTGGAAAATAAGTTTACAAATTACAATTACAAGATACTATATTACTTCATAGATGGATGGATGCATGTGGAGGTAAATCAAAGCTCTGAGCTACGATCTGATGTAGGGGGTATTTTGTTTTTAAGTCTAAGGCAGGCTGTTGGTGATGAGATGTTGTGCTATTTAATTTGAGATTTGGTACAATGCTCTATGTGAGAATGTAATTCAGTCCTAGAGGACATAAGTTACAATCTGTTCGGTCAACCACCAATAGTTTCGGCTAGCAAGCCAACAGACACTTGTGCATCAATGCTTTTGCTAGAAACAGGTACATCTACTTTGACTTTCTTGGTGATATCTCTCATAGATTCTAATTCCATAGGTTTAATCTATAGACTTCTCGAGTCTGCTCACTCATAGGAACCTGTGTGATGTTGTTTCTAACACATTCAGATGTAGGAAATGTCTTAGATGGTGGGGCAAACTGGTGACTTCCTCCACCATTGTGGATTGAATCACCCTCGTCTCCATCTTGATTATTATAAGGCTCCAAGTTCGACCACTGTTTCTCCTTCGTGGTCAAGAGTATGCCCCTGATTTCTCTCCAAGATCTCGAGCCTCTCAACAATTCCCATCTATAAGTCATCCCTCTGCAAATCAGTCAGCCTTCCCATATGACTTCTGCTGTTTCGAGGAGTCATCTTAACCTAAGCCTTGATACCAAAAATGATGCAGAACCAAAGGGAATATGAACTAGAGGGAGATCTAGGGTTTTCTAATGATTAGTGTTTGAGATAAAACTAATGGATGCAATATAACAAGAAGAAATGGTGTTCAAAATAACATTTCTAGCTGTCTAATGTGCAAACTAGATGAAACTAGGGTTTCCCATGAAATTCGAATGCAATAGGATGAGTGAACATTCTAGATCTAATAGATTGTGGAGTTGGAGATGTATGCCTAAAACCCTAGATGCATCCAAGATTGAGAAGAATGAAATTGTTGAAGAACTAGAAGAATAATAGAAAATAATGTCTGGAAAGAAGGAAATCTAAACAGAAAAGTCAATTAAAAACTAGAAACTTGATAGAAGAAACTAAAAGATCAACGAGGACTTGAGATAGGAACTAGAGATAAATAATTTGATAGATATGGTAGTTTGTTGGAGTCACACCAACAAGACCAAAGTTATCACACCAATGGTTCTATTAGGACATCACACCGAAGAAAGTAAAGGCATCACACGGAGACATGTAGACATAACATCCACATTGTTGCAAAAGATCAAAAGAGGGTCTTTTCATTCATTTATAACATGTTTTTGATGACTTCTACCATAACTTGTAGAGACTTCTAAGCGACTTAAAACCTTATCTTATGCGCTCATGTGATTTAAACTGATGAAATTCTAACTTTTGAAGTCTCTCACTTAAATCTCACAAAAAATAGATCATTACTTAAAAACCAATGAAAATAAAACTATTCACTTAAACAAGTTGTTGACCAAGATGGCCCCCACCTTATTACTAACCTATTCAAAACCCAATGACGAAGTAGTAGCTTCCATCTCATCCTTGGAATTCCTAATCCTTTAGGTCTTTCTTGTTCTTTCTCCTTTAGGTCTTCATCTGATCGCTATCATGGCCCCACCATAGTTAGAATAAATCCTAACCATGCGATTGGAGAGCACTTACCAACTGAATATGCATTGCGGATCATTTTCATAACTGTTCATTTTTAGAACATAATTTAGAGAGTTAAGATGGTCTAATCAATGTGATTTTTGCACTATTTGTCTGAAGTGGGTCAAACTAAATGAATGGTGCAAATCTCTTGCATGATTGCCACTTACAAGGATTCAGATTCACTTTCTCAAAAATATTAGAGCATTAGGGCAGGAATATCATCTAATGCTCTAGGCCAAAAGGAATCAATTACGGACATGCATAATATGCTTACTGGGGGGCCATTCAAAAAATAAATAAAATATGCATACTTGACATTTAACTCTCGTACTTCAATAAAAATAATATTGGTGATAATTGTGGTTCTTGATGAACTAATTCTTTGTATTGATTTGGCCACAATTTTAATCAACTTGAGCCTGTCAATTTTCGGGTCATTAATTTATCTAGGTATTGGTTGCCAACATTGGCGATGCAAAAGCGGTATTAGCTCGATCATCTATTGCTGATGGATTTGTAACAAGTTGCCCGTTAAAGGCCATTGTTATGACAAGGGAACACAAAGCTATCTATCCACAAGAACGTGCTCGCATTCAAAAGGTAAGAACTAAATACTTGGGAGTTAATATTTTGTTGTTTTTTGTTGAAATTGTTACATTTTAAATATTATATCCTCCTACGAATATATTTTCGCAATCTTTGTTTTCTTGCTTCTATTATACTATTAGTGACTGTTACTTTATAACTAGCATGCAAGTTCATGACTTCAGAAATACATTTGAAGGCCATTTCAAGTTGATTTTATGATAAGAATATTATATATGCAATTATAATTAATCTTCTCTGGCACTCATGTTGTGCCGTGTCCAACACGACACGTGTGTCCACACGCGTCGACATTCCTTTAGACACTTTTAAATGTACTACTAGAAGTGTTGGACTTAATGTGGGCGTGTGGAAACGTTTTTATTATAGAATATTGTGTTTACCTCTTTTATTATTAACTCTTCTTTTATTATAAACTCTTCTTTTAGCTCTACTTTAACTAATATTTGTTGTTATATCCCCTCCCCTAAACCTAAAACCCTAAACACGCTCTTATTCCAATAATATATTCATTGTATCATATTGGTCTCAATTTCTCATTGTATATTGGAGACGGAAGAGAACTAGATTAAATTGATGAATGTGTTGTTATTTGATTATCTCATGTTTGTCTTAGATTATAGTTGATTAATTCTAATATTTATTAGTTTGTTAAATGAATATCATATTCATATTGTTACAGATTATGATAGTAATCAGTAATTTTATATGTATGCACGTGTCACCATTTCTAGATTTTTAGATGTTGCCATGTCAGACAACTCCTATCCATGTCAAAACTTGAATCAATCCGTATCCACAAATGATGATTATATATTTACTTTCTATTTTAGCCATTTCCCCGTTTCTAAATTTTGGAGGTTTGCCTTGTCCGACACTCTGTGTCCGTGTCGACACACGACGCTTGTGTCCGTGTCCACAAATCATAGAAATAATCATATTTCTTCAAATCTTACCATTTCAGATGGTTCTATCTTTTCACACACCTTAGTCGTCTCTCCTATTTCTCTCCCTTACAACAAATTATCGTCTCAGAGGTGTTGATGTATACACATAGCAACGATTTATTTTTTTGGTGGCAGAGATGTTGATGCATCCCTCTGTCTTATGATTTTGGATAGTATAAATAATCATATTCCTTTAAATCTTATCATTTCAGATGGTTCTATCTTTTCATACGCCCACCACAAATCATCGTCTCAGAGGTGTTGATGTATACACACCATTTAGCAACGACTTTTTTTTCTGCCTGAGATGTTGATCTCTCTCTCTCTCTCTCTCTCTCTCTCTCTCGTCCCAGATTCAGCAGGGTTTGATTTACAGCCTAAAGAAGCCACGAATAAAGAGGAAGAAGATGCAATCAAAGCTGTATTGAATAGAGAGAAGTGGAGGAGAACTATCCGCCCGATATTTTATTGCATTTATTTTTTTCAGCTCTCTCTCTCTCTCATTGTGCAACTAAATCTTACTCGAACTGGATCATGAGTCAAACTTGCTCGATGTGGCTCAAATCTGGTTAGTTGACAAGTGACAACCATAATGAAAGTAGGTGAAGGAGCCATATAAGCCTCCTCCTGTAAGTTTCCATGAGTAAGCAGGTTCTTCACGTCAAGTTGTTCTGATGTTCTAGTTTAGTTGGCAGCAACAGAGGGAATACTGTTTATGGAGTTCATCTTACCAGTGGAGCATACATTTCTACATTGTCCTGTCCAACTGTGCGACCTTGATATCGGTCAGTGGAGCCTTTCGCTTTGAATCCGTCAGTGGTCTGACCGACCTTTAATGGACTTATTTGTTGAAGCCTAGTCCTAACCCATGACCCAATTGGGTCAAGGACAAATCCTGGCCCATATTAGACTGGGCCTCAAAAAGCTCAAATGGAAACCCAGCCTATTGGCAGTCCTATCTTAGATATTAATCATAAATAACATCCACGTGTGCCTTCTTCTCTTTTGGTCGTGTGAAATGTTGGTTATCTTGCATGAACATTCACTAAAACAAGAATTCTTTTGACACATTCCTTTCGAAAGTAAGCTGGTTGGCTAAGAGGACTTCAACATTTTGAATGAAAGCATTGAAATATTCTCTCTTTGTTTTCATTTTTGAAAAAATAGAAATATTCTTTTTGTTTCAGATTGGCTCATTGATTACTGCAGTTGGTAGTTAGTTCTGAACCATAATTATTTGTTTTATTAATCACATTATTCTTTTTTGCTTTGAAGTATTCTTTTGTTGTCTCATGTTTGAAAAAATATAAATATTCTTTTTGTTTGAGATTGGTTCATTGATTACTTCAGCTGGTAGTTAGTTCTGAACCACAATTATCTGTTTTAATAAGCACTGTATTCTTCTTTGCTTCCTTAGGCTGGTGGCTCCATAGGTTCAAACGGACGATTGCAAGGCCGCCTTGAGGTTTCTAGGGCCTTTGGAGATCGCCAGTTTAAGAAGGTTTAAGCCATATTTCTCTGATTTGACGCCTTTCAATTTTTTTTCCAGGCATCACATGCTCATTGTCAACATGTAGTGGTGTTCATCCTTCTAGTGTTTACCTTTGTTACCTTAAAAATAATGGGTTTCATGTTGTTTTTTTTAAAGAATAGAATAGCTTGTGCTTCCCATATTGAATAAGCTGGAAAATTGGATAAAGTTGGTAGATTCACAGTTGGAGTTTGGCTAGACTGCTAGATTGTCCTACGCATGTTTTCATGAGTTTGGTCTTTTGGGCATTTGTTATCTTGCTGTCAATGTTTGCTGGTAAACAAATAATCAGGAAAATGTTACGAACTTTCTTTGATCTGTTTAAACAATACTTCACATGATACCATTCAAAAAAAAAAAAAAAACAATACTTCACATGATTCATGCGTGCATGCATCCTCCCATGGGACTTGTGTATTAGCCTTTGATTCTGACATGGAGTTGGGGTGAGTACTTCTGATTGTTTTAATGCAAATGAGCACGTCAAACAAATACTCAAAGTTACACAAATCATTATGACAGCAGGCCATCACAAGGGATCTCTGTAATCAATCCTAACTGATTGACCTGATGATACAAATCACCAAACATGGCAGAGTTTACGCAAATTGGCGAGGCAATAAACTCTCCGATGAGCATAGCTGACAACTCTTTAGACCCATTGCTTGTGATACAGATATGCTAACATAATTTTATAACAAAACTTATTATTTCCATTATTTCCACATATTAAAAGTTAATATTTGGTAAAACTGTATATTTAGTGTGGTTGGTTACAATATTAAATTCTTAAACATATAGATGTGTAGATGCCGAGATCAAGCGGTAGGGCAGTAAAAATCAGCAGTGAGAAGCGGCGAAGTGTGACATGATGGTGATGGTTGGTTGATCAATAAAAATGGCTCGAAATGGGCAATGATGAAGACAAGAGACGACGAACCATAGTTTCAAAACTCCCCTGCATCATTGCGGACTCCCCCGAGTAGATTCCCTTCTGCCTAGGCCTCGTTCTTGTCCGAGTCCCCTTTTGTCCTAGAAAGTAAATCAAAACTCATTTGAGTTTGACTCTACTGAGTACTCAGCCGCATCAACTAAGTAATAGACCGCGTCATGCCGAGTCGACTAGGATTTGCTTTGGCTGCATTTTGACCCACATCCGTGTTTTGAAACACTGCGACAAACAGTGAGGGCAAGTGACAAACATTACGACCAACAATGACTTTTTAATGCTTCATGACCCTTTGGCCGCACACACTACAGCAACACAACAAGCATGTGATCGCCGTCACCAGCATCATCCCATCCATCATGTGGTTAGCTCGCCAATCATCTGCCCTACCCGATCACCATCATGAGTCTCGCAACTCTCCGAATTCGCTCGACCCACCAACTGGTACTCTAATGTTTCGTTTGGTTGCACAAAAGCTTAGCAGCCGTTGGAATTTGGTTTGGATTTGGCATGCCATTCCACGTTTGGTTGCCAAAATGCACTGGACTCCCTTTGATTCCCTTGGATGTCTCTCATGTAATAATTGCTTGTCTCTTTCTTGTCCCTTTCTTCCAAAAGCAAAGAATTATGGTTGAATTTTCTAGGGAATGATGCTCTCTCTCTCTCTCTCTATTGGTAATGACACCCCCTCCTTTTTCGCCTACTCTCCGAGTATATGCTGCGCAACCAAACACTACCACACAATTTTCTGAGGTAATTGTAGGCAAATCAAAATGCTTGTCTCATCCCTTTGACTTCCTATTCCACTACTCTCCGAGCCACCCCAAGCAACCAAGCATAACATAAGAGTAAGACACTCGCTATGTTAACGGTTGGAAAGTGTCCCCCGAGATCAGCATACTCTGGTGAAGAGAGGTGAGTGCACAGCATCACTGCTCTCCAAGCCCAGGGAGGATGGGGTGGGTATGACTTCACAGCATCACTGCCCTCCAAAACGAGTGCACAGCATCACAGTCTTCCTGACTGGGCTTCCCGGCTGCGGGAATTTGTACTGCCTCAGCCGGTTAAGGGGGTGGAAATACCCCCCCCCCCCCCCCCCCCCCCCCCAATTGTGCCTGTGTGTGGGTGCCTTCTTTGTGCGCATGCACGCAATCGATCATCTAGGCAAATAAATTGCACACAGTACTTAAAATCAGACATGGCCCTAAATTTTAAATAGATAAATGTATAGCAAAAAGTCTATATAGTATATTGGCAATTTTGAGAGGTAGAGAAGTGTGCACTGTTATCCATACATTCTTTGTGCAAGGTTATAATGAATGCATTGCATCAATGATTGAGACAATTTTTTCATGCGTCAGATATGCATCTGCATCTCTTGAATTAACTGGAACTCCTAAACCAACTAAATTTTTTTTTTCCCTATATGATGGAAATTATTCAATGCAGGTGGGAGTTATTGCAACCCCAGATGTTCACTCTTTTGATCTTACTGAAAGAGAGCACTTCATCATTCTTGGCTGCGATGGCCTGTGGGGGGTATCTGCTCTGCTACCCCTGCTACTTTCATGGAATTTTATTGTTATATTTTTTTCATGTTTGATGTTGATTTAGCAGTACTTTATAATATCGACGTTGTGGATACATTCAGGTGTTTGGGCCAAGCGATGCTGTTGATTTTGTTGACAAACAGTTAAAGGTAATGGTACCTGACATACACCTCCTGTTCCACCTATTTCGTCCAATTCCCTCTTCCTTCTAGTAACTGTTGCTACCATTGGTTATATCAAGACACTAACAAGTGCTATGTCAATTCTGCTTTGCAAGTTTTGACATATCCAAATCTAAATAAATATTGATCTATATACCCAATCACTAAGGATAATATTGTAACAAATATAATTCCATTTTTAAACTCCATAATATTTTGCATAAGACGCTTCCTAGGTGCTCCTGAAATGAATTCCTGATCACTGCTTCTCTGGGCTTACACCCATTTCTGTTATTTCATTAGAACTCAAGATGGATTTGAACTTGCAATCTGGTTCATTAAGTTCTAGGATGGTTGTGTATAGGCATCACGTTGATGATGATAAACCTCAAAGTTTGGATGTTCCATCTGCAGATCTACAAGTAGAAACAACACCAAACTGGAATTTTTCTTTCTTGCATATCTTAGATATTTACATTGTTTGGGAGAAAGGCTTAGTTGAGTTGAGTATCGTAGATATTTAAATCGTTTCTACGTATTAGATTGTTTTAATTTCTTTCACACATCTTCAGTGTAAAATATTTGAATTGTGAGGCTTTACAAGATAAGATTTGGGGATTTGCTGAATAAGATATGTACATATTGCTGCCTAATTTTTTAATGATTCTCACAGGAGGGCTTATCTGCCACTGCTGTGAGTCGTCGCCTTGTAAGGGAAGCTGTCCGTGAACGGCGCTGCAAGGATAACTGCACTGCCATAGTTATTGTTTTCAGGCGCGGTTGACCGAGTATTAGACATCATTTTTATCATTATAAAACTTGTGGGTGCTTGTTAATTTTTGCAAAATGGAGATTTCTGATCATCTCAATTTTATTTCTGTATTAACTGACTCCAAAAGTACCCATTGAGCCATTCTTCAGAAGCCCAAGTATTTTGCTGGTTATTTTATGTAGATAATTTTGTCTTCAATGCATGGTCAGTCTTTAATGATATTCTAGTTGAGAGAATGAATTTATGGTCAGTCTCTTATATTATCTCTTATTAGCCGCTAAACACATTTAACAGGTAAGTTTCCTTGTAAGATGCTGCTTATTTTTCTGTTTGACTGTTAAAAGGGGTTGATAATTATAAGAGCCCTCTGATTCTTTTTGAGAGGAAACAAAAGGAAAAAAGAATGAATGAATGGAGAAGCCCCTTCTTCCTCTGGCTTGCACTACAGAGCCTACTATTATGATTAGCTATTCTCTTTGCACATGAGGAGGCCCTACTATACTGCAGAACCAATGATGGGTCTTCTTATGATCATTATTTTAATCAAAGGCTTTGTTAATATTTCTCACAAAAATAAATCTTAAGATAATTTACATCATTACTTTGGTTTGGATACAAAATTCAAGGGTTCCTGCCAACCAAATTTATAATAGAGACAAATAAATAAAATAATTAGAAACTGAAACTGAAATTTAAGTTTCAGTTGCAATGATTAGTAGTTTTCAATGATCTGAGAAGTTTGCAATTATTGGTCTTAATTGGTGATTAGCCTTAAAACTATATATGAAAGAAGCAATTTAAAATCTTTTCAACTGCATCAGCAAATGGAACCTGATACTTCTGTTATACACTGAGAATGGTATTGAAAATTATCAGTGATTTTAGCATGGCACTAAATTCTTAATCTAATGTGTGGGGCCATTCTGGGAATGTATTGTATAACTGCTTAGAAGTAAGAACTGCAGATTTGCTACACTAATGTATAACTGCTTATCCTAGGTAGTTAAACAATCTTGTATTTTCAAAATGGAAAAGCCGATTTTTGCTTGTAGAAATATTTCTCCATCACACTTTAGAATTTATAAAATGACCCTAGAGTTATTAATTTCTCAATCACCAAACTAGTGTCAGGAGTAGACTTGGTCAGTTTTGAGCTGGGTAGATCCTTTCATCTTCTTCATGAAAATTTTCTAGAGGATTCATTAGCTGACCCTAACTAGTTTGGGACAAAGGCTTAGAGTTGAGTTGAGTGCCCAAGAGTTGTACATTTTTTAATATATTTTAAAAGTTCCCCAAATAGTAAATACTATACCAAACGTTGACGAAAATGACCTTCAGTCAATTTTGAAATCCTGAATTTTTTTTCCTAAACATTTTCTAGTATGGTGATTTTCAATTTCCCTAATAACAATTAAAACTTGAGGAATGACGGATTTATAGATGAAAAATCCCATTAAGAAATGATGTCATCCCTCCTTTGGATAGTGGCACTCTTCTTTGTTTCTAACAGCTTCTTTTTAGCTTTTGAGGAATTGTGACAGCCTCTAATAGCCAATTAGAGAAAAGAAAAATAGAGGTGTGCTGTTATCAAAACAAGGAAGTTTCGTCATCACTTCCTTTTCAGATTATCTCAACTTAACTCAACAAAGCCTTTGTCCCAAACTAGTTGGGGTTGGCTAAATGGAATCCTTTAGAAAAAATTCATAAAGGCAAAAGGAATCTACCTGGCTTTAATCCTGGTTCTAGTTGGGGTTATTCTACGTGGATCATTTTCTTCCATTCTATCCTATCCAAGGTCATGAAATGAATCCTTTTCAGATTATACAAGCGAAAACCAATGGATATTTTTACAATATAGTAACGAACAAAATAAGTCCTATGAAAGGAGAATATTCTGGATGTTCCCAACTTGCATTTTGTAAAGAACATGGGAAACAGGTTAACACAGGAATGTGCATGAATGGGATCTGCATGAATTTGGAACTTCATGTTGCTTCTGGTTGCCAATCTTCCTCATGATTTTTCCACCTAATTAGAATTTTTTACTGGCACACCCTCTACAAATGTAACATGGGGTGCATGAACTAAAAGATTGTCGTTGGACCCTCTTAGCAGTTGAAGAGAATCACAAAAAAAGTAGAACTTTAAACAGGCATCAAATGATCTCTTCCAAAGATTGAACTTGAACAGGATCAAATCAAAAGATCTTTTTCAAAGATTGTGAAGAGTAGAACTCCAATAGAATCCCATTAAAACGATCTCTTCTGGAGATTGTTAAGGGTGGAACTGTTGGGTACTCTCTTCTCCCAGCTATGTCTTTAACCTTGATGATGATATTCACTATTCTCTTTGCCTAAGATTTTAATCAATGGGAAACAGTCCAGGTTCTAGAAATGGTATTTTTGTAGTTAATGACTTAATGTTAGGAGGGGTTAGAACATAAATTTATTAACTAATAGTATAAGGTCATAAGAGAGAGAGAGAGAGAGAGAGAGAGAGAGAGAGAGAGAGAGAGAGAGAGAGAGAGAGAGAGAGTAAATTAATGTTTTTTCCTAGTGGTAGAACTTATGAAAAACCTTATAATAAATTTATATATTGCCTGCTTCAAAAGGGTGACTAGGGACTGTATTGCCATGCCAATCATGCACCTAATAGCGCATGTGCTACTCATATCAAATTAAAGTATCTTCACTTCTAACTATATGGGAAGAAGGTGTGAACCTCATTCTCACTAAATTTACAATTTCTGAAGTTAGATGATTGTGGGAGATAATAGTATATAGTGCTTCTCCTCATGTGCTTCCCTCAGTTTAGGTTTTTTTTCTTGACATAGTAAGTCAAAGGGACCCCACCATATGAAATATGAAGGATCACATGCCATTTTTTATTCTCTTTCCTCTTGTCTCCACCAACAGGAGATAATAGTAAATAGTGCTTCTCTTCACCCAATAGGCCATTTTCAATTTTTCATCCTGTATGTATTTAACAATGACCCAATCTCAGTTGCCATTTTGTTTTTGTTTGGTTTCCTTTTATCATTTCTAGTGATTTTGTATTATTGTTGATAATTTCCTGTCAAATTTCTAAATGTAAAAAAAATCCTTTGAAACGAGTAAAGATAGATTACTAAAGTTTTTACTTTTTTCACATGATAATGAGTAAAACCTATAATTTTTTTTTTTCTTTCTGAAGATGATTTCATATTTCTCTTAGGTCTCGTTTGGATTGCATCTGGAAAAATTTGGGAAGGAAAAATATTTCTAATATTCCTTCTTTTTTTACACACGAAAGAAGATAACTTGAACCAACCCTATTCAATTTGTACAGAGGGGACCAACAATTTATATCGTTTTCCCTTTAAATCATGGAAAGAATTTTTTTTTTTCATTTTCCTCTAAATTAACCATAGTTATATCATTTTCTTCTAAATCATGGAAAGAAAAATTTTCCCAGGAAAATGTTTTCTGCCATAAATGTTTTTCTTGCATTCCAACAGGGCCACTTCCTGGTTGGATATGATGCTCGCTTCCCCAAAAGCTTGCTTCGGAAACCAGATTTCTCATTTCCCAAATTCGAGGGAAGCACGCTTCCCATTAACTCCCTACACATTTCTTATGTTTCATCTTAATTAAGAGTACGCTTCATACTTAGGTGATTATTTTTTCTAAAATGGTTTTTTCTTCTCTTAATAATGTCAAAGAAGCGTATTTAAAATATATTTTTAAAACTTAAAAACTCATCTTAAGTTGCAAATGAAACATGTGGATTTTTTAAATTAAACGCTAAATCTACATGAATAAAACACATGGAACTATAAATTCTTAAAAGTTGTAATTTTAATCAATCACGAAGCCTTCTTTATTACTTGTAATCCTTACAAACATTAACCCTTCCTCCTTAACATGCTATAACCCTACTTCTTAGGGGTGCAACTTGGGTTGGGTTCAACCCGGAAAAAAAGTCAGGTCGGGTTGAACCTCGTTGGGTTGGAAATTGGTTCGGCTCGGGTTCGGGTTGGAAAAAAGGGTTCCTTAGGTCGGGTCATGTTGGCCTCAACCCGACCCAACCCGGCCCGAGTTGCACCCCTACTTCTATGCAATTTTTGTTCTGTTCTGACGAGGCTTATTAAACATTTCATGTTGATTTTCAATGACATTTTCAGCCATATTTTTCTCTAGTTCATAGTTTTTTGCTTCCCCCCCCCCCCCCCCCCACACACACATATATATATATATATATATATATATATATATATATATACACCTCATATAGCTTATATGAGGTGGCGCTTAAAAACATAAAGGGTATATATATATATATATATATATATATATATATATATATATACACCTCATATAGCTTATATGAGGTGGCGCTTAAAAACATAAAGGGCCCACTTTGTTTGGATGATCCAAAGTATTCATATGATAGGCCCTTGCATAGATAGGGTGTGCCCAAAAAATCAACTTCATAGGATCATCATAACCCTTCCATTTGTGGAGGTTGAAATGGATGGGTATAAACCTTCATAAATCTGCCCATTTTTAACCTCCAAAAATGGAAGGGTTAGGATGATCCTATGGACCTGATTTTTTGTAGGCATCATATCCATCTAAGGGCCTTTCAAATGAGTGGTTTCGGTCACCCCAAAAATGTGGGCCCCTTATGTTTTGTGAGCGCCACCTCATATAAGCTATATGAGGTGACACCTTAGGAACTCTATTCTCATATAAGCATTCATATAAGCATTCACACACACACACACACACACATATATATATATATATATATATATATATATATATATATATATATATATATATATATATATATATATATATATATATATATATATATATATTAAAACCCCTCTTCTCCGCTTCCACTTCTTGCACTGTTTCATGAACTCGCTTCCTACTCTACTCTGGCAACTATGATTTCACTTAGCACTATTTTTTTTTATAAAATTTCTTCTGCCAATGATATTGGAAATTAACATTTTTTTTATAAAGTTCCAATTGATGAGGATAGTTCATGCATTTCCAAAACATAAACACCACTTTTTCTATCTTATCTACATAAATAACCTAATCACCATTTCTAGATTAGACACTTTAAAGGAAATTTTGTCCATTCACATACATCTCAAAATGTTATTGTTGGTCATTTGAGTCATTCCCATGTAAAACAAATAGAAAACAGAAGAAAGGTCTGCCTTGAAATAGAGTAAAAAGGTGTGTTTCTGAAAATGTAGTTAAAAAAAAGGGTAAAACTAGGGCATTCCCTGAAATTTTCCATTTAAATAAAAGGATTGTTGCAAAATAAAAAAGGTGTAGTGGGATATGATTAATGAATGGGAGTTGAGAATGATTTTTCTCTTAACATGCTCCAACTCAACCTTGTCTCCCAACAAAATCTAGTTCTATGTCAATAAGAAAGTAGGAATAAGATAGGAAAGATAAACAAATGAGAAGAATGCAAGCAATTAAAATACAATAGAAGTGAGGAGAAATGAAGCTTCATATAATATATTAAAGACTTGCCACCGTCATGTATCAAATCATACACACTATAATATTCTTTTTCCTTTTTATACATATACACACTGGTTCCTTGAAATATAAATGCATCTCCCTTATGTTATCCTTCAACAAGGTCTAAAGATTAGAAAGGAAAATGGGGAGAGAGTCAGTAGTTCCAGAGAAAATGAAACTTCACCTAGCAATGCTTGCTCTTCAATTTTGCTATGCAGGGTTTCACATAGTCTCTAGAACTGCACTAAACATAGGTGTTAGCAAAGTTGTTTTCCCAGTCTACAGAAACACCATTGCACTACTATTGTTGGGCCCTTTTGCTTACATTTTAGAGAAGTATGTCTTTTTTTTTCTGGGTTTTTCAAGTATAGACCAAAGTATGGGATATGGTTTGATACTTTCTTTTATTGGTGTTAATAAATTGAGTTGTTATTTACAGAAAAGAGAGGCCACCTCTTACATTTTCTTTGCTGGTTCAGCTCTTCCTCCTTGCATTATGTGGGTAAGCATTAAGCTTTTCTGGAGTAAATGATTTTTGATCACATGAAATACTGATTTTTTGGTGCCCCTTTCTTAATTTTTTGTTTTTTTTGAATGGCATTTCTTAGCTTTTTGCTATTTTTTAGTATTGATTATCTTGTTTCTTCATTTTCAGGATCACTGCTAACCAAGGATTTTATTTGTTGGGTTTGTACTATGCATCTCCAACTTTTGCATCTGCCATGCAAAACTCAGTTCCTGCAATCACCTTTGCCATGGCTGCAGCTCTAAGGTTCTTGGGGGGTTCATGTTAATAAGCCATGCCTTTTTGAGGTTTTATCTTTGAGGGTTTCCTCTCTCTTCCTCTCTCTCACTCTCTTAATTGTCTTCTCTTTTTCTTCTTATTCTTTTCTTTCAGGCTTGAGCAAGTTAATATAATGAGAAGAGATGGGTTGGCCAAAGTGGTGGGAATCATTGCTTGTGTAGGAGGTGCTACCATAATTACTCTCTACAAGGGCCCTCCTCTTTTTCACCACCAACTAGACCACCCATTGGGAATTTCAGTTGAAGGAGCCATGCCTTTCTCTTCAAAAAAGATAGAAAGCTGGACATTGGGTTGCATTTACCTTCTTGGGAATTGCTTTGCATGGTCTGGTTGGATAGTGCTTCAGGTCACCCACTAACCATCAACACCTCATAAAATAACGTTCCTTATCTTGGGATTAATTATTTTACATGCATATAAGGTATATACCTATCTATATATATGAGTATATGGATCAGACTCTAATAATTATTGTTTATCTATTTACAGGGCCCAGTGCTGAAAAAGTATCCAGCTAGGCTCTCAGTTACTTCAATTACATGTTTTTTTGGATTGATCCAGTTCTTGGCAATAGCAGCCTTTGTTGAAACAGATATTGATCACTGGAAAATCCATTCAGCAGAGGAGCTTTTAACCATACTCTATGCTGTAATTCCTTTAGAAATCTCTGACCCCTCTTCATTTATTCTTCTTGTTGTTCTACTTATTAGTATTTATTATTATGTGTATGCTGGTATTTTTGTAGGGTGTTGTTGCATCTGGTATTGCCTTCTCTCTTCAAATATGGTGCATTGACAGAGGAGGACCCTTTTCTGTTGCTGTTTTCCAACCTGTCTCTACACTTCTGGTGGCCATCATGGCATTTCTAATATTTGGTGATCAGTTATATTCTGGAGCGTAAGGAATTTGTAATAGAATAATTGCAAAGGGATATGGATTATGGTATGTCCACCTCTTTTTGTTTGTCCTGAAAATGCCTTTTTCAAGGAAACACAAACAAAAGGAGATGGAAGGCAGTTCTTCTTTTTTTTGGGAAAAGAAAAACAAAAGGGGTGGATGTGCTAAAAAAGGGGAGTTGGAATATCATTTCCCAATTGTAAATAGTCTGACAATAAGGCAAAAGTTATAGGTTGGCCCCAATTGGATGGATTGATTATGCAGTGTTGAGATCATAAGAACAAGTCAAGCAAGCTTGGGAGATACACGGTGAAAAGCCCCGTGTAGAGCTCCACCAAAATACAAATGTAACACCAAAATAAAAAGACTTCATCTATATCAAAATACATGTACAAGTGATTTGGTGTTCTTTCCCCTTTTCCTTAGAATCTCTACACTTCTTCTCCCTTCAACATTTACCCTTGAATCTTTAACCTTGCAATCTCTACACAAATCACTTCATACTTATACACCCAAGACAGTCCTAAAGTAGCTAAATAGATTAAGCACCTTGTTGTTTTTCACAGAAGTCCTTTAGGTATCCTAAGCAACATCATAGGAACACCCCATTGACTATTTGATAATCTAGCCTTGACATTAAGAACTCTAGAAAGCGTACAATGACTTTTACATTTTCTGCACATAATAACTATCCAAGAAGACTACAAAGACTTTCCTCAAATCCATAAACATTGATTTTGATTTACAATTTCCAACATTATATTCAGGCCAGAGTGAAATTACTAGATCATAAGAAGCCTGTGAAGGTTCCACCCACTAATCTTTTGGTGATTTTCTTGCAGAGTTATTGGTGCAATTGTCATCATGGTTGGTCTTTACTCTGTTCTGTGGGGAAAAAGTAACGAAAAGAGGATTGGAAACCAAGAGAAGGAAGAGACCCTGACAAAGCATCTCCTTGATGAGGAGAATTCACAGGTAGATAGTGCAGTTGTTAATGACATTCCCTGAGAGAAACCCATTTCCCAACAGATTCAGATAGCTCTTGTTTTAGGTAGAATTCTGAAACAAAAGGAAGATGTAGAGGAAAGCCCATTGTTGGTCTATGAAAAACTTAGCATTACAAGATGAAATTCTTAGTTTTTTCATTTAATCTAGATTGGGTTTTTGGCTGTTTGTAAAGAAGTCTACTTCAATTTCATATAGATTCTAATGTCTGATATTGTCAAAAGGTTGGATTTATTTTTGTGGGTGGGGTCCTAGGCAACTATTTTGGATTAAGAAAGATGGGATTCACGTTCTCTGGACCAATTATTTTTTAATAAACAATATTTTAAAGATTCAAAGGAAGTATTCTCTAAACCAATTAGTTTTTAATAAATGATTTTTTAAAGATTCAAAGGAAGTATCAAATCTTTTACCAGTGTTAAAGGCAGACAGCTAAGGACTTTTAATGGCTTTAACTGGGTTGTCTTAGGCTTCTGGAAATAAGACAAGAGGTTAAAAGATCATATATAGATGAAGATTAATGATGTGGGTAGCAATTAGCTTCAAATGACACACCCTAATTAGACTAGAAATCACAATCAATGTTTAAGAACTCATAATAAGATGAGAACTCGGCCAAGGTAAATCCATGTAAACTTGAGCAAGTCACGTGATCAATTTTCTTTAACTCCGGAGAGACAAATGAGTTTTTAATTGATTGGTAACTATAACAATATTAATACAAATCCTTATTTACAAACCAAATTAGCAGTCTTTAATACATGTCTGGCATTGTATCATTCCTCAAGTAAGCTAGGATTGAAAGAAGAAGGATAGTCATCGAGCAATTAAGCTATAAGCTCATTCCTCTACTTTTTACAATTTCAAGATATTGCTGATGGGGTGTGAAAACACCAGCCTCTCACAGGCTGCCACCTGTCCCAGAGTAGGTGAGATTCAGCCTCTCACAGGCTGCCACCTGTCCCAGAGTAGGTGAGATCCAGCCTCTCACAGGCTGCCACCTGTCCCAGAGTAGGTGAGATCCAGCCTCTCACAGGCCGCCACCTGTCCAGGACACCTCACCCGTTTTTCCCTATAAATAGGGAAACAGGGCTCAGACAAACGGGTAATGCTAAAAACCCTCTTCTCCCTAAAAACTGACATTTTCCTTCACTCTTGCTCATACTGACTTGAGTGTCGAAGGACCTGTCCGGACTAAAATCCGGTCTGGTCTTCTGACCTCGTTTGCCTTGTGCAGGACTAAGCACTCACCACAGGACTCATACTCAACCTCCCTCGTCACTCGCTCTCAGTTCTTACGCCACTGCTGTACCTGTTACCGATTTTAGGTCTAACAGATTGGCGCCATCCGTGGGACCAAGAACTAAAAGCTGTTCTTACATATCTCACTTACAAAAATGGCAGGGCGCAAGAGTGCGCGGTTAGCTTCTGCGCAGAACGACCAAGCCGCGCTACCTCGCAGGACCCGGAGCGGTCGAATCGCCTCGATGGTAGTGGCAGCATCTGCCGACCAAAGCCTTTCTCGCTCGGAGCATCACAATCCCGTGCCCACCTCGGAGCAAGTCCAAGCCCTCTTCCAGCAGATGACGGCCCTTGTTGGTCAGTACCAACAACTACTTCAAGCACCCCCTCCACCTCCTCCAGAGGCCCCGCGATCTGCCCAAGGAGTCCACAGGGGAGAGTCATCACGTCATGGGGAGGGCAGAACTCATCACTCCGCTAGACAAGTTTATCGCCCCATAGTGAGGCACGCCCAGACAGAACCTCATCACCGCGAAAGATCGCGGTCTCGCTCCACGCAGAGGCGCCGGCCTCACGAAGATCGTTTGCCACCGGCAAAATCTCGGCCTCGTCGTAGGAGTCCGGAAAGTCAGTCCGGTTCTGCGGCAAGCCCATTTGTGGGAAGAATCAGGTCCCCAGACCGCAGAACGGATCCGCTGCTACAGAGAATGGAGGAGATGAACCACCGAATAGAGGAATTGGCGAAGGATCAGAGCCGGCCCGCCTCCAGAGCGTTCTCAAGTAGAACGCCGTTCACTAGTGATGTCCTGAGTGCTCCAGCACCCAGAGGATTTAAAATGCCTGCCGTCCCTCAGTACGACGGCACTACCGATCCCGTGGATCATTTGGAGACATTTAGAACAATGATGCTCCTCCACGGCGCCTCCGACGGCTTCATCTGCAGAGCCTTCCCAACGACGCTCACTGGCGCGGCAAGAGACTGGTACTCCAGGATCAAACCAAACTCCATCAACAATTTCGATGATTTTGGAGAGGATCTGGTCCGCCATTTCATGAGTAGCCGTAGGCCGAAGAAAACGACTGCATCCCTGATGGCCTTGCGACAGGATGATAATGAACCCCTGAAGGTGTTCGTCCGCCGCTTCAACAGGGAGGCACTACAGGTGCCCAATTTAGATCCCTCAGCGGCTATGAACGCACTCCTCACCGGTGCAAGATCTGATGATTTTGGTCGAGCGGTGGCTCGGCAAAATCCGCACTCACTGGCGGATCTCATGGCCTGGGCAGAAGAGTACATAACAGTGGAAGAAACACTGGCAGCTCTTAATTCAAACCGGAGGATAACCTCTGAAGAGAAGAATCTGCCTAAACAGCGTAGGGAGGATAAACCTCCCAGGAAAGAGAAGTCTCCACCCCCTCAGAGAAGAGAAGAGAACTTCACACCTCTCAATACCTCTAGAAAGCACATACTGGCGGCGATCAGTGAGGAGGAGTTTGTGAAGTGGCCGCTGTGGACCCCCGATCCGAGATAGGCGGCGAGGGAACTGGTCCCCACACCATCCGGATCATCCACGTGTGAAGGAGAGCTCTACCAAGGAACTCTCAAAACGGATGCCACCCTCATAGCATAGCACGAGTGGCGATATAAAAGAAAGAGATATGTCTCGATCCGGAACTGAGGTTCGAAACCGAGACATACCTGAAATAAACTCAGAGTCGCCATCCATGGATATGCCATGGAACCCTAAAATCAAATCCTCTGTGCAATGGATAACCAGAAATATATATGGGTTCGTGCCTGGTTACGAATGGGGAAGGTCTGAGAGCACCCCCGATTCGTCCGAGTGCAAGCACTTGGTCTCTTATGCCATTTATTATTAACTCCAAAGAAGTTTGGATAAAAATCATCTGAAATGGGAACAATCCTCAAGAATCGTCTACCTAAGCATGCATTTCCTGAGGATAAAGATAATAAACACATAAAATAAAATAAAAAATGTGCCACCTAAGCACAGCTAGGTTATGAGTGACAAACCTAAAGGGTGTCTAAGTTCTGATGTGCAAACACATGCAAGCCACAGCAAAAGGTATAGGATCAGTACGAGAAAGTAAGAAAACACATCAAAACATATAATAACAATCATAATAAATCCTAAGACTCTAAGTTATTAGCCCGAGTCCTCGGATGGTCTGGTATTCATCCAAAGAAGCCTACGTATCCCCGCCTCCACGAGAATCAAGGCAACGTAGTTCTTCGCGCCTATTCTAAGCTATGATGCCTAAGACACCTAGACCTCTATCCTAGACTCGATCTAAAAGACCGGACTAGTTATTAAAGTTTATTATATGATTATTTAAATTCCAGTGAATTGTGGATTTTAGGACACCCTATATGCCTTAACTAAATGCAGATTAGCCCTAGGCTAATGCAGGTGGTTCCTACAACCTATGTGTAACTAGGCTGTATTTTCTAAGAAAAACCAAAGGTGGACTAGCGTATCCTACTCTAGTCATCACTCGGCGATGTGTATCGCCGACTGACCGGACGGAGGCGCTCCTATAACTCTAGGACAGACCCCTAACTCTAAAACAAGCACACAGCAAACAAACAACCAAACAACCTATCAAAAGAAAAACCCTAACTCTAAAACTCTCTATCTAGGAGAAACTCCTAACTCTAGAGGAAGATCTTTTGAAAACAAGATTTTAAAGGTTTTTTAAGAAGGTTTAAAATGTTTATTTACAAAAAAGTTTGGCTGGACTTGGGATGTAAATCCCAAGCTGCACTACGTACCTCGGAAGAGGATCAAGCCAACGTAGTTCGAAACGAACTCTCTAACTATCAAACACTTACAGCAAATCAATTATTTTTTATGCTTTCACCCTTTTGGCCAAAGACCGGAGGGAATATACAAAACAACATCCTAGGGACAAACCCTAGGGTGTTCAGGGGAAACTATGCTCTAATAATACTATTATAAGAGCAAATGAGTCAAAGACTCTCTAATGACAGTAACTGAAGAATAAGTGAGTCAAAGACTCTCTAATAAAAGCGACTAAAGGATAAACGAGTCAAAGACTCTCAAATAGGAGCAACTGATAACACTGAAATGAGATAACAAAGTCAAAGACTCTCTAATAATACTTGCAAATGAAACAGATGAGTCAAAGACTCTCTAAAAACGGAAACACGAGTCAAAGACTCCAATGACACCAGCTAAAAGATAAATGAGTCAAAGACTCTCTAAGGGAAAAGAAACACGAGTCAAAGACTCCACTAACACCAACTAAAGGATAAATGAATCAAAGACTCTCTAAAAGAGATGAAAATACGAGTCAAAGACTCCACTAACACCAATTAAAGGATATATGAGTCAAAGACTCTCTAAAATAAAAGGAATACGAGTCAAAGACTCCAATAACACCAACTAAAAGATAAATGAGTCAAAGACTCTAGAAAACCACCGAAAAGGCAAATGAGTCAAAGACTCTCCTAAAAGACCACCTAAAAGGTGAATGAGTCAAAGGCTCTCTAAAACATCACCTAAAAGGCGAATGAGTCAAAGACTCTCTAATCAAGGCTGACTCCTATGCGAATGGACTATCGAATAAGGAGAGGCTTACAAGCAAAAGGAAAAGGAGACCTTGTGCACATTTGGCAAAGGTAAAACACCCAGCCAGGCCGGACAGCTACCTAGCCATCAGGGTGCAACAAATGTGCAACCAGATACCCATATAGGATAGGGGTATGAAGCCAAGCCGAGTAGGGTGCTCTTCCAAAACCAAACGGCGCACTCTAATAACACCATCTAAAGGATGAATGAGTCAAAGACTCTCTAATCAAAGCCGACTCCTATGCGAATGGACTATCGACTAAGGAGAAACTTACAAGCAAAAGGAATAAGAGACCTTGTGCACATTTGGCAAAGGTAGAACACCCAACCGGGCCGGACAGCTACCTAGCCATCAGGGTGCAACAATGTGCAACCAGATACCCATATAGGATAGGGGTATGAAGCCAAGCCGAGTAGGGTGTTCTCCCAAATAACGCACAAAGAGGAGATCTAACGAGAGAATGAGACCAGGCGGGTCTCCTAAACACACACAAAGATGAGCTCTAAGCGACGAGGCTTGCCTCCAGAGGAGAACTGCCTAACGAGACAAAACGTGTCTCCTAGAAAGGACATCTCTAATAAGACCAATTGGTCTCCTAAAATAGGAAAAGAAACTACCATCTAAAGGAAGAATGAGTCAAAGACTCCCTAACAGTGCTATCCAAAGGACGAGTGAGCCAAAGGCTCTCTAATACTAGACTTAAAGGAAGAATGAGTCAAAGACTCTCCAAAAAACACCTGAAAGGAGAGTGCTTACGAGACTAAGTAAGTCTCCTAAGAAAGACTCCCAGTACATCCATCATTGTCCTGGCAATGATTAAAGACAAAGGCAACTAACAGACCTAGTTGGTCTCCAACTAGCGAGGGTATAAGCTGAGATACAACTTAGAGAAGAACTCTATAAATGAGGCAAGGCATGCCTCCTATGGGTACACTATCCATCAAGATCAAGGTGATCCCCCCGAGATTAAGCTACAAATGAGGCGTGCCTCCAAAGGAGGATCGCCTAACGAGACACAGTATGTCTCCTAGTACAGGTTCTAGTATCTAAAAAAAGTCTAAAAGAAATATAGAAGACTGCATTAGTCTAATCAAAATAGAGAAGAAGAAAAAAAAAAAAAAAAAACTACCAGGTAACCTCAAATTTCCATTCAATTATTATAAAAACAAATCAAATATTAGCAAAGTATGATTTACAACTAAAGAGTGCACAATCTGTAAGAACAGCAATCATAAGATGATAAACAACATTGAATTAGTCCAGACCAGCCGCTGGATAGCCTAATAAAGTAAAAACAATATCAAACACTTCAAAGCCAACCACAAACCCCAATACGGGGACTCAGCGAGATCAGATGATGCCAAAGTAATCATCTGATTTCAATACACATATAATATTCCTACAAACCGCCTTGAAATCAGACAGTACTCATGTCGATAAGATCGAATAGAGTAGTCATCTGATTTCCTCCTTCAATTAAACAATTTATTGAAATAAAATTAATTAGCCCAGACCAGCCGCTGGGTAGCCTAATGAAATAAAAGAAAGTATGATAAAGTTTCAAGATAATCTCACCTGAATAATCCATTCATCACCATCTTCAAAACCTAACTCAAAGCTTAGTATAAGAAGAGAATATATATAAAAAAGAAATCAAAAGATTATGATAATTCTAATTTATACAAATTGTAGTGCGTAACAGGGGCATATCTGAAAGGTTGAGTAGGCCTACTAAACAAGAGAGGGGAGCGCTACTTAGATTGAGCGAGTCCCCTAAAGATGGGCTTGGGCTAGCGCCTTCATCGCCCTAAAGACAAAACACCTCTATCTTAATGACTTGCAAACATGGTCATAAAATCTAAGATCGTCTCGAATAAGGTCATACCATTTACCTGCGACTGAAATACCTTTGTGTGCAAACTTATGAAAGTAACCTCAAAGGAGACCAAAGCACTCATGGTAATAGAGATGGATATTGACAGATGAGTCATAACTACATCCGAATTGTAAAAGGCTTAAATGCAAGGAAGCGAGGTTATTCTCATAGCACAAAGTCACCATAGGCATCTTGATCTTCTAGTAACACAGAGCTTTCACTATAATGTAAAACCACTTGGATTCATTTGTAATTCTTGAGATAGGATTCCTAGAACACCATTTGAAAAGACAAAACCAAACAATCAATCATAAGGAAGGGCCTAAAACCCATTTTTGTTGAGCCATTTTACCAAGATGAAAAAGAAAGGAAAAGATTTGTCCAGTCACTCCTATAGCAAGAGTAGAATTATTTGATGATCCAAACACCAGCAATTCACATTATTTGAGGATCCAAACATGATTGATCAACAACAGGTTTGTGTCATTTGATAGTTCAGACCATTCATTCACTATGCTCTATCACACACCTCAGAGGAAATTAGCAAAGAAAATGTTAAGATCAAGATCAGGTCATGAAATTGAACCATTAATCACTGTCTTTCCTCACCACATCATAAAGAAAATCAATATCATGCATGAAATAAAAGTAAGAGGGATCATGGATTCAAACTTCTGATTATTGCCACTTCTCAAAAATCATTGAGACCAAAACAAGGTTTGCAAAATCATTCACCAGCTCATTACAATGATAGCAGAGATCAAGCAAATTAATCCATGGGAATCGAAGTAATATTTGTAAAAATCCATAAAGAAGCTTTCGATCCATCTAAGAAAAGAAATTCAGAGATCAAGCAAATATAACCAACACATTCTACATTCTACTTAAGAAATCAACAACAATGAAAATTACCTGACAATGACGATTATCTAGATCCAAAGAGATGGAGTCAGATCTTGATTTAAACCAGCTGAAGCTTAGATCAGAGAAAATGAACTGCAGAGATCCCTCTTTCTCTTTGATCTTCTCACAAATCTTTCTCTATTACTCTCTCTAATCGAAAATTTTCTTTTAAATCTGAGATTTCTCCGCTGGCCGGAGCTCCGGGGAGCGAGATCGGAGAAGAAAATTTCCAATCGGAGAAGAAAGGAAAAGAAGGAAACAGAGGAATTATTACAAACAGAAATTGGAGATTAAAATGAAACAGAGGAAGAGAGGGAAAACAGAGAGATTGATCGGAGGGGTTCAGATCAGATGAACGAAGCTCAATTGACCGGAAGTGATGGTGGGAGTTTGCCGATTGGCCGGAACTCCGGTCAAGCCGCCGGAGAAGATCAACACTTCTTTTCCGAATCTGCCCAGATCTAAGGTTTCATGGATAGATCTCTTGAATATCAAAGGAGAAAGACAAATGCGAAGGATATCAGAGATCGGAGCTCGACAGGTGGATGAGTTCTCAGAAATAGGTGATCGGAGCTTGATCGGAGGATGATCGGAATCTGTCCAATCGGAAAAATGATCGGAAAATCAAGGTGCTCGGAAATTTAGGGTTTCGGACAAAGAGTTTTAGACCCAGCTCCTTCTCTCTTTTTGCAATCTCAGATCTGAGATTTCAGATCTCAGATCTGAGAATCTAACAACGAATGGCCGGCTTGTGGAGGCGGATCGGAGAAGCTTGGTCGGAGGAGGAGGTGCTGCCGGCCGGAGACAATCGGACGGAGAAGGATCGTAGATCCGGTCGGATTTGCAGAGAAAAGGTTGGAGGAGAAGGAGGTTGCTAGAGGAGGAGATTGATCGGGGAGGAGGAAGATCGGAGAAAATGGAGTTGCCGGAGGAGGAAGTGGATCGGAGAGGAGGTGCCGGAGAGGAGGTGCCGGAGAGATTTACAGAGGTTGCCGGAGGTATGATGGAGAAGATGATCGGCGGAAAGCAAAACCCCCAAATCTCTCTTTCTCTCTCGCTCTCTCCTTTCTCTGTTAAAAAAAAAAAAAAAACGAGAGATGAACAGTGCCTTTTGATTTTTCTGATTTTTTTTATATATATAAAAAATATGCTGTTGATAACGGCACTCCACTTATGGATAAGGCGCGCGAACTATTAGCTGCCCCCCGCCCGCTTTGTCTTATTAGACAAAAGGCGAAAATCTCGGCTATTTTTGCAAAAGGACACCCCCTGTGCGGATAATTTGCCCCCCTTCCAGATTTGGACTACGACCACTGCCTCGATCCGTTCACCGATCAAACGTGCTCGGATCTCGATGAAATTTTACGGGGACCTATGGAAGACCCTAACCTAGCTTAGGGTGCAATTTGGGGGCCGAATTCACTGGTTTGATGAGGTTGCGCACAATCGATACGAATTTGGGTCTGGTCAAAATGGGGTGTCTACAGATGCCCCTCTTTGGCAGAGCGTATGTAACACGCGTATGGCAAAGCTGAACAGACGACACATTTTGACTGACCCGAAAGCAAAGTAAATTTTTGGGTTTTCAGTTTTTAAAACGATACTCATAAAGGTAAGACTCAACTAACAATAGGGAGATAGCCTCTTACTGACTCTTAACTCGGCAACTACAACATCTCAAAGAGATAGTCTCTCCCTAGTACTCATGACTCAACTATCTAAACTAGTTAACAAAAAAAAACGAATGAACGATTGCAAAACACAAACACTTTTTTTTTTTTATCAGGCTAAGCCAAAGTAAACATAACAGTTGCTCAAAGAGCACCAACCAAACAAACAAACAAATCATTTTAATCACTCAAAGAGTTTTCATTTTTTAGAAACCATAATGCAACTCGTCTAAGACAAGCATAAATCCAAACACTCAAAGAGTTTTTCCTTTTTAGAAACCTGCAAAATAGGCCAAAGACCAATGTACTGAAACTCGTCCAAAACAAGTTCAAAACCACACACTCAAAGAGTTTAAAAGTTTTTAAATCACTCGATCAGTCTAAGACTTGACCACTTATTAGGGTACTCGAATATTCGAGCTAAACTCAAACTCCTAATACCCAAGGCGAGACTAAGTCTCAAGCCTAGCGATAGTTATACAGATCATTGCTGAAAATAAATCTGTTTAACTATCCGAGTAACTCTGACTCCTCTCTTTCAAGGTAGCGAATCACTCCGGATCATGCGGTTCTGCTAAACAGTTCCACATAAATCCAAATTCGTATGTCCTGCTAAACAGTCTCATACAAACCTCTTCGCAGATACACATGACTCCTAACACGTTAGGAAGCTGTACATTGCGGAACGATGATTAGGTAAGTCACTACTTGACATCACAATACTAATCATCAGGGTACTAAATACCCGGGAGAAGGAAGAAAAGACCAATCCGTGTAACACAGGATTGGAAATATTTCCCTATTAAAACATTTCAAAAAGACCAAACTGTGTAACACAGGTTCGGTAACTTCCAACTCTATTAAAATCTTTCAAAAAAGACCAAACCGTGTAACACAGGTTCGGTAATTTCCATCTCTATTAAAATCTTTTAAAAAAAACCAAACCGTGTAACACAGGTCCGGTAATTTACAATTCTGTTAAAATCTTTCAAAACGACCAAACCGTGTAACACAGGTTCGGTAACCTCCATCTCTATTAAAATCTTTCAAAAAAGACCAAACCGCGTAACGCAAGTTCGGTAATTTCAAACTCTGTTAAAATCTTTAAAAAAAAAGACCAAACCGCGTAACGCAAGTTCGGTAATTTAAAACTCTGTTAAAATCTTTCAAAAAGACCAAACCGCATAACGCAAGTTCGGTAATTTCCATTTCTGTTAAAAATCTCTTTCAAAAAGACCAAACCGTGTAACACAGGTTCGGTAAATTCCATTTCTATTAAAAATCTCTTTCAAAAAGACCAAACCGTGTAACACAGGTTCAGTAACCTCCATTATCTAAAAACCTCTCAAAAGGGACCAAACCGTGTAACACAAGTTCGGTAATTTCTCTTTGTAAAACTTTTTCAAAAAACAGATTGAAGGAACAATCAGGTAGTGTAACACTAAATCCGATAGTTTCTTATTCTATTAAAATATTCTTCAAAACATTTGAAGAAAAGACCAGATCATATAACACATACTTTGGTAATTTCTATCTTTATCAAGAAAATCTTCAAAACAACAGGAAGTTGAGAAACTCAAAATGACTGAAAGAGAAGATCAACTCTTATTGATTTCATTGATGAACCAGTCATCTCTTCGCAAAGAATAACGAAGATGCATGATTTTGATCAAAGACCGGACTCAAGAAACTTGAAAGAATTTTTGGAGGTCAAACCTTTTTCAAAGACGCAAAGCATTCTACTGAAATTTAAAAATCATTGGAGTAAATTCTAAACTCCTCTGGGATAAAGATTTTTCTAGGAAATTTAACTCCAAAGGAGAACAACCCGACTAAAAAGCTCACTACAAATAGTGTTCGAACTTCTCTAGTCTCTATTTTATAAAGATATTTATCTCAAATATCAATGATTACTTGACATCTTTTATGACGTAAGTTATAAAAGATGCCCCTAGTATGACTACTTCCATGACAAAATTCATTAGAGAGCAACAAAAAGGGAATGGGCCAAAGGCTTTTATTACTGAAAATTTGAGATTACAACAAATTTTTCTGATAAACACCTGGGTTTACAAGGTTTTTCATAGGTACAATAAACTTGCTACGCTCAAAATTTTCTCATCTCTGCCATCTGCTGATATCGAAACTGAGCTGAAAGCTTGTTGACATCTGAACACTGCTCTGCTTTACATTATCCACAGGAACCACAAATTCTCTGCCTTTTTGAGCCTCTGAGTCTTTATCACCCCGGCTTTGGGAGGAATACTGACTAAACAGGACTCTGGAAAGTGACTTTGACTTGACAACAGACTGACTTTGATAGACAATGACCAAAGACTTAGGCGAGTTTTAAACAAGACTCCAAAAGGGACTGAATCTGCTTCTTAAACTGATAAACATTTTAAAATGGTTAAAGGTCTACCACTCTTAGAGTCTTTTAAATACCATGTTTTAAGATGTTTCAAACTCTTTTCAAGATCTCCATCATGGTTATTATCCCTTCAGATTGTTTAGTTTCAATTTCCTGACTCAAAGAGTAGCAAAAGAAGCTTTGATGGCACTTACTCAGACATTAAAGAAGAATCAAAGAAAAAAATAGAAGTTCAACCGGCTTTCAGAAAGCTCCGTCCTTCGTGAAGTCTTACCATGACCAAATCGCCCTTTTGGGTTTTCGATTTAGCGGACCGCGTGCCTTAATTTTTGCCTGGACTGTCTGCCCTTGCAGATTTTCCATCCAGCAGGCCCAATGCCCTGATTTTTGCCTAAACTGCCCTTTCGGGTTTTCAGCTTAGCGGGTCTAAGACTCCATCATTTTTTTATTTTTTATTTTTTTTTTCTGTTTCTCTACAAACCTGGGCCTAAATACACCATAAGGACTTTCAGGTAGGCTTAGGTTCAAAAAGGCTAAACCCTAATGTATTTGCATGTTACTGGACCGAATCTGGACCCTCCAGACTTCCTACGTATCCCTGAAGAAATGGGAATCAGATCCGCGTAGTTCGCCCCATTTGGCTTTGCAAAAGACGTGACCGAACCCGAATTAATCAGGCTACCTACGTACCCTTAAAAAGGGATCAGGTCACAACGTAGTTCAAACCACTTTCTTTTCTTTTCTTTTTTTTTATATATAAAAAAAATGCCCCTAGTTTGGGTTCATCAAAGAAACAAATTGTTTTATAGGCCCAAAGGGTTTGCAAAATGGTTTAAAACATTTAGGCTGTTGACTTAAAGCTCAGGTCGATCAGAGACGGCCTCCTGGTGTACTTAAGCATAATACTTTTTTAACTGATCCAGGTTTGTAGGTTCATTTAATTTTTCTCCATTTTCATTGAGGAGTCTTACGGCTTTTCCAGGCAAGACTTCATCAACGATGTAAGGACCAGACCAGTTTGGCCTGAATTTACCTCGAGGATCAAATACCGGTGCCCTGTAGGACTTCAAAACTAGATCTCCGGGCTTCAAATCTCGAACACGAACTTTCTTATTAAAAGCTCTCTCGATTCGCCTCTGATATCCCTGAATATGGTACAAGGCTCTTAACCTCTTCTCGTCTATCATATGCAGCTCATCATGCCTGGCTCTAGCCCAATCAGACTCTGGCAAGTCAGCTTCCATCATCACTCTCAAAGAGGGAATCCTTACCTCAACGGGGAGGACTGCCTCCATTCCGTACACCAAAGAATATGGAGTTACACCTGTTGAAGATCTGATCGATGTCCGATAAGCCCACAAGGCATATGGAAGCTTATTCGACCAGTCTTTATAAGTCTCAGTCATCTTGCTAATAATGACTTTAACATTCTTATTTGCCGCCTCTACAGCTCCGTTTGTTTGAGGTCTGTAAGGAGATGACTTGTGATGTCTTATTTTAAATTCTTCACACAGGTGTAACACCTCTTTCTTGAAATGCGACCCATTATCTGAAATCAGCTCATGAGGCACTCCATATCTGCAAATAATATTGGCACGAATGAACTTCGCAACTGTATTCGACGTTATGGAAGCATACGAAGCGGCTTCAATCCATTTCGTAAAATAATCAATGGCGACCAGAATATACTCATGCCCGCTCGAAGATTTCGGATAAACCTTCCCAATTATATCAATTCCCCAGACTGAAAATGGCCATGGAGAAGTCATAGAGTGCAACTCCGAAGGAGGAACATGAATAAGATTTGCATAGACTTGACACTTATGGCATTTCTTCACAAATGCGAAGCAATCTGCTTCCATTGTGGGCCAATAGAATCCAAGCCTCAAAATCTTTCTAGACAACATCTTTCCATTCATATGAGGTCCACAAACTCCCTCATGGGTCTGCTCAATAAGCTCTGCGGCTTTGTCTTCATCAACACAGAGAAGCTGTATGCCATCAAATGACCTTCTGTACAGCTCTTCACCACAAATAACGAAATTGGCAGCCAACTTCTGAAGAGTCTTCTTCTCTTTACTTGAAGCTTCTGAAGGATGCCCTTTACCAGCAATAAAATTCTTGATATCTATATACCATGGCTTCCCATCTGGACACCTGGCTAAAATCTCTATTGCATTCACATGCGAAGGGGCCCACTGAAGTTTAACAACTAGCGGCTGAACCTCCATTGATATAGAAATGTCTAACATCGAGGCCAAAGTAGCCAAAGCGTCAGCAAAATGATTTCTGGTCCTTGATAAGTGAGTGAACGTAATGTTCTTGAACTTTCTGACCAAAGATTCCAAATAAGTGTTATAAGGGATCAATTTATCTTCTCGAGTTTTCCATTGTCCATTAATCTGGCAAATGATCAAGATAGAATCCCCAAACACATCAATATCTTGAATCTCCAAAGCTAAGGCTGCCTCTAACCCGGCGATGCAAGCTTCATACTCGGCCATATTGTTCGTGCACTCAAATTGCAGCTTGATAGAAACAGGAATATACTCCTTTCGAGGGGATATAAGCACAGCTCCTACTCCTTGTCCTCGACTGTTTACAGCTCCATCAAAGTACATAAGCCACTTAGTACCCGAAGCTTCTTCTTCAATATCCATGATTTCTTCGTCAGGGAATTCTGCCTTCAGAAAAGCATTCTCTTCAACGGGTGCATCAGCCAACTGTTCAGCAACAACACGCCCTTTAATTGATTTCTGAGTGACATAGGTGATGTCAAACTCAGACAATAACAACAACCACCTAGCGGTTCTTCCTGTAAGGGCTGGCTTCTCAAACAAATATTTTAACGGATCCATCCGTGAAAGCAAAAAGATCTTGCTCGAAAGCAAATAATGTCTAAGCCTCTGGGTAGCCCAAACTAATGCTAGACATGTCTTTTCTAAAACTATGTACTTTAACTCGTACTCCAGCATCTTCTTACTGATATAGTAAATGGGCTTCTCCCTTTTAGACTCTGAATCTTGTTGAGCAAGCATGCAACCCATCGCTGTATCTGTGATAGACAAGTACAACAATAACGGCTGACCCGGAATGACAGGTGATAGAACAGGTGGCAAGGATAGACACTGCTTAACCTTTTCAAAAGCCTCCTGACACTCTTCATTCCATTTCTTCGACGAATTCTTCTTCAAAAGCTTGAAAATGGGTTCACACGTCATCGTCAAATGAGATATGAACCGTCTCAGATATTGAACTTTACCAAGGAAACCTCGGATCTGCCTTTCTGTCTTCGGCGGCTGCATTTCTTGAATTGCCTTAATCTTTTGCGGGTCTACTTCGATCCCTCTTTCACTGACCATAAACCCTAAGAGCTTTCCTGATGTAACACCAAAGACGCACTTATTCGGATTTAGGCGAAGCTGATACTTCCTGATTCGCTCAAAGAACTTTCTCAGGGCAACAGTGTGCTCAGGTCGAGTCTTGCCTTTTACAATCATGTCATCGACATATACCTCGACCTCTTTATGGATCATATCATGTAAAAGAGTTGTAGCAGCCCTCTGATATGTAGCACCAGCATTTTTCAGACCAAACGGCATCACCCTGTAGCAGTAAGTACCCCACTGAGTAATGAATGCTGTCTTCATCATGTCCTCTGGCGCCATCTTAATTTGATTGTAGCCTGAGAATCCATCCATAAAAGATAGAAGAGCATGACCAGCTGTATTATCAACTAGGAGATCAATGTTTGGAAGAGGGAAGTCATCTTTAGGACTTGCCTTGTTCAAGTCTCGAAAATCGACACACATTCGAACTTTTCCGTCCTTTTTGGGCACCGGTACGATGTTTGCAAGCCATTCTGGGTATTCAACCACTTGAATGAATTTTACTTCTAACAGTTTCTTTACTTCTTCATAAACCTTCAACTCCCATTCAGTTTTGAGTTTTCGGAGTTTTTGCTTCTTTGGCTTAATACCAGGGATTAAGGGTAAGCGATGCTGAACAATTTCTTCACTTAATCCTGGCATGTCATCATATGACCAAGCAAAAACTTCCTTGAACTCTTTGAGCAAGGTGATTAATTCCTCACGTTCTTCAGGAGATAAAATTTTGCCAATTCGAATCTCCCGAATCAAGGTTTCATCACCTATATTCACAGTTTCAATTTCCTCTTCGAGTGGTTTTGCTCGGCGACTCTCATCCTGTTGAATCATGTATTTGATTTCAGGAGGAGTGTCGTCGGCATCCTCATCAGAGGGGGAGTCTTGATTGTTATTATTAAGTTTATCAGATTCTGAAGCAGAAACATTAGAAGTAAAAGTAGAGGCAGGAATGTACACAGAAGAAGAATGCTGTATTTCATTAAATGTTGAATCAAGTACATCGAATGAAGAATTACCCACATCGGGCTTTACAATGGACTCTTGAAACAAATTTACAGACTCAACGTATAGATTGACATTTGTGTCAATTAACTCTGAACTATGCATTAAAAGAATATCTGACTCAGCATCTGATTCAACCTCATTAGAAGAAGGAGAATCAACATCGACCTCGGAAGACTCGACCTTTATAGTACCTGCATCAAAAGAATCGTTAGAATAAACAGACTCTGAATCAGACTTAAAGACTGACATGGACTTACGGACAACCGACTTTTTTGAAGGGACACGACTGTTTAAGTAAGTAACCTGAGGTATGACCTGAAAGGTCCAGTTAGTCAACGGTTCCTCTGCCGGGGTGATTAAGTGAGTAGGATTCAGAATCACAGCCCTCTGATCAATCACAGCAATAATCTGCGAATCTTCAAGGAACATTGAATTCAGCAGGCTCGGCTCTATATGCTCTGCCCAATCAGCTTCTGACTCAGCTTCTGTCTGCACACCGATCTGCTTGTCCTCTAACTGCAAATCGAAGAAAATTTCAAAACCTGGCAACCTCTGTCCTGAATTCTCATCCAACCAAGTTTCGGCAAAACCACAGAAAGGGACATCAGCACCCTCTTGCCTAAACCGGCCATTCATTGTCAAATTAATTGGCGCCATTGGTAATTCTAACCCTTTTCGGCGACATTCAGCCCATTTCTTCATCAGCAATTTCATTTCTTTAACTTCCTTCTTGGAGGGCTTGTACCCTAACCCAAACAGACCATTGAAGGATTCGAACTCAGGGAATTCAGTCAAACCCTGATGGTATTTCCCCAGCCCTGCACCTGGCATGTATCCCTGTCGGCGAACCATCCGAACAACATTCGAGTTTGTGCTGGTTAAGAAACAAATTTCCTCATTCATAGCTTCCTTGAAGGTGATGACACTCACCTCTAGTGAGAACCCAGTCAAACTAATATCCTCAGCTTTCTCCATAGATAGGTCCTGAGTAATCAGCCCCACTTCAAGGTCCGGGTCTCCCTTTACTGTTACTACTCCGTTTTTACGAAGAAATTTCAGTTTTTGGTGAAGAGAGGATGGAACAACCCCGAACTTGTGCAACCAAGGGCGCCCAAGTAACAGCAAAAATGAGGCTTTGATGTCCAAGACCTGGAATTCTATTTCGAAGTCTTCCCCTCCGATTTGTATCTCAGTTACCAGGGTTCCGATCACATCTCGGCGAGTACCATCGTACGCCAGAATACCCTGTTCAGATGGGATGAAGTCTGCGGGACCAAATCCAAGAGTTGTAGCTGTACTCAGCGGGCAGACATTCAGAGCAGAGCCATTGTCAACCAACACCTCTGGTACTCTCTTCTTGTTACAGACAATTGTGATTTTCAAAGATTTGGTGTGATCTCGGCCCTCAGAAGGCAGATCATCATCAGTAAAAGACAAGGTCTTAGATACCCTTGTCATGGCAACCAAGCTCACCAATTCATCAGGAGTAGTGTCAACTGAAATCTGTGCTGAATTAAGCTCTTGAAGGACTAATTTTCTGTGCTTGGACGAGGCCATGAGTAAACCCCATACTGAGATATTAGCCTGAGTCTTCTTCAGCTGCTTCAACAAGCTCTCTTCCTCCTCATCTACACTGACCTTGTTCTGCCTCGGATTCTCTGCATTCCTTGCAAATTCTGCAGGATTTTCAACACACAATTCCTGAGGCTTGAATACACGCCCACCGCGGGTCATATGACGCATCTCATCACAATGGTTATCCAACAACAATAACTCATCTTCTTCGAAATCTTCAGCCCTTAAGACATAAGGAGCTGTCCTTGTATTTCTAGCACCGTCAATCTGAAATGTACTCATCTGAGATGAAGACGATTCAGCCAATTCATCATCGTCAAATGAAATTATATAAGGCTTCCTCCTTTCTAATGCTTCCAGCTCCCCATCATCAAACGTCATGACATAGGCTTTTTCTGGGGTAATGGTACAAATGAGAGTTGAAGGATCAAGCGAAGGCTCATCAGTAAAGATGGCATTGGTAGTAGAAGGAGGCATGGCATGATGGTTGGGAAGTGGGTTCTGAGTGACGTTTGGTCTCTCCACTGCCAATTCATTTTTGTCAATCATATTTTGAATGGCATGCTTCAAGGCCAAACAATTCTCAGTCAAATGCCCTGGACCTCTATGATATTCACAATATTGGTCCATCTTCCAGAATGTGGGCAAGGGATTGGGTGGAGGTTTGATATCCGGGAGCCGGATCTTCCTGTCTTTCATAAGCCTTTTGAATATCATTATTATAGGATATGGAAGAGGATCAAACTTTCTGTCAAATGTACCTCTCCTGGGTGCTCTGGCAGCTTCTGCAGCAACTCTGGCCACAGGCCTGGTGTAACTGACAGCGTGAACTTCTTTGGGCGGGACCATAGGTCTTTTCCCTTCTCGGATCTCTGTAGAAACTTTTGCTCTCAGACCCTTTGCTATGGCATCTTCCGTCTGAGTACCCGTCTTGATTAAGTGATCAAAACTCGGGTAATGCTGAGGAGCGAGAAAATGAAAGTATTGGGGAGACAAACTTTTCAGAACCAGCTTTATCTGCTCTGATTCGGTCATTCTCTGGCTTAGCTGGGCAGATTTGCGTCTCCAGCGCCTGATAAAGAAAGTAAAGGTCTCTTGAGGACCTTGCTTCAACTGTTTCAGGTCTCTCTTCGTGACCTCAATACCTTCCTCCATCGAGAACTGCTCTATCAATTTCTCAGAAATGTCCTCCAGGGTTCTCACCTCTTCCGGTTTCAGCCTTAGGAACCATTTCTTCGCAATCCCAGTTAAAGAGATCGGAAACAACTGCGCCATCTGTTCACGGCTCAGACCGTACTGTTGGGACAAAATGATAAACCACCTCATGTGGTTACGCGGACACCCGGTTCCGTCATATTTGTCATAATCAGGAGCTTTGAAGTTGGGTGGCAGAGATACTGTCGAAGACAGTATCAGTTCAGAGACATCAAACTTCTTAGGCCCCTGGACCTTCATCTGCTCCATATCATGAGCCATCCTGCTAAACTTTTCGGACATTTCTTTCTCAAATTTTTCAAATTTCTCTTTTTCTTTATCAGCCCCCGGAGCACAATACTCTGCAGCATATTGGGCGTCATCTATATCAGCCTCAAAGGGCGAGATATCAGGTCTACGCGCTTCCGGAGATGCAGCACGAGTATGCTGAAGTACCGGTCTAGAGGTGGAAGTCTTATCACTTATCTGGGTCTTCATACATGCCATCTCCTCTTTCATCCCCGCCATGTCTCGGGTGAGATTCTTCATCATCTCTTGCATACTGAGCAGAAGGTCAGTCGAGTCAGTCATCTGGTTCACTTCAAAGGAACCGGAAGACTCTGGTGAAGGAGGTAAATGTATTGCGGATGACACAGGAGAATCAAAGTGACGGACAAGTCTAGACACTGAAGTAGGTCTAGACCAGGCAGGTTTAGCTTGGGAGTCCTTTTTGGGAGCGATGGTTGCTATCTTTCAGAATCCTGATTGGAAGTTAACAAACTAGATTAAATGATTGACAAATGAAATAAGATAGTTTGCACTAATAGAGAGAAAAGAAAAACAAACATCCTTTGTATTGATTATATTGACAGGTTACAACACCAGCGATTGGTTACATGAAAAAAATGATGAAACCCTGAATTGCCAGCTGTCTATAACATGTATCAAGTAAAATTTCTTTCTTTAAATTTTCATCTATAATGAAATCAGATTTACAATTTTTGACTCCGATTATATTCAAGTAAAACAAATGAAGATGATAAAGAAATGATAATTCCAAGTCGAAGATCCTCAAGATTCTGTAATCCGTGCTCTCTTGGCCTCAAGCTTTCCGGGTAACTCTCCACGTCGGACCTTAGATGTTAAAGCAAACCTCTCTTTCATGACCTTATTTCTCCAAGCAGCTATGATGGACTGAATGAGATCAGGAGACAATTTTTCACACAAAGGAGGTGTTACAGCTCCAGGGGGACAAGGGCGCCCTGTGATCTGATGAAGAAGACGGATTGGTGCATAAAAGCTTGACTTTTCTAACCCCATAAGATATACAAAGGGATATGGGTAAGTGCTAGTGATAACTCGCAAGCAAGAATGACTCACACAACAAAATTGGGTTTCCTCCACATGCTGCAACCAATTACGCCACTCATCAATGGATTGTGGTCGGTTGGCCATTGGTTGCCAAGATGAGAAATCTGTCAAGGTGTACTTGCTGTGGCTTATCCTCTGGAGGATAGTGAGTTTTTCACAAAGCCATACGTACAAGAGTTTGACACACCCAAAAAAATTGTCATGAACCTCCTGACGAGCAATAAGATCCAGTCCGGAGAAAGATTCTGCGAGTATGGTGGGAACAGGATTCCTCCCTTCATTAATTTGATCCACCACAGCTAACAGGGCCAAAGGAGCGTTATAAGAATCACTACGAAGCACGTAACGTGCGAAGACACCAAAGATCAAGGCATTACGCCGACAATTCTGAAAGCGGGAGTCGGTAGGGTTGACATTTGTGGAAAAAAGTTTGATTAGGTCCTGGACTCGCACGCTTGTGTCGGTGAGGCATGACAGAGCATCAACCGTGGAATTTTTAAACAATTTGCAGAAAAGGTAATGAGGGTCATCTGGATTCAAAGGTTGGACCCAAAGTCCCTCCAATGGGAGCTCTAATAGGACACACCAATCCTCAAAGATGGGACAAAATTCAAAGGAACCGAATCTAAAGACATGAAGATCAGGATCCCAAAGATTGGCAGCTGCTTGGAGAAATTTCCAGTCTATACCGAGTATGCTCAGATGATTGAAGGTACTGATAAACTTTTCGGCCATACTCCTTTCTGAATGCTCACGAGGGAGAGTTTTAAGAGTCTCCTTTATCCAACTCTTCAACACATTATTGGCCATGATCAAACCTAATCATCCAGACAAGACAAAATTATGAGAGAAAGGAGATACCCATAAACAAATGAAAGGGATAAATTTGATGATCAATTACAGGAGAAGGATACAGTCTGAGACATTTGAATTTTTCATCAAAGATGAGAGATAATCAAGAGATCAGACAATAGACCACGGCCATAAAATGACAAAGTAGGTCGCTAACCGGATCCAAATCTGGCGATGAATATCATCAACTGTGCGATCAAGAGGATCAAAATGATAGACCATGGTCATAGAGACAACGGACAAGCCATCAACCAGATCTAAGACATAACAAGTAGACAGACAAATAAGGATCTAATCCTACTGAATGATGTATACATGGGAATCCAAATAAGGTAGACCGACTCCAAAGGATAGCAACCATGCTTAACATGTTTTTGGATAAAATTCAGCAGCATGACGGCTATACGAGGAGGTCAAGGTCTAAACTAAGTAAACTGACTCTAAAGAGTAGCAGTCATGCTCAAAATGCTCTACGAAAAATTCGACAGCATAACGGCTAAATAAGAAAGTCAAGAAAAGGCAAACTCACGGTTTTCCTAACTCTAAGAAATAACAATTACGCTCAAAATATTCTGCGAAAAATTCGGCAGCATAACGACGCTAGACAAGGAAGTCAAGAAAAGGCAAACTCACGGTTTTCCTAACTCTAAGAAATAGCGGTTATGCTCAAAATATTCTGCGAAAAATTCGGCAGCATAACGACGCTATACAAGGGATCCCCATAATTTAACCAAAGGTATATGAACAATGGTTACCAGAAAAAGGTAATCAACTGATGGACTGAGCAACGGTGAAAATATACTACAACGGGTCAAACCCTATAATCAACAGATCAAGGACTAAACCTGGCCAAGGTAATGGCGATCAAAAGTCACTGGCTAGATCTAGATCTGAATAACGAAGGGATATAACCAATTGAAATGAATAAGGAACTCTAACTGAGAGGAGAACCCTAATATACATATAATCAGTATATATAAGCATATATATATACACACAAATCCTAACCAGGGGCACCAGCCCTAATTCTAATCTAGCTGAGTCAAGAAAATCTCGACTTAAGACAGACTGATAGTGTGTTAGGACCGTGCTGTAGCTATGTAAAATGAGCTACCCTAGTCTACCAATGGGGCAAAGCTCCTAACTCTAGGCTCCACATGTGTAAGCAACACACGTTCGATCTTATATGAATGCAATATACTTATATAAACACGGGTACTTCCTAGTTGGATTTCACTAGGTCAGTAAGTATATACATAATATATAAAAACAAAGTAGGGCTCCGGACTCAATCTACCGGGTACTATGCATATGAAACATACCTAATATGTATAACACAAGTACACCTAGTGTTATACATAGTATGCTTCATTGCTCATCGGCTGCTGTAAACACAAGTACACCTAGTGTTTACGGCTGCAGCACTGGCGCATAGCTTGGAAATAGATTCAACAGTATCATCAGGGTGAAGACATCCCAGTCGGATACGTATTGAATCTATCCCGTGGAGCCAAGAAGGAAAAACAAGGAAAAATAATGAAAGAAAATAACAAATATGATAATGCATGATGTGCAGTGTGTGAATCCCTTGTTTTAATTATGCACCCATCTGGTGCCCCTGGATTCTAACGATAGAATTCCCATTTAAAATGATTTTAACTCAAACTTCTCCAAAGTTAGTAAAAATGGCATTTTTATAGAGTTAGGCAATGTTTCAAAAAATCCCCAGCAGAGTCGCCAGCCTGTGGACCCCCGATCCGAGATAGGCGGCGAGGGAACTGGTCCCCACACCATCCGGATCATCCACGTGTGAAGGAGAGCTCTACCAAGGAACTCTCAAAACGGATGCCACCCTCATAGCATAGCACGAGTGGCGATAGCCTGTGGACCCCCGATCCGAGATAGGCGGCGAGGGAACTGGTCCCCACACCATCCGGATCATCCACGTGTGAAGGAGAGCTCTACCAAGGAACTCTCAAAACGGATGCCACCCTCATAGCATAGCACGAGTGGCGATATAAAAGAAAGAGATATGTCTCGATCCGGAACTGAGGTTCGAAACCGAGACATACCTGAAATAAACTCAGAGTCGCCATCCATGGATATGCCATGGAACCCTAAAATCAAATCCTCTGTGCAATGGATAACCAGAAATATATATGGGTTCGTGCCTGGTTACGAATGGGGAAGGTCTGAGAGCACCCCCGATTCGTCCGAGTGCAAGCACTTGGTCTCTTATGCCATTTATTATTAACTCCAAAGAAGTTTGGATAAAAATCATCTGAAATGGGAACAATCCTCAAGAATCGTCTACCTAAGCATGCATTTCCTGAGGATAAAGATAATAAACACATAAAATAAAATAAAAAATGTGCCACCTAAGCACAGCTAGGTTATGAGTGACAAACCTAAAGGGTGTCTAAGTTCTGATGTGCAAACACATGCAAGCCACAGCAAAAGGTATAGGATCAGTACGAGAAAGTAAGAAAACACATCAAAACATATAATAACAATCATAATAAATCCTAAGACTCTAAGTTATTAGCCCGAGTCCTCGGATGGTCTGGTATTCATCCAAAGAAGCCTACGTATCCCCGCCTCCACGAGAATCAAGGCAACGTAGTTCTTCGCGCCTATTCTAAGCTATGATGCCTAAGACACCTAGACCTCTATCCTAGACTCGATCTAAAAGACCGGACTAGTTATTAAAGTTTATTATATGATTATTTAAATTCCAGTGAATTGTGGATTTTAGGACACCCTATATGCCTTAACTAAATGCAGATTAGCCCTAGGCTAATGCAGGTGGTTCCTACAACCTATGTGTAACTAGGCTGTATTTTCTAAGAAAAACCAAAGGTGGACTAGCGTATCCTACTCTAGTCATCACTCGGCGATGTGTATCGCCGACTGACCGGACGGAGGCGCTCCTATAACTCTAGGACAGACCCCTAACTCTAAAACAAGCACACAGCAAACAAACAACCAAACAACCTATCAAAAGAAAAACCCTAACTCTAAAACTCTCTATCTAGGAGAAACTCCTAACTCTAGAGGAAGATCTTTTGAAAACAAGATTTTAAAGGTTTTTTAAGAAGGTTTAAAATGTTTATTTACAAAAAAGTTTGGCTGGACTTGGGATGTAAATCCCAAGCTGCACTACGTACCTCGGAAGAGGATCAAGCCAACGTAGTTCGAAACGAACTCTCTAACTATCAAACACTTACAGCAAATCAATTATTTTTTATGCTTTCACCCTTTTGGCCAAAGACCGGAGGGAATATACAAAACAACATCCTAGGGACAAACCCTAGGGTGTTCAGGGGAAACTATGCTCTAATAATACTATTATAAGAGCAAATGAGTCAAAGACTCTCTAATGACAGTAACTGAAGAATAAGTGAGTCAAAGACTCTCTAATAAAAGCGACTAAAGGATAAACGAGTCAAAGACTCTCAAATAGGAGCAACTGATAACACTGAAATGAGATAACAAAGTCAAAGACTCTCTAATAATACTTGCAAATGAAACAGATGAGTCAAAGACTCTCTAAAAACGGAAACACGAGTCAAAGACTCCAATGACACCAGCTAAAAGATAAATGAGTCAAAGACTCTCTAAGGGAAAAGAAACACGAGTCAAAGACTCCACTAACACCAACTAAAGGATAAATGAATCAAAGACTCTCTAAAAGAGATGAAAATACGAGTCAAAGACTCCACTAACACCAATTAAAGGATATATGAGTCAAAGACTCTCTAAAATAAAAGGAATACGAGTCAAAGACTCCAATAACACCAACTAAAAGATAAATGAGTCAAAGACTCTAGAAAACCACCGAAAAGGCAAATGAGTCAAAGACTCTCCTAAAAGACCACCTAAAAGGTGAATGAGTCAAAGGCTCTCTAAAACATCACCTAAAAGGCGAATGAGTCAAAGACTCTCTAATCAAGGCTGACTCCTATGCGAATGGACTATCGAATAAGGAGAGGCTTACAAGCAAAAGGAAAAGGAGACCTTGTGCACATTTGGCAAAGGTAAAACACCCAGCCAGGCCGGACAGCTACCTAGCCATCAGGGTGCAACAAATGTGCAACCAGATACCCATATAGGATAGGGGTATGAAGCCAAGCCGAGTAGGGTGCTCTTCCAAAACCAAACGGCGCACTCTAATAACACCATCTAAAGGATGAATGAGTCAAAGACTCTCTAATCAAAGCCGACTCCTATGCGAATGGACTATCGACTAAGGAGAAACTTACAAGCAAAAGGAATAAGAGACCTTGTGCACATTTGGCAAAGGTAGAACACCCAACCGGGCCGGACAGCTACCTAGCCATCAGGGTGCAACAATGTGCAACCAGATACCCATATAGGATAGGGGTATGAAGCCAAGCCGAGTAGGGTGTTCTCCCAAATAACGCACAAAGAGGAGATCTAACGAGAGAATGAGACCAGGCGGGTCTCCTAAACACACACAAAGATGAGCTCTAAGCGACGAGGCTTGCCTCCAGAGGAGAACTGCCTAACGAGACAAAACGTGTCTCCTAGAAAGGACATCTCTAATAAGACCAATTGGTCTCCTAAAATAGGAAAAGAAACTACCATCTAAAGGAAGAATGAGTCAAAGACTCCCTAACAGTGCTATCCAAAGGACGAGTGAGCCAAAGGCTCTCTAATACTAGACTTAAAGGAAGAATGAGTCAAAGACTCTCCAAAAAACACCTGAAAGGAGAGTGCTTACGAGACTAAGTAAGTCTCCTAAGAAAGACTCCCAGTACATCCATCATTGTCCTGGCAATGATTAAAGACAAAGGCAACTAACAGACCTAGTTGGTCTCCAACTAGCGAGGGTATAAGCTGAGATACAACTTAGAGAAGAACTCTATAAATGAGGCAAGGCATGCCTCCTATGGGTACACTATCCATCAAGATCAAGGTGATCCCCCCGAGATTAAGCTACAAATGAGGCGTGCCTCCAAAGGAGGATCGCCTAACGAGACACAGTATGTCTCCTAGTACAGGTTCTAGTATCTAAAAAAAGTCTAAAAGAAATATAGAAGACTGCATTAGTCTAATCAAAATAGAGAAGAAGAAAAAAAAAAAAAAAAAACTACCAGGTAACCTCAAATTTCCATTCAATTATTATAAAAACAAATCAAATATTAGCAAAGTATGATTTACAACTAAAGAGTGCACAATCTGTAAGAACAGCAATCATAAGATGATAAACAACATTGAATTAGTCCAGACCAGCCGCTGGATAGCCTAATAAAGTAAAAACAATATCAAACACTTCAAAGCCAACCACAAACCCCAATACGGGGACTCAGCGAGATCAGATGATGCCAAAGTAATCATCTGATTTCAATACACATATAATATTCCTACAAACCGCCTTGAAATCAGACAGTACTCATGTCGATAAGATCGAATAGAGTAGTCATCTGATTTCCTCCTTCAATTAAACAATTTATTGAAATAAAATTAATTAGCCCAGACCAGCCGCTGGGTAGCCTAATGAAATAAAAGAAAGTATGATAAAGTTTCAAGATAATCTCACCTGAATAATCCATTCATCACCATCTTCAAAACCTAACTCAAAGCTTAGTATAAGAAGAGAATATATATAAAAAAGAAATCAAAAGATTATGATAATTCTAATTTATACAAATTGTAGTGCGTAACAGGGGCATATCTGAAAGGTTGAGTAGGCCTACTAAACAAGAGAGGGGAGCGCTACTTAGATTGAGCGAGTCCCCTAAAGATGGGCTTGGGCTAGCGCCTTCATCGCCCTAAAGACAAAACACCTCTATCTTAATGACTTGCAAACATGGTCATAAAATCTAAGATCGTCTCGAATAAGGTCATACCATTTACCTGCGACTGAAATACCTTTGTGTGCAAACTTATGAAAGTAACCTCAAAGGAGACCAAAGCACTCATGGTAATAGAGATGGATATTGACAGATGAGTCATAACTACATCCGAATTGTAAAAGGCTTAAATGCAAGGAAGCGAGGTTATTCTCATAGCACAAAGTCACCATAGGCATCTTGATCTTCTAGTAACACAGAGCTTTCACTATAATGTAAAACCACTTGGATTCATTTGTAATTCTTGAGATAGGATTCCTAGAACACCATTTGAAAAGACAAAACCAAACAATCAATCATAAGGAAGGGCCTAAAACCCATTTTTGTTGAGCCATTTTACCAAGATGAAAAAGAAAGGAAAAGATTTGTCCAGTCACTCCTATAGCAAGAGTAGAATTATTTGATGATCCAAACACCAGCAATTCACATTATTTGAGGATCCAAACATGATTGATCAACAACAGGTTTGTGTCATTTGATAGTTCAGACCATTCATTCACTATGCTCTATCACACACCTCAGAGGAAATTAGCAAAGAAAATGTTAAGATCAAGATCAGGTCATGAAATTGAACCATTAATCACTGTCTTTCCTCACCACATCATAAAGAAAATCAATATCATGCATGAAATAAAAGTAAGAGGGATCATGGATTCAAACTTCTGATTATTGCCACTTCTCAAAAATCATTGAGACCAAAACAAGGTTTGCAAAATCATTCACCAGCTCATTACAATGATAGCAGAGATCAAGCAAATTAATCCATGGGAATCGAAGTAATATTTGTAAAAATCCATAAAGAAGCTTTCGATCCATCTAAGAAAAGAAATTCAGAGATCAAGCAAATATAACCAACACATTCTACATTCTACTTAAGAAATCAACAACAATGAAAATTACCTGACAATGACGATTATCTAGATCCAAAGAGATGGAGTCAGATCTTGATTTAAACCAGCTGAAGCTTAGATCAGAGAAAATGAACTGCAGAGATCCCTCTTTCTCTTTGATCTTCTCACAAATCTTTCTCTATTACTCTCTCTAATCGAAAATTTTCTTTTAAATCTGAGATTTCTCCGCTGGCCGGAGCTCCGGGGAGCGAGATCGGAGAAGAAAATTTCCAATCGGAGAAGAAAGGAAAAGAAGGAAACAGAGGAATTATTACAAACAGAAATTGGAGATTAAAATGAAACAGAGGAAGAGAGGGAAAACAGAGAGATTGATCGGAGGGGTTCAGATCAGATGAACGAAGCTCAATTGACCGGAAGTGATGGTGGGAGTTTGCCGATTGGCCGGAACTCCGGTCAAGCCGCCGGAGAAGATCAACACTTCTTTTCCGAATCTGCCCAGATCTAAGGTTTCATGGATAGATCTCTTGAATATCAAAGGAGAAAGACAAATGCGAAGGATATCAGAGATCGGAGCTCGACAGGTGGATGAGTTCTCAGAAATAGGTGATCGGAGCTTGATCGGAGGATGATCGGAATCTGTCCAATCGGAAAAATGATCGGAAAATCAAGGTGCTCGGAAATTTAGGGTTTCGGACAAAGAGTTTTAGACCCAGCTCCTTCTCTCTTTTTGCAATCTCAGATCTGAGATTTCAGATCTCAGATCTGAGAATCTAACAACGAATGGCCGGCTTGTGGAGGCGGATCGGAGAAGCTTGGTCGGAGGAGGAGGTGCTGCCGGCCGGAGACAATCGGACGGAGAAGGATCGTAGATCCGGTCGGATTTGCAGAGAAAAGGTTGGAGGAGAAGGAGGTTGCTAGAGGAGGAGATTGATCGGGGAGGAGGAAGATCGGAGAAAATGGAGTTGCCGGAGGAGGAAGTGGATCGGAGAGGAGGTGCCGGAGAGGAGGTGCCGGAGAGATTTACAGAGGTTGCCGGAGGTATGATGGAGAAGATGATCGGCGGAAAGCAAAACCCCCAAATCTCTCTTTCTCTCTCGCTCTCTCCTTTCTCTGTTAAAAAAAAAAAAAAAAACGAGAGATGAACAGTGCCTTTTGATTTTTCTGATTTTTTTTATATATATAAAAAATATGCTGTTGATAACGGCACTCCACTTATGGATAAGGCGCGCGAACTATTAGCTGCCCCCCGCCCGCTTTGTCTTATTAGACAAAAGGCGAAAATCTCGGCTATTTTTGCAAAAGGACACCCCCTGTGCGGATAATTTGCCCCCCTTCCAGATTTGGACTACGACCACTGCCTCGATCCGTTCACCGATCAAACGTGCTCGGATCTCGATGAAATTTTACGGGGACCTATGGAAGACCCTAACCTAGCTTAGGGTGCAATTTGGGGGCCGAATTCACTGGTTTGATGAGGTTGCGCACAATCGATACGAATTTGGGTCTGGTCAAAATGGGGTGTCTACAGCTGTAGACACCCCATTTTGTTTTGTTTTAATCAACAAAGAAGTTAGTGTTCTTGTTATCAGTCTCCTTTAGTGTTTTCCATTCCCGTGTCCGCTCCTCTTGTTTTCTCGATCTTTTTGGTTATTTTTGTCATGTTTTGTGTCGTCCTGATAATTGTTGAGAAAGGTTATTCCCAAGAATCCGAGCAAGAGAGAATTTGGATCCGATTGATGGGCCCGTCTTGAGCATTTGTTTAGATTTGGATCAAACAGGGTGGCCCGCGCATTGTTTTAGTGAAAAATGAGTTTTGAACCTACTTCGATCCAACACCTAAAGATGATCATCAAGAGAACGGTCAAGATCTCAGAGAAGTTGTTTTAACAACCAATTTTGTTACGATCATCAGGTTGAGTTACTCGGATCAGCCCATTGAAATGATTTAGGAGGACACAACCTACTTAGGTAGGGGACCCATCAATTGGATGGTCTGGATCGTCATAGAGGAATGATTTAAGGGGGCACAACCAATTTACATTGCGACCCACCATTTGAACGGTCAAGATCATCAATTGTCGCCCATCAAATGGACGGTTCGGATCATCAAATGGGAGTGATTTAAAAATGGGGTAACATATTCACATTTTGATCTATTGGATGGTTCGGATCAGCCCATAGGATTGATTAGTGGAGCACAAATTAAATCACATCGCAGCCCACTATTTGAACGGTCAAGATCATCAATTGTCGCCCATCAAATGGACGGTTCGGATCATCAAATGGGAGTGATTTAAAAATGGGGTAACATATTCACATTTTGATCTATTGGATGGCTTGGATCAGCCCATAGGATTGATTAGCGGAGCACAAATTAAATCACATTGTTGCCCATCAAATGAACGGTTCCGATCATACTTTGGAGTGGGGCATATGATTTTATGCACAATTGGGAATTTGGTCACATATGGGACCCACTTGGGTTATCTTTTACCTACTCAAAAGGACTTTAAAAAACATGCATGGGGCCACACACATGTCAAAATTCAATGTCCACAATGGTGGCCACCTACCATGGAATATGTCCACAATGGTGGCCACCTACCATGGAATAAGTCCACAATGGTGGCCACCACCCTCCCATTCCTTTGCTATAAATGGTTCAATGAGGGGGAGTAAAGGAGAGAACTCATTTCTCTTCTATCATGAGTTCTAACAAAGTGGCTATGTGGGGTTGAAAAGAAAAAAAGAAAGAAAAAGAAACAAGAAAAGAAGAAAAAGAAACAAAAAAGAAGGAAAAAGAGAAAGAAAGCGGAAGCGATCGCACGGAGGCGGGATTTTCGAGTTTTTCGGCTCTCGGATTCGGCGAGGATTTCGATCACAGGTAGGTACACCGTTCTCGGAATTTTTTTAGAATTATTTGGTATATTTTCGGATTTTTGCATGATTTTTAACAAAGAAAACTAAACGTTATACTAAACAGATTCCAAAAATAATGAAATTTCGTGGGAAAATAATATGATAATGATACATTCTACCATGAATTTGTGAGAATTTTTGGATTTTGTTTGGTATATAATTTTATGCTTTCTTTGAAAATCAGCAGATTTTGGGGGAATTTTTACTGACATCAGATCACAAAGAAAATTCTTAAAATTTTTACAGTAGTCTTATATTTCAAATTTCTTGCTTCTATAAAAGTTTCAATTACTTTGGATCTTGTTTTACATGGGATGTAGTGTTAATTCATAATCTGGTCTAACAATTGAAAAATCCGAAACTGATAGTAAATAGTTTTTTAAATTCATGAAAATCTCACAGCATGCTAATTTCACTTATATCTTACTAATGTAGAAATTTCATGGAATTTAGATTTCTATTTCTAGTAGTTTCTGTGTTATTTTTGCAATCTGGTCAATTAATTGTTAAATCAAAATTAAATATGAGCTTAATGTAAAAATCTGTAAAAATCTTCCAGCAAGCTACATCTCATCATATCTTGCTTCTGTATAAGTTTCAACTCATTTCGAATTCGTTTGCAACAATTTCACTTGTAAAATCACTCATATGCTTAAAATTGATAAAATCCATTGAAAATCCGAAATTAATTGAAAATCACCTGAAAATCTCTAAAGAACCTTAAATCTTTGTCATATATTAAATCCTTAATCCATTGAAACAGAAATCTTAGGATCTTTAGATTTCCCTGGAAAAATGGCCAATGCATCCATAATCGTATCCCAATTGCAACCGATCTTTGACAATTTGAATACTTAAGCTATAGCACGTTGTTGGCTCCGAGGTTCACTGTCCACGAAAATCCTGAGATATGCCAGGCAATAAGATGCTATAACCTAAGTATTAAATTGCGCAAGGAAAGAGCGCACGATTCCCTTCCTTGGATGCTATCCTGGGCCGAAACTGGTGAACCCTAGAACCATTGGTAATCCTTGAATGTCCAAAAACTGAAAATCCTTGAAATCTAAAATTCATTAACCTCGAGAATTTAAATCGATTTGTCTTGTGTCTCTCGGAACCATTGGATTATGGTTTCCGTCTTAAGAACCATTAGAGCCCACTTTAGGAACACTGGTGTCGTGTCGTGTCCTAAGTTTTAGGGAGTCCTAGAGTTAGGAGTCCAGCCTCATCACGGACGTTTGCTATGTATAGCAACCGTGCCATAGGTCTAGTTACACTAGTCACCCGATCTTTCCCTAGGACAAGCCTAGTAAACTAGGATGTAGGCTAACCTGCATTAGTCTAAGGGACAACTTGCATTTAGATAAGAATCATATAGCATCTTCGATGAAATCCTAAGATAATAAAATCCTCAACTTGAATTAAATAACTTCTCCTAAAACTGTTGAAACAGTCAATCCCGTCTAGGTCGGTGTCTTAGTTGAGTTAGGCATATGTAACTTAGCTTAGGTGCACCGAACTACGTCGACTCTGATCCCAGTGAGGCTTGGGTACGTAGGCAGCTTGGATGTCTGATGGCATACCACCCGCGAGTCGGCACCACAAACAAATTGTGGTGTTTTGTATATTAATATTCTTGTAAATGCTTAATCAAATCACTTAGGACTTTCCATTGAAATTAGAATTCTAGGATGCATGTCACTTAGTTCGCACATAAACATAGAGTTGAATGAGCCATTTAAAATAAATTCAAAAGAGTTAGCTTTTGGAATCGAAGACCGATTATCGGGCAGGAATGGTGCATGTGGTGGATAAATCCCCATACCTTCCATTCTCGTAACCAGGTAGCGAGTCTAGATTTCTGGTCAATTACGGGTCCTAGATCCCACATCTAGGTGGCGACTCTGTCAGTCTCTTTCGTGTGGAATTCGGATTGCCTTAGTGATCCCAAGTTTACAGGAAAGATTAATTCAAATCAACATTAAAATGCACACGCCAATCGCGTGGGTACGAGAGTTCAAAGAGAGAGAGCGCGGCGGCTCGCGCCCCACCCCTCTCGCGGGATAGGGTACCACAGTCTGGCGACTCTGCTGGGGATCACCTAACTTCATTAAAATTCCAAAAGATAATTCATTTGAATTTAATTTAACTGGCTCATAAGAACTCTATCTCTTGTATACTTGTCAGATTAGTTTGTCTTGTTTTATTTTCTCATCACATTTTACTCAAACTTAATCTAACAAAACCTGAAGGCATCATAGATCGCGCGAACTTATTGCACACACTTACATCACTTGCATCTAAACCCTTGCATCTCACGTGCACACACGTCCTATTTTAGGAACCCGGAGTGTTATCTAGCATGGTTGACTGGGATTTCATCACCTGGTGCCTCTGTGCTAGAGAAGCATTCCACCCTTAGCCTAGTACCTTTATGGTGCGTAAACGGATCTCTTGTTCACGTACTGATACGCCGGACACTGGTACAGTATATCGAACATGGATTCGCGCTAAGGGGACTCTTGGCCTTACCCCTAGATTAACCCACACATGCATGCAGTATACGAACACATGTGCACCACATGTGTGAGCCTAGTTTAGGATATCTTACCCATTTGTGTCTAGATTAGGCCGTAGTCCATCTTCCAATGGCTACGATCGGTCCTAGGTACACAAACAAAGTCATGAGTCGAGATCCTCTCTCCACTCCGCTAGATTAGGATTAGGGTTGATGCCTTCAGGTAACACTGTTAAAATGTGCGAAGACTAAAAACTTTTCCTTTGGGGTTAGGATATAAATCCCATCATTTCTAAAGATCTCATAGGATTAGTTATTCTTAATCTACCCGTTGAAAGTAATCCTATGCAATCTCACATTTTGATCATGTGTCTATCATTCGTCTCTTGTGGGATTCGATTGTGTCTTCATTGGCGGAAATTGTGTCTCAATCATTTGATCATGCAATCTTGATGATCCAATCTTGCCTGTACCCTTGGTCTCTTCCTCCTCTAGGGGATACCTTTTTCAAGAATATTTCTGCTGAATCCTTCAGAGTTTACTCTCATAATCCTTGAACGAGGGGCATTCCCCGCGTGCTGTCATGTCATCATTGCTGTGTGTATTTGTTTTGAGGAACCATCATTTTACCTCTCGTTCCTTATCTAGTCGTATCATAATTATCATGTCAATCATAGAAAGGAGAAATTCCCTGAATTTCAAGCTCGCATCTCGTGTTTATTGTTCCTATGTCAGGATTGCTCACTGCTGAAAATCCAGGAAAGCTTCTTGGGTTTGAATCTATTCGTGGCCAGTGAAGAAGCTATTTCCCCATTTTCTTTGGAAGTCTCTCTATCCACTTTTTCCTACCGATGGCCGATTCTATGGAAAATTTTCAGCTCTTTCATGTCACAGAAACCCTGGCCCAGCTCGTCCAACTGATGAAGGAATTGAAGGAAGAAAATCAATTCATCAAAGCTCAACTTACTGAGAAATTTGGTCCAACCACTGTTGTCTCTAAGGGCAAAAATCCGAGCCTCTCCATGGTTATGGGTTTGGAAGAACTAATTGTGAATCTCTCTAGACAAATGGCTGCGCTAACAGAAGAAGTTCATCAGATGAAGCAACAAATGCAAACCTGGTATTGTCAGTCCCAAAGTTCGAAGCATTTCGCTGACAAAAATACCAAAGTCCAAGGTGTTGTTACCAGAAACTCTATCTCTCAGCACCAGCAGGATTTTATTGGGCCCTTAATTCTTGAATATAACCAAGAGCCACCATCTGAGACTACTAAAAGAGAATTCACTGACTTGCCGATCTCGCGACCTGATGCTTTGAAATGGTTGCTCAAGGAAAGAATGATAACACTATTGGAATCAGAGCCTGTTCCTAATCCTCTTCCCAGTCCTGGGACCTTCCAAATGAAAGAATTTTGTGATTATCATTTACGTCATGGTCATGCAACTGATAAATGCCTCAGCTTGAAATATGATATTCAAGACCTTATAGACATGGGGCTCCTCGACCCTCAAAATCTTTTGTCAAGCGGCGAAGCTTCATCCTTTCCTGATGACCACAAACCGTGGTTTGAGCAAATGAAGAGAAAGTCTCACGATAATCACGACCAGCAATGTACAGTGATGAGCCCGGTCTCCATAGGTCAGGAAATCAAAGTGGCCACAATACATGGGGTTTATAACAGAGGCAATTTTACTTCGAAAAAAATCAAGGAGTTACAAAACCCTATGGTATTCAAATACAATCAGTTAACGGCAACACCTAAGCAAGCGCTCAAGAAGGAATTTACCCCTCTCCCATTTCCACCATCAGTCATTTTGCAGCAAGGGTTAGCTTCAGGTCACATTACCCTACCCGGCATTAGGGCTCCTCCTAATCCTTTACCAGCAAATTGGAGAATGGACCAGTATTGTGAATACCATAGAGGCCCTGGCCACCTTACTGATAATTGCATTGCCTTAAAATTCAGGATCCAAAAGTTGATTGATGAAAAAAAATTAGCCTACCCGAATCATGCAGTACTGCCGCCAGCCGATCGCAATGCTTAGATAACTGAGGGTTCAAAGAAGCACAGGCCCGGTTGCCATGAAAAGAATCAGAAGTTGAAAGTACCACTTATGAGCCAGCTTTCGCCGAGCCTCCGGAGCTAGACAGTTGCGGCAGTTAAAGTTTTAGTCGTTTACTATTTTATGTTGAGTCAGTCATCATGGTCAGTGCAATTGTTGAGTCCGGTTTTACAGTTCAAGGTTAATGCCTAGTCCAGGCAAGTTATCGTTTGCTTTTCTCTTTATTCAGAGTTGTGAATCCTGAGCATGTTCAGGATAGGTCGTCAGATGTAACAGCCTTTCCTTTAAATAAAATTCCAAGTTTCAATAGTTCACTTGTGTCTGTTTCTTAAGTATGCTTCTGATCTTAAAGTAAGACTCCCTCCTCAAATGAGGACAAAATTGACGAAACTCCACTTGAGTCACAGCAATTACTTGAACAAGAGGAGGAGCGCCAATCTCAGCCTTTCAAAGATGAAATTGAAGTGGTAAACACTGGCACTAAAACCTTGATCCAGTAAATGCCGATTGAAAATACATTACCCTCTAAAGAGTGTGAAGAATTGATAAAATTATTTCAAGAATAAGAAGATTGTCTAGAAAAGCTACAACCGATACCAGGGGCAAGACATAGATGGAAAGCTCAAAGAATATGAAGAAAGTGAGAAGATATATGCTATACAAGGGGCATAGAGTGGAAACAACTTTCATATTTCCAATCAATGACCTTGGTTCTCAAATTCATAAAGCCAACAAATTCAAGATGAAAAGTTCAAAAGCAAACAATGAAAAGTGATCATCAGATATCGAGAGTACGAATCCATAGATGGAGGATGTCAAAGAACAAGTTTCGCTCTATGAAAGTCAAAAGCACGTATTAGAATCTTGAAAGAAGAAGATCCATTATCTCTTACCTGGAAATGCCGTCAAACTCCGCGAAAAAAAAAACAAAAGAGAAAAAAAAAATAATCAGTACCAGAGGGACTCTAGTAACCTAGATCGATTCCCAATTTGAACATCAGAAGGCCTCCTTTGGCCGAATAAATCCCAAAATCAGAACCCAACGTCAAAAGAATACCGATTGCAAACCCTTCGAGCCTGAGTAAAATTTTCTTGAAAACCCATCAAACCAGGGGCATTTCCCCGAACTACGCGAGACCTGATCCCTATACTGGGGTACGTAGGCAACTCGGTTGAACCGAGTTCGGTCGATTCAAAAAGGAAAAGAAATTCAATCCTTTCAAAAAAAAAAAAGAGAGGGACAAGTTCCAAAAGAAGAGAAGTTAATTGTTCCAGAAAGAAAAGAAAAAAGGAAAAAAAAATCAAACAATTTATCTTCAAACTAGGGGCATTCGCCCTGAACTACACACGACCTGATTCCTACCTTGGGATATGTAGGCGACCTGTTCACAGGTTCGGTCGAAATCTTTGTTGAGCCTTAAGCCATTCTTTGAAAAGCCCTATCTTACCTATAAAAGTCCTTCTGGTGTTCAGAACTAATGAGCTAGGTCCTGAGATACAATAAAAAAATGAAATGATGATGAATAAGAAAAATAACGGAGTTTGAAGATCTGCTAGACTGAAAACCTGAAAGGGCGGTCTAGGCAAAATTTAAGATCATTCCCCTGCTAAGTTGAAAACCCGAAAGGGCGGCTTAGGCAAAAGCTAAGGGGATAGCCTGCTGGATCGAAAACCTAGAAAGGTGGTTCAGGCAAAAGTTAAGGCTAGCGCGGTCCGCCAAGTTAAAAACCCTGAAGAGGTGACTTGGTCACGGTAAGAGAATCATTATAAGAAGGCTACAGCCGGTATCAAGACTGAAGATCAACTGAAGTTCAAGCAAATTCAAGTGATATCCTCAAAACTGGGGGCATTGAAGCTAAGCAATCTTAGGGGTCGTAATTAAATTCTTGAGGCATTACTGTTTCGAGGAAGAAGTCCGGTGTTTACCAATTGAAAAACTATTCCTTGCAAGGATAGACTTACCAAACAAAACATTAACTAAGTCAGAAGCATCACTATGTTTGTCAGTATAGTCAGTCAATCTTTATTATTCTAAGTTCACTCCTTCAGGGCTGCTCAATCCTTTGAGTAGTGCCTTTCATCTAAGTTTTCTCTTTAGAAAGAGTCAATTGTCGTTCCTATGTCCAAATGATGTAACTGTCTTGGTGAAGGAGGCCAGGCCTAGGCAGCTCCCTGCAATTATACCTGAAAGAGCTCGAGAATTTAGTCAAACAACTTCATTTCAAAGAAGATCAGCTCAGAAAAATTCAGAAGTAGAAACATCAGAAAGCCCAGCTTCCGTAAAAAGATCATACCCCAGGAAGGCACCTTAAGCTTGGAAGAACCTCAGATGCAAAGATGGTTGAGCCAATTTCTCAGAAAGATGAACCGCTAAAATTCAGAATTTCCTTCCAGTTAGTTTGATTATATCCAAGAGAGCCGTTGTTCTAGATTACCAATCTCAAATATCTTCTTCAAGGTTTCAGTTATCAAAATCCCCAGAAGACAAGACCAGCAGTCTCTTTGAGAAAAATCTTGTTGAAGTTTCATAAAAGTGTTTCTGATCCATTCTTGTTAGTAATGGTTCTTCGTTCCTAAGGTTTGCCGTTTCATCATTCGTCAAAGTCCTAGTTTCCGATATCTTTGTCAGGCACGATCTATAACATCCCCGATTTCATTAAGTTCAAAAAATCAAAAATTCATCAAATCCAATCCTATGTCAAATTCAAGTTCATGAAAAATCTCTAAATTCTTCGTTGTTGAATTCATCAATCAAAGCTATCTTGTTTCTTTGAGCCCGTTTGTGAACGGTGCCTCTTTTCTCGAGTCCATTTGTAAATGATCTCGTCTTCTCCTTGAACCCGTTTGTGAACAGTGTCTCATTTTTCTGAGTCCATTTATGGTCTCATGTCCTCCTTAAGCCCGTTTGTGGACGGTGCCTTATTTCTGAAAAATCAAAAATTCATCAAATCCAATCCTATGTCAAATTCAAGTTCATGAAAAATCTCTAAATTCTTCGTTGTTGAATTCATCAATCAAAGCTATCTTGTTTCTTTGAGCCTGTTTGTGAACGGTGCCTCTTTTCTCGAGTCCATTTGTAAATGGTCTCGTCTTCTCCTTGAACCCGTTTGTGAACGGTGTCTCATTTTTCTGAGTCCATTTGTGAATGGTCTCATGTCCTTCTTGAGCCCGTTTGTGGACGGTGCCTTATTTCTGAAAAATCAAAAATTCATCAAATCCAATCTTACGTCAAATTCAAATCCTACGAAAAATCTCATGTCCTCTTTGAGCCCGTTTGTGAACGGTGCCTCTTTTCTCGAGGCCATTTGTGAATGGTCTCGTCTTCTCCTTGAGCCCGTTTACGGACGGTACCTCATTTCAAAAAAATAAAAAATTCATCAAATCAAATCCCAATTCAAAAAAAAAATAAAAAACAAATCCAATCTTACGTCAAATTCAAATCCTACGAAAAATCTCATGTCCTCTTTGAGCCCGTTTGTGAACGGCGCCTCTTTTCTCGAGGCCATTTGTGAATGGTCTCGTCTTCTCCTTGAGCCCGTTTACGGACGGTACCTCATTTTCCAAAAATAAAAAAATTTAGCAAATCCAAATCCTTACTTCAAAAAAAAAAATTCAAATCCTACGAAAAATCTCATGTCCTCTTTGAGCCCGTTTGTGAACGGCGCCTCTTTTCTCGAGGCCATTTGTGAATGGTCTCGTCTTCTCCTTGAGCCCGTTTACGGACGGTACCTCATTTTCCAAAAATAAAAAAATTTAGCAAATCCAAATCCTTACTTCAAAAAAAAAATCCAATCCTACGAAAAATCTCATGTCCTCTTTGAGCCCTTTTGTGAAAGGTGCCCCATTTCTCGAGTCCATTTGTGAATGGTCTCGTCTTCTCCTTGAGCCCGTTTACGGACGGTACCTCATTTCCCAAAAATAAAAAATTTATCAAATCCAAATCCTTAATTCAAAAAAATCCAATCCTACGACAAATTCAAGTTCATAAAAATTCTCTAAATTCTTCGAGCCCATTTGTGAATGGGGCCTCGTTTCTCGAGTCCATTTGTGAATGGTCTCATCTTCTCCTTGAATCCGTTTGTGAACGGTGTCTCATTCTCTGAGTCCATTTGGAATGGTCTCATGCCCTCTTTGAGCCCTTTTGTGAAAGGTTCTTCATTTCTCGAGTCCATTTGTTAATGGTCTTCTCCTTGAACCCGTTTGTGAACGGTGTCTCATTCTCTGAGTCCATTTGGAATGGTCTCATGTCCTCTTTGAGCCCTTTTGTGAAATGTTCTTCAGTTCTCGAGTTCATTTGTGAATGGTCTCGTCTTCTCCTTGAACCCGTTTGTGAACGGTGTCTCATTCTTTGAGTCCATTTGTGAATGGTCTCATGTCCTCTTTCAGCCCTTTTGTGAAAGGTACCTCATTTCTCGAGTCCATTTGTGAATGGTCTCGTCTTCTCCATGAACCCGTTTGTGAACGGTGTCTCATTCTCTGAGTCCATTTGTGAATGGTCTCATGTCCTCTTTGATCCCTTTTGTGAAAGGTGCTTCATTTCTCGAGTCCATTTGTGAATGGTCTCGTCTTCTCCTTGAACCCGTTTGTGAACGGTGTCTCATTTTCTGAGTCCATTTGTGAATGGTCTCATGTCCTCTTTGAGCCCTTTTGTGAAAGGTGCCTCATTTCTCGAGTCCATTTGTGAATGGTCTCGTCTTCTCCTTGAACCCGTTTGTGAACGGTGTCTCATTTTTTGAGTCCATTTGTGAATGGTCTCAGGTCCCTGATCCCGCGAGAGGGGTGTGGGGCGCGAGCCGCCGCTCTCTCTCTCTTGGTCTCTCGTATCCACGCGATTGGCGTGTGCATTTTATTATTGATTTGAATTAATCTTTCCTGTGAACTTGGGATCACTAAGGCAATCCGAATTCCACACGAAAGAGACTGACAGAGTCGCCACCTAGATGTGGGATCTAGGACCCGTAATTAACCAGAAATCTAGACTCGCTACCTGGTTACGAGAATGGAAGGTATGGGGAGTTATCCACCACATGCACCATTCTTGCCCGATAATCGGTCTTCGATTCCAAAAGCTAACTCTTTTAAATTTATTTTAAATGGCTCATTCAACTCTATGTTAATGTGCAAACTAAGTGACATGCATCCTATGATCTAATTTCAATGTGAATCCTAAATGTGTATCTTGATTTATTAATTTGTCTGGATTCAATCTAAGTGAAAGTTCTCCTAAAATTCTAATTTCATGGAAAGTCCTAAGTGATTTGATTAAGCATTTACAAGAAAATTAATATACAAAACACCACAATTTGTTTGTGGTGCCGACTCGCGGGTGGTATGCCATCAGACATCCAAGCTGCCTACGTACCCAAGCCTCACTGGGATCAGAGTCGACGTAGTTCGGTTCACCTAAGCTAAGTTACATATGCCTAACTCAACTAAGACACCGACCTAGACGGGATTGACTGTTTCAACAGTTTTAGGAGAAGTTATTTAATTCAAGTTGAGGATTTTATTATCTTAGGATTTCATCGAAGATGCTATATGATTCTTATCTAAATGCAAGTTGTCCCTTAGACTAATGCAGGTTAGCCTACATCCTAGTTTACTAGGCTTGTCCTAGGGAAAGATCGGGTGACTAGTGTAACTAGACCTATGGCACGGTTGCTATACATAGCAAACGTCCGTGATGAGGCTGGACTCCTAACTCTAGGACTCCCTAAAACTTAGGACACGACACGACACCAGTGTTCCTAAAGTGGGCTCTAATGGTTCTTAAGACGGAAACCATAATCCAATGGTTCCGAGAGACACAAGACAAATCGATTTAAATTCTCGAGGTTAATGAATTTTAGATTTCAAGGATTTTCAGTTTTTGGACATTCAAGGATTACCAATGGTTCTAGGGTTCACCAGTTTCGGCCCAGGATAGCATCCAAGGAAGGGAATCGTGCGCTCTTTCCTTGCGCAATTTAATACTTAGGTTATAGCATCTTATTGCCTGGCATATCTCAGGATTTTCGTGGACAGTGAACCTCGGAGCCAACAACGTGCTATAGCTTAAGTATTCAAATTGTCAAAGATCGGTTGCAATTGGGATACGATTATGGATGCATTGGCCATTTTTCCAGGGAAATCTAAAGATCCTAAGATTTCTGTTTCAATGGATTAAGGATTTAATATATGACAAAGATTTAAGGTTCTTTAGAGATTTTCAGGTGATTTTCAATTAATTTCGGATTTTCAATGGATTTTATCAATTTTAAGCATATGAGTGATTTTACAAGTGAAATTGTTGCAAACGAATTCGAAATGAGTTGAAACTTATACAGAAGCAAGATATGATGAGATGTAGCTTGCTGGAAGATTTTTACAGATTTTTACATTAAGCTCATATTTAATTTTGATTTAACAATTAATTGACCAGATTGCAAAAATAACACAGAAACTACTAGAAATAGAAATCTAAATTCCATGAAATTTCTACATTAGTAAGATATAAGTGAAATTAGCATGCTGTGAGATTTTCATGAATTTAAAAAACTATTTACTATCAGTTTCGGATTTTTCAATTGTTAGACCAGATTATGAATTAACACTACATCCCATGTAAAACAAGATCCAAAGTAATTGAAACTTTTATAGAAGCAAGAAATTTGAAATATAAGACTACTGTAAAAATTTTAAGAATTTTCTTTGTGATCTGATGTCAGTAAAAATTCCCCCAAAATCTGCTGATTTTCAAAGAAAGCATAAAATTATATACCAAACAAAATCCAAAAATTCTCACAAATTCATGGTAGAATGTATCATTATCATATTATTTTCCCACGAAATTTCATTATTTTTGGAATCTGTTTAGTATAACGTTTAGTTTTCTTTGTTAAAAATCATGCAAAAATCCGAAAATATACCAAATAATTCTAAAAAAATTCCGAGAACGGTGTACCTACCTGTGATCGAAATCCTCGCCGAATCCGAGAGCCGAAAAACTCGAAAATCCCGCCTCCGTGCGATCGCTTCCGCTTTCTTTCTCTTTTTCCTTCTTTTTTGTTTCTTTTTCTTCTTTTCTTGTTTCTTTTTCTTTCTTTTTTTCTTTTCAACCCCACATAGCCACTTTGTTAGAACTCATGATAGAAGAGAAATGAGTTCTCTCCTTTACTCCCCCTCATTGAACCATTTATAGCAAAGGAATGGGAGGGTGGTGGCCACCATTGTGGACTTATTCCATGGTAGGTGGCCACCATTGTGGACATATTCCATGGTAGGTGGCCACCATTGTGGACATTGAATTTTGACATGTGTGTGGCCCCATGCATGTTTTTTAAAGTCCTTTTGAGTAGGTAAAAGATAACCCAAGTGGGTCCCATATGTGACCAAATTCCCAATTGTGCATAAAATCATATGCCCCACTCCAAAGTATGATCGGAACCGTTCATTTGATGGGCAACAATGTGATTTAATTTGTGCTCCGCTAATCAATCCTATGGGCTGATCCAAGCCATCCAATAGATCAAAATGTGAATATGTTACCCCATTTTTAAATCACTCCCATTTGATGATCCGAACCGTCCATTTGATGGGCGACAATTGATGATCTTGACCGTTCAAATAGTGGGCTGCGATGTGATTTAATTTGTGCTCCACTAATCAATCCTATGGGCTGATCCGAACCATCCAATAGATCAAAATGTGAATATGTTACCCCATTTTTAAATCACTCCCATTTGATGATCCGAACCGTCCATTTGATGGGCGACAATTGATGATCTTGACCGTTCAAATGGTGGGTCGCAATGTAAATTGGTTGTGCCCCCTTAAATCATTCCTCTATGACGATCCAGACCATCCAATTGATGGGTCCCCTACCTAAGTAGGTTGTGTCCTCCTAAATCATTTCAATGGGCTGATCCGAGTAACTCAACCTGATGATCGTAACAAAATTGGTTGTTAAAACAACTTCTCTGAGATCTTGACCGTTCTCTTGATGATCATCTTTAGGTGTTGGATCGAAGTAGGTTCAAAACTCATTTTTCACTAAAACAATGCGCGGGCCACCCTGTTTGATCCAAATCTAAACAAATGCTCAAGACGGGCCCATCAATCGGATCCAAATTCTCTCTTGCTCGGATTCTTGGGAATAACCTTTCTCAACAATTATCAGGACGACACAAAACATGACAAAAATAACCAAAAAGATCGAGAAAACAAGAGGAGCGGACACGGGAATGGAAAACACTAAAGGAGACTGATAACAAGAACACTAACTTCTTTGTTGATTAAAACAAAACAAAATGGGGTGTCTACAGATGCCCCTCTTTGGTAGAGATGACGTAGTCATTGAATACCAAAGTTAAAAATGACAGAACCATTTTGCGTAGCTTTAATCGACAAATGACTCTACACAAAACGGAACCGACGCAAACATTTACTACCTAATGCAAGACCCTAAACGAAGTCCTAGAATTGGAATGCAATAAAAAAAAATCCCGCTGCGGTGCCGCTCACAAACGGGCAACGAGAGAATGAGATACCGCTCACAAGCGGGCTCAAGGAGAAGACGAGACCATTCGCAAATGGACTCGAGAAATGAGGCACCGTTCACAAACGGGTTCAAAGAAAAGACGAGACCATTCACAAATGGACTCGAGAAATGAGGCACCGTTCACAAACGGGCTCAAGGAGGACCTGAGACCATTCACAAATGGACTCAGAAAATGAGACACCGTTCACAAACGGGTTCAAGGAGAAGACGAGACCATTCACAAATGGACTCGAGAAATGAGGCACCTTTCACAAAAGGGCTCAAAGAGGACCTGAGACCATTCACAAATGGACTCAAAAAATGAGACACCGTTCACAAACGGGTTCAAGGAGAAGACGAGACCATTCACAAATGGACTCGAGAAATGAGGCACCTTTCACAAAAGGGCTCAAAGAGGACATGAGACCATTCACAAATGGACTCAGAAAATGAGACACCGTTCACAAACGGGTTCAAGGAGAAGACGAGACCATTCACAAATGGACTCGAGAAATGAAGCACCTTTCACAAAAGGGATCAAAGAGGACATGAGACCATTCACAAATGGACTCAGAGAATGAGACACCGTTCACAAACGGGTTCATGGAGAAGACGAGACCATTCACAAATGGACTCGAGAAATGAGGTACCTTTCACAAAAGGGCTGAAAGAGGACATGAGACCATTCACAAATGGACTCAAAGAATGAGACACCGTTCACAAACGGGTTCAAGGAGAAGACGAGACCATTCACAAATGAACTCGAGAACTGAAGAACATTTCACAAAAGGGCTCAAAGAGGACATGAGACCATTCCAAATGGACTCAGAGAATGAGACACCGTTCACAAACGGGTTCAAGGAGAAGACCATTAACAAATGGACTCGAGAAATGAAGAACCTTTCACAAAAGGGCTCAAAGAGGGCATGAGACCATTCCAAATGGACTCAGAGAATGAGACACCGTTCACAAACGGATTCAAGGAGAAGATGAGACCATTCACAAATGGACTCGAGAAACGAGGCCCCATTCTAACGGTCAAGATCATCAATTGTCGCCCATCAAATGGACGGTTCGGATCATCAAATGGGAGTGATTTAAAAATGGGGTAACATATTCACATTTTGATCTATTGGATGGTTCGGATCAGCCCATAGGATTGATTAGTGGAGCACAAATTAAATCACATCGCAGCCCACTATTTGAACGGTCAAGATCATCAATTGTCGCCCATCAAATGGACGGTTCGGATCATCAAATGGGAGTGATTTAAAAATGGGGTAACATATTCACATTTTGATCTATTGGATGGCTTGGATCAGCCCATAGGATTGATTAGCGGAGCACAAATTAAATCACATTGTTGCCCATCAAATGAACGGTTCCGATCATACTTTGGAGTGGGGCATATGATTTTATGCACAATTGGGAATTTGGTCACATATGGGACCCACTTGGGTTATCTTTTACCTACTCAAAAGGACTTTAAAAAACATGCATGGGGCCACACACATGTCAAAATTCAATGTCCACAATGGTGGCCACCTACCATGGAATATGTCCACAATGGTGGCCACCTACCATGGAATAAGTCCACAATGGTGGCCACCACCCTCCCATTCCTTTGCTATAAATGGTTCAATGAGGGGGAGTAAAGGAGAGAACTCATTTCTCTTCTATCATGAGTTCTAACAAAGTGGCTATGTGGGGTTGAAAAGAAAAAAAGAAAGAAAAAGAAACAAGAAAAGAAGAAAAAGAAACAAAAAAGAAGGAAAAAGAGAAAGAAAGCGGAAGCGATCGCACGGAGGCGGGATTTTCGAGTTTTTCGGCTCTCGGATTCGGCGAGGATTTCGATCACAGGTAGGTACACCGTTCTCGGAATTTTTTTAGAATTATTTGGTATATTTTCGGATTTTTGCATGATTTTTAACAAAGAAAACTAAACGTTATACTAAACAGATTCCAAAAATAATGAAATTTCGTGGGAAAATAATATGATAATGATACATTCTACCATGAATTTGTGAGAATTTTTGGATTTTGTTTGGTATATAATTTTATGCTTTCTTTGAAAATCAGCAGATTTTGGGGGAATTTTTACTGACATCAGATCACAAAGAAAATTCTTAAAATTTTTACAGTAGTCTTATATTTCAAATTTCTTGCTTCTATAAAAGTTTCAATTACTTTGGATCTTGTTTTACATGGGATGTAGTGTTAATTCATAATCTGGTCTAACAATTGAAAAATCCGAAACTGATAGTAAATAGTTTTTTAAATTCATGAAAATCTCACAGCATGCTAATTTCACTTATATCTTACTAATGTAGAAATTTCATGGAATTTAGATTTCTATTTCTAGTAGTTTCTGTGTTATTTTTGCAATCTGGTCAATTAATTGTTAAATCAAAATTAAATATGAGCTTAATGTAAAAATCTGTAAAAATCTTCCAGCAAGCTACATCTCATCATATCTTGCTTCTGTATAAGTTTCAACTCATTTCGAATTCGTTTGCAACAATTTCACTTGTAAAATCACTCATATGCTTAAAATTGATAAAATCCATTGAAAATCCGAAATTAATTGAAAATCACCTGAAAATCTCTAAAGAACCTTAAATCTTTGTCATATATTAAATCCTTAATCCATTGAAACAGAAATCTTAGGATCTTTAGATTTCCCTGGAAAAATGGCCAATGCATCCATAATCGTATCCCAATTGCAACCGATCTTTGACAATTTGAATACTTAAGCTATAGCACGTTGTTGGCTCCGAGGTTCACTGTCCACGAAAATCCTGAGATATGCCAGGCAATAAGATGCTATAACCTAAGTATTAAATTGCGCAAGGAAAGAGCGCACGATTCCCTTCCTTGGATGCTATCCTGGGCCGAAACTGGTGAACCCTAGAACCATTGGTAATCCTTGAATGTCCAAAAACTGAAAATCCTTGAAATCTAAAATTCATTAACCTCGAGAATTTAAATCGATTTGTCTTGTGTCTCTCGGAACCATTGGATTATGGTTTCCGTCTTAAGAACCATTAGAGCCCACTTTAGGAACACTGGTGTCGTGTCGTGTCCTAAGTTTTAGGGAGTCCTAGAGTTAGGAGTCCAGCCTCATCACGGACGTTTGCTATGTATAGCAACCGTGCCATAGGTCTAGTTACACTAGTCACCCGATCTTTCCCTAGGACAAGCCTAGTAAACTAGGATGTAGGCTAACCTGCATTAGTCTAAGGGACAACTTGCATTTAGATAAGAATCATATAGCATCTTCGATGAAATCCTAAGATAATAAAATCCTCAACTTGAATTAAATAACTTCTCCTAAAACTGTTGAAACAGTCAATCCCGTCTAGGTCGGTGTCTTAGTTGAGTTAGGCATATGTAACTTAGCTTAGGTGCACCGAACTACGTCGACTCTGATCCCAGTGAGGCTTGGGTACGTAGGCAGCTTGGATGTCTGATGGCATACCACCCGCGAGTCGGCACCACAAACAAATTGTGGTGTTTTGTATATTAATATTCTTGTAAATGCTTAATCAAATCACTTAGGACTTTCCATTGAAATTAGAATTCTAGGATGCATGTCACTTAGTTCGCACATAAACATAGAGTTGAATGAGCCATTTAAAATAAATTCAAAAGAGTTAGCTTTTGGAATCGAAGACCGATTATCGGGCAGGAATGGTGCATGTGGTGGATAAATCCCCATACCTTCCATTCTCGTAACCAGGTAGCGAGTCTAGATTTCTGGTCAATTACGGGTCCTAGATCCCACATCTAGGTGGCGACTCTGTCAGTCTCTTTCGTGTGGAATTCGGATTGCCTTAGTGATCCCAAGTTTACAGGAAAGATTAATTCAAATCAACATTAAAATGCACACGCCAATCGCGTGGGTACGAGAGTTCAAAGAGAGAGAGCGCGGCGGCTCGCGCCCCACCCCTCTCGCGGGATCGGGTCCCACAACAGCCGCCTAGAATGATCTCCAAGGGAAACAGAAGAGATCCTTCAAAGTACTGTCGGTTTCACAAGGACCACGGCCATGACACAGAGGATTGCTGGCAGCTCAAGGGAGAAATTGAGCAGCTGATCAGCCGGGGTTATTTGAAAAAATACATCCAGAATGACGGCCGCACCCAAGAGCGCAAAGGAAAGAGTCCCCAGGGCCGTAGCCCTCGAAGATCACAGCAGCCCCCTCCTCAGGATAAGACTTCTCAGGTCACCGACGCACAGCCTGAGGCACCCCGATCTCAACCAAGGGGGGTTATCAATACAATCATGGGCGGACCAGCCGCTGGGGGCACCTCCTCTGCTGCTCGAAAAGCATATGCACGGCAAGTTAACGCCGTTCACACAACCAGCAAAAAGTCAAGAACGGAGAATGAGATCTCCTTCTCGGACGCAGATCTGGACAGCCTTATTTTGCCCCACGACGATGCATTGGTGTTAACCATGCTTGTTGCTAACTGGGAGGTAAAGAAAATTCTTGTGGACAACGGGAGCTCAACGGATATTCTATACTACCATGCCTTCGAGAAAATGATGATAGGCGACGACCGTCTAAGGCCGGCGAACTCAGATTTGTTCGGCTTCTCCGGAGAGGTCGTAAAAGTGGTAGGACAGATCGAGCTCCCTGTTCTTGTCGGAGATTCACCATGTCAAGCGTTCGCCATGGTTAACTTCCTGGTAGTGAAGGCCACCTCGGTCTATAATGCTATCTTGGGACGGCCTGGCCAGAATCTGATCCGAGCAGTCGCCTCAGCCTACCACCAAAAAATGAAATTCATAACCCCTAATGGCGTGGGGGAAGTTCGCGGAGATCAGCCTCAATCAAGGGAGTGCTATGCAATGGCACTGAAAGGAAAAAACGCAGTGGAATCACTGCCAATCGAACTGCTTGATGTAAGGGACGAACTCAGGGGTACTCAACCCGCTGAGGACCTACTCTCCATCCCACTGTGCCCGGAGGACGGTGAGAAAGTCGCTCTGATCGGTTCCTCCCTTAGTAGTAGCATTCAACATCAACTCACCGAGTTTCTCCAGGGCAATGCAGATGTCTTTGCATGGGTTCCTGCCGATATGCCCGGCATCGATCCAGAGATCAGCACTCATAGGCTTGGTGTCGATTCAACCTGCAGACCGGTGAAACAGAAAAGGAGACACTTTGCTTTTGAAAGGCGACAGGCAATAAAAGAAGAAGTGGAGAGGCTTCTGAAGGCTGACTTCATTCGTGAGATTCGATATCCGGACTGGCTAGCAAACGTAGTCCTAGTCAAGAAGACTAATGGAAAGTGGAGAACCTGCGTCGACTTTACTGATCTGAATAAGGCTTGTCCCAAGGACAGTTATCCGCTCCCGAAGATCGATCAGCTCATCGACGCCACAGCGGGTCATGAACTGTTGAGCTTCATGGACGCCTTCTCCGGATATAACCAGATCAGGATGTACGAATCGGATATACCAAAGACCTCATTCGTCACAGATCAAGGGACTTATTGCTACCGAGTCATGCCCTTCGGCCTCAAAAACGCTGGAGCTACTTACCAAAGGCTGGTGAACAGACTGTTTCAGAACCAGATCGGCCGAAACATGGAAGTTTATGTGGACGATATGCTGGTCAAAAGTCGAAGTGCACAAGACCACGTGTCTGATCTCAGAGAAACATTTCAGGTCCTAAAGAAGCACAACATGAAACTCAACCCCACCAAGTGCACTTTTGGTGTCAGTTCGGGGAAGTTCTTAGGATTCATGGTGAGCCAGCGAGGGATAGAAGCAAACCCAGAAAAGATCAGAGCCGTGATGGAGCTTATCGCCCCAAAAACCATCAGAGAAGTTCAGCGGCTCACGGGAATGATAGCGGCGTTGGGTCGCTTCATCTCCAAATCGGCGGAGAGATGCCTGCCTTTTTTCAGTGCGGTTAAGGGCCTCAAAACTGCGCCCTGGACGGAAGAATGCCAGATTGCCTTTGACGAGCTGAAAAGGTATCTGTCCTCCCCGCCATTATTAACAAAGCCGGAGCCAGGTGAGGAGTTATTTCTATATTTCTCCGTTAGCTCCACGGCACTGGCAGCTGTCCTCGTCCGCGAAGAGCACCGCCAGCAAAAACCAATCTATTATGTCAGCAAGGTTCTTCACGACGCAGAAACAAGGTACCAGCGGGTCGAGAAATTGGCTTACGCGCTGGTAATGGCTGCAAGAAAATTAAGACCGTACTTTCAAGCTCATACTGTAAAGGTCTTGACTGACCAGCCGCTTCGGCAAGTACTCCATCGACCAGATATCTCCGGACGACTTGTGAAATGGGCCGTAGAGCTGAGCGAGTTCGACATCCAGTACGCTCCAAGGCCAGCCATCAAGGCCCAAGTACTGGCAGATTTCGTAGCAGAGTGCACCATCCCCCAGCAAGTCGCCGACCCTGAAACGGTACTACTCCCAGTTGCAGAGAAAGCGGTTCCTGACGAATGCATAGCAGAAACTCAGACAGAAATCTTGCAACCGCCGGCAGAGCAGGACTCCATGACCAGCACACCAACTTGGGAAGTATATGTCGACGGTTCTTCAAATAAAAACGGCTGTGGAGCAGGCCTCATCCTCACTGGGCCTGAGGGGTTCACTGCGGATTATGCTCTGAGATTCGGATTCCGTGCGTCCAACAATGAGGCAGAATATGAAGCCCTCCTTGCCGGAATGAACCTAGCAATTCAGACCGGCGCCCGGAAATTAAAAGCATACTGCGACTCACAGCTGGTAGCAAATCAGATCCAAGGGGTCTACGAAGCACGAGATGAGCGTATGGTTAAGTATCTTGCCAAGGTTCATCAACTCTCCAGCCGGTTTGCCAGTTTCGAGGTCATCAGAGTACCACGAACAGAAAATGCCAAAGCAGATGTACTGTCGAAGCTGGCTGCTTCTGGATACACCACTCTTGGAAGCATACGTATGGAATTCCTACAAAGATCTAGCATCGAAAGAGAAGCCGCAGATATAATGCAGGTGGAGAACGAGCCGTGCTGGATGGATGAGATCATTCATTACTTACGGGACGCGAAACTTCCCGAAGATAAGAAGGAAGCCCGTAAGGTGATACAGAGAGCCGCCCGATTCTCCCTCAGCAGTGACATTTTGTATAAAAGGTCCTACACTCTCCCGTACCTGAAGTGTCTGGGACCAAGTAACGCCGCGTACGCATTGCAAGAGACTCATGAAGGAATCTGTGGAGAACATCTGGGGGGCAAAGCCCTGGCGATCAAGGTACTCCTCAGAGGATTGTATTGGCCCACCATACGACAAGACGCGCTGAATCTGGTTAAAAAGTGCGAGAGGTGCCAGAAATTCTCCCCCACCATCCACCAGCCTGCTGTGGCGATGGCCCCAATTATCAGTCCACTCCCTTTTGCAGTATGGGGGATGGACATTCTGGGTCCTTTTCCACCGGCTTCCGGAAAGCGCATATTCGTAGTAGTGGCAATCGACTACTTCACCAAGTGGGTGGAGGCAGAACCTCTAGCCCAGATCACTGAGCAGAATATACAGAATTTCTTCTGGAAGGCAGTGGTCTGCAGATTTGGGATTCCCCGTGCCTTAATCACAGATAACGGCAAACAGTTCGACTGCCGGAACTTTCGGAAGTTCTGCTCTGACCTAAAGATTGAACAGAGATTCACTTCGGTTGCTCACCCCCAGACCAATGGGCAAACGGAAGTAACTAATAGGATCTTGCTTCAAGGGATAAAGAAGAGGCTGGATGAAAAAGCTGGCCGATGGGCAGATGAGCTCTACCATGTTCTGTGGGCTTACCGCACCACTCCTCGCACGACGACTGGTGAATCACCATTCAACCTCTCTTTTGGAACCGAAGCCGTGATACCTGTTGATATAGGCACCCCATCTCCCAGAGTCATCAGTTTCCATGAGCAACTGAACAGCGACGGACTCCGCGCCAATCTCGACTTACTAGAAGAAATCCGGGAGGAATCTCGAATCCGGGTCGCCGCTTATAAGCAGAAGGTGTCGAATTATCACGACTCCAAAATTCGCCCCAGAGAATTCAGGACAGGGGATCTGGTCCTGAGAAAGGCAGCCGTCTCCCAGCCGACGAAAGTAGGGAAACTTTCCCCAACTTGGGAGGGACCCTATCGAGTGAAGGAAGTTATCCGGCCAGGAAGCTACAAGCTAGAGACACTGGAGGAGCACCTATTACCCCACGCATGGAACTCCAAAAACCTCAGGAAATATTATCAGTAGTCGAATTATCCGGCGTGAAAAGGTGATCTTGTAAATTTGTATATTTGTTGTTATGAATAAATAATCTTCTTGCAAATTCAGTGTCACTTTTATATCTGAAAACCCAGTTCACAAAACTTGGGTACTCACTGGAAACCCAGTTCACAAAACTTGGGTACTCACTGGAAACCCAGTTCACAAAACTTGGGTACTCACTGGAAACCCAGTTCTTAAACTTGGGTACTCACTGGAAACCCAGTTCACAAAACTTGGGTACTCACTGGAAACCCAGTTCTTAAACTTGGGTACTCACTGGAAACCCAGTTCACAAAACTTGGGTACTCACTGGAAACCCAGTTCACAAAACTTGGGTACTTGTTAAAAGACCAGTTCGTCACAATTCGACCATCAACAGCCTCATTCACAGGTTATCAAAATTAAAAAGACAAAGTCAAGCAAATCACTCAGTTGAGAAGTATCAGAGACAGACAAATGTGATTTCATTGATCAGAATATGTGGGGCCTCGAGGGCCATTACAAAATTCACTTTAAAAATGCTGGTAAGAGCTGTAGGGTCTCAAGGACCATTACAAAAAGAGGTCAAAACAAAAACAAAAAAAATTCTAAGCATCTGGAAGAGAGGTGATGTCAGCAGGAGCATCAGCAGGAGTATCTGGCTCCTCATCAGTAATCTTCGGCCTGGCAGGGAGAGTCATGTTCTGCATCAATAGGTTTGGATTGCAGGCCTGGAGCTCCTGGAGGCAGTCGTAGTATCCAAGACTATAAGCCTCGCTCAACAGGCTGAAAAGTTCAGCCTCCTTTGCCTCTGTGGCCTCTTTCACTGCCTTCTCCTGCCTTTCAGTAGCTCTTCCTCTTTGAGCCTCCATGGCTTCAGCAGCCTTGGCCAGTTTCCTCTTCTCTGCGGCCAGATCCTCTTTCAACAACCTCCTCTCCTCCTCTATTCGCCCGATGCTCGTTTGAAGCTCCTGCACCTCAGCGGCCAACTTTCCGTTCACCTCTTCAGATGCAGTAATGGCTTGGGAGAAATTCTTACTCTTCTCCTTGAGGTCATTATAGTAGAGCAAGATCTGAAGAAAGAAACAGAAAGAAACAGGCATCAGTATGGTGAAAGGAAGAAATGGGCAGAAAGTTAGCAAATCGAAGCACCACTTCCTTACCTGGTAAGCTGAGGATAACACAGCCTCCTCTCCTGTAGCTGGCGGCTCGTAAAGGACCTGTTGCTTGTCCTTCCGCAGCAAACACTTGCTCATGAGCTCTGCTGCTACTCGGCTCTCGCCTAGGGCAGTGTCATCCTTCAAAACGGCCCAATTGGGTCAAAAGACATGCTCACTAAGTCCCGTAGGAGGACGAGCCCCAGAACCGGCTCCGGTAGAAGCACCACCGGATTTAGAAGAGCCACCGCCCTGAGCAAAGGGGCCTATTAGCTTCACCGTAGTCTTGGGCCTCTGGGATGGGGGTGGAGTGCCCTGTGACGGGGCCGGACTCCCCAGTACAGTCGCCTTTCTCTTCTGGCGCTCCTGTTGTGCCTGTGCAGCACCCTCCTGTGCCCGTGGCTGGGCTCCTTGCCTGATTTTCTCGACGGTTGATTGTTTCTTCATCTCTGCAAGACAAATGAGCAGCCAACGGTCAGAAGCAAGTATATAAAAAATAAACAGATTGCATAGACAAGTCTAGCTACATACGTTCTGGAGTCGCGGCACTCACGCCCAGCCCGACCAGAATCGCCTCTTCAGAAAACTCCTTACAACGGATGAGGCCCGATTGCTCGATCTCCTTCCGCATCAAGGCGAATGTTATCCTGTCCTCACCTTCGAGGAGCGGCTTTCGACTCAGTTTTGAGGTATCTGGAGTGTCCCACACTAGAGGGACGGACCAGGGCTCACTGGCCTCCTGATCCACAACATAGAAGAATCTATTCTTCCACGAGTGAATCGACGAAGGAATGCCAGTGATTATCTTCCGTTCAGGGCGCTGGCTAATGTAGATCCAGCCCCCTTCTTTATGCTTCTTCAGGTGTGCACAAGCACGGAACAGTGACAAAGTCACGCTCCTCTCTAACCGACCGTGGACGAGGTATAAAAACCCAACTAATAATCTCCATGAGTTCGGAGCTACCTGGGCCGGGGCTAGTCCGTAGTATCGTAGCACCGCTGAGAAAAAGGGGTGCAACGGAAATCGGAGTCCTGCCCTCAGTGACTCCTCATAAATACAGAGATCCTGGCTCTCGTTGCAGGCTCTGTCTCCCTCTATAGCTGCCCTCAGTTCAAATCTCGGGGGCACACAGTATTTATCCCTGATATCTCCCAGCATAGACCTGGTGAGGTAGTTCTCCTCGACTAGAGCTCGCAAGTTGTATTTTGGATCGGCATCCATCCGCGCTCTAGCGATCACCTCCACCGCCCGGCCAGGAAGGAATGTTGTGGACGCTTCAGCAACGTCGCTCTCAACACTCCCTCCTGCTCGCGGGAGACTGCCAGTCAAGGGTGGAGTGGCATTCAGATCTAAGATCACTTCATCCCTATCCCCTCCGTCGTCACTATCTACAAGGTCTATCCTATCAGACGCCCTAGCCACTACAGGCTCCTGAGGCATCCTAAACTCCGAACTACTGCTAGTGGAGGACCCCGTACCGGACTCGGAATTGGAAGTACTACCAGACATAGTAAAAGGAAGGGCTTAGAGGAATACCGGTGAGTGGAGCTCGTAAAGATCTTGGAACGCGACTTCGAGCTACGGGCTGCGAACTGCGATCTGCGATCTGCGGACTGCGAGCTGCGAACTGAGAAGTGGAAACTCCCAGAGCAAGAAGAGGAAAAAGATGAAAAGTAAAAAGTAAAAAGTGAAGGGGGGTAAACCTCCTTATATAGTTTTTAAGAGGCGGTTTGGCAATAAATGCGATGCACGCATCTCGAGGTCATCCGGATTGCGCCACGTGTCCCCTATTTATGACGGACACATTCTCCCACCATCAATACGATCAAGCACGCGCGTAAACATTCACGTCCCAAGAATGGATCTCCGCACTCCGCACTCCGCACTCCGCACTCCGCACTCCGCACTCCACATTCAGTCCGGAAAAAACCGTACTGGATATAACGCGTTCTCACACAACGACAAAAATCAGTCCGGTCCGCACCGAACTGGCCGCAAGACGACAAAATTCAGTCCGGAAAAAACCGTACTGGATATAACGCGTTCTCACAAAACGACAAAAATCAGTCCGGTCCGCACCGAACTGGCCGCAAGACGACAAAATTCAGTCCGGAAAAAACCGTACTGGATATAACGCGTTCTCACAAAACGACAAAAATCAGTCCGGTCCGCACCGAACTGGCCGCTAGACGACAAAACTCAGTCCGGAAAAAACCGTACTGGATATGACGCGCTCTACAAAACGACAAAAAGCAGTCCGGTCTGAACCGGACTCCACTTCCAGCCGAACTCCGGACTGCGAACTCCGGACTCGGAACTCCGAACTCCGGACTGGATAACGCGTTCTATGAAGCGCCAGGAACCAGCCCGGTTGAAGCCGTACTCCGGACTCCGAACTGCGAACTCCGGACTGAATATAATGTATTCTGCAAAGCGCCAGGAGCCAGTCCGGTTGAAGCCGTACTCCGGACTCCGAACTGCGAACTCCGGACTGGATATGATGTATTCTATGAAGCGCCAGGAACCAGCCCGGTTGAAGCCGTACTCCGGACTCCCAACTCCGGACTCCGAACTGCGAACTCCGGACTGAATATAATGTATTCTGCAAAGCGCCAGGAGCCAGTCCGGTTGAAGCCGTACTCCGGACTCCGAACTGCGAACTCCGGACTGGATATGATGTATTCTGTAAAGCGCCAGGAGCCAGTCCGGTTGGAGCCGTACTCCGGACTGCGGACTGCGGACTCCGAACTGCGAACTCCGGACTGGATATAATGTATTCTGTAATGCGCCAGGAGCCAGTCCGGTTGAAGCCGTACTCCAAACTGCGAACTCCGGACCCCGGATTGTGGACTCTGTACTCCACACTAAATTCTCCGATTCACCTCTGAACAACATCTGCCCATCCAGAAAAACGATCGTCACACTTTCCCAAGTCCCTCAATGACTTGGAAAACTGGGGGGCAACTGATGGGGTGTGAAAACACCAGCCTCTCACAGGCTGCCACCTGTCCCAGAGTAGGTGAGATCCAGCCTCTCACAGGCTGCCACCTGTCCCAGAGTAGGTGAGATCCAGCCTCTCACAGGCCGCCACCTGTCCAGGACACCTCACCCGTTTTTCCCTATAAATAGGGAAACAGGGCTCAGACAAACGGGTAATGCTAAAAACCCTCTTCTCCCTAAAAACTGACATTTCCCTTCACTCTTGCTCATACTGACTTGAGTGTCGAAGGACCTGTCCGGACTAAAATCCGGTCTGGTCTTCTGACCTCGTTTGCCTTGTGCAGGACTAAGCACTCACCACAGGACTCATACTCAACCTCCCTCGTCACTCGCTCTCAGTTCTTACGCCACTGCTGTACCTGTTACCGATTTTAGGTCTAACAATTGCCATCCCCTATCTTTGCTATTCAGATTGTAGTCAATTGACCTTGTGTTTTTTTCTTTTTTGTGTGTGCACGCACATGGAGGGAGAGAGAGAGAGAGAGAGAGAGAGAGAGAGAGAGAGAGAGAGAGTTTTAATATGTGGGCATAGCGGCGAAATCAAATCCTATTTAACTCGAAGTGGCACGACTGAGTACTCGGTTGATGACTGGGAGAGTCAAAGGAGTTTTTATATGATCTTGTTGCGCAAAACATGGACTTGAAAAGAATGAGGCCAAGGTAAAAAGGAGGACAACGAAAATGGGGAGGAGTTTTGAAACTGCAAGGGGCTGTTTGGATACGTGGATTTTAGAATCCATGTTTTAGTTTGAAAACAGTGTAAAAGAGAGTTCATGATCAAGCTGCCGTCTGCCGTCCTGATAGCGTTTCTTGGATTTTAAGTGAAATCCAGGTTTTAGAAATCTCTCCCATAACCTCAGATTTCTAAAACCTGGAAACATGGGGCGATATGCTGCTCTCGGCTGGTCTCTTTCTTTTCTTGTCTCCCATCTACAATTTTGAAGAAATCCAGGTTTCTAAAACCCGCGTATCCAAACGGAGAGAGAGAGAGCAAATAGCCAATCAAAAAATTACAAGTTAAAGAGAAAAAATTGACCGTGTCTAACAAAGAATCAGGTGCACATGACCTCATTTTTTCATCTTTATAGATTTCTATCAACGCTACTAGTTTGGGAGAAAAAAAAGAGAATTTCCCCCAACCCATTTCCCTACTGCTATCATTGCATGTAATGCTGTAGCATTTTATAAAGTGGCCCCCTCAAATTTTACAAGAGTAATGGCAAAAGAAACCAGATCCGAAAACTACTATAAAGGTTTAAATAAGCTACCAAACCGGCCCCATAGATCACATTTAGACTTTTCCAACATGTAACCCCACGTTAGGAGTACCAAACATTTAATAAAGTCTATCCTATCGACTTGACTAAAGGGATACTTTCCTATCTTAAACTTGGGTTTTACTGGTGACCGCTGCTAATACATGGGAACATTACCTACGGGCAGACATAACCGCCGGTATTGATAATCATAAATATTCCATAATTCACCAGTAAAATAGTCAAATAAATTTTTAAATCGGGCTTTCTTGTAGTGAATGTACGAAAATATTAAGCATATTAATCAAACTGTATGACAGTAAGGCCCTGTTTGTTTTGGGTTTTAAGAATTGATTTTGAGTCCTAAATTGAGTCCAAATAATCAGTTTCTGACTCAAAATCAATTCTTAAAATCCAAAAAAAAAAAACAGGGCCTAAAAATGCCCAATCTTAATGAAGGTATAAAATACTTCAAACTCAAAAAATGAGTAGAAAAAGTGCAAAAAAAGTATAGAATACAACAAACTTGCTTGTAAACATCAAAAATCTTAAAATACTTGCCGATACGTTTGCATAAAATTCTAAGTCAAATAATAATCCATACTTCATCTATTCCCCATCATATTTTACTAAGTTACACATAAAATTTATAAATTAGTACTTATAAAAGTACTAGTGTTCACATGAGCAAAAAAGCCTTAAGGTTGGCTCTTCACCACCTAAGACAAAGAAATAACTCTATCTTTGTAGCTTCTAAAATGCACTTGGGGCTTATCAGCATAAATCAAATTAGATAATTTATAAGTAGACATTATTTCAGATAATCTAACAATAATTTCTACATCAAACACTAGACCTCAGCTCTGTACATCTTAGATCTCACCCAAGGCCTCATGATGAGTGTGAAAACCCTTATACCTCTTGATCTTCATGAATTTTACCAACAAGAAGAACCCAATTGAAAGGAAAGATAGATACATGAAGGAAATGATGAAAAAGAAAGTAGAAAAACAAATCTTGAGAAAAGAGATACCCATTCACTCCGAAGTTCTTTCCAAAAGTAAAAAAAAAAAAAAAAAAAACTTCAGATTTCATTAATTGGAAGATACACTGTGATTAGGGAATGTCACGTCTGTCTACCTGAATTGAAAGCACTTCAATTCGAGCGTACAACTCTTGGAGGTGAGGGAGAAAATAAAATAGAGGGAGAGAGCTACATTATTTTACAGAAAATGAAAAATGCTATGAAAAAAAATCAAACTTAAAACCATTTCTAAAACTAAGCATTTGAACGAGCATGATAAAGAAGTAAATTTACATTTAGAAATGATACCTCCTTAAAGTAGAAATGATACAGCCTTAAATCGATCAAAGCCAAAGGCTATTCAAATAAAATAAATAAAACTTTAGAACACGCACCTTTCAAAGTGTGGGTCGAAATTAACTCCTTCCGAATAGGCATTGAAGAATTATATTGGTGCTCTGCTCGAATAGTTGAGCCTTCCTTCAAGTGGTTTGGAGAAGGGGAGGAATTTTTCCATTGTTGGGCTATTTGAATTATAAATGATTACATAACACCAACTCTAACAGCTTAAGCTATTGGAGTAATTGGTTGTTTCTCATGGTATTGGAGCTATTGCCTCATATATAGCAAAGTCATGGGTTCTAAACCCAAAAACTCCTTGATGTTAAAAATCCATATGTCCGGCCACACAAAAAAATGAGGGGCCATTCGTGAGGGGGAAGTATAAATGATTAAAGAACACCAACTCTAACAGCTTAAGCTTATGGAGTAATTGGTTGCTTCGCACAAACTTATCTAAAATTTGTGTTATTACTTAGGTTGAAGATGGTGGTTTGGATCATATTTTACTAAGAGTTATCTTTTAGACAGAAGTGATGGATAAAAAAGATTATTGGTTTTTGCAAATCACTGATTTTGGGTTATGCCTATCTCATCCCTGCACCTAAGAATGGACTAATGGGAAGTAAGCTCGGAATAACATGGAATAAATTCAGATTTGATTGAGAAATCCTAGATCCTAAATTGTAGGAGGTGACCGATCCGAGTACCTTTTGCCTTACTGATCACTAGCCAATCTATTGGCCTTGTGTAGGTGTGATCAGTTAAAGAGGTTCCTCTCTCATGTTTTCTAGATTTTCCAAGGGTTGATTGACTAGAAACCTCAAAAAACTTTGGGTAAAACTCTTGTGCTCTCTTTTCTCAATGTGAGATTGTTCTTTGAATAATGAGTGTTCAAGGGTGTAAAATTATCTCATGAAAGGGCAATATAGGTCGGACTTGAGAGGACCAATAATATCCATGGACCCGATCACAATACACGTGGGGGTGGGTCCATGTTGTATGATGATTGTTTCAACGTTCAAAAAGTTTCTTCTACAAGGAAGGTTTCAGATAGGGCTGCAACTCGGGTCGGGCGGGTCGGGTTTTGGAGAACCCAACCCTACCCGAGAAATATCTCGGGTCGGGTCGGGTCGGGTTTTTTTTCGGAAAACCCACGATTCCCAAACCCGGCCCTACCCATGATAAATCTCGGGTCGGTTCGGGTCGGGTCGGGTTTTTTCACGTTGACGCAAATTTTTAAGGAAAATTCTTGTTTGGCAAGGCAACTCAACTCATAGAAGCAGAAATTACACTCACATTACACTTGAATCAAACAATGATGTAATTACACTCACATCACACTTGAATCAAACAATGCTGTAATCAAACAATGTTGTAATTACAATCAAACAATGTTGAATCAAACACTTGAATCAACTCAACTCATAGAAGCAGAAATTACACTCACATACAATAACAGTGGGTGCGTGGGTTTTCACTTTTAACTTTGGGATAATTACATTTACACCCCCTCTAGTTTCTGACACATCCATTTCCACCCCTATAGTTTAAAACGTGACAAATACACCCCTGTAGTTTCAATTTGTTTGAGGTTTGCCCCCTCAGCTGAAGGTTCGTCCATAGATTGAAGGGTTAGGATGATCCGATGGAGCTGATTTTTTGGGCACACCATATCTATGTCAGGAACCATCAAATTAACGCTTTGGATCATCCAAATAATGTGGGCCCACATTGTTTGGATGATCCAAAGCGTTCATTTGATGGGCCCTGACATAGTTAGGGTGTGCCAAAAAAATCAACTCCATCGGATCATCCTAACCCTTCAATCTATGGACGAACCTTCAGCTGAGGGGGCCTACCTTAAACAAATTGAAACTACAAGGGTGTATTTGTCACGTTTTAAACTATAGGGGTGGAAGTGGATGTGTCAGAAACTAGAGGGGGTGTAAATGTAATTATCCCTTTAACTTTTAACTAACAATAGAAAAAAATGTACATACTATAACTTATGTAACTCGGGTCGGGTCGGGTTGGGCCCCTTCAAACCCGGCTCAACCCGAGATTCATGCGGGCTTTTGAATGCTGAACCCGGCTCGACCCGAAACCCATGAAACCTGAACCCGACCCAGGCTATTTTCGGGTCGGGTCGATGCGGGTCGGGTTTTACCCGGCTCGAGTTGCAGCCCTAGTTTCAGATATCAAACATTCTCCCTCTCTTGATCTTTGGTGATAGGGAGAGAGGGCCCACACTTAACTTGGTTGAACCCACCACTCTAAAGCAGAGGTGGGCCATCCTACGAGTGGATACATCATTTCCCTGCTGTATAAACTATACTATACACATGAATTTCTTCTATGCAAATGACAATAGAGGATCTTTAGGACCCACTTAAAAAGAAATACATAAGCTATTCGCCCCCTTTTCTTCCATGGACCAGCCCCCTCTAGTGTATTTATGACTATCCATTTACATTAAAAGGGTGGCTGAAGGAAGCAAGAGAGAGAGAGAGAATCTATCATTTAGAAATGAAATATTCGTCCCTTTTCTTCACCAGGCAACCCGTTGTAGTGTAAAAAGAGGAGTCATCAATACAAGAGAGGAGTGACCCGGGGAAGAAAAGGAGGCAATACATAATTGTTAGAGATGTTAGGCAAGAGTCCAAAGGCATTGTATGGAGACAATCTCAAAGCGGGTTTGGTGAGAAAGACAGCGACCTAACCAAACCAAAACCCTCCGCCCTTACTCAAAACCAACCCAATAGGGACTAGCTATGTAACTAGACGAAAATGCCCTTATGAAAGCCCCATCTTACCCTCAGTTCATCTAATTTTATAAATTAGCATGCCAGCCACATGAGATCCATGGTCACCTAAAATATTTAGCTTTTTTAGAAGTCACCAACAAAGAAGAAACGCATGATACATGAAAGTTCGTGTGGTCCCACTTGAATTCACAGTCTTTGATAACCGCAACAGGAAACAAGTTGATAGAACACCGTTCTATAAAAAAAGAAAATATGGAAGAAAATGATAGAGGAAAGGAAAATAATGAGTTAATTCGAGGAAACTCGGCCTCCAATATGCTAATTGCACTAATAGTGATTATTTATTACTCCAAAAGCCATACGGCATCTACATCTTATAGAAAATAGGGATAGCAAAATATGGAAACATATATCAGTAGAATATAAAATGGAAAATAAGGAAACCCTAAATATGGTAATAACTTAAATAAAGAAAATATAATCTAAATAAAGAAAACCAATTCTAACATTCCCCCGCCCTTAATTTCAACCTTGTCCTCAAGGTTTGAGATTGAGCGATGATATTTCGAGGACTTGATCTTGTGCAAGACGTTCCAAATTTCTTTTATCTTCTATTTTTTTTCTTTCTTCCTGCTTTTTGCCTTTTCTTTGTCTTATAATTATCCATTTTCTATATCATTATCGCCCTTTGCAAATTGATCAAATCATGCCATTCATCAAAGCTTCTTTGTTGTAACTTTTTTGAATGATTGGGGTGTTGATGCACGGATGATTGCGGGTGAGGATATTTTCTTTGGCGTTGGGAAGGTTGAAAGAAGCGACAAGTTTTTCGGTGTTGACTTTTTCGGACTTTACAACACTGACAATATAATCGACAACTTTCTTTTGTGGTTTTTTTGCTTTTTCTTCTATCTGATTTCTTTTTCTCTTTTTTTCTGTTACGTCTTTTCTTTCTTATTGTGTAAGCCTTGTTGACGGTGTTCTCGCTAAACTTTTCACTTAGAGGCTCTCCTAACTTCACGCAAGATAACGGTGCCATCACCTGAGGAGGATTGGAATTTTGAGAAAGAAATTCTCTAAACATCTTCATTATTTTTTCTTCGAAAGCTTGGAATCTCGAATCGATCTTTGCATCCAACTTCGCTTCCAACTTTGCTTCCAAGGATTGTTCTTCTTCTGACGAACCATTCTGTTCTTGGCATCCATGGAATAAGCCTTCAAATCCTTGATACCAATCTCGTTCTTTTGACGGCGAGTAAGAGGCATCCACCAGTAAACTGCTCTGATACCAACTTGATAGAAAAAGAAAATAGGGAAGAAGATGATAGAGGAAAGGAAAAGAATGAGTTAATTCGAAGAAACTCAGGCCCCCAATGAGTTAATTCCTAGAAACTCGGCCTCCAATATGCTAATTGCACTAATAGTGATTATTCATTGCTCCAAAAGCCATACGACATCTACATCTTATAGAAAATAGGGATAGCAAAATACGAAAACATATATCAGCAGAATATGAAAAGAAAAATAAGGAACCCTAAATATGGTAATAACTTAAATAAAGATAATATAATCTAAATAAATAAAACCAATTCTAACACAAGTATTGGATTTACCTGGAACATACCTGAGAGAATAATGGAGTAGTGTTTGGTTGTGAATATGGGAGAATAGTGGTAGGGGTTATCATTACTAATAGAGAGAGGGTGGAGAGAGAGAGAGAGAGAGAGAGAGAAGCACCATTCTCAAGAATTTTAAAGCAAATTTTTGCCTCTTTCGTGAATTTTTGCTTGAATTTCAAATGGAGCGGACAAGGGTGAGACGAGGATGGCATTTGCAGACGTGCAATGATTAACTAAGAGACATCCTAGAGAGTCTCCATGGATTCCAATGTTATATTAGAAACCAAGCAAGGAATTTCTCTATTATGGTATTGATGCAATCGCTAATGGGTGGAAGTGTGAAAATTCAATTACAAGGGAAAAAATCTTGGCCTTACTAACAATGAATTTATAATCAAAGCCAAGGGTTCTTCCTTTTCTCTTCTATTTCATGGCCAAAGCCAAAAATCTCCGACAACATCAGTCTCCTTTATAATTAGGAGAGAATCTAAATGAAATAAAAGGTAACAATTAATCAAAGCAATTCTTACTAAAAACAAGACTAAAAGAAAGAGCTAATAAAAGAAGGGCAGTGATAAATCGACTCCCAAATATCTTAAATCGACTCCCTATGTGTCTTTCTCTCTCCTATGGGTTAGAGAGAGAAAGAGGAGAGAGATAGACACATGTGGGGTCGATTTAAGATATATGGGAGTCGATTTATCACTACCCTAAAAAGAATCAATTAAATCAAAAGCAAATAATGCCTAAAGATAAAGTCAATGCAAAGATTTGCCATATTCGGTCATGCATAGGAATAGAAAGCAATCCAACGGATGATACATGCAGGGATGATCAAATAATCAATGACAATCTAAGGCTACCGTGATTTGAAGATGACGCATATGCCTGTAGACCCAATTGGGCACCTTTGGCTTTGCACTCTCTAACTACCATACAGCTTTTGGATGGACCACTTTCTTTTGAATTTATGCACTATGATTTAGGCCAAAAAATCATTTCTATAGGATGATCCCAACCCTTTGACCTATAGACGAACTTCATATTATGGAAACCTTTATAGATCGGAGGGCTAGATCATCCTATTGAAATGATTTTTGGATCATCCTATAGAGTGGTCCTTAAAGTACTTTTTGAAAAATACGGGACTGTAAGGCCTTACCTCATAAAAACTCACTAGGATGTTTAGCAAAATTAGCCCTTCCACTCAAAACCTCCTCCAAAGAGATTATCCAACCCATAATTTACGATTGGAATCTGAAGGCTTGCACAAATTGTTGGGATTTTAGTCATTGCTTGGAAGATTGCCTTGCTTCCATTCCATCCCATTCTAGGAAGGAATGGAGACCTGTTTCCAGAGTTGCTGAGGGTGTACGTAGCAGTCTCATAAATCCAGATCTTCCTAAATCTGATCTTATGATTGGGTCTAAAGTTCCCAAAGAAAATATTCTTTCAATTCGAAATGATGAGTTTGCCCAAGCTAACAGTTTTGCTTTCTTAGCCAATTCGGAAGAGGTTTTTGATGGGAAGGATTTATTGGCAAATCTCTCAAAAGAAGACCCAGGTAAGGGCATTGTCTCCTCTCCCTCCACATCTGAGGGAGGAACTTGGCAAACTATATCAAAGAAGAAAGGAAAAGCTTTCCCATCCCCCCCTTCTCTGCTGGGCCAAAGAACCCCCTTCAAAGGGCTCATCCCCGGATCTTACAAGTCCTAAGTGGGGTCTGGCTCTCTTCTCTTGGGTGATTTTGGGTTCTTGTCCCCATCTGTTTGCTGTTGGGCTTTGAATTTTGTTTCCCTTAGTTGATGCTTGCTGTTGCTTTTTTGGGGTTTTCTTTTTTTTACTATTTTCTTTTGTTGTTCTCGTGTTGTTGGTTTTTTGTCGTTGTTCTTGATTTGTTTTTATTCGTGCTGCTTTGCTCTTGGCTTTTTTTTGTTTCCCGGTCGCTTGTGGCTTGGGTTTGCTCTTGCTCAATCTTTATAATCTCCTTTTTATCAATATATCTGGTCGGGGTCTGCCTAACCCAGCTTACCCATCAAAAAAAGAAAAAAAAAGAAATTAAGCCTCCCTTGCTTTTGCGCAACCAAACACGCAATTTCTCATATTAACTATCAGCACGTGATGAGGGTCATTTGGTCAGCTCAAGGGGTATTTCGGTCCAATCGGAATAATTTTCCCGCCGCTTCACGCTCGTACAAGGATATTTTTGTAATTTCACAATTCCTTGTCCTACTGCAATTCTAGTGCGGACTTTCCGAGAACGACGTTTTCCGCCTCCCTCTCGTATAAAAGAACCCAAGCTTCTGAAAGTCAAAAACCATATTTTTGCAGAGAGAAAGAGAGAGGGAGATATAAAGAGAGAGAGGAATTTGTTGAAGGAATGGCATCTGCGAGTGTGGTGAAGCTGAATTCGTTGTCTTCGCAGTGGATTGGACAGAAATCGTTCAATCGTGATGGATCGTGTCGGCCGAGTTTCCGCCGAGTTGCATGCCCGATCCGAGCCGGAGCTTACACCGACGAACTCGTTCAGACGGCAGTGAGTTTCTAACCCTAATATCTTAGGGTTTGATTTCATATATTTTTTTAGATCATTAATTAGATTGTAGCTTTAGCTTTTGTACACATGTATAGTCGTTATTTCCCTAGATTTAGATGTGTTACGATGGATCGTTTGCAAATCGTTAGATCTTGTAATTATCTAGTTATTAGTGTTGGAAATTTGAGATCACCGATCTATTTTGGTGATTTTGATCGAGTTTTTGCCTTTTGATCTTGTACAGTTGCATAATCGTTATTTTCCTAGAATTAGATGTTATAGGATGGATCGTTTGCAAATCGTTAGATCTTGCAATTATCTAGTTATTAGTGTTGGAAATCTGAGATCATCGGTCTATTTTGGTGACTTTTGATCGAGTTTTTGCCTTTTGATCTTGTACAGTTTTTGCTTTTGTACTGTTGCATAATCGTTATTTTCCTAGAATTAGATGTGTTAGGATGGATCATTTGCGAATCGCTAGATCTTGCAATTATCTGGTTATTAGTATTGCAAATTTGAGATGACTAGTCTATTTTAGTGACTTTTGATCGATTTTTTTGCCTTTTGTTCTAGATTTCTAATCTCTTCATCGAAGCGGTTTGAGGTTTGGAGTTTGTTGTAGGCATTTTGATCGAGATTTCAAGAATTGAAGTGCAAATTCGTTGGCTGTGAATCTTTAATTCGTTTCTGTTTTAATTCGCTAAATGATCGGATTAGTTGTAGTTAAAATGATTTAAGCATGTGATTTGGATATTTTTCGTTATTTTTTAACTCACGATTTGATTATGCTGGTTTTATTTTGATTTGAGTTGTAGCAGCTGAATGATTGAAGGATTAATTTGTTATTTCTTCATCTTGGTTTAGTCACTTGATCTTTAAACTCATCACCTCTTTGTGTTAATTTTTTCAACAACTTATTTGATCTGTTTCTGGTTACAGATTTGTCTGTTAGATCTACTTTATCATCTGAAACTGGTTTAACACCTTTTATATAATATTTTTTCTGAAATTGTTCTATTTGCAGTCTATTTGTTTCTTTGGTTTTCCAATATACACCATAATGTTTCTGTTATTGTTTATTACTGGAAAGAGTTTTGTTGTGAGAAATAGGCCCTACCCCAAATCTTACAAGAATTTGCCTGATCTTGATCAGACGGTTGTCACATGTTCGGATCCCATCTGAAATCAATCTGGTGCTCGCCTCTTCAAGCTAGTTGGTGTCCCTACATGTGACAACGACCTTTTATAAATGATAAGGTGGTTGCTAAGTGTGCGTAAATTTGTAGAATTTTGGTGCAAGTGATTACACATGATCATTCATCTTCCGTTTCTTTTTGGTGTTGTTTTTGTAAGCATATTTTCACTAATCTGTTAGGCAGCTAGAAAATTATTCGTCCTGTGACCGGTGATAATTTTAAGGAGTGTGCGTTCAAGCATGTGTATTCTAGCATCACCGGTAAGGTATATGTTTGATTCTGGGGAGTGATATCTTCAAATCTTCCTGCTCAACTACCAGCCCTTGGGACATCCTAAGCTATGCACATCCATAAGAACACTATTACTTTATTAACCCGTCGATATCCCATCAACCGAGATCAACTGACGAAGTGATGAGCTGACTTGCGAAGGGTATAGCTTCTCGTGATACTATTCTGATCAGAAATATGCTCACATAACTATTTTGGGACTGGTTTGTTTGGGTTGTTTGGTTTTATTTTGTGGAGAGGACACCTCGCCTTGCTCATCTATCTAACTTCCCTTTCACAACTGCCGAATGTTTATCATGATTGTGATTATGCATTTAGAGTTGATTTATCGGTTTTCCCTTGTTCTGCCTTTTTTTTATTTTATTAATCATTCTATTTTTGGATAAAAGAATGCTATCGTTTCCTTGAACTTACGAGTGGCTTGCATGAAAGTGAAATTTCAGTGGTATTTTTTTTGGGTAGGCAATAGGTAAGCTGGGGTTAGGCGGGGACCCCTACCAGAAATTAATAGAATGGAATGAACGTTACAATCGGGTATATCTGACCCCATTAGAGTCACCAGATACAATTTCATGAGAGGGGGAGGAGTAAGATTTGGATGAATATCCTCTCCTTTACAATTTCAGTGGTATTAACCACCAGTTTAATGGTGTTTCCCTTTATGTGTATGTTCAAAATTGCTTCTGACTCCTCCCTATCTGTATTATGTAAGAATAACCTTTTTTTTACAGTTATGATGTTTGATGTTTATCAGTGTCTTCATGCTTATCATTGACTCTCTAAGTTTGGCTCCTACTGTCCGGCGCCAAATATTTCAATAAGTGAGCAAGTTCATCAAGAGACCTAGTGAAAAAAAAAACATGGCTCAATCCAGAATGCAGGAGTGTAAATGTCAAGCAATTCATTTCATCCTTTTAATGTCATAAGGAAGACGTTATCATTACTATCTGTGGAATCAACAAACAAATAGATTTCTGTGTGAGAATGGGAAACACTAAACGCCCCTATTGATGTGAAGACTGTTAAAATTAAATCTAAGAGTTTGTGCAAAGTTTGAGCAGATAAGTTCTATCCTTTTAATTCTAATCAGATTTCCTGTGCTTGACTACCTTCCATTTCTCCCTTGTTTGTGTACCTGTAGAAATCCATTGCTTCTCCTGGACGTGGTATTCTTGCCATCGATGAATCAAATGCAACATGCGGAAAGCGGCTTTCATCCATTGGTTTGGACAATACAGAACCCAACCGCCAAGCTTATAGGCAGCTTTTGCTGACCACTCCTGGCCTCGGTGAATATATTTCTGGTGCCATTCTTTTTGAGGAAACCCTTTACCAGTCAACAACAGATGGAAAGAAGTTTGTGGACTGCTTGCGTGAGGCAAAAATCATGCCAGGCATTAAAGTCGATAAGGTAATTCTGCTATTATATTTTCAGCTTGTTTTCAACCTTGAAAAACTGTTATAATTTAAGCCGACCCCAACTAGTTTGGGACAAAGGCTTTGTTGAGTTGAATTGTTTTCAACCCTGAAAAACTGTTATAATTTATTAATTTCTTTTTAATTCAAGATCACAGCCTCTCAATGTTAATGGTGCTCCAAATAATTTGTCCAATTGGTTAATGTTTTGTTCCAAGGGTCTGGTTCCTTTGCCAGGATCAAACAATGAATCTTGGTGCCAAGGTTTAGATGGATTGGCTTCAAGATGTGCTGAATATTACACGCAAGGTGCCCGTTTTGCAAAATGGTATGTATGTATCCATTTATTTTACTATGCTTACGCTGAATATCACTAATTTATCATTTCATTTTGTTCTCCTTGTAGTTTCAAAATCGACGGCAAATATTTTTTCTCCCCTTTGTTTGTTTCCTCTGGTTGATTATCAGGACACTCTTTCAAGGCATGTGTCAACTTCTATTCAATTTTGAACTTGGCTGACAACTTTGCAGGCGGACAGTTGTTAGCATTCCCTGTGGCCCGTCTGCCTTGGCTGTTAAAGAAGCTGCATGGGGACTTGCACGTTATGCTGCTATTTCCCAGGTATTTTTATGTGTTCATGATCTATATGTTTGTGTATTCTGATTTGATAAAGGTTCCTTTGTCTCCACAATTCATATTGGAATTCTTTATTCCTAATTGGGAATGAACAGACATCTTGAGACTATGAGAGAAATTTATATCGCATTAAGGAGGTTCAGTATATAACACCAATGTAAAAAGATCTAGCTTAAGCAGTTTGGATGCTTATAAATGTCATGCAGGTAAATTAGTTTCTGAAATGTGAAAGTTTTTAGCATCACACTCACATGCACAATTTAGAACTAATCTATATGATGCATGAGTCCTCCAAACATGCACAAAGTGAAAGGAATGCTGACAAAAGAATCATCATCAGATGAGCCAGAAGCGAAGAAATGAAGGACGTATAATCTGTCATTTGTGACAGAGAATAACATGGGATTCTTTTTTTTTTAAAATTCCATCCTATATTTGTTGATTAAGCCTGATTTATGACTATTTTATGTTGAGGTTTCTTAATCATTTTCCATGGGCCTGTTTGCTATTGGATTACTATTTTGTTTGTTTGCTTTTCTATATTTAATAGGCTTTAGATAGAGAATTGTTGAAAGTTGGAAAATTGGACTATAATTCATCATGGAATCCATATTATTTTATTGTGTATTATGTGATTTAAAATTTAAGCCAAATTATTTTATTGTATATTATGTGTGTGAATGGCATTTAAAAAAATATATTTTGTGGGTGAATACAAAAATATGCATGTGTTTTTTCCTTCTTATAGGATTTGTGCTGACCATTATAGTCAATAAAAGTATTGAATGATGGTATTATCTCACATGTTAACTACTTGGAATTGCATTTTCCTTGGATTGACTAAGATAAGCATATTGGTGACAATTATCCTTGGAGTTGAACCGCTAGCACTCTTGTGCTCTTCAATATTACAGTTTTCACTGAATAGAGAGAGCAAGAACCTAAAGTGGATGTGTAAAAGTAAGAGAGAAGGGAGTCATGGATTTCAAAGGATAGGGGGCTCCAATTTAGTTCTGTTTGAAAATGGTTGTGGGGACTACTCGTTAGGTATCTGGAATCTTGGTCGTGGTTCTTTCTTGGTTCGCGTTATATATCCAACAACGAGTATCCCGATTGTGTAGGGTGAGGAGCTAGACTGAAGGGATATCACCATTTAAGAAGATTTTGAGTTCATCAAAAATTTCTTTTTAATTTTAGAAGCACTATAGGATATGAAAGTTCAGGGAGATATTATGGGGACTTTGTATGCGTAGTTACTTCTTTAAGGAAGGCCAATCACTGACCTGAATGGTTACTTCTTTATATTTGGATATGAGAATTCAATAAGTTGCATAAATGTAATTTTTTATTTCCATATAAAAAGCTTACTATTAGGATGAATATAGCTCGACAACCTTGTTGCATTAGAATTCAACATGGGTATAGTGCTGCACTGGCAAACCTTGAAAAAAAGTATTAGTGGAATCAGTAATATACATATCAATTGAAAGAATTAGGTTTTTTATGGGGATTCGTGGGGATTCGAGCTCACTTGTTCTGTGCATGTGTCTCAACAAGGATTTCATCTTTATTTTCCAAACGAAATCCTATTTTGCTGGCAGTCCTCTACCTTTTATAATGACTTGAATCTATGCACTCTGGTAACCCAGATATATGTCCATGTAGATCTTGCGGGTGTTCGAGGAAAGTCTTTTATAGATTTTAATATCTGTTATTACTGTAATTCCTGCTGCAGGACAACGGCCTTGTGCCAATAGTGGAACCTGAGATTCTACTTGATGGAGAACACCCAATTGACAGGACACTTGAGGTGGCAGAAACCGTATGGGCAGAGGTCTTCTACTACTTGGCACAAAACAATGTGGTTTTTGAAGGCATCCTACTTAAGCCCAGCATGGTAACCCCAGGTGCTGAACACAAAGAGAAGGCCTCTCCAGAGACAATAGCCAAGTACACACTCAAAATGTTGAACAGGAGAGTGCCACCTGCTGTTCCTGGGATCATGGTAAACTCCCTTTAAAACTGTTTTCACATGGATCTGTATTTTAAATAAGAGTAACTAATGGAATAATCTCTGTGATTTATATGCAGTTCTTGTCGGGAGGGCAATCGGAAATGGAGGCAACACTGAACCTGAATGCGATGAACCAAAGTCCCAACCCATGGCATGTTTCTTTCTCATATGCACGTGCTCTACAGAACTCAGTCCTTAAGACATGGCAAGGACACCCAGAGAACGTGGAAGCTGCACAGAGGTCACTATTGGTGCGTGCCAAGGCAAACTCTCTGGCCCAGCTTGGCCGTTACTCCGCTGAGGGTGAGGATGAGGAGGCTAAGAAGGGAATGTTTGTAAAGGGATATACCTACTGAGGCAGTGACCGGAAAGGACTTTGCTCAGCCTCAGATTTTGCTTTAAGGTAATATAGAGATTGCCTCTAAGAAAATTAGAGGGTTGGTTTTATATTTATGTCATTTAGAGTGGCTTTTTAGAACTAATATACATGGTAGCCTATCTTCTTGTTTTTGGCTGTCGAGATTTGTGCCTCTACATAAATGTCATTGAAAAGAGAAACTTGATCTGGGTTCAACAGTTTCTAATGCCATCAAAGTAGCGTTTGATTTTAGTCTATTTCTGTCTAGGAATGAAATTCTGAGTACGCTTTTCGACTTTGTTTCTTGGAAACTTCAGTTTTACTCAGAAGTATGAGAAATTAAACCAGATAAAAGGAGAATGTGTTAAGCAATATAAGATATTGCAAGGTATTAAGCATACAACTACTCTTGTTCTCTTTCTCACTCGGCCATTTATCTTATCCTGGGTAGTTTAATCTGCTCAGATAGCTCCTTGAGGCCAGCTCAGGTCTTCTGTATACGATATTTTACTTGCTGGTAAATTTTCTAGAAAATTGGATGGCATCTCATTGATAGCTTCGACTATTTGATTGGATTACAAGCTCCTTAAATTAAGAAGTTGATATTTATGAGAAATTAATTATATGATGCCAGATCAGGCATGCTCCTGCAAGGGCGGTGCTGTTGTTGGATCAAATATCAAGGGTGGTGCCCTATGCACGAACATGCCCGATCGGGCACCATATACAATCTCCCCATGCACGAACATGCCCCCCATCGGGCCCCCATGTATAAAATCTCTATACCCGGCACTCCCGTCTTTTGTTCCTCATCTTGATAGATACGCCCTCGTCGGGGATTATTTTAACCCACCATCCTTTTAAGAAATAGATAGCTGAGTGAACCATTGTAGTTGCCCGTTTGCTCCGACTTCTTTTCGAAAAAGAAAGAGAACCGATCAGTAGAGTAGAGGTGAATTATCCCTCAACTATGCCTGCCTGATCTTAAGCCCGTTACGGATTGACATCCCTTAAAGCCCTCGTGCCTTGTTTTTTGTAGGAATCCTGAGGCATTGTTTGTTTTGGATTGTGCAGTCCAAAAGTGATTATTAGACTCAATATTATCCTTTAACATTTGAGTCCAATAATCAGTTTTGGAATCAAATTGTTCTCAGCGTCGGATTCTTACTAATGTTTGTGCTACTCAAGCAGGCGTCGGATTCTTACTAATGTTTGTGCTACTCAAGCGGGCATTCTTGGTTGCACTTCAATTGTATAAATATTATAACATATTAAGAAACAAGTAAAGGGCGGCCCAGTGCACTATGCTCCCGCCATTGCAGGGTCTGGGGAAGGCTAGATGTACGAGAGGCTGTTTGCGTAACTCGAACCCGTGACCACCAGGTCATAATGGAGCAACCTTACCGTTGCGTCAAGGCTTGCCATCTATATTAAAAAATAGTATAAAAAGGAAAAATAGAAAAATCATCACACAATAACCCACTTTACTTTCTCCTGTATTTCCCATACGCCATCACTACAGTTGAAATGGCAGAGGACTGCGTGTTGGGACTTGGGAGTTGAGAATGTATGTAGAGGCCATTGAGCAGTTCAAGCAAAATCAGATTATTTCTCCTCTTGATGATGCTTTATCCGCAGCTTATTAGCATGGAAGTCCAGTGTATCCGGCCTATTTTTTTCATATAAAAAATAAGGGTGGCAAAGTACAGGTGGTTCAGTGATCCAAAAACATAATTTGTTGTCTCCCTTTAGACCCTGTTCGTTTCGGATTTTGAGTCCAAAACCGATTATCAGACAATCGGTTTTGGATTCCAAATCCAAATCGAACAGGGCCTTAGATAGGTTCATACCCCAAAAATCCTCCCATTCACATATTCTAGGGTGTAAAATGGAGAATTCAGGATGTTAAAAAGATAAAAAAAAAAAAAGCAATACAAATATCACCACATATCAGAGGGTTATGGATGTGAAATTATATGGTGTAGGCATGCGAGTACACCATATTAAAAACTCGTGAAATGTACTTTTGGTGAAAGATATTTCTTCCAAAATACACGCAAAAACAATATGGATTCCTCGTTAATGCAATGTTCATTTGAGCTTTTCCCAATCACTTCCATTTTTCATTTGGAAAGATGCAACGAAGAGAGGATGTTTAAGATCTTTTGGACAAGGAAACTCCTTACTAGTGTCGGCCTTTAATAAGTATCAGAATCCCAACGCAAATAGGAAAAATCATCACCCGTTTCTAACGTTCGAAAGCCAACAATTCCTGAGGAAAGGCATTGTTTGAGCAACAAGAATCGTACTGTGTGGAGACGATCAGTGTAGAATAGAGATATCGAAAGACTAAAGAAATGGAAATGTTATCAGCACTATTGTATTTTGATGATCGCACTCCTCACTTAATTAAAAGTATGGTATGGCCCGCACCATAGGATGATCCGAACAGTGGAACACCTCATCGATGGATTGGATATCAGAATCCTCGAGTGCGTGCTACCACTCGAACCTTTCCAACTGGTTTATCAATGGTGTGGATACGACCGGCCATTAGGTCGGACACAGCCTAAATAGGTTGTGCCCCAAAAATTATTTCCAGAGGTTGATCCTAACCCTCCGATCTATAAAGGGTTAAGATCAACCCTCTTAACATTCAGTTCCTCTACAGCAGAATCGTCTGGGGTCTAGTTGAGTAAAACGTTAAAAATAATCTGACCACTGGGATTGGATGGAACTCCCTCAGTCCCCTACTTCTGGCATGGCCATCCGGAAGCTCCTTTCCACAGATCCAATTCGTTCCTTCTCTTGCTCCTCTCAGTTGGTCAAATCTCGTAGAGGAATTTGGTGCAGCTAGTTCTCTATCAAGTTGAAAAGGGCAACAAAAACAAACCATTTTGGTGGTTTTAGTGATCAAGCATAGGTATGCTGAAAGAAGTGGTTTTCACCCAGGCCTGGTCATCAGGCGCAGAGGGTGACCAAACCGGTATCCGGTTCTCTATCAGTAACGGCCAAGGCTGCAATGGAGTATCCCAAGAATATAGGTTACAAATTCACCACAATAGCAGGTGTTGGGTGAAAACCATTTGATTGTCCGAGTTCCTCTTCAGCATGGATTTGCAAGGATACAGCCTGAAACCCCAAACCATGACGAAACTCGAATTTGAGCTGTAGGGTTTAATTTGGATTGGCTAAAAGTAATAATGGATTCTTAGTGACCAGATCTGAGCAAAAACAAAAAGCGCATTGTTTTTCTTTTGAAGACGAGAATCAGGTTTTGGTTTTTCTGCAGAATCAAGAAGCTTTCAGAGCTGCTTCTTCTAACAGTCCTCATGAGTTTATTAAGAGAGACTGTAAAAGAAGCATGTCTGAGGGTGGAAGATGGATTTTGAAGAGAAAAAAAAATAGCCATGGGTTGTTGTTGATCCCAAGTCGTGATTACTGATTTAAGAGTGTATTTTTCTGGAAACATAAGACGAAAGAAATCAAGGATTCAAATCACAGGTGCAGTCATCGATCTGCTTCAGTATCTCTGTCTATCCACTTATCACCTTGGCCCTATTTCGTTGGCTAGGAGAGTAGTGGAAGAAGTAGTCAAAAGGGAGGTGACAAGCATGGAAGATGTGTAGAGTTGTCTAGGGAGAATAGGGGAAGAACAGTAGTAGCGTTTAGTTGCACGTATAAGACGTGTGGAAAATGTAGGGGTGCTATTATCAAAATAGAGAGTGGAGGAGAGAAGGAGAGAGAGAACAAGACAAGGCCATTCTCCTTTTCTTCCTCCCAAAAAACCTACTTTTTGAAGAAATTTGCTTGGGAGATGAGAGGAGGGGACAATTGAAACAGTAGGGTGCCACATAGGAAAAAAGCTCATGATCATGTCCCCTTTGATGTCTACAAGTCAAATGGAGTTTCCACTAAAATTTAGCAACCAAAGTGTTGGGCGTTCCATATTCCACAAATTTCCCAGCCGTCTTCCACGGTTTTGGCAACCAAACGTGGCCCTTATGATTGACTTAGCAATCTGCTTCAGTTTCTCTCTGTCTATTCATCTATCATCACATCACTGATTCGGCAATCGAGAGATCTAGATTGAAAGATATAGCAAGCATGGAAGGTAAGAAGAAACCTCCGAATTTGATGAAGTCTCAGACATTGGTTTGAACTTGGAATGGGCTAATAAAAGTACTATCGGGTGTTTAGAAAGATCCAAGTATCAGAGTGGCTGGTAACTCATTAAACTGAAGCCAACTCTTCAGCCAATAACCTGCAACTGCCAGCAAGCACTTGAGAATCCAAACGACGTTGAAAACACATAATCTGCCATGGCAAGAACACCAGAACATCGCACACATGACACAACCCCAAATGCCTGACATGATCTAACCAAATGAGTACCCTTAAACAAATGGGTACCTGCCTGTTACCAAGGATTGAAATGTCGATTTCGGCCAAATTTTCGGCCGAAATTAGGTAAAAAAAAGGAAATTTTGAATTTTCGGAAAATTTCCAAAGAAAATTGGAAATTTTGTTAATTTTTTTTTTCCCGGACCGACACCAAATCGATGTACTTTCTCGGTGTCGGTCCAGACCAAAATCAGAAATTTCGGCCGAAATTTAAAACCACACAGAGAAACTCTACTAGTTCCTTAGACAGCTCTGAGTTTAATAGCATGATCGCTGTCACCATTCCTAACAGCAACTTCCAATCCTCAGGACCGAATCAATGGCACCATTCCTCACAGCAACTTCCATTTCCCAGGACCTAATCAATAGTGGAGCTCTCAATACCAGCAAAGAGTTCCAAAGGTGTCACACTTTCCAATAATGCTAAGAGGGGCAGCCTAGAAGACTCCGTTGGATTCTCAATGGGCTACAATTAAAAGCAAATTCCCACCAGTAAGCCCACTGGTGGACATGCAAAAGAAACCCGGGATATGACAGACATTTTGAGGAACTGCAAACCAAGTACATCTGCGCACTAGTGAACACAGGCTGACCAGTGCACTAGACCAATGCACCAAAGGAACCAAGAAGTTGGTGTCAGCTGAAGGGAGGATATGCATGGTTTAGTTGACAGGTAGGAGCTTTTTGGCCAGGTGCAAAAAAAAAAGATCTCAGAAGGAACAGTAGGATATGAAAATGTGTTATCAATGGAAACAACTCAACAAAACACATGGTTGAAGGAACCAAGCAGCAGTCAAAATTTCTACTTCCGCATAAGCTCTGGAAACAACTAGTCAAGATCAAGCAAGCAACAAAACACAACTTGCAGACCAAATATAAATCTGAGTTCATCATTGTCAAAAATAAAACGATCAAACCCATCCACACTGCGTGGACCAGTGTTTAAAAAAGCAGATACGGCAGAAGAAAATCCTCATCAACTCGACATGACGCGGTCAAGTACATGGTTGACGCGGCTGAGTACTCGGTTGATGCGGTCGTAATTCAGGAGAGTCATGTAGGGCAAAACGCAGAGAACGGACGTGGCGCAACGCGGAATGCGGCCAAGGTAAGAGGGAGTCGACTCGGGGAGTTTTAAAACTATGGGGTGGACTCCGCTATATTTCAAAATTCAGTTCAAAGCAAGAAAGTACTAATGCTTTAACATGCACTTCATATAATGCTCACAGTAAACCATAAAGCAATATGGAGTGAGGTGTTAATGAATAGTCCTGCCAAAACAAGATACACCTAGAGCCAAGTATTAGATCCATTGAGCAGAGAGAGGTGGTAGACTTTGAGCTCTTAGCTGAGAAACATGTCGAGGAGACATCTGGGAGGTCCACACGTTAATCCGAAAAGCTATCACGTGCTTTCTTTGTTCTGTTTTCTTTTTTCTTTATTGGGTGCGTGGGAATCGATGGGAGCACAAGGTTGCAGGGATAGATGAGGGATTTGCCCCTCAAGTCTAGAGGAGAAGAAGCCAAAAGTACCCCATTCACTTAATGGTCATACACAGTGCTTAAAATCACAGATAGCCGTGAGGAAAAGAAGCCAGAAGTACCCCATTCACTTAATGGTCCTGCACAGTGCTTGAAGACACGGATTCGAGCAAGAACTTGGCCAAGGTAAACGGGAGACGAATCAGGCAAATCAATGGTTGGCACGGTCAACTTTTCATTAACTTGAGCATGCCAAAGGAGTTTTTTATTTGACTTTTTTTTGAATGGTGCACAAAACTTGGACTCGGGCAAGAATTTTGTCAGGCTGAAAGAGATTCAACTCGATCAAGTCGGTGATCGACTTGGGAAAATTTCTAAATAGTGGTCCTATGTGAATCCAATAGTAGAACTGAGTCAAGCAAAGGAGGCCAGCAACTTCCTCACCTCCCTCTACATAGAAGAAATATCTTCATCTTCTAACCAGTGATAAAGGATTCTAATTCATAAAAACCATGTTACACTTGGAGCTTATCAAAAGAATGAGATATGTCCTTTGTAAGCAGACACTATAACTCAGATAATCTAACAACATTTCTATTCTTCATCCACCACTACCTCAAATCAACACATCCCTGACTTCACCGAAGATCTTAAGGTGGGTGAAAAAACTTATTGAGTTAACTTATTTCACTTGACCTTAACAAAATTTCATCAAAGAGAAGAAAAGGAGAAATCCAGCTCCTACTCAACCAGAAGGTGATATCAAAGTTTGGGGCATAACAAATCAACCAATAAAGGACGATGGTTACAACTTGCCAACTAATTTGTGAAATGGAATGGAGGTATGGTCAATTGAAGGTACTGAGATGACCTCAAAAGGCATCAAACTCAAGGAACCAAAAAGCACGGAAAACTCCCAAGTAGAGACTTTCCAAAATCAGCCCATGAGCGTTGGTTGCCTTTTCAATTGGAAGGATCTATTCGAGGAGATAAAAATTTGCTTTAAGCTCTGAGTTGATAAGGCACTATGGTGGCAACATATTCAAGTAACTGAGGGTTTGGTAAGGTCTTGCTCCTATTAGATGTTGTGACATCATGAAAAAAGAGCTACATGCAAAATATCTATTGGTAGACTATTCTCAAACTCTCATTAACCATTACCACCAGTCTAACCAATGGAAATGGAGTATTTAAGAGTGTACAGTTAATCGATTCCTCGAGCTCTCCGCATGATGCAAGTGATGATGGCATCAGCCCATTGGTTTCTAGACCAAACCCTCGAGTGCTTTACATGTAGAGGTATAGAACACCATTTCCTTTGAATGGCTGACCAAATAATCAAAGCTCTGAGGTTCTAAGACACAATGGTGGCAAGATATTCAACAATCAAGAGTTTGGTAAGGACTTGCTCCTATTAGATGTTGTGGCATCATGAAGAGAGAGCTAAATTCGAAATATCTATTGGTAGATGATTCTCAAACTCTCATTAACCATTACCAGCAGTCTTCGAAATGGAAATGGAGTATTTAAGAGTGTATACCTATTCGATTCCTCGAGCTCTCCACATGATGCAAGTGACGATGCCATCATCCCATTGGTTTTTAGACCAAACCCTCAAGTAAGTGCTTTACATGTAGAGGTATGGAACACCTTTTCCTTTGAAAAGCCAACCAAATGATCAAACTTGATTGAACATGATGAAGGTGAAGAGGATATAACCTAAAAAAGGGCAGCCCAGCGCACGAGGCTCCCGCCATTGCGGGGTCTGGGGAGGGCTACATGTATGCAGCCTTACCCTTGCTTTGCAGAGGATATAACCTAAACAACCAAAAATGTTGATGAAGATGCGACCAAGGAATTGGAGCTTAATCCATTAACTCAAGACAATCAATCATCATTTGATGAGTGGTGACATCTTTAAAGCAAGATCTAGGGAATGGATGCGATTTGTATGGATTTGTGTGCATTTGAAAAAATGGAAAGCATATCCTACTGGTCTACATGAATTGGTGGAATTGCCAGTGTTGAATAGGCTTTGAATCATCTTCATAGGTTAAACGAAATTTACTTACTAGGGAAGGAGCTAGAGACAATTATAAATAGCTGTAGAGGGAGATGTTCTTCAACAAGTCCGAGAATTGTGATTTTTATGAGGTTGAAACAGGGAAGAGAGGTTGGACTGGTGAAGTAAGCTTGTAGGTCAAGTTTGACATTGTTTTCCTTTTGTGAGATCAATCTTTATTCCCTTGACCTTTCTATTTTGGCATTTACAAAAAGAAATTTGTATTGCTCCATTACATCAACGTCTATTTTTTTTCCCTTCTTCGAGTTGGAGGCTGCAACTTTAAATCCCAGCATTAAGTAAACAAAGCTAATAACAAACACTGCAGATGTCATTGAAAAGATGATGGTCAAGATATGCCCCTTACCTACGATACCTATACCCACAAACATGGTTTCAAATTTCGGTTTTGGAATGCGTTTCGGTCCTCATCGAAACCGAAATTTCAAAATTTCGGAGGAAATCCAACGAAATCGAATAAAGTAACATTTTATCTCGTACAATTTCGGCTGAAATTCCGGGCAAATATTAAATATTGAATAAAATCCGGATTTTTTGGTGATATTCCTTAGATTTCAGACCAAAATTTCGGGGAATGTTTCGAGTATTCCGGATTTCGGATTTCGGTCGAGATTTAAAACCATGCCCACAAAACCACTAACTTTTATGGTTTTACCACATGGCAATGGGCATTCCAACTCATTGTACAAAACCTGTCTTAACTGACATTCCCCAAAACATGACATATTACTACCAACATCAATAGCATCAAACTCACAAGGACTTTTGCACCCCCTAAGAAGCCACTATGACAAAGGAAAGTTGAAAGGTTTATGGATACCCTCCCACCTAAAAACACCTAAGTCGAAAACTTGTACGGTGCTCCAACCATGCTAAACCAACGGAGAAGGATAAAATGGAGCACCATGCTAATCCAACAGAGAAGGATAAAATATGTTACATCAATACACAAGTTTTGCATCAATGGATGGCATTAGTAGTTTATGTTTTATACACACACACATATGTATGCCACAAAAAGAGGATAAATATGTTAAATCAATATGCATGTTTTGTATCAGCGCATGAAATGAGCATTTTATGGCTTTACACACACACACACAATGTGTGCATTGAGTGTGCAGTTGAATGCAATTCATCAAATGATGCTTAACCTTGATCTAATTTGCAGATTGACTTATAGTTTTAAAGAACAATTGCACAAAAAGAAAACTATCAGCATCTCAAGCAGATCGATTGACCCAAGCAAAGACTCAAATTAAACTTTAGAAAGTCGTACAATGTTAAAACCAGTCATTGCTCAAGCAAACTCAATTTATCACAATCAATTCTAGAGTCAGCTGAGAGATTTCCAACCATGGTAATGGTAGAGGCTACACAATAACTTGCATTTCAGATTATGTAATCTTTGCACAAACTAAATGCCCGCATTCTCAAGCAAATCCAGGATGCACTTAGAAGCAGGACCCCAAGGTCCAGCAACATAGTGATACATCCACCCAACAGTTAACGGGTTAACAAACATCAATCCATCAGTTCCTACATCTACGGCTTTAAATAGAGATTTCAGTGTATAACCCACAAAATATAGCAAGCATAAAAGCATGCATGCATAACATGGATTCCACAACTACTTAAACGGTTCGACAGAAATAATAAATGCCCCATTCATTGAACTACAATGATAACGATTGCAACTGAATAACAGAGCAAATGAAGACTGTTAAAAAAAACTAAAAGAAAATTAACTAACGTTAGAAATAAACATAAAAGGGCGGCCCAGTGCACGAGGTTCCCGCCATTGCGGGGTCTGGGGAGGGCTAGATGTACACAGCCTTACCCTGCTTTGCAGAGAGGCTGTTTCTGTGACTCGAACCCGTGACCACCAGGTCACAATGGAGCAACCTTACCGTTGCGCCAAGGCTCGCCCTCAGAAATAAACATAAAGACTGTTAAAAAAAAGTGACCATAAAAACACCAAAGTTAAATGCAAATAAACCCACATTAGAAATAAACATCCGCAAACAAAACCACAAGCCTATAAGTGTTTTACCAGCACAATTCCAAAAAGAAGATGAGTACTTTAGCAAAAAACACAACAGAAATAGATAGCAAAACTAAAAGCTACCAAAAGCTTTCTCAGTCCAGTGGCATCATGCTATTTTTATAGAGATTATCTGACCGTAATTATGTCGTCGATCTTCAATATCACTCTCACGCACTCAGTCGCCAACGTAATCGCACTCGTACTCACCAACAACGGCTGCACCACGTTCTCCTCAAGAATATTAGTAATCTGCCCCTTCCTCACATTGATCCCCGCATTGATCTCCCCTTGCGCGTGACGATTTCTAAGCTCTGTCACAATAGTAATTGGATTCAACCCTGCATTTTCCGACAACGTATACGGAATCACCTCAAGCGCCTCCGCAAATGACTTCACACAATAACTCTCCATCCCTTGCAAAACCTTCGCCCATGCTCCAAGCTGCCTCGAAAGCTCAATCTCAGGCGCCCCACCTCCTGCAATCAAATACCTCTTACTCACCAAACACCTAATCACACACAAAGCATCGTGCAAGCTCCGCTCAGCCTCATCAATAACCAGCTGATTCGAACCCCGAACAAGCACAGTCGCAGTCCTTCCCATATCCTTAATCCCCATAATCTTCACAATCTTCCCATCCCCAACCGAAACCTCCTCCACACAATCCGCAAACCCTAATTTCTCCACGCGAAAATGTTCTATATTCGCAATAGGCAAACAATTCAGTGTTTTTGTAATAAACTCTATCTCATCCCTCTCCACATCCTTAATAACTAAAATCTTCGCCTTCGCAAGATAATGCAGCGACAGATCAGTCACAGCATCCCTCAAAATACTCTTCTGAATCAAAAGCACATTACATCCAGTCGCCTTAATCTTCTTAATCATCCCCAGTATATAATTCCTCTCCTCCTTCAAAATCCGATCCATCTGCGTATAATCCGAGACAATAATACTCTGCTCAATATCAGTCTTCGGAGGCGAGATCTGGAACTGGATAACCGCAATCTTCGCATTATCAACCCTAGTCGGACCGCCAGCAGAATGGCTAACCTTCTTATCAAAAACCAGACCCTTCACAAGCTCAGTATCATCTACAGTCCCGCCGAGCTTCTTCACAATCTTAACATCCCTAAGATCCGCCATCTCCGGCTTACCAGGATCCACAACAGAGAGCACAGCATCAACAGCTAAAGGCGCGAGGAGCGAAGAGTACTGACTCACAACCTTACTATTGAGAGAAGTAGATGCAGATTTAGTTAGGGCATCGCGATCCGAGAGCGAAACAGGGACCGCCATAGCGGTGAGGATATCAACAGCTTTTTGGGAGAGTTTATGGAGGGAATCTGAAATTAGGGTTGGGTGGATACCTAAATTGAGGAGGGAGAGGCAATGTTTGAGGAGGGAGCCGGCGATGACGACGACAGTGGTGGTGCCGTCACCGGCGACGACGTCTTGGGATTTGGAGAGATCGACGAGCATTTTGGCGGCGGGTTGGAGGACTTCCATTTTGTTGAGGATGGTGGCTCCGTCGTTGGTTATGATTACTTCACCGGAGGCTGTCGATATCATTTTGTCCATCCCTTTTGGGCCTAGGCTCGTTCGGACTGCGTCGGCTATGGCGGAGGCTGCGGCTATGTTGGCTCGGCGGATGTCGTCTTTGCGCTTGTTGTCGACGTAGCTCTCTGTTTTTGAGGTTGTGGAACGGGGGAGTACTGCGGTTGCCATGGTAGAGGGATGGAAGGAGGGAAGAAAAGTAGAAACCCTAACCCTAAGTTGGTAAAACCCTAACCCTAACTGGTGTAAAGTTTGGAAATGCGAGAGAGGGAAAGATATGTTGTAATAAAGTACCCTAAAACGTTGGGTATGTAGGGAGGCGTGAGGGGAGAAAGTGAATGAATCCTCTAGAAAAGGGAGTGGATTCGAGTAGTTTGAGTAACTTACATAAATGTCCTTGTCTAATCTAAACCATTGATTTAAGTTTAGTAACGAGAGTTTGTATGGTGAATGGCCCGTGTGTGCACGAGCAGCCCAAGAATACAGAGGGCCCGCATTGTTTGGGTGATCCAAGCCATTCATTTGTTGGGCCCTGGCATAGATAAGATGTGCCCAGAAAATCTTCTCCATAGGCTGATCTCAACCCTCTGATCTGTGGAGGTTTTTATACTGTGCCGTCTATTTTAAACCTCCACAGATCGGAGGGTTGATCATCCTATGGAGAAGATTTTCTTGGCACACCCTATCTACATCAAGGACCAACAAATGAATGGTTTAGATCACCTAAATACTGAGGGCCGCTCTGTGTTTGCATGAAAGGCCTTACACGTTAACATTAGTGGTGGCCACATTTTATATAGGCTGGATTTTTTTAAATGATAAATCTGTGTCTCAAAGCGGTGAGAGAGGTGGGTGAAATCAGACATTTTATTATCGTTGTTGAAGGTGTGTGAAATGGAAACTAATGTACATGTCATAAACAGATGCCCCTAATTGTTGGGGTTCCAGGTGAAAGCAAAGATCCCACATCTGAAGTGTAATAGATGTGGATGGGCTTTATAAAGGACTTGGGCACCCTCCCCTTAATGGTTAGCTTTTACGGGCGAGTTCTACCCATGTCCGGACACTAATTCCATTGAACCTCTAACTCAGTTAGAGCACGGACCTCTAACTCATTGGAACCGTTCCTCCCAATTGTCCAAGAGAACACATCATCCAAGTGGTTCCTAGTGATATCACCAATGCCCGTCAGACCTTAGTTGCCAAAATTGAGCTTTTAGCATATGCTTGGTGGTGGGAGAACACAAGACTGGGGAAAGTAAAGTTTGTATCAAAGTTGTTGCTTGTCTTAATGATTTAAAAGAAATTCCATCACGAGATAGAAATAATTATCTTTATTTTATTTTATAAACTTAATCTAGCCTCAAGATTGAGAAATTTTACTTTAGTTTAAGATCGACTTGGACTATGAATCCTAAACCAGAAGCATTTTTTTGAAATTGAATGAAATATATTTATGCTAAAGTGATTAATATGAAACCAAGGATAAGCTTGCATGATCCTCATTCAATTTCAGGAGTCCCTTCTAAAGAATACCATTGGCCTGTTCTATAAACTTGATCGATCTAACATCCTTTTCCATTCTATGTAAAATTTTATCCTCGGTGGAGGTGAGCTCAATCGGTTCTGTTTTCCAAGTCGTGAAGTTTTTGCATCATAGCTACATATTGACAATTTAGACATCCAGATCCTAAGCCTGCCTTTATGGTTGGATTAAGTGACTCTATCTAGAAGATCAACTGCATACTTGTTCATGGTTTTAAATTTCGGCCGAAATGCCGAAATTTCGGATTACGGGGCCGCCGGCGCCGGCGCCGAATGTACTTTGAACTGAAATGTTACATGATTTCCTCGAAAATTTTGCCGAATCGACCTTTTCATCCTTATTAACTTAAAAATTTTCTACCAAAATATTAAAGATTTCCATCGAAATGGTTGAAATTTACACCAAAGTTTTTTATACATTTCAGTTAAAATTTTTTTTTAAAAAAAACAAAATTTTACATGATTTCGGCCAAAATTTTCATCGAAACTGAAACCATCACAGAAACCGACATTTAAAACCTTGCTTGTTCTTTATGGTCGAGCTAGCTATTATAACCGGATACAATTACTGAAAAGGGCAAGGAAAATAGCGATGTGAATATGCATTTAAAAAAAAATTAGGACATGTAAATGGATCCGGGCATCCCATGCTACGAGAAAGGATGCAAAACATGTATACATAAAATGCCATAAAACTTAAATGGATGTAATTTAGAAGACGATGTACTTCATGTCAGAAGGATTCAATGGGGCTGATTGCCACGTACACTGCTGCTGGGTGTTCCAAGTAAACAAAAGGGGCGGTATCACTTCCCTTTTTCTTTGGAACATTTCTCCAGCCTAAGTGGGCTCTCTAGTTATTGTGCCCTTTTTCTTTGGAACATTTCTCTAGCCTAAGTGGGCTCTCTAGTTATTGTGCAGTTATTAAGGCATAGAACGTCTATATAAAGTAGCCCCATCTTCTTCTAGAGGCACAAATATACTTGCTCAGGGGGGCCCTAAACCTCTAGGAAATGCCCCCATTCATCATCATCGGTGGTTTTTTCCCTCTGTTTTTGAAAATCATAAACTGTAGTGAATGACATATACACCGAATGTACAGCGTATACATATTCAGCTCAACTAAAATCAAGATGAATACTGAATATACACAATTCATCACTTGCATCCAATACTTTATTAATGAATACCTTGGCTTGTAATGCCTTTTGTGAAAGAAAACTGGATAATACAAAAGCACAACGATTTACCACCTCGACCACCTGATCACAGCTTCTAAATTCCCCATTCATGGTTTCTAAAATTTAAGCCTTCTTTTTTGTCTGCGTTCCTTCCATTCGCATACACCGCCTACCTTTTTTAGTAGGACTTTGCCATGGAATAATGGAATATAGGCATCATTACAACTTGAGGCCAATGGAAAGATTGAGCTGAAGTGAAGTAAGAACCCCATCTTGCTTCAAGCCTTTTGTGAAGTCTATAATTCGTTAAGTTGAAAATGGCTTGGTGGAGACCTTCTTTCTCCATGTTGTCCTTCCTCTAACAATCTCTTCATTTTTAGATTCCCCTTTTATCTGGAGTAGATGTGTATATCTTAATGGCCATTTATCAAAAGAACCCAACAGTCCATGGCCCTCAAGAATTTGTCGTGTCAAAGAAAATCTTCTACGTAGATTCATGTCATTTTCTTCTTCATGGATTGAATCTTCATCTGGTTCACAGAGGGACTGCACCATTTCTGAACTTCCACATTCTCTTCTGTATTCTAGAATGATACTGGAAAGTTGGTGACCCTCGAAAAACAAGTCAGGAATTGCCTGGAAAAGAAATAATTCAGATCTATTTAGATTTTATCATGGCAATTTTTTTTCTTCATTTCTCTTTTTGGCATGTTAAGATGTGTGTGTGTGTGTGTGTGTTTGTGAGGCGGGGGGCGGGGGGCGCGGGCTGGCCTTGATCCCTAAAACCTTTGCCTGAGAAATATCCCTAGTGCAAATTGATGACATAGCAACTGTCTTCACCTCTAGCATCCATCCGACATATTTGACATTGTTGACATGGTGGTTCATATCCAAGTCACTCCTCTTTGGCTGCAACATCCAAAATTGCATTATTTAGTGATGTAAAATACAATCATAAATGGCACTGTAAGGAAAAATGGAAAAATAAAGAAGGTTGGAACCCAAATTGTATAATTTGTTCTTTCATTTTTGGAGGAATTCAATTTTATTGTAGTAATTTGAAATGAGAATTGTAAGGGAGGCAAAGCTCTGAAGGAAGATCCCAAATGATAAGAGTTTAAAAACTTGTCAAGTACTTAAAACTCATCTGTGTGGCAGTAAAAACTAAAAAACTCAATTGTCTCACTTGAAAATTTCAAACTGAATACATAAAACAAAGCCTCAATAATCAGTCTAGACATCTTTTTAAACTTGAAAAACTCAATTGAGTACCATCAAATTTTTTTAGGTGGCTTTGTAGAGATTTTATTTTTATTTGAAACGATGCTGTTAAATCACAAGTTCAAAGCATGATTACATCAGTACGAAGTTATGAAACAGTAGTTCAATGTTTACCTTCAAGTCAGAATTCGCATACTTGGCCTTATCATCTAACTTTATTATCTTTTCAAGGAGATCTTCTTGGATTGCTTGCCTGTTGACAAACCAAGGCGAAATCTCAGCTCTCACCTCTTCTGGCATTTTTGATAGGCACCTTGTTTGTTGGTTCATCATCACCCAAGTACTGCACATGTTCAATTCCTTCAGATCAGCACATGCCCAATAAAAGCATCAATAAGAAAAAGAGGCAGAAGATATGTACTCAAGAGTCTTGCCTGGTCGCAAGACCAAACACGTGTCCTGTCAGGTGACTTCGTATCATCCAATCTCTTCGCATTCCATTCTTCCCTGATGCTCCTACCCATGTGTCAATCTCCACTACTTCTCCCCTACAATTCCGAAAGTCCATGAAGTTTTCAGGTTATGGTTTTGGATATATGTTCAAGCGAGGTGAAAGTGTAGAAAGGAGGTGAAAGTCCATGAAATGAAAGGTAGGAACAGAATTTCTGGGAACGTTCCATTCCGATATGAAAACCGGAACAAAAAACACCAGCTTTCTGGTTTTATTTGTTATATATTTTTTACCATTCTTTTAGAAAAGTCCATTGCCTTTTAAGGGCCTACTCAGTTGACAAAACCATCTTCAATCAAATGGGGTGCTTGTGTTAACAATCACAAAAGCTTTTCTTTAACTGGATTACATAGATGGTATTTGCATTATGTTGATTTTAGATAGATTTTCTCATGGATTAATAAATGATAGGTCTAACAAACTATGTAGTTATACTTTGCTTTAATTTCTCTATTCTTCTTCCCATTTTCCTCTTCTTTGTCGTAAAAATTATTACATCTTTTTTTGAAACGGAGTAATGGGCACTGAAATTGTTCCATTCCAAAAGAAACACAAAAAATGCCTTTCAGAACAGAATTGAGAATTACTAAACACCTTCTAAGCATTCATGCAATAACAACAATTTTGATGATGATGATGATGATGGCGACGATGATGACAGAACTCACCAGATGGGATAGCTATCGACTTGGACTTGCATCCTTGTAACAACCCATATTAGACTGTTTCTTATCATTCCATGGGTTGCTCCGAATCCATCGCCGAGGAGACCCGACATCCATACATGGTTCAAGGCAGTTTCCTACAATGCTCACAGTGATCCATAAAATAAAAGAACTTCTATCACCCAAATTATATTATTAGAGTATAAACCGTAGTTGCCAGAGTGGGAAACCAGTGTGAGGAGCGATGCGGTAAGCGAAACCGGGAAGCGAGGAGTTCAGAATAGAGAAAATACAGGAAGCGAAAAGCTCTAAAAAGGTAAAAAGAGAATGTGTGAAAAGCGTCATTGAAATTCAATATAAAACATGTAAGACACCTCATCGGAAGCGAACAAGGAGTACTTAGAAAGAGTAGGATTGTAGTAGGTTAGGGAGTAAGGGTTAATATACATAAGGATTACAAGTAGAAAATAAGACTTTGTAACTAATTAGAATTACAAGTTTTAGGAAATGATAAAATATTCTTTTGGTAAGGAATAATCACCTAAATAGTAAGCGTACTTTTAATTAAGAGGAAACACGTAGGAAGGGTCTGGGAAGTGCGCTTCTCCTAAATTTGGGAAGCAGGAAAAACTTAGCTTTCGAAGCGAGTTTTTGGGGAAGTAAGCTTCCCATCCAACTAGGAAGTTTCTAGTAACTATGGTCTAAACATCAGGAAATGACAACATAAAATACCCTACTAGGACAGAACTATATAAATTCTCTCTCTAGATGGATAGATTTTATCACCATTACTTTGTCCAATGAATCTAAGATATAACAACAAGAGCTAGGTTATTACCTGAAGAAGATTGAGGATGCTCTCTAAAGTTGCAGTATTATCAGGGCCAACTTCATAGGACCGTATGACAACGGTCTGTCGATATCCGACATCACCTTCAATGATGAGCCCTTGTCGGAAAGGATCAACCAGTTGCTTCTTTGTTGGGATGTTTTGACGATTTGTTTTTCTTTCAGTGTAGGCAGTTTCAGCCACGGACGCAACTGAAGTGAAAGCGGCGGCGGTGGTGGCACCAACTGACTGGCTCAGGCCATCAACTTTTGTTGTAGCCATACTAGTACTCCCATTTAATTTGATGGAGTTTAGTTTCTGTATGTGGCTTGTTGGACCATTTTCTCTATCAGAGGAGCATTTGGTAGGATAGTAGAAGGCATGGGAGTAGAGAGATGCCATTGTTGGAGTGAGAAGAAAGGAAGGAGATTGGAAAGTGATGGGTGGGGTGGTGTTCTTATAGTTGGGGTAAGGGTGGTTTGAAGGCAGAAGGGTCAAGTAATGTTGGGTGGAGAGACAAAAGAGGTGATATTTTTTTTGTTATAGGAAGATGAATTCATCAAGGCCTTGGGTTATTGCGAGAACATGGCCTCTCAGGAGGAAGCATAGGCACTACCGATTGGTATTTGGACAAAAAAAAGCCTTAGTTTTGGCCTTGGCTGTGGAAAGAACAAAGATGTTGAGAGGGGATGAGGGGTGACACCAGTTCCTTTCTCATCTTCCTATGTGCTTGGATTTGGACTTTTCCCAAGATGTGGAAATAACATTTCCACACCTTTTGCGCAAGGGGCGAAAAGGTTTATCCTTGGCAAGCAACAATAGTTTCTTCAGTAAAAACAAGAATTTGAGGATCCTTTCAATTGGAAGCAAGAGAGGAGGAAACTTGGTATTGGGAGAACAGTCAGGTTGAGTTGGTAATGAACTTTAGTGAGCAAGGGAAAGGAACCGGCGGTCCGTAACATAAAGGTCAGGTGGAAGGTAGTTTGGAACCATGCAAATTCAGGTGCATAAGCGTCTTAGAACCCATTGATTCGGTTTAAGTTACCGGTTGATTCGGTTTTAATTTTTGTCCCAGTCAAAGAAAAATCCATCTTAGAACCTTTGATTTTATTTCCAGTTTCAATTCACAAATGAAATTAACTTAAAATAATTTCATTAGCAAATAATGACCAATTTGTGTAGTATCGAAGAGGACCAGAGTACATGAAGGTAGGGCTGCAACTCGGGTCGGGCGGGTCGGGTTTTGGAGAACCCAACCCTACCCGAGAAATATCTCGGGTCGGGTCGGGTCGGGTTTTTTTTCAGAAAACCCACGATTCCCAAACCCGGCCCTACCCATGATAAATCTCGGGTCGGTTCGGGTCGGGTCGGGTTTTTTCATGTTGACGCAAATTTTTAAGGAAAATTCTTGTTTGGCAAGGCAACTCAACTCATAGAAGCAGAAATTACACTCACATTACACTTGAATCAAACAATGATGTAATTACACTCACATCACACTTGAATCAAACAATGCTGTAATCAAACAATGTTGTAATTACAATCAAACAAAGCTGAATCAAACACTTGAATCAACTCCAACTCATAGAAGCAGAAATTACACTCACATACAGTAACAGTGGGTGCGTGGGTTTTCACTTTTAACTTTGGGATAATTACATTTACACCCCCTCTAGTTTCTGACACATCCACTTCCACCCCTATAGTTTAAAACGTGACAAATACACCCCTGTAGTTTCAATTTGTTTAAGGTTTGCCCCCTCAGCTGAAGGTTCGTCCATAGATTGAAGGGTTAGGATGATCCAATGGAGCTGATTTTTTGGGCACACCATATCTATGCCGGGACCCATCAAATGAACGCTTTGGATCATCCAAATAATGTGGGCCCCTACCCGAATCCAAACACTACCAAAAAATCATCCAAATAATGTGGGCTCACATTATTTGGATGATCCAAAGCGTTCGTTTGATGGGTCCTGACATAGATAGGGTGTGCCCAAAAAATCAGCTCCATCGGATCATCCTAACCCTTCAATCTATGGACGAACCTTCAGCTGAGGGGGCCTACCTTAAACAAATTGAAACTACAAGGGTGTATTTGTCACGTTTTAAACTATAGGGGTGGAAGTGGATGTGTCAGAAACTAGAGGGGGTGTAAATGTAATTATCCATTTAACTTTTAACTAACAATAGAAAAAATGTACATACTATAACTTATGTAACTCGGGTCGGGTTGGGTCGGGTCGGGCCCCTCAAACCCGGCTCGACCCGAGATTCATGCGGGCTTTTGAATGCTGAACCCGGCTCGACCCAAAACGCATGAAACCTGAACCCGACCCAGGCTATTTTTGGGTCGGGTCGATGCGGGTCGGGTAAAACCCGGCTTGAGTTGCAGCCCTACATGAAGGATACAAAACATTCATTTTCATGATATCGCTTTTGACATGGAGTGAGGGTGGTCATAACTATTGACAATTGAATACTTTCTCTGCCACTTAGGCCTGGTTCGTTTTGGATTTTGAGAATTGATTTTGAGTTTAAAACTGATTGTTGGACTGAATAATCAATTTTAACGCAAAAACCAAAGGACGCACGATCGGTTCTCAAGATCCAAAACAAACAGGGCCAACGAACAAGGCCATAGTAGTAGAATGAATTCGAATTTTTGGATCATTCAAGCGAATGCTAGGTTTTGTCTTCTTTATATTTCCTCTATTGGTGTGACTCTCAACTTGTAATGTTGTGGGTCAAACAGAACTTTCATGAGTCTTGAGGCTCTTGACTATTGAATCCAAACTTGGAGTCGCAATACCATTTCCTTGTTTTTATTTTGTTGTATTACAACTTGAGATGAATAGAGAGTAGAGGAGAAGGGAGGGATTTTGGGTTTGGTATGTTAGTTTAGAACAGATCTTGGAATGGTTTGAGGAGAATTTATATGACGGGTGGCCGTGAAAACACGTGAAGTCTAAAAAGGTAGGTACATCCCACTTTTTTTGATGATCCAAACCGTTCATATGTTTGGGCACAACATAAATAGGTTATGGCCCAAAAATCATTTCCATAGGATGATCCTAACCCTCCGATCTGAACTGATATGAATATGGAGATTTCCAAAAATCATTTATGGAATCTTCTACAGATCGGAGGGTTAGGATCATCCTATGGAAATGATTTTTGGGGCACAACCTAAATAGGAAATGATTTTTGGGGCACAACCTATTTACGTTGTGCCCAAACATATGAACGGTTTGAATCATAAAAAAAAGAGTGGGCCATACCTACTTTTTTGGACTTCACGTGTTTTCACGGCCACCCATCATATAAATTCTCTGGTTTGAGTAAAGAGAGAGTTAAAATAAGAGAAACTGAGTTGGGGTCTTTGAGGGAGGACTCTAGAAATTTAATTTAGTGAGAAGGTTTTGCCCATGATTTGCTGCATTTTTTTGTTCCAGTTAAAACTTTTCTTGGCAGAACCCTTGAACAAGGTTTTGATCAAAGATTGTTGGATCAAGGGCCTACGATCATCCAATCAAGGTACTCTTAGCGGCATTTCGTGTGCCTTGTGGTTGCCATTTGGATCAATGGATTCGATCAAATAAATGAGACAGAAGTGGGGCCCAATGTCTTTTAGGATTGAGCCTAAAAGTGACTTTCCTTTTAACATTTTCTTTAAATAGGACAGAAGGGGGGGCCAGTGTATTTTAGGAAGGAGCCTAAAAGTGACTTTCTTTTAAGGCTGAAAAATGGAGGCTAAAATAAAAATAAAGAAAGTAGGATTACAGCATATATAAACAAATCAATGGCTTGAGGCCCACCAATCATGGTTCTGTTTGAAAATTTTACATGGAAAATATTTTTTTTCTAGTGTTTTAACTTATTTTTCATGGATTTTTTCCAAAAATATTTTTTTTTGTGTGTTTGTAAGGAAAAGTGCTAACCTATTGAATCCCTGGAGAAAACACAATTTGCAAATTCAAAGAGTGACTATCAAACACGAGAATTTATATGATGGGTGGCTGTGAAAACACGTGAAGTCTAAAAAAGTAGGTACGGCCCACTTTTTTTATGATCCAAGCCGTTCATCTGTTTGGGCACAACGTAAACAGGTTGTGCCCCAAAAGTCATTTCCATAGGATGATCCTAACCCTCCGATCTGTAGAAGATTCCATAAATGATTTTTGGAAATCTCCATTTTGGTGAAATTACCAAATTACTAAGGGTTTGCAAAACGTAAATACTAGCAGAAAGAGTGTGAAAACCACTCTTCCAAAACCCAAAAAACTACAAAAATCATTTTAAAAACAAATCTATTGAAACCTATTTTTAAAGCAATTAAAGAATTATTTTTGAAAATAAATTTATTAAAAAATAGTTCACATTTTAAAAGACAAACATAGGCGTTGTGTTCTCTATAATTAGGGATTTGCTAGGCACTTTCGCATAAAGTCATCTCGCGGATCACTTTTTTATGGAGAGAACTGCCCTTCACCTCGGTCCACACATATAAATGAAATGAATAAGACAAAATCTGCTTTTTAGGCAACCCAAAACTTAGAAACTATCATATCAGTCTCGGTAATAAAGCCTCTTTTTGGATGGTTTCTCAGATCATGAACTTCTAAAGAATAACAGTGGACTATTATTTATAGCTACTGATACTGGCACTACAAATGTTTTAATAACTGCTCAAACTCAGCTAATGTAGCTGATTTATATGGTAATTCCGCCAACATTTGTAGCCGATTTATATTGAGAAAAGAGTTCCTATACCCTAATGTAGATAACTTATCTACACCCTAGCTTAAAATATAGTGAGGCCGCATTGTTTGGGTGATCCAGAGCATTCATTTGATGGACGCTCTCATAAATAGTATGTGCCCAAAAAATCAGCTTCATAGGATCATTCTAACCCTTCGAACTATGGAGGCAAAAAATGGACAGATTTGTGAAGGTTTATACACGTCCATTTTTCCCTCCACAAATCGTAGGGTTGCAATGGTCCTATGGAGCTGATATTTTGAGCACACCCTATCTATGTAAGGACCTATCAAATGAATGCTTTGGATTCCCCCAAACATTACGGCCCCCATTGTATTTTAAGCCTAGGGTGTAGATAAGTTATCTGCACTATATAGGATGTAGGAACTCTTTTCTTCTTCCCATAGGAGATGCTGATACTCGACAGTAGCTTGAGTACTGTAGCAATCGTGAAGACCTAATTAAAAAAGTATTGATTAAACATATTAATTAGTGTCATTATCAAAATACGGCGGTGGATGCCAGTCCCATATGTGTACCTGCACATGTATGTATGTATGTATGGCCAATTCGTCATTTTAGAATAATAACCGGTAAAATAAATGGAAGTGGTCCCTGAATGAGAGTCAAATGATCATATGCATTGTGTTTGTTTAAATTTTCCAATCGTTAAGTAAAAAATAAGAAATAAAAAACTCCAATAGCCTAAAGATTCTTCCAACAACAAAGGGCCATTTTCTCGACCCCATTTTACCTACCAAAAAAAAACACAAAGGGCCACATACCAAATGGTGCAGTCTATATTTCCATCTTATATTAGTAATCAACTAAGAAAGGAAACTTAGGGAAATAATATGTTCACTTGATATCGACACCCCAACGCTTCTCTTTTGCCTATCATTGGCTTTTTTCTTTTCTTTTTTTCCTTTGCCTTCTTGGTTGGTGGGAGTGGCGTGACGAATTTACATGATCTGGACAACCAACCACCTAAATTGTCCTCTACCTGAGCTTTGACAAAAAAGAAAGTGAGCTCGAATCCCACGTTAAAAAGCACCGTGGAAGTGACTAAATCGTCTCTCATTTCCACTTTTGTCTTTACTAGTAAAAAATTGCACGTGCGATGACACACTAAGATCGTCAGATACGATTTTAGGGTACCTAATGAGAGAAAAATAAACGAACTTTCTAACCCATCTCATTCTACTTTTTCAAGTTTAAATGATGTTGAAAATAAATGATAATTGCTGATGTTATTTTTCAATTTATGTTTTGGTCGATGGAGGGTCATTAGTGCTGTTGATGAAAAGTTAAAAAAAACAGTCAGTATATTAGAGAAATATTAAGGTTAATGTTAAAAACCCCATTCGAAAAATTAATTGTGTAGATTACATATTCATTTATATTACCTATCGCATGGGAAATTGTGAAAAATACTAATCTCAAATCCTCTAGAAAAGCAAAAAAAATTACCTAAAATCTGTAGAAAATTCTACATATTCATCTATATTACACATTAATTTTTGTCGATGTCGTGTGCTAAAGTCAGACACGTATGGTGGCTGGTCTAAATTTTAGGTCCTAAAAACTTGTACCCAAGAGAAATCTTTATTGCATTTTGGAAGAAAAACATTTATATGGAAAAAACAATTCAATTAGGCAAATGTCCTCTTTCCATGATTTAAAGGGAATTGATATGGTTATGGTTAAATTAGAATGATGTTATCATAAATTGAAGGTCCCTCTAAATAAAAATTAAATAGGGTTGATTGTTGATAAATATTTATTGGATTGCAGGAAAAAATTGGGGGAAATCTCTTTTCCCCATGATTTAGAGGGAAATGATGGGATTAGTAAGCCCGTGTAGTGACGTATTGTTTTTTAATAAACAAGCAGGGGTCCCCGCCAAACCCCAGCTTACCTATCAAAAAACAATGTCCATATGATCATTCCCATATGATGATCCTACCCTACAGTCTATAGAGGAATGGTATATTTTGAAAACCTCTATAGATCATTTGGTGGGGATCATCCTATGGAAATGATTTTTCGAGGAATGGTATATTTTGGAAACCTCTATAGATCATTGAGTTGGGATCATCCTATGGAAATGATTTTTCGCACACAATCTATGTTGTAAGTCCCTATAGTCAAGCATTTTTCAACAAGTACCGTACAACCTATACCATAGGATGATCCAAACCAGACCATCCATTTGATGGGCAACAATATAAATCAATTGTTCCCAAAAATCATTTCCATATGATGATCCTAGCCCTACAAACCTTGTCATACAACCTATTTACATTGTGGCCCATCAAATGGATGGATCGGATAATCCTATGGTGTAAGACGTATAGAACTTGTGAGTGCCTACAAACATCTAGGTTTTGTGGCCCACAATATCTTAATTTCTCATTTATCCTGAGAAATTGTATGATGAAAGGCCGTATAAACACGTAAAGGTGGTACGACAGAGGTGCCACCCTTGATATTTGATCCAACAGTGAGCTTCTGTTGGATCAAATATCAAGGGTGGGATGATGGGTACGTCATACGTGTTCATGTGGCTTTTCATCATATAATTTCTCAAACGGATTTTTTAAGATTTTTTTTTTGTATAGGAATTTGCTAGCCACCATCGCCGAGGCCAGTTGTCGGCTTGTCGCCCATCCTTTGCTGCAAAGATTGGCAGAATACTAAGTTTTAAATGAAAAATTATGGAAAAAATACCAAAACAATTTGTAAAATATGACAATTACGGAAAAAACTACAAAAAAGATAACATTTATGACGATTACGAAAAAAAGGGCAGAATTAAAAGGAGACAGGTGCGTTTTTTTGTCCTATTGTAGGGGTAAGAGGGTCACGGAAATGACGAAAAAACCATAGAAACCAAGGAGATTTACGAAAGAAAAGCTACCAACAGGCGGGACATGAGGAGAATTTCACGAAAAGAACGTGCCGAAAAATATAGGATTGTCCCTTTTAGTATAGTAAGGATTTTCCAAACGAAATCCTATGTTGGAAGCCTTTTCCATAAAATATTGATATCCCTAAAGAGTGAAAACTATTGTTGGACCAAACATCACTATGTACAAGTGCAAATGTTGGTTTGGTAACATGATCATTAATAGAAAAGGATTACTTATTGTTCTTACTATCTGAGTATGTATCACAATTAGTACAAAAACAAAATCTGAGAAGCAACATCTTTATTAATAATTAAACTAGAAGATAATATATAATTCAATCAATCTTTATATGGGTGACCTAAATGTCTAAACCTCAAATACCACAAATCACGCCTTACTTGAGAATTTATTTAAGATGGGAAAGAAGCAAACCTTCACATGGATCTTCCCCATGCACAAGTCTGGTACAACAACAAGAAGAAAATAAAATATAATAATTATTTTCTACTAACTAACCTAAGAAAAGTAAATTAATTTGCAGAAATTTTTATTTTTTGAGCAGATAAAATTTCTCTAAGAAATACGGAATGATCCTTAGAAAATGAAAGAGAAACTGAACCACGTCCAAAAGTGGTTAAGAGATCACATTGGCATAACTATTTTTTATACCTAGAGTACTTCTCCATGGTGGAGAGATTCTTGTGCACTCTAGTCATATATAGTTAGACGCGAGATTCCAAACATCATTGTGCTCCAGCTCCTATAATGGCAAGATTGCAGTGTTGGATGAGCCAATTAACAACCAGATTTGCAGGGAGGCTGCAAGGGGAACATCAGGGCGTCTTGGCCTATGTCCCCATCATTCCCTTATTTTCAAATCATTTGCTTAATTATAAAATAAGGTTTAAGTTGCACCTCAATTATGGTATCAAGTATTCTAATGAAAATACTTAAGAGGTGTTTGGATTCTGGAATCACATGCGTTGGAATCAGCATCCTATTCCGATTACGCTTGGTTCTGCCATTTGTTTCGAAGAAAAAAAAATGAACAGAATAAGGGGTCAGAATCAACATCGGGGTAGGATGAAAAAGGGAAATTGCCGAAATCTCTTTTTTACCCCAAGAGGTGGTATTCTGATTTGCACCAGTCGGAATGAAATTTTTATTAGAAATTTTAAATTATTCTTTATTTTTTTCCCTACTATGTTTATAGGGGAATCGGCATAGCAATCAAAATAAGATACCGATTCGGCGATTCCTATTCCTGATTCTGGCAATCCAAACGCGGCCAAGGTGTTTTCAACGTGAAGAACCAAAAAATGTAGCAGTTAGTGAAATCGTGTCCTCATCTATGATTTCTGGACACGGACACGAGTGTCGTGTGTCGACACGGACACGGAGTGTCCAGTTTATAAACTGAGACACGGCTAAAATAGAAAGTATACGTAATCATGATTTGTGGATATGAATTTGTATGTCCAGTTTCAACATGGATACGAGTTGTCTATATGAGGTAAACAAAATATTCAATAAAAAAACATAATGTCACACTTGACACGTTATAAAAACATGTCCACACACCCACATTAAGTCTAACACTTCCAGCCATTCAAGTAAAAGTGTCCAAAGGAGTGTCGACACGTGTGGGCACAGGTGTCGTGTCGGACACGTCAGGACACGTGAGTCGGCAATAAGTTCGAAGTGTCGGCCAAATCATAGGTCCCCATGTTTGGGTTATATATATAAATTATGTTGCGTGTGTGCATGCCAGAATCATGACCAAAACTTATCATTTAGGAGGTCCCACCTGTTCGCTGGATACCGCGACTCTAATCAGAATTTATAATTATTTGATCAAATAACGTGAGTGTTGACAAATGATTGTTTTATGCTGGTCGTCTATGTTTAAGCTACGTGCTGGCAGTCTATTTTTAAGCTACTAATTGAACGGTTGGGATTGTCCATTGGCTATGATTTAGAGGCTGTGATCTTGACAATAAGTCCCACCAAACGAACAATCATGATTGAGTGGGTTGTCATGGATCTGCCTCTTCATGCCCTTCTCATTTCCTTATAAAATTGAAATAGTTAAAATAAATCAGCCTTTAACAACTCATTTGAAAATTGTAAATAGAAATGTAACATTATTAGAAAAGGAGTGTCTATATCAATTCCAGTGTAATATATGAAGTAATGACAATTGTGTGATTTCACATGATCTACGGATTTGTAACCATCAGCAGTATCACAAAAAGAGGGATAAAAGGAACACATTTCAGTATAAGAGGCCACAAAGTAAATGAGAAGAAGAGGAGAGAGAGGTCACTTGAGTTGAAATGAAGCGTTGGAGGAGTTTTATACGGCAAGAGCCGAGAAAGTTAGGAAAAGGATGGATCATAGCATGTATGATACTATCTCTAGTCGTTCTCTCCTTTCTCAAAACTCGTTTTTGCCCTGTTATAGGTGAGAACATTTTAATCTTTTTTACTTTTCTTTCACATGGGTTCTTTTAATTTCCAATGCATCCCTTAACTTCTCTTTCTTTCTCCCTCTTTCAGTGAATTTACAGGGACCTATGAAGGCAAATGTAAAAATGCTAATGGTTGAAGGTGAGAGTTTTTCTTCTCAATCCAATAATTCTTGCTCTGAATGATGAATGAAAACTGTGTTAACTAACCCTTATAAGATCGGTTGAGATAGCCAATCTTACAAGTCATAAATAAGTAGGGGTGCAACTAGGGCCGGGTTGGGTCAGGTTGAGGCCAACACCACAACCCGAGTTGGGTTGGGTTCAGATTGGCTCTAAGGGTGGGACTCGAGTCAATTTTTGGGAATTCAGGTTGAACTTTTACCTTAAAATTGGGTCAAGTTCGAGTTGATTAATCCAATTCAATTTTTAGCAAAAGCTCAACCCGACCCGACCCAAGTTGCACGCCTACTCCTTGGGTCGTGCCAGAAAAAGGAAAAATATACAAAACAAACCATGAAGCTAAGATTTTGAAAATTGTAATAAAATTAGGAGGGGGTTGGGTGAGCAAATTTGAAATTAAATCGACTTGGTTTTTTCCAACCCTAACCCAATTTGAAATTAAATCAAGTTGGCTTTTTCCACACCTAACCCAACCTGACCCAAGGAAACACCAACGTCGGGATTGAGCCCGACCCAAGTTATACCCCTATAAAAATAAGGGCCTTTTCTAGTTGTTGGTGGTGAGATTGTCTCATTTTTCACTTGAAATGTGCAAAGCACCATAGTGGATATCAATTGTACTACTGTCACTAGGCAGACACGTGAAACTTGAGTTCGTGCCTATATCAAAACAAGGTTGTGCCCGTATCATTTGCGTTTCAAAAACATAGCGATCAACTAGCTCACCCATGTCTAGTCGACCTAGTCATTAACTAAGCGGTGGAGAAAACTAAGCTGAAGTTTCCCAGTGGATTTTGCCTAGTTCACTGAATCAACTCGGGCAACTTCCAGTTAGACTCGCCCAATTAAGAAAACCTAATTAAGTTTTCCAATTATTATTTATTTATTAGTATTTTATATACCAAAAAGTATTCAAATTATTTATCTGACCCATTGGTTAACTCACCAAATCACCTGGTTGACTCAGGTCAGTGTTTCCAACCCCGCTTTTTATCGGTTTGCCGCCGTAAAAATACTTAGGATTAGCAAAACGTTTTAGCATTTTCAAAATATTAAACGGGTTTTTTTTGCCAACTTTCCAACTTTACGCTATGTAAATGGATATTTTGAACCACTAAACTTCAAATTTTCTGGTCCCTTTTTTTGCCTTATCACGTTTTGCTAACTATGGTCAAGAGTCAAGAGCACTTTATTATTGCATATGATTTTATCTCTACGTTACAAAATCTCAAAGAGGGGATTTGCTACTTCGCGCCCCATCTTCTGCATCTCAGATGAATTAAATGAATAAAGCAAAAGTTAACATATGCCGCTGTCATCACATGAAAAAGACGGGGTGCGAAGTGGATTCTGCATAGGTGGCTGGCAAATCCCCTCAGAAAGATAAAACCAGAAAAGAGAAACTACAAATTCTAATATGCTAATTTTGCAGATGAAGACACAGAAACAGAAATGGAGGTAAAGAAGCCCATATGCGATGTTTCGGGGCCGAGATCTGACGTATGCGACATTGAAGGAGATATAAGGGTCAAAGGAAATTGTACCACAATATCTATACCAAAATCCAAAGGAGAATGGAGGATCAGACCCTATCCTAGAAAGGGGGATACAGTAGCCATGGCGCGTGTTAGCAAATTATCGTTAGGATCCTTACATGGTGATGAACACCAGCCCCCTCCTCATTGCACCCAAAATCATACAGTTCCTGCCATTATTTTCTCTGTTGGCGGGTTCACAGGCAACCTCTTCCATGACTTCACTGATGTGTTGATTCCGCTTTTCATCACTTCCCACCAATTCAACGGACAAGTACAATTCCTCGTAACCGATTCGAAACCTTGGTGGTTAGGCAAATACCATTTGATCCTCAAGCAGCTCTCCAAATATGAAGTAATCGAAATAGATCACGACGAAAATGTTCATTGTTTCCCAAGATTGATCGCGGGTACGAGTTTTCACAAGGAATTGGGCATTGACCCATCAAAATCGACAAATGGGTACTCTATGTTAGACTTCAAGGAGCTATTGATGAAGTCTTTTTCGTTAGGGAGAGGGACAGCGGTTCGAATTGGGGGAGACCAAGTTGACTACAAGAGGCCTAAGCTCTTAATTATATCTCGAAAGCGATCTAGAGTGTTTGTTAATGAGAGGGGAATTGTGGAAATGTCAAAGAGCTTGGGGTATGATGTCGTGGTTGCAGAGGCCAATACAGGTACCGACATATCTAAGTTCGCCCGTTTGGTGAATTCGTGTGATGTGATGATCGGCGTTCATGGCGCCGGGCTCACCAACATGGTGTTCCTCCCTCAAGGAGCTGTACTAATTCAAGTGATTCCTTTGGGTGGATTGGAATGGTTAGCCAGGAGTAGCTTTAAGGAGCCTTCTATAGGAATGAAGGTGAAGTACTTGGAGTATAAGATACAAGAAGAGGAGAGCACTCTCATTGAGCAATACCCACATGACCATCCTGTATTAAAAGACCCATTTTCTATTCATAAGCAAGGTTGGGAAGCCATGAAGTCTGTATACCTTGAAAAACAAAATGTAAAGCCTCATTTGGGTAGGCTTAGAAATACATTGTTAGAAGCCCTGAAGCTCCTACATCAATCACCATAGATGAGGTTTTTCTTGGGTCATTTGAAAGGCTGCTTGTCAGTTTTTCCTCTTGTATTATCATTTTACAAGTGAATATGGTGAAATTAATGTTTGGTATCTAGTTCAATTAGATCATGTCTTCCCATCTTTGCTTTAAAATGAAAATTAATTACTTGTTTGTTGAGAACAAAATGATGTCAAAGTCTACTTCATTTTTTTGAATGATAATTAGCTATATCATTTTTAAAGGTACTATAAATATAAGGGATTTGCTAAGCTCCATCGCAAAAGGGTTTTCGCGGCTGGTCTGTCGCACATCAGACCAGCCACTCCACTAACGAGGTGGCTGGTCTGATGTGCGACAGACCAGCAGCGAAAAACCCTTTTGCGATGGACGCTAGTAATTCCCTAAATATAATTTGTAAAAATTCAGATTTCTAATGCTATTATACTGACACAAGTGGCTCTCATGACTTCTACCCAATGGCAGTTTGGTTGCAACACTTGCTCTCCCTCTCAATAGCCATGTTTAAAAACTCACTGAGTTAATCACTGACTCTCCCAAGTCAACCCAGTCCTGGGTCCATAAACTAGAGTCCATACTAGAGAGTCAATCAAAACTCACTGTGTCAATCATTAACTCGCCCAAGTTGACATGTTTTTCCTTTGACAAGTTATTGACTGAGTTTCAAAACAATTGCTCTAGAGGGACAATGGTACTTTCCATCTTGATAATGTTGACTTTTTATATGAAAAAAGTGTTTTTTGTAATTCAAACTTACAATGGGGTGTTTTTAGTCTTTATATGTATGCTTTTGGGCTTCCCTCCAAAAAGACTAAAGTCATGAGAAAACTTTAGTCCTAGATGGGAAGTGTGAGAGGATGAGAGTGGCCATATATATACTTTCACTCTCTTAACCTTGTGAATAAGTAAGAGGTCATGGGGATCCTACGCGCACGGATCGCCCACTTGGGTCCGGTGGGCTTTTGATCTTACCACACACGCGCTCCGTCCGGCCGCGCGCGTGGACGTAAGGCTTTTATTTTTATTTATTTATTTTTTCTTTTAACGGTCAAGAATTTATTTATTTTTCCTTTTAACGGTCAAGAATTTATTTATTTTTTGTTTTAACTCTTTTTTTTACCGTTTGAGATTCTTTAATCGTGGTTTAGTGACCGTTTGAAAAACGTCTCTCATGCACTAAAAGAGTGCGACGTTTCACCCTAACGTGTCAATTACCTTTCTATATAAATCAGTTTTAGAGAAAACAGAAAGATATCATTGACGGATTCTTCTTCTGCTCTTTCTCTTCTCTGGTTTTCTCTCTGGTTTTCTGCTCAAGGCTTTTGGCAAATATAAGAGAGTTCTTAGGCATCCGGGCTGCGTGAGTGCACACCTCTGGAGCGAGAGTTGTTGTATCCTGGAGGCATACGCCGAGACGTCCATCTGCACCTTTGATTCGTCATAATGGGGGAGAGATTTGCCTTAAGGATAGCGAAGATTCTTCGTGCCTCAACTCGATAAGTGATCTAACGATTTCTTTTTTCCTTTACAGATTATTATTGCAGAAAATAGTATTATTGATCTCTGTCTTCAAGTTGTGAGGTTAATTTGTTATAAGGTATTCTCGAATCCTAAATTACAGATTTGCACATCACTTTTCTAACAGATAGACCCAAGATTAAGATTCTTCTTGGATGCCAACATTATTGGAGATGTTCATCATGGGGATATCAATCCCGGGTTTACTTTATCCTTAAATAGACATATGCTATCCTCTGTTCGTGTCGCCCTTTGTTTTTGGATAAAATATTACTAGAACAAAATTGGTGAAGCAGAAAATTCCAAGATAAACTCATCCAAGCATGATAGCCAATCCTAGGAACAGAAAATATAATTTCCCTATGTTTTAGCGAAATATTATCAGCACTACTGTATTTTGATAAAGGCACTCCTCACTTTATTAAAAGTAAGGATAGCCCACACCATAGAATGATCTAAACCGTCCATTAGATAGATTGGAGGGTTAGGATCGACCTATGGAAATGATTTTTGGGGCACAACCTATTTAGGCTGTGGCCCATCTAATGTACGGTTTGGATCATCCTATGGTGCGGGCCATACTGTACTTTTAATAAAGTGAGGAGTGCCTTCATCAAAATACAGTAGTGCTGAATCTGCTGATAACATTTCCCTTGTTTTATTCAATTAAGTCACGTAAGATGGCTGCTCTCTCATGCATCAGCCAGCCATGAAATGACTTTCTATAATTACTATGTCAAAAAAAAGAGATAAATGGCCAAAAGACCCATCTAACCCTAACCCTCGTTTCTCTCTCCCACACCTCAATGGATTTGGGCACGTGCTAGAGAGAGAGAGAGAGAGTTTCTGTACATGAGCTTTGTCTCCAAGTTTTAAATTGGGTCACCTTCTTTAGCCGGTGAGAAAGTTTGAAACTGGGTGTCCAGAGAATTAAAAGGGCGCATATATCAGCTCCCTATTTCTCCATCTCATACAACAAACATTGTAAGATTCTTCCTACACTTACTACTACAATTTTCAACGGTACAACTTCATAGACTTGAATAAAATATAACTTACTAGACTAGTAAACACGACTTACTAGACTTAATGAAATATGACTAAATAGGATTAATAAATAAGTTAGTTGTTGAAGAAGTCCTCCAAGCATTTGTTTCAAAACAACCCTACTTAATTTATCCAAGCCACATGGCTGCCAAGTTGGCACTGTATTATATCACCTTCAATTCCCAACTTGCATTTAGATGAGACAAAAGCTAATCTTTAGACTTTAGAACAGAGCCCAGGCTATAGCTGGCAAAGGATCTGGAACTAACAAGTTTTCTATGCCATGTGAATATGTGAGGTTAGAGAAGTGTTGGAATATTATGTCGGTTTACCTCTGCAGTAGGTCCTCTTTCATGCAATAATTTATAAATTTAGAGAAATTCTAAGGAGCAGGTCGAGAACTGGTAAACTAAAAATCTCTTATATTCAGAGAATCAAGTGGTTAGATGGGGCTTATTTTTAGATTTTCTTATATATTTCACTAATGATAATAATTAAATACTTTTTTTCTGACATTTCTAATGATTACAAGGCTTATATTTGGTCAAATGAAATTTAAAGTGTTTACATGGGGTTTATTTTTAGATTTTCCTATATATTTTACTAATGATAATAATTAAATATCTTCTTATTTTCTAACATTTCTAATGATTGCAAAGCTTACATTTGGTCAAATGAAAAAACAATATGAGTTTTTCGGCATTTGGCTAACTCAATCTTAATGAAATTGGTTTTACGGAATCGAGAATCTTTCCCAATTTCTAGGAAAATATAACACTGGCCCTATTCGCTTTAGATTGTGAGAACAGATTGTGAGTCCAAATTCAATTAGGGCCCGTTTGGATACCTCATATATTGTATTTGGATTTGGAATTGAGTTTTGAATACAAAATAAATAGATCCGGCAGCTCATGTTGAGGGAGAGAGAGAGAGGGAAGGGGGTACTTCCTATTGGAGGGGAGAGGTTGAGGAGCAAAGAGGGTGAAGGAAACTGCCAGATCTGTGGATTTCCAATTTCTTATTTGCACAACTTATTTGAAAATCTGATTTTTTTTCACTGTTAGTTGCTGAATTGGAAATCCAAGAATTTGATCAGATCCAAATTACAATGCAAAAAGGGCTGCAAATGTGAGAAATCCAAATCAAAATATTCTCTGCATCCAAACGGGCCCTTATTGGACTAAAAATTATACATAATTGGATTTGGACTCCCAATCGAATCTCACAATCTAAAACGAACGAGGCTTCGGATGCAGCCTTAATCATTGTGTTTGGCTTGTTAGTTTATTTATAGTTGTGAAAAGGTGTTTTTGAAAAAGAAGTCTTCTACTTTGCCTTATTTGCAAAAGCAGTCTTCAAGTTTGACAATTTACTAGGGGTGCAAATCGGGTCAGCTTGGAACAGGTTAAGACCAAGCCTAACCCAACCCAGGATAGCATTCCCTCAACCCTAACCCAAGCCTCGGGTTGAGGCTGGTCAACCCTAACCTAATTACCTGCCTCTAAATCTCTCAACCCTAACCCAACCCATCTAACCTATTTTTTCCAAATCTGGTTAAGTTGAGTCAAGTTGGGTTTGGATTAACCTAGGTTCAAACAGAAAAAATGCCAAAAAAAAAAAAAAAACATAATCTCAAGAAATCACAATAAAATTAGAGGTCGGGGTCTAGTTTGGGTCAAGTTGCCCAACCTAACCCAAGCCAAGATTGGATTGAACCCGACCCAAGTTGCAGCCCTAAGTATTTAGACAAACTCATCACATTTGAGTGAATTTTGTAAATCCAGTCATGCCAACAATTTGTAACCAAATTACCCATGGTAACTTTTTTTATTTATAACCAAAACATACTAATATCTTAAAAGACAGATTATCTCAAATAAAAACCTTGATTTAATTAGGGAAAGTATTGTGAACCATGGATATATTGAGCAACTTGAGAGTCATGCTCGAGTTGAGATTCTTTCTTGAGAAGAACAAAGGTGAGATCAGCAAAAGAAGGGGGTTCAGGATGAACATAGAGGGTTGTGACACGAGATTCATAGCTGAGCCCAGGCTAGTAAGAGTGCAAATGGCTAGATCAACATTAGAAACTGGCAGCTGTCGAATGATAGCGAGAGCATCGGCAATGGATTTGACCTTTTTGAGATAGTCTGGAATAAAGAGATCGGCAAATAGTGAAGCGGACGGATCATCTCGCCTGAATATGGGTTAACCGGACAAGTTTGGAGATCTTTGTATCTTCCCCTTGATTTTGCTTTTCGGGTTGTACCCTCCATTTTTTTTTATTGAATCTTTTTTCTTTTGCTATAGGATTTCCTCGGTCGGGCGGGCGCTTTCTTACTTTTAATTAATAATTTCTCATCATTCAAAAAAGAAAAAACCATCATTCAAGGATGGAAAATTTTAGACCCCATTCATTCCCAAAAGGCTAAGGTCTCCCACCACAAACATTGTATAGCACAATTTTCTTATAATTTCACAACTTATTACAACAGCTTCAACCAAACGTAATGCTTCTTTCAGTATATTTGGTTGCCCAACTAACAAATCCATGAAACTGAACAATGAAAAGCTACCCAAAAAAAGGAAGCCTAGAGAATAAAATAACATGAGGAAAAGAATGAGTTGTAGTAACTCTCTAATTGATACACAACTCCTAATGATGGAGAAGCTCAAGGGCTTTTAATAAAATGGCTCTAAGCCTGCCCACATCAAGCATTACATTTTGCTTGTCAAGGTATATAGACCTTAAGGCTAACCATCCTTGTTTATGAATTGATAAAGGATCCCTTAGAACAACATGATTTCGTGGGTATTGTTTTATCAAAGAGCTCTCCTCCATCTTTATCTTATACTCCAAGTACCTTAGCTTCATATCTACGGCTGGCTTTCCAAAATCAGTTCTAGATAACCATTCCAATCCCCCAAAAGGAACTATTTGAATTAGTATTGCATTAATTGGAAGAAAAACAAGATTAGTAAGCCCCGCTCCATGAACACCCATCATCACATCGCAAGAATTGACGATTTGTGCGAATTTCGACAAATCACTCGACACGCCGGCCTCAGCAACAACCACTTCATAGCCCAAACTTTTAGCTGTTTCAACTATTTCTCCTTCATTTGTAAAAGACCTTGATTTTTTTCGCGATATAATCAGAAGCCTCGGTTTCTTGCCTAACCCATCTCCAATTTGAATTGGGGCCGCTCTCTCCAATGAGTAAGAGTTTCTTAAAAACTCATTAAAGTCGTACATAGAGTACCCATTTGGAGATTTTGAAGGATCAATGCTTAATTCTTTGTGACATCTAAGACCAATTACCGCTGATTTGAAGCAATGGACCCGATCATCTCTATCAAAATCGAGGATTTCATATCTAGAGAGCTGTTTAAGTATCGGATTATATTTGATAATCCACCAAGGTTTATAATCTGTTATTAGAAACTGAACTTCTCCGTTGAATTGGCGCGAAGTTATGAATAGAGGAATCAATACATCTGTGAAGTCATGGAAGAGATTTCCAGTGTATCCTCCGATCGAAAAAATGACGGCTGGTACATTATGATTTAAAGTGCAATTAGGGGCTTCTTCATGGCCGATTAACGATTTAATCGACAATTCCTTAACAGCTGACATTGCGAACAGATCGCCCTTTCGGGCATAAGGTCTGATCTTCCATGATTCATTTCGCGCCAAAATACCCATTTCAGATGAAGCAACAAAGACCATAGAGGAATTCCCATGAATCCTAATATCTCCTTCAATTTCACAAAGATCAGATCTTGGGTCTGAAAGATTGCATTTAGTCTTTTGCTCCTGCAAATTTTTGCTCTCTGAGACCACACAAGTAAAAATTACATTAGCAACTGTATAAATTCACACGCTACTGATGTTGGCACTACCATGTTTTAATAATTGCACAAACTCAGCTTGTCTTTTCTTTTTAAATTGACTTCTGAGAGCCTTTTGGGAACAGTAATAACCTTTGACAGCTGTTTAGAAAAGAAAGAGGGCTACTAGGAAAACGTGATTTCGTTTGGGAAAAAAAAAGAAGACAAGGTCCCCATCTGTGACATATGCCCAAGAAGACAAGAAAGTAAGCACGCAACCCATGAAATGCAAAAAATCACCAGAAAATGAGGGTCATTTTCACCACTGTCTTTAGCTACTGGACGGGGTCCGTTTTAGAAGTGTTTTCCAAAAAGAAAAGACAAGCTGAGTTCGTGTAATTATTAACCACATCAGTAGGGAAATTTAAGTCTTGGACATGTCTGACTCACAAGTACCAACAGGGCCAGGCTAACCTATTTGACTCGACGAGTCGAACCAAATGACAGCACTAGGTTGCCGATTTTTTGGTTAGGCCCCCGTTTCTTTCGAGTAGAACAAATTTTACATCCATTCGTTTACTTTTTTAAAAGGGAAATGTTATCAGCACTACTGTATTTTGACGAGGGCACTCCTCATTTTATTAAAAGTACAGTATGGACCGCACCATAGGATGATCCAAACCGTCCATTAGATGGGCCACATCCTAAATAGGTTGTGCCCCAAAAATCATTTACATAGGTTGATCTTAACCTTCCGATCTATAGAGGGTTAGGATCAACAATCTAACATTCAGTTCGGAGGGTTAGGATCAGCCTATGAAAATAATTTTTGGGGCACAAATTATTTAGGCTGTGATCCATCTAATGGACGGTCTGGATCATCTTATGGTGTGGGCCATACCGTATTTTTAATAAAGTGAGGAGTGCCCTCATCAAAAATGCAGTAGTGCTGATAACATTTCCCTTAAAAATGGAAGAATCTTGAATTTTTCTTGACACCAAATCGCACATAGTTACAAAAATCTCCTAATAATTGAAAATTATGGGAAAATCTCGGCTTTTTTTGTACCACATTTTAAACTTTGAAAATCTCGATTAATTCTAAATTTCTCTCATTTTTTGAATTAAGGGCCCGTTTGGATGCCGAGAAGATTTTGATTTGGATTTCTCACATTTGCAGCCCTTTTTGCATTGTAATTTGGATCAGATCAAATTTTTGGATTTCTAATTCAGCAGCTAACAATGAAAAAAATCAGATTTCTAAATATGCTGTGGAAATAAGAAATTGGAAATCCAGATGTGGCAGTTTCCTTCACCCCATTTGCTCCTCAACCTCTCCCCTCTACTAGGAAGTACCCCCTTCCCTCTCCATCTCCCTCTACATGAGCTGCCGGATCTATTCATTTTGTATTCAAAACTCAATTCCAAATCCAAATACAAAATGGCAGGTATCCAAACGGGCCCTAAATGTAATTTCCAACTAAAGCCAAATTTTATAAATTAAACATGAATTTGAACAACATTACATCAATATATTATTTGTAAATCTGGTGAAATTTTTAGAAACCATTCTGGAAACATACCTATTCTCTGAGAACTGCCCGTATTTTCAATTATCAGCATACTTAGACCAGCTCTCATCGACGACCTCAAATTTGCTGTGAGAAAAAATTTCAACATGAGCACACAAAATTTAGTAAATTAACACATAAAAACAGATAATTAAAGCTTAATTACACTAACTTACAAATTGGCAGAGGGCTTAAGTAAGGCTTAAACAAAACAAGAAAACCCAGAGAGATTAGCAAGCACCCAACAAGGGCGCCATATCCGAGCTTCGCGGGTTCGTATCGACTGAAGCTTTTGACAAACTTCATGTCATGGCGAAGAGCCATCCCTTCTTCCTTCTTCCTTTTCTTCCGAGATTAAGATTAGGAGAAGCAGAAGAATTTAGGCATTTTAATTCCTTCTTTAGAACAATGTATGTGTAGTGTGTTGCATTTCATTTTAATGCTTCCCACGAGCTACTTATATTCAAAGATTTCTACCTAATGAAATATGGCTGAAAAGGACATAAGGTTGACCATTTATGCAACCACTTCTTGTTTTTTTTTTGTTTTCTTTCTTCTCTTCTGGGGCTGAAGTGCAGGCCATTGATTTTTGCTAGTGAAAGGAACAGATGAACTGAAGAAAGCTGGAATTTCTGTGAGTTTCAGATTATGTTTTTATAATGAATTTTTTTTTTTTAAAGACTGGATGTTGAGCTCTTTCTTAACATCTTATTGATGGGCCCCACGTCGATGTGATCATGTCCATTGATCCATTTGATCTCCACCTTGGATCAGATGTTCGCGAAGAAATGCTAAACCATTTGTGAGTCACCTCATGATCAACTACAAGATCAACAGTCTCAATCGCACATTCATATCTGTGTGGGACCCAAAATTTGATTTTTTTGGATTGATCTGACGGTGATTACTGCCTTGTGGGACTCTTTTTAAGCCTTTTATAATACCATGCGTTAACGAGTTCCTTTTCAAGAAAAAAATAGTTTATAAGGAATGATCTGGGCCTGTTAATTCTCAATTTTGAATTCAAAACTGATTATTGAGTTATTAATAACTTACAACCGACAATTAGTTTAAGTGATCGATCTTATCAAATATCCCGATCCGGTGTCGGGCCCACCACATTCTAGGATTGGGATGATCGGCAGGGACGATGGCACTTGAAAGGGAAGGGGGGCAATTGCCCTTTTTGGGAAAAAAAATATACCTTTATTTTTTAATATTTTTTTATACTTACCCCTTTTTTAAAAATATATGCCCCCCTTTACAATCATCCCCGAGATAGAAAATAAGTTTAAATTTTTAATTTTACCATTTTTATACCCCTTCCTTGTAAAAAATATCTTTTTACTATAATTTCTGGCATCGGCCCTGATGATGGGTCTCCTCATGTGGAAACCATTCCATCGAGAACAAGCGGCTGTTATTGATGCCTACATTAATCTACCATGTTGTATCGTATGAGAAGATTAATAATAGGAATTTTTTGAACGAGAATTGATATTTCCACACCCTTTTTTTAAGCTTCTAAATAGAGTTTTTCTTTCCTTATTTTTCAGCCACTCATCTCCTCACTCGTGCCCTCTATATTCTCTCCTCATCGGCCCATCCTAGCCTCCTTTGACCTTCTCCCACATGCCACAGCTTGATAATATATTCCATGGAAAAAAAAATTCATTCCTGCACCATCTTTTTTTTTTTTTTTTCTTTCCTGACTTTTTCTCTCTCTCTCTCTCTCCCATTCTCCCTATCCTTCTCTTCACCACTTGGCAATCTAATATTACATGAAACAAAAATAAAGGGTGCAGAACATGGCCTCATGATTATGAGATAGATGTATCTATGACTTACTTAGAAAGTTGTCATTATAATTAAGTTGAAGGTCCCTCTTAATAAAACTTAAACTGCTGTGGCTCAATGGAAAAGCAAAAAAAAAAAAAATTGGAAAAGTTTTTCTTTTCCAAACTTTTCCAGAAAATTCTTACAATCCAAACAGGAACTCTGGGATTTATAGTAACAAACCCGGCCGGGTTTTCGTGTCATCACAGCCTTGCACATGGCTGTATGGTCAGAAGATCTATACCGTCCATATAAAGGGTCTTGCTGTAATTGGGCCATGGGCCAGATTCAAAGAAAATTCAGTTAGTGTGTAGCTTGATAAAATCGCGCATCCACAGTAGAGCCCAACATATGAACGGTGTAGATCTTTCTATAATTACCTTCGTGCATGGCGATAGAGGTGAAGAATTGATGATGATGTAACCAAAATGGTAGTAGGAGAGTTGTCGGTTGATTGGACGTTCTAACATGAAGTCTTTGTATTTCTCGGTTGGACGCATGATCGAACAAGATTATAATAAAATAAGAAGATTAAGACAATTTGAATACTTGTTATTTATTTTTGGGTTCTCCTATCAAACATTTCTGTTATTTATATAGTAGAATCTCAAGAGCATATGTTCTAAAGATATGTTTTAACTAGTTCTAGTCGTTTTAAACATTTAGATTTTCTTAATCATTGCTTATATTGTCTTCCACACCTACAGATTCTGCACATTATATCAAAGATTCAAAATTTTATTTTATTAAGGGAGTTGTTAGTTCCGTGGTAGGTTGTGTTTAAGTTCGGTGCGATGCACAGAACACGGAACACGGAAGACGGAATGATAGAGAAAATGTAAATGATTTATAAAAAGATGCATTCAAACAGTTTTTAAAAACAAAATGTATTCATTATAGAGCTAATACACCATGTTTTTCTTCAGTATTCCTTATGTCAGCTAACAACCAGTGAAATGCATAAATAAAGAGGTTGTTTCACCTCCCCCCTGACTAAGTGTGTCTGCCAAAATCAGCACATCATTTTCCCACTCATAGCTCAGATTATTCTATCTGAAAAACCATTTTCTAATCTCAGCTCAGCCATTCAATGGCTGAGATTATTAAAAAAAGAAAAATCCATCTAAGAAAGCCATACTCATATAGTCATATCATTCCTGGAAATTGGTCAAGATGAATAATATCATCACCAATAAATTACCTGTGATGAAAGGCATAACTAACAACCCTATGAGATGATGCATTGACATTTTTGTCTGTACCAAAGACACCGACTGTGAGTCATCCAACATTTCCTGCTCACAAGTACTGAGCCAGGGCAATTTGCCACAGAGGCATGTCTCCAACATTGTTCTAAGTTCTAACCACAACACTACCACACCCCCTTCATGAAAAGGGTAACATGTTCCTGTAGTGAACTATAAAGTGTGACAGATTGATACACAGTGATATGGCAGACCAAAAAATTCCATAGGATTTTTCAATGCCAACGGATGAGGGAAAGCTGGCACAGATGCAGTTTGACAAATCAATTGGATGGCTGCTACAGCACAAGTGTTGATATCCCTGTCATAAAAAAAGAAGAGCAAGTTATGTTAGAATAAATGAAGGTTTAGATATTATCTTAGCAAGTACGAACATAAATAAATCCCACGTAAAAAGAACGTGATGAAGTGATTGAACATGTATGATGGTGGAAGTCATTTGTACAGAAGACATTTTATGTTTTTTTTTTTTAATTGTAAAGATATCAATAATAAAGAAAAGGAGATAATGTACATGGTTAGAGCAGCTAAGATAGAAAAGATTACCTAGGAGAAAATTTTGTACTAATTTCAACACCTGGAATTATCCTAATGCCAAACTTATGAGCAGCTTCAAGGGCCCATACGATGCACGCGGTGACAAAAGTAGAAATGATTAGCAACAGTATATACTTTACATGAAATCATCTCCTTTTTCTTTCTTTTTTCTTTTTAATTCTTTAAATGGTATTGCCTGTGAGTGAATCTGTATTCATATGCAAATTAGGGATGAAAGTACATATTCAGCAAAAAATGATTCTGTTATGTGGAAGTAGGACAATTAAATAATATAAGAAAAAGAAATTATGAAATTACAATAAAAAATTTAGCTATTAGGATCAATTGTGAGGTACATACAATTGGACATGAAAAGTTCACTTTGATATGCACATATATGCATGTTAGCATGTGGCTTTAAATATCCAAAAGCCTAAAAATTTGTGACATAAATTGCCAATATTTAGATAGTTACTAAACTTGCACAGAAGGAACCACCCACATACATAATATCCACGTAACTACATGAACTTAGATTTTTATGAATGGTATCTCCAATATGGTTCTACCTTGCAAAAGACTCATATCAGTATCTTGTAAACATAGATGACTGACAGACTACGTAGAAGCTGTTTTTCGTTTTGTAACTCTGAAGATAAGTTATGTTTTACCTTTAAGCCCTTTCTTTCTATCTGAGTTAATTTCCATTCAAAAAACTGTCTGGCCCACCCTCATTTTCAGAATGACTTTTGGGTTTTGGATCAAATAACAGCACGGCATCTTTGAATGAATAACTGAAAATTTGCTACCCTACTTGTACTATTCATGCCCAAAATGCTAATAGGAATTCAATTCCCAATTATAAGGAATCAAAAATAGGAAATAAAGAGAAATTATATGGTGAATGCGCATGTAGATTGGTGTAGACGGTACGACAGAAGTACCGCTCTTGATATTTGATCCAGCAACAGCACCTTAAAAAGTGCGCTGCTGTTGGATCAAATATCAAGGGCGGTACCGCCTACACCGATCTACATGCGCATTCACCATATAAAATGTCTTTTTTTTTTTCCTATGGGGCCACTTACAGAACATATTGGCGGCTTCTTATTGACCTACAGAGCTTCAAATGCAGCACTGCCTAATGCATAAACCAAGAAAAACTAACTTGAACAGGAATGGGGTTGAGCCTGTAGCTCAACGGTTGAGACTTAGTTTCTCAACCTTGAGGCCGCAGGTTCAATCCCAGCTTTCCTACCTGTTAAAGTATAAAAGAATAAATAACACCTTCTCCAATAGCTTCAGCTTGTGGAGTAATTGGTTGTTTCACATGGTATCAGAGCCAAAGGTACTGAGTTCAAACCTCCTTGATAGCAAAAATCCAGATGCAATGACCAAACCCAAAAGAGGGGCCACATGTGCCACATGTAGGCCAACCCTAAAAAGAGGGGCCACACGTGAGGGGGAGTGTTAAAGTATAAAAGATTAAATAAAGTCTTCTCTAGGAGCTTAAGCTTTTGGAGTAACTGGTTGTTGACTTGTTTCACACTACCAAAAAAACTTGAACAGGAAGTTTTTTGTTTGAATAGAGCAAAAGACCAAGAAAAAAGGCAGGTTGCATGAAGGGTGGACTTGTTTGTACAGCAGGAAAGTCAAAAGAGAACATGTAGAAGAATGCACAGTAAAACCTAATACGCAGTGGGGCACCGGCACACAGGGTGTACATGTCATTTGTATTATAAATTAGACTTGTTTTCAAAGCGTATTGCTCATATCAATCAAGAAAACTAACACAAGAAAGACAGCAGGGTCATATATTGAAATTATTCAGAAAACAAATGGAATGTGTTAGGAGGAATCGATAAATACATACAATTGGCACCAGCTTTCCATTGCTTTTTCTTTGGTTGAGGCAGATCATAGCCTCTCATCAGAGACTTACAAGTCAGCTAACCATCCAGCAACCATCCGACTAACACACGATCAGCATCCCATCATTTGTAAGTTTCACGATCGAGTAATTTCTGAAGAATAGCCTAGATGAGAAAATGTCCATCGTGTTAATTTACTAGTGACAGATAATCCAAGCCCGTAGGAATCAATGGAAAAACCTTAAAATTTTGAACAATTAAAACTGGAATTCCTAAACTTCTTCAATAATCATTGGCTACCAATTGTATAAAAACATGAACAATATCTCAAGCAGCTCTTAGTAGGCTCTGATAAAATAAAATACTTCTGGTTCGTGATTCATATTTAGATAGGAATACAGGTGGTAGCATGCATTGTGCTTAAAAAGTTGTGAGTTATACATAACAATCTTTCTGAAGTAACGTACAGGACAAAAACGGTTTGATTTCAAGCCCTGATATAGCTCTTGAGGTGATATCAGAAGTTTCACAGGGCGAAATTCAATAGACTGACTCTGTGCCCTGTTATCAGCAAAACTGATCAATTCACGCTCCAAAAGGTGTTCAAAGGCCTGAAAAAATAACCAACCATTGTTAAAATATCGTGAGTGCAGAGATGGGGAGGAATGTATCATGTATAACAGAGGACTATTGTGCACACCCGTAGGCAAACATTACGCGCGTAATAGTCTGAGGTTTGATAAGCATCATGTACAGCTTTGTACTCTGCCAGAAATGACAACCAATCATGAAACCCAGCAGTTCAATATCTCAAGCAATAATCATGGTACAAAGTGCCACACAACAACTACCTTTCATTATGGAATTGAAATTGTATGAGTTTTGCTCTTTAACCTCCAGTCTGTTCATGCACACCAGTATATAGAGCTCTAAAATGGAGGCATCTGCTTGAACAAGTCTCATATACACATAAGAATTTCCCCATAAAAGTTAGCATTTACAGCCAATATTTCTTGTGCGAATAAACTGCAACAAATTACTTCCAAAGGCTTCTCTATATTCTAATATCAATTTGTTATTACGGATGAATGCATGACTGTCTGAAAATTTGTAGAAATTCTGCATATGTCACCAAAATTCAGTTTAAATCATTAGAGGCATTGGACTATATCTAGGAGAACCGTGTTCTCTATGATGCAGGTCAATACCTAGAATAGGGAAGATCCTACACTCCTAACGGGATAAAGGTTTAGGAAATATTTAGGGCTAACATGGAATACTAGAAAACACTTAAAAGATTAACATAGGGCTGAATTAACACGTGATTATTTTACGGGCAGTAGCAAAACGGGGTAAAATTAGCTCTATTTAGGCCAAAAGGGCGTTTTGGTAATTTGGACAGCAGTATTAAACCAAAATTCCCGATCTGCAAATTACCAAAATACCCCTACAACCCAAAACTGGACCGTTTTGAGCCTTTTACTGCTACTGGACATTATTCTTTATTTTTCTTCATTGGATATTATTATTTTCATGCTTGTGTGACATCTATTTCATTGGTACTCGCATTAGCTTTTAGTTCTTTTAATTGGTTGCATGCGTAGGCCTAGTTTTGGACTAATATTTCTATTATCAATTCATCTTACGAATCCTTATCACTTTGATTGATTTGTATAAGGTTTAGTTCATGCTTAATTACATTCTTTACAATTATTTATGCTATTTAAGTCTCATTATTGCTGCTGCCCATAGATTAATTAGAAGTTAATTTGGCCCTAGGGAAGTTGTTAAGTGTTCTTTTAATTTTTGCGCGTAGGATTTTCCTAAAGCCTTAATCTCATTAGGAGTGTAGGATTTTCCCTAAATTAGGTATTGTCCTGCATCAACTTGGTATCAGAGCCTAGAGTTAGTCGTAGGAAACCTTTAGGGTAGGGTGTTAGTGTCCAAATTAGTGTCTAGTTTTCATTTGCATGCCCACAAGAAGTGGTAAAGATTACCACACGATGACTTCTAGCAATCCAATATCTAATGATGAGTTAGCTCAATTCATTCGAGACAATATGGTAGAACTGAATCTTCTCCGCGAAGAGATATGACTTGGCAGAATGGATCGTGAAGCTCGCAGTCGACAGTTACAAGTCGTTAGTAACGAGATTCAAGCCGTACCACTTGTTGATGATATTATCTCTCAAGAAGGGGAGAAGGAAGTTGCTAACACTATTGAGGAGTCAGATGCTAATGTTGATGAGACCATTATCGATGTTAAGCCGAGCTTATGTCAGATAAGGAGTCCATGATGGCAAAATCAGAGATGGACGATATAGAGCGAGAGAGTCTAGTGACTAATGAGGCATTGCTAGAGCATGCAGACTTTTCTAAGGTATTTGAGGCTGCATGTGATGCCTCAAGTGTCGGGATTGGCAATGTTCTAAGTCAAGAGGGACACCCAGTTGCCTATTTTAGTGAAAAACTTAATGAGGCTAGGCAAAAGTATACCACTTATGAGAAAGAATTTTATGCAGTAGTCTAGGCTTTGCACCATTGGAGACACTATCTACCACAAGAGTTTGTGTTATACTCCGACCATCAAGCACTCAGATATCTTACCTCGCAGAAGAAATTGAAACCAATACATGCGAGATGGGTAGAGTATCTGCAAGAGTACACTTTTGTCCTCAAACATCATCCAGGTGTTGAGAATACAACTGCAGATGCCCTCAGTCATGTCACACTTCTCATGACTTCTAAAGCCTTCCAGAAGATCAATGCGTCATGTGAATTTCAAGCGTGGAGTCATGTTAAGAACTTATTGAATTCCATGAGTGTAGAAGTCATTGGGTTTGACAAGATAAAAGATGAATATGTCAAATGCCCAGACTTTGGAGTAGTGCATGCTAGCTTGAACGATGGACATTCCGATTTACGTTCTGATTATTTAATGCGGGATGGTTATTTGTTCAAGGGAACTAACTTGTGTCTGCCTCGTACCTCCGTACGCGATTTTATGGTATGTGAATTACATGCTAGAGGAACTGCAGGACACTTTGGTCGAGAAAAGACCATATCATTGGTTGAAGATAGGTTTTATTGGCCTGGATTAAAGAGAGATGTTGCTAGGATTGTTAGCCATTGTCGAACTTATCAAACAGCCAAGATGCATAAACAAAATACGGGATTGTATACTCCATTGCTAGTACCATATGCCCCATGGGAGGATGTGAGTATGGATTTTGTTTTAGGCCTTCCAAGCACTCAAAGAAGACATGATTCAAAATTTGTAGTGCTAGATAGGTTCTCGAAAATGGCCCATTTTATCTCATGTTCTAAAACATCTGATGCTTCTGCCCTTGCTCGATATTCTTTTCTGAGGTTATGAAACACCGTGGTCTCCCAAAGACAATTGTGTCTGATCGTGATGTTAAGTTCACCAATCACTTCTAGAGAACCTTGTGGAGTATGATGGGAACCGAGTTGAAATTTTCTAGTGCGTACCACCCACAAACAGGTGGTTAGACAGAGGTCATTAATGGGAGTCTAGGGAATCTCCTTAGGTGTCTTGTTGGTGACCACCTTTCTAGTTGGGATAGAGTTCTACCTCAAGCTGAGTTTGCCTATAATAGTTCTGTGAACCGTAGTACAGGTCTTTCCCCTTTTCAGATTATCACAGGCTATTCCCCTAGGAAACCGTTGACCTTATTCCTGCTGTAGCTAGTGCCAGTTCTAGAGTTTCCGAGTCTACCGAGTCTTTTGCACAGCATATTCGAGACTTACATGCAGAAATAAGAAGAAAGATAATAATTAGTAATGAATCTTACAAATCTTATGCAGATGTACACCGAAGGTTACAAGAATTTAAAGAAGGTGATATGGTAATGGTAAGAATTAGGCCTGAACGTTATGGTAAACGTGTAGTTAGCAAACTACATGCTCGTGGCGCAAGACCTTTAAAATAATTAAAAAAATTAGTGCTAATGCCTATGTTTTAGATTTACCACCTGACATGGGAATTAGTAATACTTTCAATGTTGAAGACCTTGAACCATACCATGAACCCTTTTTTGTCGTTGAAAATTCCAAATATGTTTCATCACCGCCCATCCCAGTACTCCCTTCTTTTAGCCCACCATTACCCAGATTTGACAAAAGAAAAGAGGTAGTAGAAGACATATTGGATGAGAAGATTGTCTCCACTCACACCGGCGGAGTCAGAAAGTTCCTAGTTCGATGGTGAGGACGACCACAGATCAATGATTCCTGGATCACAGTTGACGAGCTTCAGGAGCTTGATCCAGATTTGTTGGAGCAGTACGAGCGGTTTAATTCACCGGAGGTGAATTTTTCCAAGCCGGGGAGAAATGATGGGGACATCAACAATGGGCGTGGATTCAAGGTTTACAAGCGTAGACGTGGACGAGAATGATGGCGTAAACTCTAGCATGGGCCACGGACATTGCCCTTTTTTATTATTATTTACTTTCTATTTTCGTCATTTTATTTGTAGCCTACTTTTTAAGCATCAAACCCCACCCGTTTGGTGTGTGTTTTGTATCATTAGAAAGGTTTTTCAATTACCTATCTAATGGGCCCAAGATCACATGATTTGGATGTGATTTGAGCAAGTTATGAGTGTTTTTAGGAAGGGGTACAGGTCAATTACAGGATTATTATTTTTGGTAAGTTTTTATCTTTATTTAGCTTTGCTTTAGATTAGATGAATGGTTGAGATTAATTCTTAACTTTAGGTTATCTTCTAGGGTTTCTTTTTCTTATACATACATCTTATGAAAATAATGTAAGAGGCTTTTGAATATTGAATAGAATTGAGATTTTCTTTTGTGAGAGCTATTGTGACTTGGACTTCTTCTTCTCTTTTCCTCTTAGTGGTTTGGAACCATCTTCTCTCATCTCCTCTCCTCTATTATCTTCTATTTCTTCAATCAAATCAGCACAAAGAAAGTTAGTAAATCTAATTTTCTTTTTTTTTCTTTGTTCTTGAAACCTAAAATACAAAAACCCAAAATCAATAGATCTCTCTCGTTCTTCAAGATCTCGTTTCGAGACTTTGAAGGATTGTTTTTATGATTAAACCTCAGCCTAAACACCCAAGAACCATAGCTTTAAATCCCTTTTGAGCCTTATTGAAAGTTGCACCTTTTTCGAGCCCGAAAACACTTTTTAAAGATCCATAGCCTAGACCTACCACCAAATCAGAGCCTAAACCCTAGAAGTATTTGTATTTTACCTATTTAAACCTTTACCTAAGATTTGGACGGCAGTATTAAACCAAAATTCCAGATCTGCAAATTACCAAAATACCCCTACAACCCAAAACTGGACCATTTTGAGCCTTTTATTGCTGCTGGACATTGTTCTTTATTTTTCTTCATTGGATATTATTATTTTCATGCTTGTGTGACATCTATTTCATTGGTACTTGCATTAGCTTTTAGTTCTTTTAATTGGTTGCATGTGTAGGCCTAGTTTTGGACTAATATTTCTATTATCAATTCATCTTACGAATCCTTATCACTTTGATTGATTTGTATAAGGTTTAGTTCATGCTTAATTACAATCTTTACAATTATTTATGCTATTTAAGTCTCATTATTGCTGCTGCCCATAGATTAATTAAAAGTTAGTTCGGCCCTAGGTAAGTTGTTAAGTGTTCTTTTAATTTTCCGCGTAAGCCCTAAATTGTCCTAAAGCCTTAATCCCATTAGGAGTGTAGGATTTTCCCTAAATTAGGTATTGTCCTGCATCAGTCTATATGCATCATCGTTTCACATAATAGAATGCCATTGTTTATGTAATAGAAATTTCCACGAGACAAGGTCATCACAATTCCTAAGATAATTAGAAGCCAGGAAGAGATACAAGAATTCAGAAGAAATGTTCAGAATAAGTTTTACGGCAATGAGAAACCAATTATCTAAATCTTATCGAAGGACCAGAACAAACAAGGAAAAGCCAGATTAATAATTTCTACAATATTATAGACTAAGATGAGAACAACTAGTTCCGAGTTCTGACAACCATTTCTCAATACTTTCATATTCCTGTGGTTCAAACATTCAGCTTTTGGTATCCCTTTTGTCTCGCAAAAACATTCCGAGTTGGATTGAGGTAATGGACACTGACCTATGCATATCAGAACACACTAAGTGACATTGTGAGAAACATAACCGTAGCAGCTAAGAATTCATCAAAGAAAATCTGCACAGAAGCCATGAGGCAATGACTCGTGGTTTTGTAAACAGAAATGCCTTATATATGGTGGTTACATCAAAGAGAAGCTAAACATTTGCATTTTACTCTTGCATAGTATGCCCGTTGGCATTTCAACCCCTTCACATGTCAATGACCGCTTCCATCCATTTGTAAACACTTTATCTGAGTTAACAGGAATAAAACAACTCCTAAATACACATGTATCAGATCAATGTTGTAGAAATTTAATATTTCTAGACTTGCAGGTGCTAATCTGGTGCCACTGATTTATCTCACTTTGTCTTGGTCATCAACAATATCAATAGGGGCATCAGTTGTTTGCATCCCTTCAGATTTGATCATAACGCAAATAGTAAAAGCCATAATGGTTGTAGAAAATTTTCATATACTTTACTGGTTTACAAATCTTTATCAGAAATCTGGTTCCATTCAACATCATTTCATGGCCGAAGAACATCTCTCTGGGCCCATGGATATTACTAGCAGGGATCATAGACGAGGTTTTAGACATTTGAAGCGGTGTTTCAAGTCAAAACGCGGCCAAAGAAAATCCTAGTCGACTCGGCACGGTGCGGTCAAGTACTCAGTTGACATGGCTGAGTACTTGGTTGACGTGGTCATAACTCGGGAGAGTCAAAGAAGTTTTTACCGACTCTGTAGGGCAAAATGTGGAACGTGGCCGGGGCAAAATGCGGAACGTGGCCATGGTAAAAGGGAGTCATCTCGGGGGAGTCCACGATGATGCGGAGTAGTTTTGAAACTATGATTTGTAGTTCTAATGCTTTTTCTTTTTTCCACATCCTCCAAACTGTTGTCAGTTTTTTTTTCCTAATAAATTCTCTTTTACCATTTCAAAAATAAATAAATCAGGTAATCATCCTCTTTATCCCTGAAGAAAAGTACTAGTTTCATGAAACACCAAAACATTATCACAGAGACACAAGGTTTTTATTATGTTGTGCTTCAGGTTAGGCAGATTTAAATTCCTTGTTGATTCTAAACCCAGTGACCTTACTCAGTAAACCGTGAAATTATACAAATGTAACTTACTAGATCAGGCATAACTACAGTGGACAATCATTTAATCATCATTAGAAGGATGTTGTGAAAACATCATTGAAGTTCACAAACCTTGAAGACTCTCAAGCTTAGGTTGCCTTTGGATACACAAAATCGCAGTCTTGAAGTTCTCAAGTGATAGAAACCCAGACTCCATATCCATATAACAAACAGCCTGAAATCTGCCAGCATGGTTACCTACTGATTAGTTTTCCAGAAATTAAACATAAACGTGCAGTATCAAAATTCCCATGGGTGCTCGCATAGAAAAAGATAACTTACAGAAATCTCAATAGATGGCTGACACTGGTGTCAACATTTGACAATGAATTAAGAATTTCAGTGAATCTCTTATCACCTAATATATTCTGTAAAATGTCAAGGTCCTATTGCCAAATTCAATGAGAATTGGAGCCTATACAAGCATAGACAACAAGATAAACATTCATCTTAGATATGATGCAGAACATGAAATATTTATAGTTTTGATTTACAAAAAATAACAAATAAATGGAGACCTTTGTCAACCATTACATAGGAAAGTAAATAGTAATTATCAAAGTCAGTCAGTTAAAGAAACCTCCACAAAAATGGATACAGAGAGATTATCATTGAACTGAATGGCATAGTTACGAGGAAAACTCGAGTCTGTCGGCAAATATAATATATGCTCCAGTAATCTGCATATACCAGTGACCAAGTAGATCGAGGAATTATTGAATTACAGTGACCAATAATCCAGCATAAGGTAATTTTCAGCAGTTCAAGTATAGAAATAATTCACCTTTGCAAATCTCCTGTTGAAGGAGGAAGAAATAATAACTTCCTATGTGAAAAACGAGACCTAACTCTCTTTTCTAAGAGCTGGTCTGCATCCTGCACCACATTAGTGTCTGCTTCTTTAGACAACTCCAAAAATAAAAGTTCAAAAATATTTAATCCATCCAATTCGCATATATCGGCAACAGGCATTATTCAGTAATTTTGTGTCCAGAATATGTATGTTTGAGGAAGTCAACTGATGTATTTGGCTAATCATCATTGAGGGACATGTTTGTTCTTTATTTTTCACCCTGTTATTTCCTAAATGGAATTATTGCATAGATTTTTTTTACTCTAGAAAAGCTTTCAATTTCATCAACTACCACGCATCAGGAACATTTGGGTCCTTCCTTTATTCCACTTTTCCTGTAATTTTTCTTTCTTTGATGAAGGATCTTTTTCTCAATATATGTGTGTCGCATGCACAAAATGGAATCTTATGGCCCGAGTTAATTAATAAACATAAATAAGACTAGAAAGGAGGCACAGGTCAAAGCCAAATACAGCAGCAGCACACACCAACGAATACTGTCTGTGAAGTTAGAGACTCCATTGCATCTAGCAAGCTATAAATAAGACTAGAAAGAAGGCACAGGTCAAAGACATACCAAGCGACCGCTCACACCAACTACTACTGCCTGTGAAGTTAGAGACTGCATTGCATCTAGCAAGCTATAAAGTAGCCGCTGCTTTCCCTGCAAAAAATGCAAAAACTGATAACTTCTAACGACGTAAGTATAAAATCATAATACCGATAAACTTTTTCACAGAAATTAGTACACAAGAGGAGCATTTGGGTGTGCTTTTTTTTTTTTTTTTTTTTGAATGGTAGGAGGAGCAATTGGGTGTTCTTTATTCTTTTATGTTCAACATATGCACGACTAATAATAACACTCTACAATGCTCACAAACCAATATGTATTCAGAAACAGAAGAGAAGGAAAACCACGGGGAATAACATTGTATATTAAGGCAAACCTGAGTGAAGAGGTCAAACTCATCCAGTATGAAAATGATTGTCTTATGAGCTAGTCCACACTCTCTGACAATAGAAGGCCATCACAAAGGGTAAATGCATGACGGAAATGCATCGATCAAATGATGAAAGGGGAAATAAATAAGGCACAAGAAAGAGAAACAGTATGCCAACCAGAAATAATATCAACCCAAAAACTTTAAGAGAAATATTAAAGCTTCATAAAGTACAAAGAGTAAATTGATCCAAGTTAAGATGCACCCACCGCAACATAGCTATGATAAACTGAGAGTTGTCATCAAATGAAGCCTACAGAAGTACATAACAACCAAGAGTTTAAGAGCTTCAAACTCTAATAGATCTGAAATGCAGTGCAGGATTCATTCACTTGAAAAAAGAACATAATGGCATGAAGTAGCTTGTGAGAGGGTACCCTTTTCGAGAATAAAAGTTGATGCTCCAAACATAATTGTCTTGCAATTTCCTGTTAAAAAAATCACGCCAAACGAACAATAAATCTAAGAGGAAAACAATAGTGCCAAGAGACAGATCCATGAGGAAATCCTTTTGTAAATTTGTGAGATCTTAGATAAACTTCAAAACAGGCACCTAATGGCTACATTACGAGAACAGAAGCACTATTCAAATTGCCTCAAACATGGTATTCCATGAAAATTAATCATCATTTATTTGAGAAAATATGATCGTGATAGAATCTCTCCCCCCTACATTTCATCCCCCATGCAGCTTGTCGATTTTCCAATAAAATTTATGCCTATGAATGCCATTTCAGTTGTTGTTGAAAATTGAAAATCTGTCCCCTCATAATCTTATTCAACAAACTGAAAAGATTTGTGGAACAAACTATAAAAGTTGTGGTACTTAATTAATTTACAAGCAAGGGTATTTGTGTAACATACTCATATGTTTCAAGGCAGATTCATGCATTTAGGTCCAATAATTTCTCATTTTTATTCCATGGCACTCATGTATATTGTGAAAACCCAGGAAGATAATGACAAGTGCAATTTTTTTCTTCTCCGGACCACAAGTTCAAATTTCTTACCTAAACCACGGACTTTGGTAAAACAAAATGTTTATATCACTTTGTCAGCCATATTGCCCAAGGATTATGAAATTGTGACCTTTGTACTCTAGATAACACAACAAACATCAAATATTTTTCTTATCAAAAGCATTGATGGGGTTGTCTTTTGACGGACTTCAAAGGAATTGGGTAAAATACTTTGAGAAGATAGTGGAATGAGATTCACTCAAGAAGATTGGTGGTCCCTAGATCAACACCACCTCCTCCAGGAGGTGTTCTTCGCGAGCATGCATTTTCGGGGCCTTTGGGGGTGTACAAATGCAACAATGGTGGAGGTACATGCTCTTCTGGAATATGTTTGATAGAGGTGGCTGACCTGGATCAGGTAGCAGTAGGAGACTCTAAAAATGTCATCAACTAGATGAGTTATTGCTCTAAGTTCTAACAACCCTGGGAGATATGCAGACACAATTGAAGAAATCCTTGATAGAATTGAGGGGCATGCAGTAATATTTCAGCATGTATTAAGATACGCCAATAGTAAAGCTGATTGGTTGGCCCGGTTGGGTACCAATAGAGCAGCCTTGGAACGCTTGCACTTCCTTCCACTTTTTTTTTTAATTTAATCCTTCAATGCTCCAATGCAGTTCCTTGAAATCATGTTATCTCCTCCAACTTGTATTCCTCATTGAATAGAAAAAAAAAAAAGACTCAATAACTCAAAGCGTAACCAGTCAGTCAGCACCCCAAAATTGAGTGTAAAAGTCTCAAATCCATCACGCAATGGTAAAAGGATATCATTAGAAAAAGCAAAACCCAAGGAGTGCAAATCTAAAAAGACCTATAAATTCAAGGAGTGTTTGATAATATAAACCATTCAAAGATAAACCCAAAGGCTAATGAACAAAAATTAAGACCATCGACGAGAAAAGAAACTCAAACCAACCAGTTTCTTATCTAATCAAACCATTGGTGAATGGTCAACTATGGGTACAACACAAGTTTGCAGAATTTTCCGGAAAAACTGAGAATTGTCACAACATTTTATCCAATAACATGAAAAACTTGTGATGACCAATTTTCATCCATGTCTCTTCACAAGATCGAAAGGTTGATCTTGTGAAGAGAACCCTCTCCCACTACATCTTATCAACACTTCACATATACTATTACTTCAAAAATGCATTCCCCAGTTCAGCTCCATGCAAGGTAGCAATCTCTAAATTCATAAAATAATGATGAATAAACAAACAAGCAAAGCATTTAAACAATATACAGCACATTTTGCACTTCAATCATAACAATAACATCAGAATCAACCAAAATCAAATTTGTGAATTGGAATAGATCATGTATCTGACCTTGAGAGCGCAATTGTCATCGCTATGCAGTAGCCCATTCAATCTGACCTGAAACAAATAAATGCCGAACAGTACTTTTTTTTACCCACAGAATTGTCCAAAGATATGTAATACTCATTGTATAAAGATATTATTAACATTTCTATTACACACAAATCCATGAACCAGTCCAAGCAATTCATTGAATTGTGAGAGAACAAGAGCACCGTTAATCGCAGAGATACAAGATCATTGTTATCTAAATTGTTAAATAAAGATAATGTTAGGAATTATCCGTTCAAAAAATTGTTAAATAAAGACATACCACAGTTATCATTTCGGGGTATTCGGCCAGTAAATCTTTAAGAACAATCTCCAATACCTTTAAACCCAAAAAATAAACAATGAACAATACAAAATTGTAATACAGATTATACGGATTCAATAGATCAAACCCTAGAAAAAAAAATGTTTATACCGCGATTTTTCCGCATCCCCTGGGGCCGAGAAGAAGGACTGAGTTATTGCAGGCCTCGATGATTGAATTGGATATGATGAACTTCAGCTTGCTGGAATTGGAAACTAGGGTTTAAGGTTTCTTAAACGAAATGAGTAAGAAAACAAACAAAAAGAGGAATTTTGGGGTGAGAGAGAGACCTGTAATTGCTATCTGGAGAATTGGAGGAAGGGGTGAAGGGGAAATTGGGATCACAGAGACGGGTTCGAAGAAAAATTAGGGTTTTTTCAGCTGGATTTTCTGCTTCCATGGTGTTTGGTTTTTTGGGGCGGAAGGATAGAAATGGCGGGAAAAGGAGTTCTTTAATACTCGGGTGGTGGAGTACTAACTTGTCGTTGGTATTTAGGGCAAAATCTGTAATTGTGTACAAGATTACGGTGGTTTAAGATAGAAAATTAGTGGGAGTGAGATTGGGTTTTGGAAGTGGGGTTTTTTGTTGTTGTTGGGTGGGAGGACGTGAGAAAAGGGGTGCAACTTGGGACGGGCTCAACCCAGACGCAGCGGGTTCAATCCGATTTGGGCTCGGTTAATCAGGTTGGGTTGTCATTTCCTCCTGTTGGGTTTGGGTTGGGAAAAGTCGGGTTAGGTTTGAGTCCTTGCACACTTTGTGCATGGATTGGTTGTGAGGACAAACCTTGCTAGGCTTGACAGTTTCCCCCTGCCGTTGTGGGCATTGGGTTGCACGTGCAAAACCACAACCTGACCTGGACCAAACGACTATCCTCTAATTTTATAATGATTTATGTGTCATGTATTCTTTTTTTTTTTTTGTATTTTTGGTTTGGTGCTAGGCTAACCAGACTCGACCTGACCCGAGTTGGAAAAGGCTATTACATGCCTAGATGGATAATAATAGAAATAACTAAATAAAGATCAGCCTAATATTGGCTCGTATCAATCCAAGTTGCTTAATCTCCCCTAATGCCTAATATACCATCCAATAATTGGATTTTAGAAAATCTGATATATTCTAAATCTAATAATTTATTCAACTCTAGTGGGATGTGTCTAGGCACGTACAAAAGCACGCTAGACGGGTTGAGTTGGATTAGGGTTGAGAGATTTAGAGGCAGGTTTGGTTAGGGTTGAGAGATTTAGAGGCAGGTTTGGTTAGGGTTGACCATCTTCGACCTTATCGGTTGGGTTAGGATTGAGGGAATGCTATACCGGGTTGGGCTAGGGTTGGCGTCAACCCCATCCAACCCAACTCGAATTGCACCCCTAGGGAGAGTGTTGTTTTGGGTGAAAGTTGGTTGCTATTGAATTTAAAAGGTGAGTTAAGTGATTGCATGTTAAAGCCATTGCTTTCTCTTTTTCTCCTCCTCTGATCCCCATTCCCAGATCCGTCAAATTAAGCTGGACAGTGGATCCAAATCGATCAACTTCTGCACTGAATAAGCCAGTAGCTACCTCTAGATCTATACTATACAAGACATTTGGGCCCTATAATGAATCAACGAATCCTAGCCCTCAATCATGTCTTGTGCCCATTGCTATCAGATCAACGTCCCAGAGCACCACTGGCGCATAATAGAAACTCTCCACAAATTTCACTAAAATACGCGAGGGGTCTCGTTAAGTAAGCCAGAGGCCCAAATAAACAGTGAGGACAAGGCAATCGGGATTGGTTAGATATTATAGAGCGATAATTGGGGGAAGATATGGAGAGTGCGTCTCTGATCTCTCATCATCTTCACCTCAACTGCTTTACCCGTCTCGATTTTTCCAGGAAAATAAATTCTCTGCAAATCAAAAGCAGACCCAGTTTCAGGATTTCTCAGACCTGGAAAAAGAAGAAAAATGGGTTTGCTTGTTTTGCTCTCGAAGGTGGAAAAGACCAGACGCAGGAGCAGTTGTTGGGTGCTGTTGGTTCTGTTGTTGAAGAAAGACCGGTTATTTCTGGTACGGCTTGCTGTAATATCTGAATCCTTTTTCTTTTTATGGTTTGGATTATCTTATTCTTTTTGGAGTTTATGAGATGGGTTTTTTTTTTTTTTTATGCTTTGGGGTTTTAGAGAAGGTTTCTGCTATTGGGTTGCAACTAAATCTACTCAATTTTCGATTTTATGGTTTAATTGATATCTGTCATGGTTTTCTTTCTTTCCTTTTTTGTTTGTTTCACCCCTCTGATAAAGCTTCTTTGGTGGGTTTTTCACTTTCTTTCTGTTTCTATTTTTTGGATTGTTTGGGAATTAGTTCATTGTATTACCAAAATTGCTGTCCAGATCTGCCAAAGTTGTATGCTATACGATTTGTTCTCTCATCTATCTGTATATTGACTCATTTGAGGTCTCTCAACCCAGTTATAACCCTCAGAACATATTGTCATTTGATGGGTTTGAATTCATCTTGTCTAGTTTTATTTTTGTCAGTTGATTTTAATGTGTTGGTCATTTGATATTCAAAAGCTTACTATTTGAACTGCTAGTGCTAATCAGCTCAGGTACATCCATAGCAAGCTTGTGTTTGGAATGTAACGAAATTTTATTAAAGCCAAGCATCAATATACAAGAGAGGAACCCAAACCCTTGTTTATGCAACATGAACCTGCATGATGCAACTAGGCAAGTGGTTCTCTAAAAGCAGGGAATGACATTAGAATCTTCCAATCTATTCATCCATACAGACTCATGCTAATATCTCATTTTTAAAGCCCACAGTTTTCCATCCATCTCTTTGTGTGGAGATTTGGGGAAAGGATTTGGGGTTGGGGGATGGAGTTAATGGAGATTTGGGTGGAGAAGATGGAGAAGATGGAGATGAATTTGGTTTTGGGTGGAGGTTGAAGGAGATGGAGAAGATGGAGGCTTTCGATTGTCCCTAGGGCTCTGATACCATGTTACTTGAGAGAGAAGAGAAAATAGTGAGTTAGGGAAAAACTCCCCCTCACTTATGTATTTATATAAAGCCAAGAGAAGTATAATGACAACTATGCCCTTAGGCAAATACATTATACCCAACAAAATTCAATTATATTTTATATTTGGATTATCAGTTGACCCAAGATCCAGAGCTATATTAACCATCTGCTGATCTGCTCATCATGCCCAAGCCATTATAGGGACCTTAATTTCCTTCAATACATATAATCCCCAAAGGCACTTGTTCATTTCATTTCTGATGTCTGTGTTTGGGCATGGTTATTTATTTATTTTGTTTTGAACAACATCTAGAAATGAGTAACCATCACGTTGCTTTACAGGAGTTTCCAAAGCCTTCTAGACAGACTGACAGACACCTATGGATTCCTTTACTGAAAGTCTAAAACCGTTCTGCAATTACAGCATGAGATCCCTTGGAATTTGGTTTTCTTTAGTAGCCCTATGAAGCCACACAGAACCATCCTTTGCTTTCTCTTACATCTGATGTGGCTTGCCTCTACCTGCTCTTGTCTAGCCTCCCCTCAGATAGCTGGTTCATAACTTTCATTAATGAACTTAACTTGCTCTAGATTTTCATTTATGTGGTGCATTTATCTCTGTTGACTGCTGAACATTTTCTTTTCCAACAATCCTGATTTATGAACGATATTTTTATCAACTATTTATCTGCAGGAAGAGGGGTATTTATGTCTCTTTTAGTAGCTTCTCATTACTTCTACTGTTTGTATTTGTAGGCACGGGAGATAACTCACAAGTAGAAATTTCAGATAGCCCACAAGTAGAAGCTTTGCAGAATGTTGAACAACAAAATGGAGAAAGCAGCCCCATTTATAATTTCCTTTATCCTGGTAAAGATCTTCTCCCAGATGATAAAGAGATGACAATATTTGATCATTTAGATGAGCTGCGCCAGAGAATATTTGTGTCAGTTTTGGCCGTGGGAGGAGCTATCTTAGGCTGCTTTGCAGTTTCTAAAGATTTGGTAGTACTCCTTGAAGCTCCTGTTAGTTCTCAGGGAGTACGCTTCCTCCAACTATCTCCTGGGGAATTTTTCTTTACAACTTTGAAGGTAAAATGCGTGAATGCATATCATATATTTTTGAAACATTTTTTTTTCTCGGTATAGTTACATTTTCCATACCCAGCTTGTTTGTAGATTTAGTTCTATATCATTCATTTTCATTTGTACGTATGTTTCGACCAATCGGGAGGATTTTTTTTTTTTTTTTTTGAATGATGATGAAAACTTAATTAAGGAGGAACAATGAACAGATGTTCGGGATCATAAAAATAAATGTGAGGCAAATGAAAACCAAAAAAAAGGCTCTTCCCGAGCAGGTCCTTTTGCTTCACTATCCACCTCCTTATTGATTTAATGATGAATATGGTAAAAGTTGCATCCTTGAGTAACTGGATTGGTCACCTAGTTTGACTCGAAGAAATAGCTTCTCTTGCGGTCTGTTTTGCTCCAAAAATACTCATCGACTGTTTTTTTTGGCGCGCGCCCACACACACACAGTTGCATCCCACACAGGATTGGTCACCTAATTGCGTCCCACACAAACCACCCCCCGCGCCCCACACACACACAGTTTTACTGTTTCTTCCATGGTGAACAACCTGCTCTTGAACTCAACCAGATGATTCATTCAATTGAATTACTTTTTAGGTAAGATTGTTTTTTTTTTAATGGCTGGGTAAGAAATAATTAGTAGATTTATTTTTTTTCAAATTTTCTTTTTGGGTCAAAATCCAAGTAACTTGCTTTTGGAGGGCTTCCAATTTGTTCGATTCAATCTATGGGTGGTTAGGCGTCAATTCCATTAATCCCATCCCATCCCATCCCATCATTGTTAGTTCAAAACAGTGGGCATTACTTGTTTCATCATAATTGAGGACAGACACATGCACACATACACACACAGACACACAAGTCTCTGGTGGTTAAGCATTAATTCCATTAATTCCAGGTTCCACCCCATCGCTGTTAATTCAAAGACGGTCATTGCTTGTTTCATCTTTAATTGAATTTTCAGTAGAACCGTAGCATTCAACTTTTTATTCCTATGGAACATGTATTGCTTTGAATCACAAGAGCAATCTTCTGAATTTATGCAGGTATCTGGTTACAGTGGGATTCTTCTTGGGAGCCCCATCATTCTTTACGAGATAATAGCCTTTGTTCTCCCTGGTCTAACAAGGGATGAGAGAAAGTTCCTTGGCCCGATCGTCTTAGGCTCTTCAGTGCTTTTCTACGCTGGTATCTTCTTCTCCTATTCAGTCCTCGCTCCGGCAGCCTTGAGTTTCTTTGTTAGCTATGCAGAAGGGGCAGTTGAATCGTTATGGTCGATCGACCAGTACTTCGAATTTGTGCTAGTGCTTATGTTCAGCACGGGTTTGTCTTTCCAGGTACATGAATTTGTACTCGTGCTACACTTTCTACATGAATTTGGAGCTCTATGTCATTTTCTCTCAAAAATTATATAAGTTATCTAACTGATATTGAAAAGTGAAAACCAAATCCTGGAGTTTAATAATTCAATCTTGTTAAGTTACTACTTAAATATGAATAAATACGAATGTTTCCAAATATGCTTTTCAGGATCATTATGAGCAAAGTCTCATCAGTTCCATGTTTGTTTGTTTTCTCTCTCTTTTACAGGTTCCAGTTATCCAACTTCTTCTGGGACAAGTTGGTTTAGTATCTGGAGACCAAATGCTTTCGATTTGGAGATATGTCGTGGTTGGTGCGGTTGTGGTCGCAGCTGTTCTTACGCCATCAACTGATCCTCTCACCCAGGTTCTGTTGGCAGGGCCGCTGTTGGGTCTGTACTTAGGTGGTGCCTGGATGGTAAAGCTAATTGGTCGTTAACCGAATTGTTCCATGCATCATTTGTTTTTACATGGATTATGTAACTCACATATTGTATCATAAATACACATTAAAGAGGTAAATACCCCTTCATATTATTTAGAAATTTGTTTCCTTTTTTGTATTTCCTTCACTAGACTCTACCATCTTCATAGGAATATCATTCTATGGTATCATTTCATCTTATCAAATACAGTGCTGTCATCATTGTTTCATGTGCTGTAATTTGTAGTAATAAAGTAATCATATCAAACGTATTTCATGTATAGGCTAAAGTAGTTTCACGGGCGATTTGAATTCATGAGATGATGGGAATATGATTGCTGTGGGATTCAGCCGGAAGCTCTCAGTTTGTTTTTCAATTGTTGTCTGTCAACACATTTATCTGTATTGATCAGAAAAAGAATAGTGCCACGATGGCTTGGGGACTTTGTTTCAGCACTCTTGATCATGGAGCTAGGATCTTATCGAGGGAAATGTGCTGGAGCTCTTATGCTCGCCAAGTTGGCAGCTTCATTTGGGAGCTGTCTTAAGCTCTCTCCTCTTGCAGCACATCCTTCACAGACACTGCAACCTGTGTTACTGTTCAATCAATGGCCGTATAGTTCATGGTGAGAGTTTTCTTAAGGGTAGAGAATGCCTCCCAAACTGTGCCTGCTAGCTGTGAGTTGGATAATTTTGGACGCATGTTGCGAGATCCTGCATGGAATCCATGGAAAGAAAATCCTTTATATCAAAGGAGGTGAAAGCTGTTGGGAATTTGTGAGAACTTTGTAGTGCATCTGAAATAAAATAATCATGTTCATACTAACCGTTCCAATTTTAACTAGGAGAAATTTTTTTTTACTTTTTCCCTCACTGATCTTTCTGTTGGTTCTTGTATTTTTGTCCTGGAGTTTTGTTGTAGCTCTGACTGTCTCAATGGCAGGGCCTTCTTTTCTTTACTAATATAGTGCTCATCTACACCCCCACCCCCCCCCCCCCCCTCCCCCGGCGGCGGGGGCAGCCCTCACACACACACACACAAAAAGAACTATTCCATGCAATAGAGTGTTCTGAAAACTCTCGGGAATTTTTGGGATTAGACTAAAGAAATGTACAGAAGGAATGCTCCACAGATTTTTTTTCTCTCTTCTTTCTTTTTGTTTTTTTTTGGTCGCCCGGGGGGGGGGGGGGGGGGGGGGGGGGGGGGGGGGGGGGGTGGTTCCACATTCCCAAGGAATTTAGTAGCTATTCGGGAAACTTACATTCAATGTTAGCTATAAAAGAAGAGAAACGATATTTTCACCCCCTTTTCTCCCCGGGCCACCGCGTCTAGTGTATTTAGGACTACTCTTTTTACACTAGGAGGGAGTTGCCCGGGGAAGAAGAGGGGTGGTTGCTGGAATTTTTTTGGTTCTTGGGACTCATGTGGAATTTCCGCAGGAAACTCACATTTGGTTGCTCGGCCCAAAATAATCCCAAGAACCAAAATAACCCCGCACGAAACCCTACCCTGGAAAAAAAAAAAATACTCCCAAGAACCAAAAATGTTGCATAAGAATTTTTTTCTTCCCAACAGTTCAAGAAACTAAACAAAGCATTTTTTTTCCCCACCATAGTCCGGTCAACCAAACATGGGATTTTTATTTTACCGGGATACTTCCAGGGAGGTTTTTTTTTTCCACCAATCTCCCAGGGAGTTTTTTGGTCCACAGAAATCCCAAGAACCAAAAAAATTCCTGCAACAAAACGGAGCAGAATGTACACTTAATAGGGCATTTAATTGTCAAAGAAACCTTTACAAAGAAAGTGGGAGCCAGCCTCCACTTCAAAGATTGAGAGGCTGGCTCCCGGGGAAGAAGAGGGGTGAAAAATAAGCTTCTAGATGACCGTGGGAGCCAGCCTCAACTTCAACAAAGAAAGTGGTGGGTCATACTCACCACCACAGTTTGATACGTGGACAGGTCATTCACGGGGTTCTCTTCTGAAGTTCTAATAAATGCGCTGGGTGTCCTGTGTTGACTCGGACGAGCTGCAGGACTGAATGACCCCCGAGTTATATATATCAGCAGCGATAGTGGTATGCAGAATGGCAAAAGACATGTAGAACGAGGGGCTTCAAAGATTGAACATTGTTTCTTCTTTGGGTATTTCAAAGATGGGATTTGCTAGCGTCCATGGCAATAGGCATTTGGGTATTTCACAAATGCACACTAATAAGTAGTGGGCCACCACATAGATAGGTCATAGCTCAAAAATACCTTACCAACAAAGGTATTTGGTAACTAGCTGCAAATGGAAGGTTTTGACAGACTAAGCAAAAAAAAGATTAATGGTCCCACATCCAAATGCCATTGAAAGAAAAAAATTGGACCCACATACAAAGGGTGAAAATAATTAAGCGGACAATTAAGAACATCTAATTAACATATATTTACTCATCCATGGTATGGCCCACTAGATGAAGGGCCCAAAACACTACGATCTGAACCATCTTTGGGGCTTGCATGAAAAAGAGTTGACTGGGCAAGTAGTTGTATCGAGCCTACAGCCAGCTGAAATTAGATGGGTGCTACACTGCTACTCTGATCACCACTACAGGTAAGAAATGAATGCCAATATCATCCAAACTGGCAGTTGTCCCCATTGGAAGCTGATATTCAAATACATTTGTTTTGGGACTATTCACACGTTTCATTAACAATCATTCTTAGAATGGACTTTGGAATTCCCATTGAGTTGTATGAACCAGTGGAGTCTGAAATGAAGAAAAGGGGTGTATGGTATCAAAGAAAGCGAAAAGTATCAGCCCCCTTACCCTCTTCAAACTCTCTTCCCCAAATTCTCAATCACCCCATCTCATCTACCTTCACCATCCCACCTGTACAAGATCTCCTCTTTCACACTTGTAGGCAACAGCTCTGAAAGAATCTACCAATTCATAGTCAATAGTCGCATCCTGCCATGCATGCTGTCCGTCCCTTAACTGGTGCTTGTATGCTTGGCATATCCTCGCCCTGTGGCCCTTGGGCCCCTCTGAACAGTATCCGCACGTTTGACTGCGTATTTCTCCATGAGATTTAAGGTCCCTGACTGCATTGTCTTCCATGCTTTCATGCCTCGCACAGCTAAACCTGCAAGTGTGCAACAATATGCGATAAAAAGCTTGAAAAATTATTTATATTGAGGATCAGATGCATAGACAATTACCAAGCAAAGAAGGATGATCTGATCCAAACCCATTTGTATTACTGAAAGTATTGTAAGTACGAAGAACCAAATAGCCAATGTAATAGAACCAAGAAAGAACAACAGGCATGAGACACAGACAAAGTGGTCACCAGTTTGCCACATTAAGAGAGAAATAACCTGAGTTGGCTATTAATTTGCTAAATCATTGCAGTTTGTGGATGGTTAGAGAAAATTTGATAAGCTACAGTTTAATTCATTGAGAACAGTAGAACTCTCATATAGTAGGCATCTGGTTAAAACACCTTTACTATTGTTGTTGAAACAGCCATGGCTGAATAACACTCTCATTCAGTTCGATTAGAAATACATCTGGAAAGTTCCAACACAGAAATGGGTCTTTTTAAAATAAAAAATAAAAAATACAGTTAGGAAAAAATCACTGCTATGAGAGAATTGAGGAGGACGATAGGAAAGGCTAAACTGCACATAAGCAAGCACATGATTAATAGGAGGAACATTATTTTTCCTTCAGACTACTAAATAAGAGAAGGGGATTTGTGCTAATACCAACAGTCTAAGCAACCCAAACAACCAAATAAAAAATAGATCCAACCAGCATGAATCTAGCCCATCAAAGTTCCCACCACCAATTCCTCCTTTCTCTTGGCCCATTCTATCAATCCACCTAGCTGGCTTAGTTTTAATCAAAGGCTGTACTCTTGGTTCTATCAAGAGAAGGATGCATGAATATTGAAACCACATGCTGCACCAAAATGCCATCACATCATTTAAAAGCCCTTCTGCATTCTCTGAAAGCTCCATTTTCACGATCGAAAACTCCTTCTACATTTCAACTTAAATCCAAACATTGCATGCAATATGTTACCATGGGGAGAAATCATAATGTTAATCTTTGATGTTTCCGTATTGCTTGTTAAAAATACTGGTAAAATTCACTTTGTTTGCAAACACATATCCAGGCACCACAGAATGAAATAGTTGGCATCACCTCAAGTGATTGATGCATAAATTATATTGTATTCATACAGATATATGTTACAAATAAGTAACATCTCATGAAAACTAAAAATAAAAAGATAAGCATGAAAAAGTCAAAAGAACAGGCATATAAATTAGCAAAAGAAGGTGCGGAAACAGATGAGTTGGTTATACTCCCGATGGACTGGGCAGGGGAGATGAGGGTAAATTAGGGGATTGAATTCAAAGTCCCCAATCTCTCTGCATGTGGGCTTCTTTCTGGAGTTTCATCAGGCTGCAGGCAATCGAGCCACTGTGTAGCAGAGGGTGGAGCTCTAGGAGATTCGGAGGGACAAGGGTATACCAAAGGCAAAGCAGTATAACAGGACTGTTGGGTTGGGCAGTGTATCAGTGTTTTAACAAGCGGAAGCGGCGCAGAATGCGGCCATAGAAAATCCTAGTCGACTCGGCACAACGCGGTTGAGTACTTGATTGATGCGGCTGAGTGCTCAGTTGACTCGGTCATAATTTGGGAGATGTAAAGGAGTTTTTATTGACTCTGTAAGGATAAACATGGAATGTAGTGGCAAAACGCGGAATGAGGCAAGGTAAAAGGGAGTCGACTCGGGGGAGTCCACGATGACGCAAGAGAGTTTTAAAACTATGAGCGTATGTACATAAGGGACTAAGTAATTGCTGTTACACCAGTGGGATTACTCGTCCCCATGATGTAATCTGCTTATAGTTTGTTAATAAAATCGTTACTTTTCAAAAAAAGAATGAATGAATTCGAGATTACACGAAGAAATCAAAGATTGAATGAAGTTCGAGATTACCCCTTATTTGAAACAAAAAGGATGCAGGAGTCAATCGAGAAGAAAATAAGCTATTTTTATGGCCCAAGGTAATCTATTAACATTGCCTGAATCCAAGGTGGGAGTGGTACAAGTAGGAAAAATTGATTTCACATAGGTTAGTCAAATAAAACACATTGACATCTCTAGAGAAATAGTGGTAACTATTAAGCACATCCTATTGTCATATTTGCACACACCAGAAAAAGAGGAAAGACGGATTAAAATCAAAATCTGTTAGAACAGCATCATTTGTCCTCTTGAGTTCCAAAACCAATAGAAAAAAGTTCCACTAGGATTCACTTCAATGGTTCAACCTTATCAGTTCTAAATGAGTTCCAAAAATATTCGATAACTTCTCCTACAAATTGTCCTTAAATATCTGAAGACTCTGAAGTCTGAACCCATATATCTTAGCAGTCAGAATTCTAATTTCTCTTTACATGGTTTAGGGACACATCAGAAACCTTCGCATTCTTATTTCCTTCCTAATCGATGACAATTAGGTTTCATCCAATGTTCAAAAGCAGAATGATCAGACTCCAACCCCATTAGAGCTGACCCAGCTTGGCTAAAAAGTGAGATTGGGAAAGGTTTCTGATGAAATCTATCATCTTTGGGTATCATCTTTGGCTAAAAACTCCGATTCTAAAAAGATGATAGAATCGTATTCTTATTTCCTTCCTAATAGATTTCAAGCTGACCCAGCTTGGATTCTGGATGAGATTCGGGACTTAGTAAGATTCCTACACCCTCAATTACAACATCGGAGGAGAACTGCGAACTCCTTGGCAGATACTCTGGCAAAAGAGGGGGTGAACGTTCCTATCACTCAGAGATGGGGGCTTCAACTTTATGAACAATTTTATGTAATTCCCTTTGGGGACCTCTTGTCCCCTCTTTGTAATGTTCGTTGATGCATTTAATAAAGTTACTTTTCAAAAAAGAAAAGAAAAGAAAACAGTCTTCAAAGTTGAGTCATACTATTGGAGGCTTATTTGAAGATGGTGAAAAGCTTTCCTAGATTTACTGAGTGGTATGATATCAAATAATGAAATAAATCTCTCATACTTTGTTTAGAGATGATTTTTGGTTGGACTTCTCCATTTCAGCCTTAATATACTCCATCATCAGTTATGCATGGCCAAAAGATTTCCAGTTCCGTCAGTTGCAAGTTTCTCTTAAAAGATCCAGTCATTTAACAAATAAAGGGAGTTCCCGTCACTTTCTTCGGCCTCAATCCATATATTTCAATCTTTGGATTTTGGATATAAAATCCATCTTCAGTCATGTGCGACCAGAGGCCTTATATTCATGAAAAGATCAGGAACTGGAAACGCAAAAGGCAACATCTTCAAACTAAGAACTAGAGGTCAGCTATTTTCTTTCTTTCTTTCTTTTTTGAATGGTGGCTATTTTATTAAAGAAACTACTATTTTCAACCCTTCTGCAGATCAAAATAAAAAGGGGGGAATAATTCACGTAGGAGACAAACCTTGCATATCATCAGAGGCAGAGGACTCAGAGTTGTCGTCCCTTGGACTCTTGCTCCTCTCCCAAAACCCAAATGGTTGGATACCCTTTCCGCATGTGGATACCTCCGTTCGAAATCTATCATCTTCCCAGCAATGTTGTATACGGGAAAGGCCCTTCTCCTCGTTGGATACTCGGGAATGTCCACACTCGCTTGAATGCAAAGTTCTACAATTCCCGGGATGCGGTCAACCTGAAGTCGCTCTTCATGTGAAACTGCCCTTCCCAACCTGTCATATAGATGAAAGGATTCCACAAGAGGGAGAACATGTTCAACACCACCTTTAACCCAATTATGCTCTTTGCTAGATGGACTCCCGGCAATGTTGCACGTGTGGATTCTATGTGGGAAAGGCCCCACATGAACTTCTCCACACAAGCTACATGAGAACAAACCCGATATCAAATTAGAATCTGAACTAGTAGCAAGTAATGTTTTAGAAAGAAATCAAGACTAATCAAATTTGATATTTAGAATTGCACTTGGAAATCGCATACCCTCAGCTTTACCTGCATAAATGAACAGGGATGCTCTCGACAATCCTTGAAACACAATAAAAAAGCTCGAATCTGGCAGCGTAAGCCTCATGTGCAACTGGGACTAGTTTCTTCACTAACAATCCATTTTCAGGGGGGGTGCAAAATAATCTCGCGCACCTCCTGCCTCATTTCTGTCTCCAGTCTTGCTCTACGTTTGAGTTCATTGACACCAGTTACAAATGGCTTTCTTTCCGAGTTTTGAAGCTTTCTCGGTAGCTCTGCATATTTAGGTGCCTCGACTAAACTAGTAAAAAATGAGGCTCGATGATTAGCGATTCTACAAATGAATCTAGTGCAAAAGTTTTGTAGAATTATCTCGCTATGGCTAACGAAGTTTCGAGTTCGTGTTGGTAACATCTTTTTCAATTGTGGCCGTTAATCTGAATACTCTGGGAGACATTTGGATGAAGTTTATTAGAACTATAATTGAATTTCTATCAGAACCCAAGCATCATTTGAAAGATAAACATCAACTACACGAACGAATCACCAAAGCTCAAATCCCAAGCTCCTACACAATAATATTTCAGTTATCCAAGATCAAGAACTCTAAAATCTCAAAATCTCAAAAATCTACAAGTAAATCATCAGCTTTTCACTAAAAGAAATGAAATTAAAGACAAGGAGAGGAAGTAAATTAATCTCAAATCAAGGAAACCCTAAATCTGCAATCGATATTTAGATTCATAGAAAGGAAACCCTAAATTAAGGGTGTTCGGATGCATGGAAATTTTATTTTTTTTCAAAATATGGAAATAGAATCAGATCATTCTAATTATAGGAAATCTATGACATAGTCACCATAAAAAAAAATCACCATAAACAAGAACTTGAACTCCAACAATAGCAGAAATTCAAAACTAACATCTAAAACTGAGAATTGGTTTACCAAGAACCAAACTCCCAATTTTACCAAGAATCAGTTTAGGACTCGAAATCAATTATCAAAATCCAAAATAAACAGGGCTTAAACTTCTAAGCTCCTATCTAATCCTGTATTCCTCTTTAGTGATTCGAACCATAGCAGAACTATCTTTTCAATAATGGATTTAAGTCCACAACTTTGATGGTTTTAGCATACGGGCAACCAGAGTAGGACATGGAATCGATTGGGAACTCAATGAAAATATCAGGTAGAGATCTCCATATATAAGAAGATAACAAATGGAAAGAATTCCAAAGTTCAGTGAGGGATCTCCATATATACAAGTAGGTCTTTAGTTACTGCATAATAATGTCACTGAGCTACACTACCCAACATGATTCTTGAGAATTGTTGAATGAAGCAAATGAATGACTATTGCATTTTAGATTATACTACAAATATCGGTACTCGACTGAGTATTCCATTTTAAAACATAAAGCATACTCCAATTACCCCCATTTATTCTAGAATGCTTTTTAAGTGCAAGTCAATATCATCTACTAATTATCTTCCTCAGATTAAGTCCATATTTCTCAAATCTGAATTTTAAGAGAACAACTTGAATATATAAAGACCGAATTATACATAGAAGTAGAGAGAAGCAAAGGATAAAGCCAGGACAGAAAGAAAAGTGCTTCTTGATAATAATGCTCTGTTAAAATGAAAAACCCAAATAAGAACTCACAACCCAAAAAGAAAAATGGAAACCAAAATCAAGGAACCAAAAATCAAAATCAGGGTTTTAAACACAGACAGAAAAAAATAGTTTCTAACACAGTGGAACAAAACCCTTCCTTTTCAGATGAAAGCCCTCATAAATTAGGGTTTTAAACAGACGAAATAAAAAAATAGCTGGAGAATTTGGTCCCAGTAAGAAACAATCATCTTCCTCATTCTTGGAGGTCACGACGACCTTTCTTATTACATTGAAAAATCTAAAACGTTGAATAGAAGAAAACTTTCTTGAAATTCATAGAAGGATGTTGTTCTAATTGTGTAAGATATGTTCTAGGTTTGGGATGGGAGTAGTAGTGCTTTTGTTTGGTTTTCTTAGTTCCATGAAATATCTTTAATCTCTCCCTCCCTTTGTTCTCTCCTCACTACATTGGTATGAGTTTGGAGTATGGACATAGGGGTTTTTGGCTACCTTTTGCCCATGCCGTTTGCATTGCCGGAATTAAGCTCTGGAATCTGCATATGATTCTGATTCCGCACGATTCTAGCATTTCACATTTGGTTTCAAAAAGAGGAATCATGGAGACGGAATTGACACGCCAGGGCAAATTAAAGGGGGAAAATGATGGTGTCTGTTTCCCGCCCCAAGAGATGGTATTCTGATTCTACCCGGAATGGAAATTTTAATATGATTTTTTTGAATTAAAATTTTAAATTTATATTTTAATTTTAGTTCTCGTTCCATTCAAGGGAGAACTGGAATAGGAATCAGAATATGATGTCCCTTTCGATATTGGATATTAGTGGAATCAAGAACTGGAATTGGGATATGATTCCTTCCGACCCCTTTGGAATTGTCATGATCTGATTCTGATTCCACCCAATTCTGACGTTTGGTTCAAAAAAATGAATCGCGATCAAGAGGCCAGAATTGACATTGGAGCGGAATTACAAGGATAAAATTCAAGAATTTGTTTCCTATACCAATAAGTCGTATTCTGAGTTCACCCCGGAATCGAGTTTTTATTAGGAATTTTTGTAATTAAAATTTTTCTCATTCCGTTTAAGAGAGAATCCGAAAAGAAATCAGAATATGATGTTAATTCGGAGAAAACCCAAACGCAGCCTTAAGGGCACGTTTGGCCACCATGATATTTTTTTTTTTCACGATAAGTCAGTGCCTCCTAAGTGGAGATGATGGTGAAGTGGCTAAAACCTAGGAAACAGAAAACAAGTAAGAGTCGATCGGATTTTGAGTAGAGTTTTTTGTTTCCTGATTTTTAGCCCCTTTTCACCACTTGGAGATGCTAGTTTCATGTATTGTATTTCCCGGTTTTTAGCCACTTCACCCGTCCAAACCCTCTCTCACCACTTGGAGGCGCCAGTTTATTATGAAAAAAATTCCTGATAGCCAAACATGCCCTGAAGTTAGGTTTAATCCTAAGATTCTATAACGTAGATCTTAAGCCTAAGTCCTTAATGATTCATTTTCATATATGATCGATAATGTTGAATTTAACATAATGTTCTGTTAACAAAAAGGGAGATGATATTCCCCCTCCCCGGATGGTTTATTTATGTGAGAATGGTTCCCTCCTTGAGGATAAATTCACCCCTATAATGTTTTTCTTTTTCATTTAAACTCAACGGAAACGGTTCAGGGAATCTAGACCTTTTAATCTGCTTAAATATGTTTGCCCAACAAATGAACGGTTTAGATCATCCTATGAAGCGGGCCCATTATACTTTCTAAAAAATACTAGACCTTTTTATTTGGTAGGAAAAAAATACCAAACTTCAAATGCACTCAACATATAAAATCTCATTACCACTAATCAAACCAACTTAATACATAAATGTAAAAACAATCCAAGTTTTGTCAAATACAAACATTTTACAACGGGAAATGATTTCAGCGCTCCAATGTTTTGAAAAACATGCGCTCACTTGTTTCTCTATCTGGTTAGGTTTTCCAGATGGGTTAGTAGTTAATTGCTATCACCTTGGTATGGTGCGGTATTTTATTTTGGAGCCATGTCGTCTAGATGACAAGTATTTGTTGTCTGTGCGGGATAGTGTAGTATTTAAAGTGATGCCCTAGGATATTACGGTTCTCAAAAAGCACTTAAAAAGCTCTTTAAACCCTTTAAATACTAGACGACAAACAAGTGGAGCGCATGTTTATCAAAACACTTGAGTGCAGAAATCATTTTCCTTTACAACTTATAGATATCCATTCAATGTGCATAAAATAGGTGTCTCATGTGAAGAGTGGGCCCTTAAATGACTATTGGCTTGTGGAAATGACACATGGCATAGTCGAACTCTCTTTTATTCTTTAGCCATTGCGGATTAGGAGAATTGAAATTGAAGGGCTTAAGTGTAATATAAATGAATATTAAGGGCTAATGCTTACAGTCCAAAATTCGCTCACAAAATGTACGTGAAGGCATTCAAAGGCAACAATACATCAGCGTCATCTCTTCAGAGGTCTAATCCGACAAAGTATTGAATGACATTATAAATGCATTCCGGTTAGGTGGTCTAATGGGGTGCTCTTGTATCTGGGTTTTGCAAAGTAGCCCTTCAGTTTAGCATTCCTCTATATTTAATGGCCAATACATTAAAAAAACCAAGGTGAAAGAGACCAAGTGTTTCAATAGTCAATACACTAACACTAAGAAAGCAAACAAAATAAGAGACAATACACTAAGAAAACAAACACAAAAAACCAAACAAGATAAGAGAAAATACAAGAAAAATAGAAACAAAGAATCAAACTCCTCATGGGGGACGTCAAAGAAGAAAATAAACAAGGCCCATATATGAGAATCGAATGCTAGACTCTTCAGTAGCCAATTAAAAAGGAAAAGACAAGGTAAGTTTGTCTCATTATTAAGACAGGTTGGATAAAATATCAGTAGCCAAAAAAAAAAAAAAACGCACCATCTGCAGACACGATCCATGCAAAAAAAATGTATTTTTTATGACTAATGTGTTTGTGGAGCCCACCACTTGGACCTCTGGTCTCATATGGCACGTGTTTGTGGGCCCCATTAGATGACTTTACATGGTCTCGGCCCCATCACATGGACCGATCCATAAGAAAGGTGGGATCACCTTTCTTCTTGGTGGGATCACTCTACTAGCAGAAGTTGCAGAGCCCACACAGAATGCCCAGTGACTAAAACACTAATTAGGTGTACATGTATGCTCAGGCATGCCTATTAGTGGGGCCCGGGCTAAGGGCCTAATGGTCAAGAAAATCAATAGGGCCCACACGTATACTAAGTAATAAACGATGTGATATATTGGCCCCCTTTTATTCCCCAAGCCACCCCCTTAAGTGTATTTATGGCTACTCTTTTTACACACTAAAGGGTGGCCCGGGAAGCAAAGGGAATGGATCCCAATAAGATTTCATATAAGACCAACTGTGACCCACATATAGATAAACCAAATACCTTATAAATGTGAGTTTCTTTATAGATATTAAATATCTTATAATGTAAATTTCTCTTTAGCTAATATACACATAATAGATGTTTATTTGTGGTCATGGTTATAAAGTCTGTTCCTCTATGCCAAAGACACCTGAATGTCAAACAATGAAGGAAGAAAGACAGGATAGAAACACATATATTGGTTAGGTGTTCTAAGCCACAAATTTTGACCTCCAAGGAGATTAAAAAAAATGAAGAATGTTTGTGAAAAGTTTGACAAAATTTCAGAAAACCATATAATTTTTAATATTTACTATATATATGCTACTGATATTGACACTTCCATGTTTTAACAATTGCACAAACTAAGCTATCTTTTCCTTTTTTTTTTAATTGGCTTCCAAGAGCTTCTTGGGAGTTGTAGTAACCTATGATAGCTGTTATAAATAATAAAAGACAAGCTGAGTTAGTGCAATTATCAAAACATGGTAGTGCCACCATCAGTACTCTATACACACACTTATTTTTCTGAATAAAACACAACAAAAGGCATGAAATAGTTGTTGAGTGCATGTGTTTAAGAGATTAATATGAGATTTCAATTTTCCATTTAGAATTTCTCACAAGATTGGTAAATAATATATGAAGAATTGATGATTTTTCATCGAATTTGTTAGGGGTCTTTTAAAGTTTAAAATAAGGATAAAAATTTGGGATTTTTTTCAAGAATTTTTAAATTACGTGGGGAAATTTTTACTATACTTATTATAGCTGTTAAATACCTTACCTTATAACCTCCAGCTCTACTTTTCCGTCGTAAAACATAAAAGCACATGGAGAAAAGTACTGAATGTGGGCTAATGTTTGGAGAAATTACGGATTGTGGGCACCTTTTAAAACAAGAACAAAAAACTGGCTAATCTTCAAAATCGGGTCGGAAAAAGACCCTGATACCCTTCTGACCTCAATAGAAACGTCATTAACTTCCTTTTTCATTATTGCCCACTAAATTGGCGCATTACACGAGGCTTCTTTTGGTTTCTTCTGAATGTGTATTTGAACCGACAGAATCTTGGGTTCATTTATATCTTGGCCGTCGGAAATAACTAGAGATGGATGGATACTTGACACGTGTTGGAAAACTTTTTGGGAAACTTTTTGGAACGCTGACAATCCAAAGTCAATCATTATCTTTTCTCACTTCTCTTTTAGCTTAGAAAGGTAACGCTATTGAATATGTCTCTTTTGGCTTAGAAACTTTTCACTTCTCTTTTGGTACTCACTTCTCTTTTGGCTTATAACGGTAACGTTATTGAATACGTCTCTTTTGGTTTAGAACGACGACGTTATTGAATATTTTATTATTTCTCACGTCTCTTTTGACTAAGAACGCCGCCAGAATATTAAGAGGTACGCCGGCGGATATAGGGTGTACGCTGGCGGAATTCAGGGGTACGCCGGCGTAAATAATGATGACCAAAAGAGAATGACAAAGATTATAAGCCAAAAGTGAGTACGCCGGTGGAAATAATAGAGTACGGCGGCGTAAATAATGGGTACCAAAAGAGAAGGGAAAAGATTCTAAGCCAAAAGTAGGTATGCCGGCGGAAATAATGGGTACGCCGGCGGCGGAAATAATGAGGACCAAAAGAGAAGGGAAAAGATTCTAAGCCAAAAGTGCGTACGCCAGCAGCAGAAATAATGAGGACCAAAAGAGAAGGAAAAAGATTCTCAGCCAAAAGTGAGTATGCCGGCGGAAATAATGGGGTACGCCGGCGGAAATAATGGGTACGCCAGTGGCGGAAATAATGATTATCAAAAGAGAAGGAAAAAGATTCTAAGCCAAAAGTGGGTACGCTGGCGGAAATAATGGGTACGCCGGCGGAAATAATGAGGAACAAAAGATAAGGGAAAAGATTCTAAGACAAAATTGGGTACGCCGACGGAAATAATGGGGACCAAAAAGAGAAGGGAAAAGATTCTAAGCCAAAAGAGAGGTATTCAAGAGAAGTGAGAAAAAATAACAGCATCATTCCAAAAAGTATTGAATAACGTCAGCGTTCCAAAATTTTTTCTAAAACATGTCAAGCATCCATCCATCTCTAGTTATTTCCGGTGGCTAAGATAGAAACAAACCCAAGATTCTGTCGGTTCAAATACACATTCAAACGAACCAAAAGAAGCCTCCTGAAGAGCGCCAATTTAATAGACAATAATGAAAAAAGAGGACTCTGTCGATGTCAGAAGGGTATCACGGACGACTAGATCATTTTCTCAAGCACATATGTTCCGGGGAAAAATATATTCCAAAATGGAATTCCATTCTGAAATTAAAGATAGAAGTGACAATGACGGACGACTAGATCATTTTCATTGTGTTTTTTTATGTTTGGAAGGACCCGGGCTATCACGGTCTCACCCAGTCACACTTGTTTTATAGCGCACGTGACACGATAGAAGATCCCCTTTTGCCCTATTTTCAATAGAGATTTCTGTGCGCTTTTTTATTATAAAGTTTTAAATAACCTGGGGTCCATCCATGTTTGTCGTTTGTATATGATATATATTAAATGCCCTATACTATACTATATATAGTGGGAAAATTTAGGTGGCCACCAAGATTATTTAAAACCTTATCTTTAGTACTTATACTGTATGTAATGGAAAAAATTGGGTAGCCACATGAGATGATTTCTGTTAATAGTGTCGTTCGGTTTGCTTGTCACAGTACAGAATTTTCAACTATAAGTTATCAATATCTATAGAGACAAATAGTTACTACTGATACTGGCAATGGTATGTTTTGATAATGGGACTAACTCACCTTGTCTTTTATAATTTAATCAGCTGTTGAGAGCTTTTTGGGAATGGTAATAGCTTTTGACAACTTGTTAAATAATGAAAGGCAAGGTGAGCAAGTCCAATTATCAAAACGTTGTAGTGCCAATATCAGGAGCCGTATATATATATATATATATATATATATATATATATATATATATATATATATATATATACACACGAGACATTTGATAGCTATCCAGAAATTTATGTTTAACAGATTAAAATTATGCACATGACTGAAGCCGATTTAGAGAGCTTTTGGGGAATTGTAATAGCTTTTGACGACTTATTAAATAATAAAAGACAATGTGAGCTAGTCCCATTATCAAAACATTGTGGTGCCAATATCAGTAGGCATATGGTTATATGAGACATTTTATAGCTATACAAAATTTACATTTAACAGATTAAAATTAGGCTATTGATGTTGGCACTACCATGTTATAATAATTGCCCAAACTCAGCTTTTTTTAAAACAGCTGTCAAAGCCTATTACAATTCCAATAATTGCCCAAACTCAGCTTGTCTTTTAAAAAAAAAAAAACAGATGTCAAAGGTTATTACAATTCCCCAAAAGGTCTCATTAGCTAATTAAAAATAAAAGACAAGCTAATTTTGTGCAATTATTAAAACACGTTAGTGCCGATATCAGTAGCCTAAAATTATGCATAAAATTGATCCCAATTTAGAGAGCTTCTTGGGAGTTGTAATTTATTTTGACAATTTATTAAACAAAAAAGACAATGTGAGTTAGTCCCATTATCAAAACATTGTAGTGCCAATATGACTAGAGTAGCCATATAGTTACGAGACATTTGATAGCTATACAGAAATTTACATTTGACAGGTTAAAACTTAAAACTACGTGATGCCATTTAAGCTATTTTAGAGATATAGCATGGGTATTTGCGTCAAAAAAATCCACATATATATGGTTGATACACAAATGGAGTGGGTGCTTTGTGCCAAGCTTTTGTTCCTTCTCCCTGCAAAAATTATACTGATACAGGAGAAATATGGAAGGAGAAAACAACCCATCTCTCCAATCTCCTTTACTTCAAAACTCTGAAAAGAGCTCTGAGTTTTGTAGAGAGAGTACTCAAAATGGTTTTAGTAGAACTGAGATTATTGCAGAGGTGAAGAAACAACTTTGGTTGGCTGGGCCTCTCATATCAGTTAGCCTTTTGCAGAAGTGCCTACAAATGATTTCAGTTATGTTTGTTGGTCATCTTGGAGAGCTTGCTCTCTCTAGTGCTTCAATGGCTACTTCCTTTGCAGGGGTCACTGGTTTTAGCCTTCTGGTATATGGGTTTCTTTTCTTTTTTCCAATACATTGATTTGATTAACTTCCATTGATTGTTGGTGCCCTTTTTATCTATTTTCCTATCTCAATGATGTTTATCCTGAAAGATTCAATTGATTGAAATTTTTTTTAGGAATACCCATCTCAAGCTCAATATGATGTTTTATCCTGAAAGATTCAAATCATTCAATTGATTGAAAGTTTTTTAGAAATAGCCATATCAAGCTAACATCTCTTTTAGTCAATGTTAGTATTCTTTTTATTGATAGTTTCTGTGTCTTCTGGTTTTCAACCATGAATACTATGAAAAAGAAAGTTCATATCTTGGAAAATATGGTAAATTTTTCCTTATTGTTAACCATTTAGATTGAGATAATGGAGGTATTATCTGTTGGGAGTCTACTATTTAGGTTGAGATAATGGAAGCATTATCTTTTGGGAGTCTACTATTTTTTATTTTATTTTATGACGTAGGATGTCCCCACCCTCTTCAGGAGTAGGACTAGTCCCTACGGATACACGCAACGACCCACTCACCACGTGTATCAGGTAAGTCGGGGTCGGGATTCGAAAGGAGTCTACTATTTAGATTGAGATAATGGAGGTATTATCTGTTGTGAGCCTACCCCATGGTTCCATTCAAAAGTGTTGAGTGGTTCAATCCGAAGGTTCAAGAAATTTACCCAGTAACTCTTCCAAATTCTTTAGTATTTAAATTATCATGACATTTCATCTATCATTTTGCATTTTACACATGAATTTTCAAGAAAACGTTTAAGAACCCACCGTATCGGAAAGAGATGACTTTAAAGACAAGAGACAATCCAGTCATTTAAATGTCTCCTAGAAGATTTGCCGAATCTAGATGAGCTGACTTTAAAGAGAAGAGACAATCCAGTTTAGGATGCTGTTTACATTAGTAATCTAGAATGGTATTGTTGTAAATTGTGCTGAGAAGGATGTGTCTTGTTTGAAACAGACTGACCCTTATCCCACTCTTCAGATTCAAAATCCTTTCTGCTTTATTATTTTTATAAAGAAGTCTCTGTTTTTAAAAATTCTAATGGAATAAGGATCTATGCTTTATCATGACAAGGCTGTTTAGTTTTGGCTGACTTTGTTTTGTCTACTTTTCCCAAATAGGAAAACAGTTTTTATTGAACTCATTCAGGTTCAATAGCCGAATCAATCCCCATGTTCTTCATTTCTTTTATTGGGTGACTAGTATGTTGGGACCGGCAAACCCTACTGTTCCTATACGATCAGTTACAACTGAGTATGAGCCTTAGATGCCTTTTTTCTTTAGAACTTAAAGCTTTTAGTATGTTCATGCAATTCAGGATTCGGATGACATTATACAGATCCTTGAAAACTAAGTCTCGAAATTCTTAAATCATTATTTTCCATAACTTACAGTTTTCCTATTGAAGAGTCGGCTCTGTTTCTCACAAAGTCTTTGGTAGCTGAACCAGTTCTTATTCTCATCCATTGCTTATTTTCTCAAAAATAGTCTTTATAGAATTTGACTCTCTAAATACCTTAAATGCCTATTCAAGTATCAAGATATCTTTATTCTTGTCTCCATTACTCTCAGAATTTTAATGGAAAAATGATGTCCTATAAGCCACACAAAGACAGACTTCAAGTTCTTATTACTCCCAAAACTTTAGCAATTCTTTGTTAAATTATGTTATATGGATATCCTAGACTCAAGAGTTCTTTAAAGATGAAGCAGATTTAGATTTCTCACTATTTCTCTCATTGCTTATCTGTAACAAGAGAATATATCGATAATTGGGAGACTCCCAACAATGTGAGCCAACCAAGGCACATCCTGATTAGCCAAACCAACGGAGGCAGAAGTTCTCATCTTCACAGATATGCACTATAGTATAGAGGAGCCCTGCAAGAGGTAAGAGTAAGATAAAAAGAACAGAAATATTCTACCTTCCATGACGGGGAGCTTGTCCCCCCCTCTTTGATAACATTGTGGGAACCTCTCATTGATGAGCATATACTAGCAAATCAAAATCTTCAACCTGTTCAATCATGAACTTGATAGTTGAACCCTTTTAAAAGAAGAAAACTGTAGCTGTCTCATAGTATGATCTATCGCCACCAACTTTATCACCAAGGCAGTTTGCTTACCTTGCTGCCACTGCCCTTGATTCTTGATTTCCAAACAGTGAAAAAGAATGTGATGAATAATATTGATCTAGCTGCTCATCCGCTTAGGCCTCATACACACCTTTATAACCCAAATTTTTTGCCTTTTAATATGTTTATAAAGTTTGAGTTCATTTCAATCTAAAATTGTTTTTTACAGGTTTCTCAGTTTTCAAAATATTTGTAGGCTAAAGGTGCTTTCAATTCTCTACTCCCTTTATTTATCAATATTAACTTTTTATACAATTCTGTACTCCCTTTATTTATCAATATTAAGTTTTTATCCAGCCCTCCCCATACCCTGCAATGGCGGGAGAGCCTCGTGCACCGGGCTGCCCCCAGTGGCGGAGCCAGGATTTATGCATAAGTGGGCGAGCTTATACATGCTTATATACATAAGGGGGGCAGGCCTTCAAATTTTAAAGGGGACTGGGCCCAATTGAGTTGGGCCTATTAAGGATTTGGCCCAACTCAACAACTGCCCCCCTTATGTGACGTGCAGCTCTGCCCCTGGCCGCCCCTATACAATTCTATTTGTATATTGTACAATCTTGGGATGGTAGACAGTCAAGAAAATACTCAAAAAATCATGTGCATACAGTGGAAAATATGAGAATGACCCACTTACAAAGAAGATGAAGGGGAAAGAGAGAAGAGAAATGGATTTGTAGTTGAGTTATTAAAAATTTCTCTGCACAAATCCATACTAAAAGCTCTTTCTCATAATCTCTTTATTCAATTTCCCATCTAACGGCCACTTCTCTAACCTTCCCAGCGCATTGGAATAACCATAGCTCAAACTTTTAATGGAATCTCTTACAAATCAACCTAAACTTGCTATTAATCACGTAACTCTATCCATAACCGAATCCTAGTTGAACCAACAACCTAATAAGTTTTCTGTTACCTTTAAAAAACAACAACCTAATAAGTAGCAACCTAATTTTCATAAGCAATGATTCTCAACTGTATATCTTATCAAGTTGTTTAAGAAAATTCATGCATGAAATTCTTCCAGTTCCTCTTTTCTATTGGTAGATGGGTATGGGAAGCGCATTGGATACATTATGTGGGCAGGCATATGGAGCAAAGCAGTATCATATGCTCGGCATACAAATGCAGAGGGCTATGTTTGTCCTTCTACTTGTAAGTGTTCCACTTGCTCTCATATGGGCCTATACGGGTAACATTCTGATGGCGCTCGGACAAGATCCAGAGATATCAATGGCAGCTGGACTATATGCTCGTTGGATGATCCCAAGCATTTTTGCATATGGCCTCCTTCAATGCCTTGTCAAGTTCCTGCAGACTCAAAGCATAGTCTTTCCAATGATGATAAGCTCTGGAATCACAGCATTACTCCACATCCTTGTGTGTTGGATTCTGGTGTTTAAATCTGGCCTTGGTAACAAAGGTGCTGCATTGGCAAATTCAATCTCGTATTGGATCAATGTGTTGTTATTGGTACTTTATGTCCAGATATCTCCTGCTTGTAAGAAAAGTTGGACCGGTTTATCAACGGAGGCCTTGCATGATGTCCTCAACTTTGTAAGACTTGCTATTCCTTCAGCTGTTATGGTTTGGTAAGTCCCACTTTCCCACTCTTAAGCAATTCTCTTTAAATTTCAAGATTCTTTTTCACTTCACAACTGCCTCTGGGAGTAAAATTTTCTGAGTGTGAAATTTTTAATATTTTGTTCTTATGACATGAAACAGCTTGGAGTTTTGGTCATTTGAGATGTTGGTTCTCTTGTCAGGGCTTCTTCCCAATCCAAAGCTTCAAACATCAGTGCTATCAATTATGTTAGTTTCCAAGTCTTAAAGTTTTCTCTAAGAAGATTGACAGTTCCCTTAATTTGTTTTGTGAAGAAGTGCTAACTACTGGCTTCAACCATCATACGGCTAAAAGCAAGGGATAAAAATTAAAAAGAAGTTATTCCATATTACGTTTATGCTTCTGGACCAACGTCATTAAATTTCAATATCGTTTTGAAAAGTGTTAGGAATTTAACCGGGTAGAACTCACCCCATTACTTGCAACTGTAGGATCTATCTTATGCTGGTCAAGGAGGATCGTGTGTACATGTATGGTAGGAGTTGGGTACAACTCACTCCATGTTATCAGCTTTTGTAGGAGTTGGAAAATCCATTACCAGCATACATGTACACACGATCCTCCTTGACCAGCATGGTAGAACATGTTAGAAAAGTGTTATGTGCCCCATTACTTACAACTGTAGGATCTATCTCATATAATTTTCTATATGAATAGTCAGACTGTTAGTTGTTACTAATAATCGTCTTATCTTCCCAGCCTTAACACATGTTCAATGGCCTTCATGATCCCCTTTGGTCTTGGCGGTGCAATAAGGTCAGTTGAATTGGATGCAGTAATTCTGTTTCGTTAACTATTATTTCTACTTTTCTAATTTATTCTCTATTTCTTCTTTTTTTTCAGTACAAGAGTTTCTAATGAATTGGGTGCTGGGCGTCCACAAGCTGCACGGTTAGCAGTACATGTTGTGTTATGCATGGCAATTATTGTGGGTTTGGTAGTAGGGTCAACCATGATTTTTGTTGGTGGGATATGGGGCTATGCATATAGCAATGAAGAAGAAGTTGTGAATTATGTTGCACACATGATGCCACTACTAGCAACTTCACACTTCTTGGATGGAATCCAATGTGTACTTTCAGGTTTGAACTACTTTCAAATCAACTCTTATCAAAGAAGTTGTAAAATTAAGAGTTTATCATTATTAAAGTGGTTTCATAATTGCCACTTTATGAATTCAAATTATTTTAGTCAACGCTATATTGGTTTCCATTAACGGAATTAGCTCTGTATTTTCTCTGGACTTCTCCTTTAACTTTGAGTCTTTTCTATGCTTATGATGATTGTTTAATTTTGAACTGATCGTGAGTCGTAATATCGGCGGGTGTCTTCGAACATTTAGGCAATTCTAGAGGATGTGGTTGGCAGAAGCTTGGTGCCTTTGTCAATCTTGGAGCTTATTACATTGTGGGCATTCCTTCGGCTGTTCTCTTAGCTTTTGTCTTCCATGTGGGAGGAAAGGTTGGTTTTCACCTTTTTTTTGTTGGTATGCTTTTGTGCTATAATGTTGCGGTCAAAAACCATTATTTTGGTTGATGTTATGACTTTTGGAATTGTTATAAATAGGGGCTTTGGATGGGGATCATATGTGGGCTTTCTGTACAATTGTTGATGCTTTTATCCATAACACTTAGTACCAATTGGACGCAAGAAGTAGGTGATTTCTTTCTAACTCACCCTGAATGGAACAAGGTGTTTATTTCAGTTATTTTCAACATGGATGCCTGTACAAACACTATTTTTATTATTCGATAACACTGATATTCTAAGATTCTTGAAGTTATCATCTATGTTTCATCATGGTCGAGGAGGATCGTGTGTACTTGTATGCTGGTAATGGATTTTCCAACTCCTGCAAAAGCTGATAAGATGGAAATGAGTACAGGGACCATGCTGTTAACCCAAACATGTTCTTAAGGCCAGTATACATTGGAGGAATGGTATGGTTTCCAGAGCCATTTTTTCCAAAGAAAATGATTGGCTACGTGCAATTGGAAATTAAAGCATTCATTAGTTTCTCCCCATCATGAATAAGCCATGCCTAAAATTCTCCCCAATGGATGATCCTAACTTTACAACTTTGGGTTTGCAAATGGATGGTTCAAAATGTTAGAAGGCAGCAGTGCAAATATACTCATAGATCAGAGCGTTATAATTTTCAGACACAGGAGACTTTTGGTATGATATCAGTTCATTGTGAGGCCTAGCAGATAATGGTTTAGATCAATATGCTATTTAAACCCACATGTATTTTTTCCGCCAACGAACATCATCTCGTCAGGGACCATTCAAGAAAATCAATGCAACATCTAGAACCAATTACGGTTTGCTGACAATAACATGAGTAACAGGAGCCTTAGATCGGCATGTACAATGGTGGTACCATTTATAGTTTCGAAACTCTCCTGTGTCATGGACTTTCCGGGGTCGACTCCCTTTTACCTTGGCCATGTTCTTGTCCAAGTCTGCATTTTGCCCTAATAAGTCAATCAAAATTCCTTTGACTTGCTTGAGTTATTACGACCGCATCAACCGAATACTCGATCACCTCGTATCGAGTTGAGTAGGATTTGCTTTGGCCATGTTTTGAAACACTAGGTGGTAGTGCCCAAAAGATTTATACTTATGCAACTACCTTACATGCTGAAGACAGAAAGGACCAGATGAAATAATGGTAAGGAATAGTTGGGGGTCTGTATTTCTGTTTTGGGATCAATTATACTTGCTCCTCAAATCTTAAGTTCAAAATAGATTTTATTAATTCTCAGTTAAAGGATATAGAGTACTTTCAACTTGTAATCCTTCAATAAATGGTAAGCCAATCTTTTTCTATTATCAATAGCCATTTGATTCTTGTGAAAATCTTGACCAAATGTGTAAAGAATTCACTGCACATACTGCCTCTTTATTTCAACCCTATTTATTTTGTTGCACATATCTTTCTCATCCTCACAAGAAGTTTCTTTCTTTTGTCATTTAACAGGCAAAGAATGCTAAGGATAGAGTTTATAGATCCAGCATCCCCACAGACATTCAATCATCAAGCTGACCTGTTACCACTCCCAAGTAAATTTTCACCACGACTATAGTTCTACAAACCCTAATCACATTATTCTGTAATTGCTATTGAACACTTAAGAGTGTTTAACTGTTTCATCTTGATATGGTGCAAAGTTGTTGCAACTATAAATTTGTTAGTGTAATTAGGGTTTAAGCAAGGATGCTTAAAGCATTACACCCAAGGTATCTAGTTTGGAATACCAAGTTTGTTGCCTCCAGCCCCTATATATAGAGATACACTAAGGTTTTAATAGGTTAGTGGGCTCTAGCCCAAATAGGCCCACTACACCGGTCCATTATCTTATTGGGCTTATATTAGAACATACATAGGTTATATTATATACCCAACAATCTCCTCCTATGTTCTACATTTAGCACAATCCAATAGATAGTTAATGTGATGTCCAAACAAAATTATTGAATCATCCATATCACCATATCAATAAAGATTTGTAATCCAACTGAAAACAAAAATACTTTAAAGAATAACCAAGAGTTTTAAAAATAATCTAAACTCAAACATAAGCAGTTTCATATGTAGGTGAACTATTTAATCAACTGAAAAGAAAATAATAGTTCCCACTGCTCTATAAGGATTCACTCATCAAGTAAGTCATCCTCATCAAGATCCAAATTGAGGCAATCTCCTCCATTTTCGCCAATTCCTGTAAATTACCAAATATGAATTTTATTAAAAATGAATCCAATAATTTGTGTAGTTTACTAAAAGTATCTAGTTCTACCAGAAGAACTTAGTACAATTTCATAATGGGTGAAAAACAAATATCAATATCAATAAGCATCAATGTCAAGTTTCAATCAAGAACAAGACCTAAACAGTTTCTTTTTACAAAGAACCATTCCATGTTTCCATTTGGAATGTTACAGGCATCATATCCAAATTGAGTTAAGCTGTATCATCAAGTTTGGAATGAAACAACCTTTCCCAAGAAGGACATGTCATCAAATGTGGAATGACATAAAGACAACTGTAAACATCATTGAAACATATCAAGTGCTTATCTTGGCCAAGATAGGGAGATTCGAAAAATTCAAAATAATATGAATGTAGGTTAAGACACGTCTACACAGTCTTTAACCCCATCTCCCCCACAGTTTTGAATATTCGATCTTTGTTCAGTCCCTTCGTAAGAGCATCGGCCATATTATCCTTCGATCTCACATCAACCAAAATGATAATACCTCGTTCTAGAAGATAATTCAGCGTGGTATGTTTCAGCCTGACATGTCTCCTCTTTTAATTCAAGGTGTGGGTTTTCCTCTCCAGCTTGTACAACAACAGAAATTGTTTTTGGGTTTTCTTCTATGTCGGCTATACAGAGGTTGGTTTGAAGGCCACTCCTCCAACCGAAATCGTCTGTGATTGTTGGCTACACCAATGACAAAACGTGTGTACTTCTTTCACAGTAATAACGAGTGACCATCCATTGCTGAAACCCATCCTTGGATTGATTGAATCAAGGGATTTTCGTTGAACCCATCTTGCAGATACCCATCCTCCTGTCTGACCAGCAGCCCTCTCCTCAAATTTTGATTTTGGTGCAAAATTTCATATTGAAGAAGAAGAACAGGGACGAGGATTTTGAGTCGGCAGATTTAATCCCTACACAAATTTTCCGTCGAAACACTGCTGGTTCTTGCCATATTTGGGGTGAATTTTTTTTTTTTGGTGGTCGAAATTCAATTTTGTGGCTGGATTTCTCTTTGTAGCAAAGAGTGGTGGAGAAATTTCTCGGTGGCCGAATCTTTTACATCTCCTTTCTTTGTTAGACGAATTTTCCTCTGGAAGACAAGATTGCTGCTATTGACTTTCAGCTGAAACCTTATTGGTAGAGGCTTATATTGGGTATCACCCCTGTTGGCCGAGTACTCTTTGGGCCAAAAATCTTGTGGTTCTTGGATTCGATCTTGGATTCGGTTCTCGGATTGGGTTCTAGCGATTCGCCAATCAGGTGCACTCTTTCCAACTTTTATTTCATCTAAAATTATCAAATGGAAAAGAATTCTATGCCTTTTGAGATGGTCAAACTTCAATCCTTTGGTGGGTCTGAGTTTAACTCTTGGAAGCGAAAGACTCAATTCGGTCTAAAATATATGAATTGTTTTTACACCGTTTTGAGTACCTTTGCTGAGACGGATGAAGAAGTTGATGAATCTCAATGGCTTAGAGATGAGGAGATGAGGATTTCTGCAAAGACTACTTGTTGAATTGTCTTTCAGATCGTCTTGCAGAAACCTATAGTAAATATAACACTGCTAAAGCAATATGGGACAACTTAGATGTTCAATTCAAGAAGGAGGAGGAATTGTCCAAGACCCATTTGGTGGACAAATTCATGGATTTCAAGTTTCAAGAAGACAAGGAAATCACTCCTCAAGTCACTGATCTAGAGAATTTGAGATCTAAGTTGCATAATGAGAAAATAGTTGTCTGTGATTCGTTTCTTGTGGGTGCAATTATATATAAGTTACCATCTGTATGGCACTCTTTCAAAATCGGAAAAAGGTGCAAGTGGGACTGGATGATCTCAAACGATTCATTCGAATTGAAGATGAGAATCGAGCTAGGAATAACTTGGAGATGGTTAAACAGCAACAGTCTGCTGCTAACGCGGTAACATATCACAAGAAATTTCTTCGGAAATCCAAGTCACCTAAAAGTGAACATTCCAAGTTGGAGGCCAAAAAGACTATCTTTCAGAAAAAGAAGGGCAAGTGCCACAACTGTGGGAAATAGGGTCACTTTGCTGCAGAGTGTAAACAACCTAAGAAGGCTAAATCTGACACACCCCAAAAGGAAGCTCATATGATGGTGGGCAGTGCTGCGCCTAAGAATTTTATTGACATGTTAGGCAATGGTAAGGCCAGTACTTCTTCAGACTGGTGGTTAGATACAGGAGCCACCTGCCATGTTTGCAACTCGAAGAAACTACTTACGGATGCTGTTGACGTGAAAGAGACCGTTACAGTGCCTAGTGGAGCTGAGGCAAATGTGACTCACACTGGAACTGCGAACCTGGTCCTTTCTTCAGGTAAAATACTAACGTTAAAAAATGTTAAAGTAGTTCTTGCTATTCAAAAGAATTTAATTTCTATTAGTCTTTTAGATAATGCTGGCATGTGTTCATTTTTTTTGGGTGGTAGAGTAACTTTAACTGTTAACTCTTATTATTTTGGTTGTGCTTTCTTAATCGATGGTATGTATAGATTGAGTTTAGCAAATGAAACCGTTAGTCAGGTTAGTTCCACTTTGATTGATCCTAAGTTGTTACACACTAGATTGGGACATGTGAACTATAGGAAAATGGTCACACTTGCTAAAACTCATACTATACCTCTAGATACATCGATTAGATTTGACAAATGTGAAGTGTGTGCACAAACCAAGATCACTAGAAAACATTTTCGTTCGGTTTCTAGGAGCACACAACTTCTTGAGTTAATACATTCTGACCTCTGTGACTTTAAAAGTTTCACTACTCGAGGTGGTCAGAAGTATTTAATAACTTTTATAGACGATTTTTTCTAGATATTGTCATATTTATCTCCTAAAATCGAAAGATGAAGCCTTTGATAAATTTAAAATTTTCAAGAATCGTGTTGAAAATCAATTGAACTTGAAAATTAAGCGATTTAGGAGTGATAGAGGAGAATACACTTTGACAGAGTTCAAGGAATTCTGTGCCTCTCAGGGCATAATACTTGAAACTACTGCTCCTTACTCACCTCAATCTAATGGCATAGCTGAACGTAAGAACCGGACGTTAACTGAAATGTTAAACTCTATGTTATTGACAGCTGGCATGCCTACTAGCTATTGGGGAGAAGCAGCTTTAACTGCAAATCACATCCTGAATAGAGTACCACACTCTAAGTTGACCTCTACTCCTTATGAGTTATGGCATAAACATTCTTGTAGATATGACACTCTTAAGACTTGGGACTGTATTGCTTATGTGAGGATACAAGACCCTAGAAGACCTAAGGTAGGACCTCGAACAAACACTTGTGTTTATCTAGGTGGTGCAGAAGATAGTGCTGCTGATCGGTTTTTGGATCTATCTACCAATTTGGTTATAGAATCTAGAGATGCAGTATTCTTTGAGAATAAATTTCTCAGAGATCATGGTTTGAACCTACCTGGCGATACTGAGATGGTTACAGACTCGCATGTAGAGTTTGAACAGAATACTTCTGACACCTGTCCTACCCTGATTTCTACATCAGAACCTTTAAGAGTTTCTACAAGAGATAAAGTACCCAAGAACTTTGGTGAGGACTTTGTGACCTACCATGTAGAGAATGATCCATCAACCTATAAGGAAGCGATGAGATCTAGGGACTCTTTGTTGTGGGCAGAAGCCATTGATGATGAAATGAGCTCTCTGTTACAAAATCAAACTTGGCAGCTAGTCGATTTGCCAAAAGGGGCTAAGACTGTGGGCTGTAAGTGGATTTTGAAGAAGAAACTTAATCCTGACGGATCCATAGCTCGGTATAAAGCACGTTTAGTAGCTAAGGGCTATACTCAAGTCAGTGGGATAAACTACTTTGATGTTTACTCACCGGTCTGTCATTTGGCAACGATACGAATTCTTCTTGCTTTGGCTTCTATTGAGAAGTATGTTGTGCATCAAATAGATGTAAAAACGGCTTTCCTTAATGGAGACCTCACAGAGAAAATCTACATGAACCAACTCTTATCAAAGAAGTTGTAAAATTAAGAGTTTATCATTATTAAAGTGGTTTCATAATTGCCACTTTATGAATTCAAATTATTTTAGTCAACGCCATATTGGTTTCCATTAACGGAATTAGCTCTGTATTTTCTCTGGACTTCTCCTTTAACTTTGAGTCTTTTCTATGCTTATGATGATTGTTTAATTTTGAACTGATCGTGAGTCGTAATATCGGCGGGTGTCTTCGAACATTTCGGCAATTCTAGAGGATGTGGTTGGCAGAAGCTTGGTGCCTTTGTCAATCTTGGAGCTTATTACATTGTGGGCATTCCTTCGGCTGTTCTCTTAGCTTTTGTCTTCCATGTGGGAGGAAAGGTTGGTTTTCACCTTTTTTTTGTTGGTATGCTTTTGTGCTATAATGTTGCGGTCAAAAACCATTATTTTGGTTGATGTTATGACTTTTGGAATTGTTATAAATAGGGGCTTTGGATGGGGATCATATGTGGGCTTTCTGTACAATTGTTGATGCTTTTATCCATAACACTTAGCACCAATTGGACGCAAGAAGTAGGTGATTTCTTTCTAACTCACCCTGAATGGAACAAGGTGTTTATTTCAGTTATTTTCAACATGGATGCCTGCACAAACACTATTTTTATTATTCGATAACACTGATATTCTAAGATTCTTGAAGTTATCATCTATGTTTCATCATGGTCGAGGAGGATCGTGTGTACTTGTATGCTGGTAATGGATTTTCCAACTCCTGCAAAAGCTGATAAGATGGAAATGAGTACAGGGACCATGCTGTTAACCCAAACATGTTCTTAAGGCCAGTATACATTGGAGGAATGGTATGGTTTCCAGAGCCATTTTTTCCAAAGAAAATGATTGGCTACGTGCAATTGGAAATTAAAGCATTCATTAGTTTCTCCCCATCATGAATAAGCCATGCCTAAAATTCTCCCCAATGGATGATCCTAACTTTACAACTTTGGGTTTGCAAATGGATGGTTCAAAATGTTAGAAGGCAGCAGTGCAAATATACTCATAGATCAGAGCGTTATAATTTTCAGACACAGGAGACTTTTGGTATGATATCAGTTCATTGTGAGGCCTAGCAGATAATGGTTTAGATCAATATGCTATTTAAACCCCCATGTATTTTTTCCGCCAACGAACATCATCTCATCAGGGACCATCCAAGAAAATCAATGCAACATCTAGAACCAATTACGGTTTGCTGACAATAACATGAGTAACAGGAGCCTTAGATCGGCATGTACAATGGTGGTACCATTTATAGTTTCGAAACTCTCCTGTGTCATCATGGACTTTCCGGGGTCGACTCCCTTTTACCTTGGCCATCTTCTTGTCCAAGTCAGCATTTTGCCCTAATAAGTCAATCAAAATTCCTTTGACTTGCTTGAGTTATTACGACCGCATCAACCGAATACTCGATCACCTCGTATCAAGTTGAGTAGGATTTGCTTTGGCCATGTTTTGAAACACTAGGTGGTAGTGCCCAAAAGATTTATACTTATGCAACTACCTTACATGCTGAAGACAGATAGGACCAGATGAAATAATGGTAAGGAATAGTTGGGGGTCTGTATTTCTGTTTTGGAATCAATTATACTTGCTCCTCAAATCTTAAGTTCAAAATAGATTTTATTAATTCTCAGTTAAAGGATATAGAGTACTTTCAACTTGTAATCCTTCAATAAATGGTAAGCCAATCTTTTTCTATTATCAATAGCCATTTGATTCTTGTGAAAATCTTGACCAAATGTGTAAGGAATTCACTGCACATACTGCCTCTTTATTTCAACCCTATTTATTTTGTTGCACATATCTTTCTCATCCTCACAAGAAGTTTCTTTCTTTTGTCATTTAACAGGCAAAGAACGCTAAGGATAGAGTTTATAGATCCAGCATCCCCATAGACATTCAATCATCAAGCTGACCTGTTACCACTCCCAAGTAAATTTTCACGACGACTATAGTTCTACAAACCCAAATCACATTATTCTGTAATTGCTATTGAACACTTAAGAGTGTTTAACTGTTTCATCTTGATATGGTGCAAAGTTGTTGCAACTATAAATTCACATTAACACCCATGGAGTGCATTAAATCTGCAGCCAACATTTTCATGATAGATTTAAGTTTTGACTGTTGAAGTATAAAAGATTAATTAATGCCATCTCCAACGGCTTAGGCTCGTGGAGTAACCGGTTGTTTCACATGTTATCTGAGCAAAGGTCCTGTGTTCAAAACTCCTTGATATTAAAAATCCGGGATTTGCTAGGGACCATAGCAGAAGGCATTTCGCAGGTCTGTTGCATGAGAGAGCAGCCACATAGGCTCACTTTTCAACGGAGAATTTGTCTTTATTCATGAGGTGGCTGCTCTATTATGCAACATACCATCCTCGAAATGCCTTCTGCGTTGGTCCCTAGCAAATCACTACATGAAATGGCCAACCCAAAAGAGGGGGCCACATGTGCCACGTGTAGGCAAACCTAAAAAAGAGGGGCCACACGTGAGGGGGAGTGTTAAAGTATAAAAGATTAAATAATTCCATCTCCAACGGCTTAAGCTTGTGGAGTAACTGGTTGTTTGACATTGACATCCATTTAGAGGATCTTAATCAGATAATTAAGATAATCAGATCAACATGCTTTTATCATCAAAGATCTATGTCTGGAATAACAGACTCTATTGAAGCAAAGGTTCGAGCTCTTCACTACAGTATGAGCTTATCTAGGGACCAAATGGAAGGGGAGTTGAAAGTAGTAGGGGATTTTTCAAATGTCATTTCTTGGGTTCAAAGTATGAGCACCGATCTGTGGAGACTGGCCAAGTTTTTAGATGAGATTAGTTCTAAGATTAATGATAGTTTCCTTTCTTTTGCGCACGTATCACGTTCCTAGGTGTGCCAATGATTCTAGCGGATCGACTGGCTAAATACAAGGCTCTGAGGGACTTAATTAACTACGGGTCCACTCTCCCCGTTGATCTGAATCTGTAATCACTTTTTACTTTTCAAGTGAGTAATAATAAGGGGTTTCCCTATGTTTACATGAAAACCTAATAAATGTTGTTTTATAAAATCAGTGAAGCCAGAAGTGTGTGGGAGGACATTATTTCATTGTGTGAAAGAGGCATTGCAAATTACAAAAATAGCATTACTATTTTTCTTATAATCCTTATTTGATTTCTCTCTTAGTGGAAGATGATGATCACACATGTAGGCATATTTACCATTGTCAAACCACACAGTTTTTCTGGTCTCTTCTGTTGGTATTTTTTCTATATTTTATGGAGTACATATTTACATATTTACTGGTTGTGTGAGTGGATTTTGTGGTAGATCACCACAATAACTATCAGAGCCAAGTTGGAATCTTAGGCGTGGAACCCGACGAATGCGATTCTGCCTTTAGATCTATCCAAGTCTTATGCGTAGATCAATGAAATCATAGGTTGTTACACATCTTTAAAAGAAACAAACCAACTATAAAACATTTGATTTACAGTAGATGTTGTTGCTTCCATTACCTAACCCTTCTTTAAAAAGACTAGGAATAAACAATTTTAAAACACTGTGTTGCTTCCATAATTAGTTTCCTAATTACACTAAAACTCTTATTTACTTAGGACTCCTTTTGAGAGTTATCCTAATTATCCAAAACCCATATGATAGAAAATCACCATAAAGAAAAATAATAATCACCATAAAACAAGATCTTGAACTCCAACAATAGCAGAAATGCGAAACTAACATCAGAACTAAGAATTGGTTTACCAAGAACGAAACACCCAATTTTACCAAGAATCAGTTTAGGACTCAAAATCAATTATCAAAATCCAAAACAAACATGGCGTAAGCTTATAACTTCTAAGCTCCAGTCTGATCATGTATTCCTCTTTAGTGAGTCGAATCATAGCAGAACTATCTTTTCAATTATGGATTTAAATCCAGATAGTTGATGTTGCTAACGAACATACAACAACAGCGTGGACAAAAAATTCATTGGGAACTCACAAATCAATTAATATTGCATTTTAGATTGTACTACAAATATATGCAGTAGCAATACCTTTTAAATGCGAGTCAATCTCATCTACTACTTATCTACAACTTGAATATATAAAGATAGAATTGTACGGAGAGAAGAGTGCTTCTTGACAATAGTGCTCTGGTAAAATGAAAAACCCAAATAAAAACTCACAACCTAAAATCGCAGGTTACCAAAAATGGAGCCCAAAATCAGGGAATCAAAAACCCAAATCAGGGTTTTAAAAACAGACAGAACAATGGTTTCTAACATGGTCGAATAAAATCCTTCCTTTTCAGAGGATAGGGTTTTAGAGAAGAAAATTTTCTTGAAATTCATTGAAGGTTGTCCTACTTGTGTAAGATGTGTTCTAGGTTCGAGATGGAGTAGTAGTAACTTTGTCTGGTTTTCTTAGCTCCATGAAATATGTGTAATCTTTCACTGGCTTGGGTTTTTGGCTACGTTTTGCCATGCCGGTTGCATTTCCCCAATTAAGCTCTGGATTCGGCATATGCTTCCGATTCCGCCCAATTCTAGCATTTGGTTGATTGGCTGGAATCAAAGGGATGGAATTGAGACAGGGGGTGGAATACTGGAATTAAAGGGGGGAATGCAGGAGTCTGTTTCCCGTCCCAATAGCTGGTATTCTAATTTCATCCCGGAATGGAATTTTTTGTAATTAAATTTTTTATTTTATTATTTGTCAATCCGTTTAAGGGAGAATCATATACGAATCAGATTAACTAAATAATTGATCCTATTTTGAGTAGAGTGTTTTGTTTCCTGAGACTAGTTTCTTAATTTTTGTTTCCTGATTTTTAGCCACTTCAACCTCATCTCTACTGAGAGACACTGATGTATCATGAAAAAAAAAAAATCATGGTAGCCAAACGTGCCCTCAAGGTTAAGTCTAATCCTAACATTTCTCTTATGTGTATCTTAAGCCTATGCCATTAATGATTCATTTTCATATATAACCAATAATGTCCAACTTGACATAATGTGCCTGTTAGGAATTTAACCGGGTAGAACTCACCCCTAAAAGGTAGCCATTAGAGAGAGGGTGCCCATTCCCTTATAACCCATCCCCATCCATTTCACTTATCTAAAGTGGGACTATTTGCTTTTGCGTGGAACCCCGACAATCTTCCCCTCTATGCGGAAGCAACGTGGACAATCTCGCCCCTCCACGCGGCGGCAATGTGGAAACCACGAGATACTACACCGGGGTTTCTGAGATCTTCCTCGAGCGACATTCCTGCCCTCGGAGGCAAACCAGGGTTACCACGCCCTGAGCTTGATACCATTTGTAGGGAATTTAATCGGGTGGAACTCACCCCTAAAAGCAAGTTGTTAGAGGGAGGGTTTAGATCATCCAGTTCCGTTAAACAAAGTAACTGATAATGAATTATGTGTCATTAGAATAGTTGTTTGATCCGATAACCTATTCAGTCATTAGAATTTAAGCGGTGAGTGCGTGTGAGGTCCAATATTTCTTAGGATGATCCTAACCCTCCAATCTATAAAAGCTTCTAATGGGCAATACCTCTTTAGATCGAAGGGTTAGGATCATCCTATGGAGATGATCTACATGGTACAACCTACTTACATTGTGGCCCAACAAATGATTGGTCTAGATCATCCTATGAAGTGGACTCCAATATACTTTTGCCAAGCTAGTCGATTATGTAACTCATAGGCATTGAGCAGTTCGATTTCCTCGGTTTAGAGTTCCTCTTCCCAAAGTTATGGATCTCCCTTCCTCGTGTATTTCGAGTTAAGGATGGCGTATTGTGCATGCATCTTTTCTCTTTTTTTTATCAAATAAACCGGTAGGGGTCCCTGCGAAACTCTAGCTTACCCATAAAAAATGAAGTGGACTCCATTGTACTAATTTTTTTTTTGGTAGGAAAAAAAATACTAGACTTCACATGCGCTCAACTAGTAAAATCTCCCATTACCACTATTCTAACCATCATGAATAAATGTAAAAATAATCCCTTTTTGGTAAAATACAAACATTTTTGGACTTATAGATATCCATTCAATGCGCACAAAATAAGTGTCTCAAATGAAGAGTGGGCCCTTAGATTACTGCTGGATTGAGGAAATGTCACATGGCAATATGGCATATAGTCGAACTGGTTTTTATTCTTGGGCCATTGAGGATTAGGAGAATTGAAATTAAAGGGCTTAAGTGTAATATAAAAGAATAATAAGGGCTGTTGCTTACACTCGAAGTTCGCCCACAAAATGTACGTGAAGCCGTTCAAAGTCAATATATCTCCGTCATCTCATCAGAGGTCCGATCAGACAATATTCGGCCGCCGTCTCTGACTGTTCGTGGCTACGTAGCTTTGTTTCTTACTGGTTTACGAAATTACCCATGCTATTGCGGGAAATAACAAGCCCGCGAATGACCCAGCTTAAGAACCCTCTTTTTTCAAATGACCAAGGTACACAAATTTTTCTTAATGGGAGACGAAGTTCGCACCCCGTCGTATTGATATTTACACTCTTCCATTTTTTTAATTTTCAACTCCTCCAGCAGCTTTTAATACTCAAGCGCTTCTATGTAATATCCAACGGAAAAACTGTGAAGGAAGTAAGGAAGAGTGGAGCGCCTGTATCCAAATTTGGGGGCCTCATGACTATTTTCTTGGTTTTAATTTGGTATTGGCCAAAAGCCCATCTCGTTTTTTAGAGGAAAAATTGCAAATGGAGGACACCAAAATACGAGAATTTCCAACTGGGGACCCTCTTTTGAAAAATTATAAGCGAGGGTCGAAAACGGGTTTATCAAGTCTAAACAGGGGTTATCAAGTACGAAATAGTAAAGACCTGACCAAAATGCCCCTAGGGGTTATCAAGCCTAAAACGGTGTTATCAAGTCTACAGAGGGGTTATCAAGTACAGATAATCAAGTTCATAAAGACTTGATAACCCCTTGTGAGACTCAATAACCCTATTGAGAACTTGATATCCCTGGGCGAGATTTGATAACCCTGTTTAGTTTATGGTTGTTAAATCATATTTAGACCTCTTAACTAGTTGATAACCTCTTTTTAGACTTGATAACCCCTAGGGGCATTTTGGTCAGGTTTCCCTGCAAATTCCGTTTTCGACCCTCATTTATAATTTTTCGAAAGAGTGTCCCCCATTGGCAATTCTCTTATTTTGCTGTCCCCATTTGCAATTTTCCCTTTTTGAGAATCCTCTCTGCCTATATGATGGGACCCACAAAACTGATGCCAACATGACGTGGACATTCATCTAGCCATTAGAATCTCGTTGATAGGGTCATTGGACGTTACCATGGTTTTAAAATTATTTCAAATTTCGGTTTTCAAATGCATTTTGGTCCTCACCGAAACTGAAAATTTGAAATTTCAACAGAAATCTGACGAAACCAGTAAAAAATATTTTATTTCATACCAAAGTCTGGCCAAGATTTTAGTCGAAATTTCAGGAAAATATTAAATAATTTAAAATTTGAGATTTTTGGTTGAATTTCCTTAAATTTCGGATGTAATTTCGGAAAAACGAAATTTCGACCAAAATTTTCGGCTGAAATCCTATAACTTTTCATGTATTTATGATTTCGGTTTCGGGGTTGACTGAAATCCAAAATATTTTGGTCAAAATTTAAAACCATAGTTTTAAATAGTGGACTGGCATTACCATATTTTGATAGTGGTACTATTGACTTCGTTTTACACTTATGATTGGATGTTGATAGAATATTGGGTTTTCTAACAGCCTTGAAAAACTAGTAAAAAAGTGTTAAACGGCAAATAGTGCAATTATCAAAATATGATAGTGTGGATATTGGTCCTCTTATAAATATACCATAAATTATGGTATTGGAGGGGTTTGTTTGGGAATATTTGAATTTTTTTTTATAATTGGTATCAGAAGGTCTGACATCAACATTTTTAAAGGGAAGTGCCAAACTGAAGACTGCGCTTTCAAAAAAAAAATACAAGGGCGCCCCCATTGGACCATCTCACCAAAGTGCATTTATTATTCATTTAATTGTTTATTTTTTATGGCATTATAAATGCATTTTGGTTAGTTGGTCCAATGGGGTGCCGTTGTAGCTGGTTTTTGCAAAGGAGCCCTTCAGTTTAGAATCCCTATCTATTTTAATGGCCGATACACTAGAAACCAAAGGTGAAAGAGACCAAGGCTCTCAATGGTCAATATACTTACAAACCAAACAGAATAAGAGACAATACACTAAGAAGAATGCAGACACAAAAAACCAAACAAGATAAGAGAAAAATACAAAAAAATAAATAGAAACAAAGAATCAAACTCCTCATGTGGGAGGTCAAAGAAGAAAATAAACATGGCCTATATAAGATAACCTCTACACATTGATTTGCGCACTTGTGAGTCATTAAAGTGCAAAAAACAAAAGAAATACAACAAACTAAGTTTGTATGATATTTGCTTGAAAAAGGAAAAATTAGCAATTTACTATAAACTAATTTCTCTCTCCACTTTCTCTCTCTGACCCAAAGGAGAGAGAAACACACATGGGAGTCGATTTATCACTGCCCTAAACTAATTTATTACAAAATAATGGCTACCGATATTGCCACAATCCCACTGACATGTCATGATAATGAGAGAAACTCACCTTGTCTTTTATTATTTAACCAGCTGTCAAAAGCTACTACAATTCCCACAAAAGCTTTCAGCAGCCAATTAAAAATGAAAAGACAAGGTAACTTTGTCTCGTTATCAAAACAAGTAAGTGAAAATATCAGTAGCCAAAAAAAAAAAAAACGCACTATCTGCAAACACGATTCATGTAAAAAAATTTGTTTTGTATGACTAATGTGTTTGTGGGGCCCACCACTTAGACCTTCGGTCCCATGAGGCACACGTGTGTGGCCCCATTAGATGACTTGCGTGGTCATGGTCCCCCGTCACACGGACACACCCATCTGTAAAGATTAACAATTTGGCTTTTGAGAGTTTATTGGTCTTGGTGGGATCACCTTTCTTCTTCTTCTTTTTTATTTAAATGAGTTTAACTCACATTATAATATATCATATAGCAGTAAATAGATTCCCTTTATTAGTTCCTTCTTATTGCTAGGCAATTTTGCAGAAAGCCATTTCGCGGCTGATCGAGCTAGTTTTGCAGGAGAGACCAACTACCTCAGATGAATTAAATGAATAAGACAAAACCTGCTAAAAATCTTTTGAGTGATCATTAGTTTTTTATTTTAGTTTTGGTAAAGAAAGCAATCATCTACATCATGGACTTTGTGTTGAGTGTACGGTGATCGAGTCCATGAATATTGCTGGCCATCACAATTTTCACCCATGCCTTACTGCCATCCTCATCGAATGATTCTTGACCCAAAAATTAGGTGTACATGTATGCTCAGGAGTGCCTATTAGTGAGGCCAGGGTTGAGGGCCAAGATAATCAATAGGGCACACATGTATACTTAATAAGGGAAGTGATATATTTGCCCCCTTTTCATCCCCAAGTCACCCTCGTTAGTGTATTTATGGCTACTCTTTTTACATTGCTAGAGGGTGGCCCGGGGAAGCAAAGGGGGCGAATATGTCATTTCTCAATAACATATCAAATAAGACGAAGTGGGACCCACATATAGAATTATAGATCAACCAAATACCTTATAAATGTGAGTTTCTTTATAGTATAGGTATCAAATATCTTATACGTGTAAATTTCTCTTTAGCTATTATATACATAATAGATAGAGGGCGAGCCTTGGCGCAACGGTAAGGTTGCTATAATGTGACCTGGTGGTCATGGGTTCAAGTCATGAAAACAGTCTCCTTGCGAAGCAGGGGTAAGGCTGTGTACATCTAGCCCTCACCAGACCCTGTAATGGCAGAAGCCTCGTGCACTAGGCTTCCCTTTTATATTATATACACATAATAGATGTTTCTTTATCGCCATGGTTATAAGGTTTAGAATTGGAAATACATGGGCAAAGCAGAGCCCTCTCCTTTAATAGAACAAATTGACCATAGTTAGATGTATCTTAATCCATAGGTGGTGTTGGACGAATTTGTGTGGTCCCTCTGTGCCTAAGACACGGGATGTCAAACCATGAATGAGGAAAGACACAAGAGAAAAGCATATTGGCTAGGTGTTCTCAGCCACAATTCTTGACCTCCAGGGAGAATAAAAATTAAAAAATGTTTGAGAAAAGTTTGACAAAATTTTGGAAAAACCATATGATTTTAATATTTACTATATAAATGCTACTGATACTAGCGCGACCATGTTTTAATAAGTGCAGAAACTAAGCTGTCTTTTCCTTTCTTTATCCGGCTTCCAAGAGCTTCTTGGGAATTATAAATAATAAAAGACAAGCTAAGTTTGTGCATTTATCAAACCATGGTAGTGCGCACGTGACAAGATAGAAGAATTGTAATAGCCAATGATCTTTTTTTACCAGATGGTGCGAGTTTTTGAATTGTTAGTAAAGTTTAAAAAGGGGGTAAAAATTTGGGATTTTTCTATTATGTGGGGATTTTTTTACTATATTTATAGCTGTTAAATACCTTACCTTTTAACATCTAGCTCAACTTTTACCTCGTAATAAAACGTAAAAACACATATGTTTATTGGAAAAACACTTCTAAAATAGAATTCCATCATGAAAATAAAGGCGAAAGTGAAAATGACCAACGATTTGATTATTTTCACCGTGTTTTTTTAATGCTCGGTGGGGATCTCACCCTTGTTTTATAGCGCACGTGACACGATAGAAAATCCTTATTTTGTTTTTTTTTCAAAATGGATTTCTGTGTGCCTTTTTGTTATAAGGTTTTAAATAACCTCAGGCCGGGGCCATCCATGTTTGTCGTTTGTATATGATATCTATTAAATGCCCTACGGTCCTACACTATATTATATATATGGGATTTGCTAGCATCCATTGCAGAAGGCATTTCGCAGATTGTCTGTTGCATCTGGCAGCAGCCACCTCGTTAATGAAGACAAAATCTGCTGTAAAGTGAGCCTTTGTGGCTGCTGCAAGATGCAATAGACCATTTGCAAAATGCCTTCTGCGATGGACGCTAGAAATTCCTTGTTATATTAAGGGAGAATTTGGGTGTCCCCCAAGATTATATAAAACCTTATATGTAATGGAAAACATTGGGTAGTCACATGAGATTGTTTAAAACCTTACAAATGTGTACTTGTTTTTAGCTATTGAATCTACATACAACGGGAAACTTGGATGGCCCTTACAAATGTAAAGTTTCCTTTCATTATTAGATATCATTAAAATGCAAATTTTTTCAATAATTAGCTACAGAAAAAAATTGCAAGTACCGATATTTGCAATACCATGCTTTGATAATGGGACTAACTCTCTTTGTCTTCTATTATTTAATTGGTTGAGGAGAGCTTTCTGGGAACTGTAATAGGTTTTGACAGCTTATTAAATAATAAAAGACAAGGCAAGTTAGTCCCATTATCGATATAAGTAGCCATATAGTTATACAAGACATTTGATTGCTATACGGAAATTTCATTTCGTACATTAAAATTATGCATAAAACTGATGCCAATTTAGAGAGCCTTTTGGGAACTGAAATAGCTTTAGACAACTTAATAAATAATAAGAGACAAGGTGAGTTAGTCCAATTATAAAAAATGTAGTGCCAATATCAGTAGCCCTGTAGTTATATGGACATTTGATAACCATACAGAAATTTACATTTAACAGAATAAAATTATGCATAAAACTGATGCCAATTTAGGGAGCTTTTGGGAAATTGTAATAGCTTTTAAGAACTTCTTAAACAATAAAAGACAAAGTGAGTTAGTGCCATTATCAAAATGTTGTAGCGCCAATATCAGCAGCTATATATGAGATTTGCTTTTAACAACTTATTAAATAATTAAAGACAAGGTGAGTTAATGCCATTATCAAAACATTCTAGTGCCAATATCAACAGCCATATACCAGACATTTGATAGCTATACAGAAATTTACATTGATTGGACTGGTTAAAAGTTAAAACTACGCACAGAACTAGATGCCAATTTAGCTATTTTGACTATATAGCATGGGTATTTACGTCAAAAAAATCCACACATATATGGTTGATGCACAAATGGCGATGGTGGATCCTTGAGCTAAGCTTTAATTCCTTCTCCCTGCAGAATTATACTGATACTGGAGAAATATGGAAGAAGAAAACAACCCATCTCTCCAATCTCCTTTACTTCAAAACTCTGAAAAGAGCTCTGAGTTTTGTGGAGAGAGTACTCAAAATGGTTTTAGTAGAACTGAGATAGTTGCAGAGGTGAAGAAACAACTTTGGTTGGCTGGGCCTCTCATATCAGTTAGCCTTTTGCAGAACTGCCTACAAATGATTTCAGTTATGTTTGTTGGTCATCTTGGAGAGCTTGCTCTTGCAAGTGCTTCAATGGCTACTTCCTTTGCAGGGGTCACTGGTTTTAGCCTTCTGGTATATGGGTTTCTTTTTTCTTTTCTTTTTTCCAACACATTGATTTAATTAACTTCAATTAATAGTTGGTGCCCTTTTTATCTATTTTCCTATCTTAATGATGTTTTATCATGAAAGATTCAATTGATTGAAAGTTTTTTAGGAATACCCATCTCAAGCTCAATGATGTTTTATCCTGTAAGATTCAATTGATTGAAATTTGTTTTAGAAATAGCCATATCAAGCTAACATCTCTTTTAGTCAATGCTAGTATTCTTTTTATTGATAGTTTCTGTGTCTTCTGGTTTTCGACCATGAATACTATGAAAAAGAAAGTTCATCTCTTGGAAAAATATGGTAAACTTTTCCATATTATTAACCATTTAGATTGAGATAATGGATGTATTATCTGTTGGGAGTCTACTATTTAGATTGAGATAATGGAAGCATTATCTGTTGGGAGTCTACTATTTAGATTGAGATAATGGAGGTATTATCTGTTGTGAGCCTACCCCATGGTTCCATTCAAAAGGGTTGGGTGGTTCAATCCGAAGGTTCAAGAAATTTGTATGGAACTCTTCCAAATTCTTTACTACTTAAATTATCATGACATTTCATCTATCATTTTGCATTTTTACACATGAATATTCAAGAAAGGGTTTAAGAACCCACCGTATCGGAAAGAGCCGGCTTTAAAGAGAAGAGACAATCCAGTCATTTAAATGTCTCCTGGAAGATTTGCTGAATGGAGAGGAGCTGACTTTAAAGAGAAGAGACAATCCAGTTTAGGATGCTGTTTATATTAGTAATCTAGAATGGTATTGTTGTAAATTGTGCTGAGAAGGATGTGTTTTGTTTGAAACAAAAAGACCCTTATCCCACTCTTCAGATTCAAAATCCTTTCTGCTTTATTATTTTTATAGAGAAGTCTCTGTTTTTAAAAATTCTAATGGAATAAGGGTCTATGTTTTATCATGACAAGGCTGTTTATTCTGACTTTGTGTTGTCTACTTTTCCCAAATAGGAAAACACTTTCTATTGAACTCATTCAGGACCAATAGCCGAATCAATCCCCTTGTTCTTCATTTCTTTTATTGGGTGACTAGTATGCTGGGACTGGCCCATTCATCCTATGCCATCAGTTACAACTCAGTATGAGTCTTAGATGCCTTTTTTCTTTAGAACTCAAAGCTTTTAGTATGTTCATGCAATTCAGGATTCGAATGACATTATACAGATCCTTGAAAACTAAGTCTCTGAATTCTTAAATCATTATTTTCCATAACTTACAGTTTTCCTAATGAAGAGTAGGCTCTGTTTCTCACAAAGTCCTTGGTAGCTGAACCAGTTCTTATTCTCATCCATTGCTTATTTTCTCAGAAACAGTCTTTATACAATTTGACTCTCTAAATGCTTTAAATGCCTATTCAAGTATCAAGATATCTTTGTTTTTGTCTCCATTACTCTCAGAATTTTAATGGAAAAATTATGTCCTATAAGCCACACAAAGACAGACTCCAGTTCGAAATTCTTATTACTCCCAAAACTTTAGCAATTCTTTGTTAAATTTTATTACATGGATATCCTAGACTCAAGAGTTCTTTAAAGCTGAAGCAGATTTAGATTTCTCACTATTTCACTCATTGCTTTTCTGTATATATTGATAATTGGGAGACTCCCAAAAATGTGAACCAACAAAGGCATATCCTGATTAGCCAAACCAATGGAGGCAGAAGTTCTCATCTTCACAGATATGCACTATAGTATAGAGGAGCCCTGCAAGAGGTAAGAGCAAGATAAAAAGAACAACAGAAATATGCTACCTTCCATGATGGGGAGCTTGTCCCCTCCTCTTTGATAACATTGTAGGAACCTCTCATCAATGAGCATATACTAGCAAATCAAAATCTTCAACCTGTTCAGTCATGAACTTGATAGTTGGACCCTTTGAAACAAGAAAACTGTAGCTGTTTCATAGTATGATCAATCACCACCAACTTTATCACCAAGGCAGTTTGCTTAACATGCTGCCACTGTCCTTGATTCTTGATTTCCAAACAGTGAAAAAGAATGTGATGAATAATATTGATTTAGCTGCTTGTTAGCTTATGCCTCATACACACCTTTATAACCCAAAATTTTTGCCTTTTAATATGTTTATCAAGCTTGAGTTCATTTCAATCTAAAATTGTTTTTTACAGGTCTTTCAGTATTCAAAATATTTGTAGGCTAAATGAGCTTTCAAATCTCTACTCCCTTTATTTATCAATAATAAGTTTTTATCTAGCCCTCCCCATACCCCGCAATAGCGGGAGCCTCGTGCCCCCTATACAATTCTACTTGTATATTGTACAATCTTGGGATGGTAGAAAGTCAAGAAAATACTCAAAAAATCATGTGCATACAGTGGAAAATCATGTGCATACTAAAAGCTCTTTCTCATAATCTCTCTATTCAATTTCTCATCTAACGGCCACTACTCTAACCTGCATCCCAGCACGTAGAAATAACCATAGCTCAAACTTTTAATGGAATCTCTTTCAAATCAACCTAAACTTGTTATTAATCATGTAACTCTATACATAACCGAATCCTAGTTGAAACAACAACCTAATTTTCATAAGCAATGATTCTCAACTATATATCTTATCAAGTTGTTTAAGAAAATTCATGCATGAAATTCTTCCACTTCCTCTTTTCTATTGCTAGTTGGGTATGGGAAGCGCATTGGATACATTATGTGGGCAGGCATATGGAGCAAAGCAGTATCATATGCTCGGCATACAAATGCAGAGGGCTATGTTTGTCCTTCTACTTGTAAGTGTTCCACTTGCTCTCATCTGGGCCTATACGGGTAACATTCTCATGGTGCTCGGACAAGATCCAGAGATATCAATGGGAGCTGGACTTTATGCTCGTTGGATGATCCCAAGCATTTTTGCATATGGCCTCCTCCAATGCCTTGTCAAGTTCCTGCAGACTCAGAGCATAGTCTTTCCAATGATGATAAGCTCTGGAATCACGGCATTACTCCACATCCTTGTATGTTGGATTCTGGTGTTTAAATCTGGCCTTGGCAACAAAGGTGCTGCATTGGCAAATTCAATCTCGTATTGGATCAATGTGTTGTTATTGGTACTTTATGTCCAGATATCTCCTGCTTGTAAGAAAAGTTGGACTGGTTTATCAAAGGAGGCCTTGCATGATGTCCTCAACTTTGTAAGACTTGCTATTCCTTCAGCTGTTATGGTTTGGTAAGTCCCACTTTCCCACTCTTAAGCAATTTGTCTTTAAATATCAAGGTTCTTTTTTATTTTGCAACTGCCTCTGGGAGTAATTATATGTACCTCACACATGCACACTTGCACACAAATAAGTCTAGTCTTATTTCAGGACATTTTTCTCTTTGAGGAGTGTGAAATTTTTAATATTGTTCTTATGACTTGAAACAGCTTGGAATTCTGGTCATTTGAGATGCTGGTTCTCTTGTCAGGGCTTCTTCCTAATCCAAAGCTTCAAACATCAGTGCTATCAATTAGGTTAGTTTCCAAGTCTTAAAGTTTTCTCTTAGCAGATTGAGAGTTCCCTTAATTTGTTTTGTGAAGAAATGCTAACCACTGGCTTCAACCATCATATGGATAAAAGCAAGGGATAAAAATTAAAAAGAAGTTATTCCATATTACGTATATGCTTCTGGACCAACGTCATTAAATTTCAATATCATTTTGAAAAGTCGGTGCCCCCTTACTTACAACTGTAGGATCTATCGCATATAATTTTCTATATGACTATTCAGACTGTTATTAGTTGTTAATAATAATCGTCTTATCTTCCCAGCCTTAACACATGTTCAATGGCCTTCATGATCCCCTTTGGTCTTGGCGGTGCAATAAGGTCAGTTGAATTGGGCGCAACGATACTGTTTCCTTAACTCTTATTTCTAGATCTTTAATTTATTGTATGTTTCTTTTTCAGTACAAGAGTTTCAAATGAATTGGGTGCTGGGCGTCCACAAGCTGCACGGTTAGCAGTACGTGTTGTATTATGCATGGCGATTATAGTGGGTTTGGTAGTGGGGTCAACCATGATTTTGGTTCGTGGGATATGGGGCTCTGCATATAGCAATGAAGAAGAAGTGGTGAAATATGTTGCACAAATGATGCCATTGCTTGCAACTTCAAACTTCATGGATGGAATCCAATGCGTCCTCTCAGGTATGAACTATGTACTTTCAAATCAACTCTTATCGACATTAAGGGGCTGTTTGGATATGCGGATTTTAAAATCTTGGATTTTCTCAAAATCGTAGTTGGGGGACGAGAAAAAAAGGAGACCTACTGCTGTACTTCTCTTTAGAATCTTGGATTTTAAGTAAGAAATCCAGTTTTTAGAAATCTCTCCCACATCCTGAGATTTCTAAAACCTGGAAACATGGGATGATCTCCTGCTCTCTTACTGACGGAAAGAAGGGTGAGAAAACCGAAAACGATGGCCGGTCTCCTTTTTTCGTCTCCCAACTACAATTTGGAGGAAATCCAAGATTCTAAAATCCACGTATCCAAACGGCCCCTAAGAGTTTACCAGAAGTCGTAAAATTAAGAGTTTATCATTATTAAAGTGGTTTTATAATTGTCACTTTATGAATTCAAATTAGTTTACTCAACGCCATATTGGTTTCCATTAATGGAATTAGCTCTGTATTTTCTCTGGACTTCTCCTTTAGCTTTGAAACTTTTTCATGCTTATGATGATTGTTTAATTTTGAACTGATTGTGAATCATAATATCGGTGGGTGTCTTTGAACATTTAGGCAATTCTAGAGGATGTGGTTGGCAGAAGCTTGGTGCTTTTGTCAACCTTGGAGCTTATTACATTGTGGGAATTCCTTCGGCTGTTCTCTTAGCTTTTGTACTCCATGTTGGAGGAAAGGTTGGTTTTCATCTTTTTTCTTTGGTATGTTCTTGTATATATATGTTGTTGGTGTCGAAAACCATAATTTTGGTTGATGTTATGGTTTTTGGAATTGTTGTCAACAGGGGCTTTGGATGGGGATCATATGTGGGCTTTCTGTACAAGTGTTGATGCTTTTATCCATAACACTTAGCACCAATTGGACGCAAGAAGTAAGTGATTTCTTTCTAACTCATCCTGAATGGAACAAGGTGTTTCTTTCAGTTATTTTCATTATGGATGCCTGCACAAACACTATTTTATTATTCGATAACACAGATAGTCTAGCATTCTTGAAGTTATCATCTATGTTTCATCATGGTCAAGGAGGATCGTGTGTACATGTATGCTGGTAATGGATTTTCCAACTGCGGCAAAAGCTGATAAGATGGAAATGAGTACAGGGACCATGATTTTAACCCAAACATGTTCTCAAGGCCAGTATACATTGGAGGAATGATATGGTTTCCCGAGCCATTTTTGCCAAAGAAAATGATTGTCTAAGTGCAATTGGGGATTGAAGCATTCATTCGTTTCTCCCCATCATGAATAAGCCATGCCTAAAATTCTCTCCATTGGATGATCCTAAATTTAGAACTTTGGGTTTGCAGATGGATGGTTCAGAAAGTTAGAAGGCAGCAGTGCAAATATACGCATAAATCAGAGGGTTATGATTTTCTAAACCAGGAGACTTTTGGTATGATATCAGTTCATTGTGAGGCCTAGGAGATAAGGGTTTGGAACACCATGCTATTTAAACCCACAGGTACTTTTTCCGCCACACTGACCTCATCTGGTCAGGGACCATCCAAGAAAATCAATGCAAGACCTAGATCCAAATATCCAATTAGGGTTTGCTGTCAATAACATGAGTAACAGGTGTATGCCTTAGATCGGCACATACAATGCTGGTACCATATATAGTTTCGAAATTCCCCCATGTCATCTTGGACTTCCCCGAGTCAACTCCCTTTTACCTTAGCTGCGTTCTTGTTCGAGTCCGCGTTTTGGCCTACTAAGTCAGTCACAACTCCTTAGACTCGCTCGAGTTATTACGACCACAGCAACTGAATACTCGACCGCCTCATGCTGAGTTGACTAGGATTTGCTTTGGCCGTGTTTTCAAACACTAGGTGGTAGTGCCCAAAAGATTTATACTTATGCAAGTAGCTTGTTCAAGACAGATAAGGCCAGATGAAATAACGCTAAGGAATAGTTGGGCGTCTGTTTTTCTGTTTTGGAATCAATTATATTTGTTCCTCAGATCTTAAGTTCAAAATAGATTTTAGTGATTCTCAGTTAAAGGAAATAGAATACTTTCAGTTGGTAATCCTTCAATAAATGGTAAGCCAATCTTTTTCTATTATCGATAGTCATTTGATTCTTGTGAAAATCTTGACCAAATGTGTAAAGAATTCACTGCACATGCTGCCTCTTTATTTCAACCCTATTTATTTTGTTGCACATATCTTTCTCATCCTCACAAGAAGTTTATTCCTTCTGTGATTTAACAGGCGAAGAACGCTAAGGATAGAGTTTATAGATCCAGCATCCCCATAGACATTCAATCATCAAGCTGACATGTTACCACTCCCAAGTAAATTTTCACCACAACTATAGTTCTACAAACCCAAATCACATTATTCTGTAATTGCTATTGAACACTTTGAGTGAACTGTTTCGTCTTGATCTGTTACACGATCATATCAGCAAACTTATATCCATAATGTGGCATTACAACGCAGACATGGTGCAAAGTTGTTGCAACTATAAAATCACATTAACACCCATGGAGTGCATTAAATCTGCAGCCAACATTTTCATGATAGATTTAAGTTTTTTGACTGTTGAGGTATAAAACATTAAATAATGCCATCTCCAACAGCTTAGGTTTGTGGAGTAACCGGTTGTTTCACATGGTATCAGAGCAAAGGTTCTGTGTTCAAAACTCCTTGATATTAAAAACCCGTGATTTGCTAGAGACCATAGCAGAAGGCATTTCGCAGATGGTTTGTTGCATGCGAGAGCAGCCAAATAGGCTCACTTTTCGACGGAGATTTTGTCTTTATTGATGAGGTGGTTGCTCTGGGATGCGACAGGCCGTCTGCAAAATGCCTTCTGCGATGGTCCCTAGCAAATCACTAAAAATCCACATGTAATGGCCAACTCAAAAGAGACATGTGCCACGTGTAGGCCAACCCCAAAATAGAGGTTCCACACGTGAGGGGGAGTGTTATAAAGTATAAAAGATTAAATAATTCCATCTCCAACTGCTTAAGCTTGAGGAGTAACTGGTTGTTTCACATTGACCATCCATTTAGAGGATCTTAATCTGATAATTAAGATAATCAGATCAACATGCTTTTATCATCAGAGATCTATGGCTGGAATAACAGACTATTGAAGCAGAGGTTCAAGCTCTTACACTACAGTATGAGCTTATTTGGGACCAAATGGAAGGCGAGTTGAAAGTAGTAGGGGATTTTTTCAAATGTCATTTATTGGGTTCAAGGCATAAAGCATGAGCACCGACCCATGGAGATTAGCCAAGTTTTTAGATGAGATTAGTTCAATGATTAAGGATAGTTTCCTTTCTTTTGCTCACCGTATCACGTTCCTAGGAGTGCCAATGATCTAGCGGATCGACAGGTTAAATCCGAGGCTTTGAGGGACTTGTTTAACTACGGGTCCTCTCTCCCCGTTGATGTGAATCTGTAATCACTTTTTAGTTTTCAAGTGAGTAAAACAGGGCCCAGTCTAACATTTTTGGGGGTTTTATATGCTCTGTGCACAAGAAGTCCAGTATTTTCGACAAAGTATCGTGGGCCCCTTCTTAGGATGATCTAAACCGTTCATTTGTTGAGCCACAACATAAATAGGATAATCCTGACCCTCCTATCTGTTGGGGCACTGCACATTAAAGAAACCTCCATAGATTAGAGGGTTTGGATCATCATATGGAGATGGTTTACAGCGTACAACCTATTTACTGCACATTATAGAAACATCCATAGATTGGAGGGGTAGGATCATCCGAAGATAGTTTGGATCATCCTATGAAGTGGGCCCTCAGCGCTTTTTATAAAAATATTGGACCTCACACGACACTCTCTTAGTTTGGTTGAACTAGTAGTTAATGTTCGTGTAGGATTAGGATAGTTGATTTTTAAGTGAAAGACGTCTCTCTTGAGCCCTAAAAATTAAGCTTTGTAAGTTGATTAGGATGTTAATTGAATGATCTCCCTTCTTTTTCTTTCATCTATTTAGAGGGAAATAATTAGGGTTGGTTCATTACCCGTGGCCGTGGGTAAAAAGGTAGTACATTCATATCCGAATTCGAACGATATCCGGCGGATACGAATTCTGTAATAAATATTAAATATCCGTTGAATCCGAATCCGGATCCGAATTCGGATAGTGTATGTTGTAATCGAATTCGGATATAGCCATATCCTCTCCGAATTCAATCCGTTTACACCCCTATCTATCCTCATATTTTTCCTTCTATTTTTTAACAGTTTTAAACCTCGGTTTATCTATTTTCTAATTGGCCCTTTACACTTGTGAAGTACTGTTTTAATCAGTTTTGTGTGCATTTTTAGCCCATTTAGAGCAAGTTACATCTTTAAACCCATTACATTTTAGCTGTTCTCCCCTAATTAGTAATTCCCTTCTTGTTTGCTACAGAGCACAAACTTGTATTCCTATTTTTTTGAACTTTGAACATATATCATGGACTTAGAACCCCTGATAATTAAAATGTGTAACTTCTTAAAATAATTCCTTAGAAAGGAATCCATTAATGTTCCAGTTTCTCCATTATAAACCTTAATTTTTTGTGTTTTCATCAAATATTGTAAGAAGAGAAAAACAGCCCACATACCAGCAAGCTGAAACCAGTGACACTTGTGAAGGAAGTAGCCATTGAAGCACCAGAGAGAGCAAGTTCTCCAAGATGACCAACAAACATGACTGAGATCATCCTCAAAGAAGAGTGCAAAATGCTAACTGTTATCAGAGGCCCAGCTAACCAAAATTGCTTCTTCACCTCAGTAAATATCTCTGCTCTCCTATAACAAATTACACTCCTCTCTCCTCCAAATTCAAGTATCTTGTGAGAGCTTGGAATTAGAGAGGATTTTAGAGATGGGTTTTCTTCTTTTCCTTCCATTTCTAAAGAAAGAATAGAAAGAGAGGTCCTGAAGAAAATATTCAAAGTTCAAACTCCAAAGATATGAGATCCATTGCACCACATGCAGGTAATTTAAGTATCTAGTCCAAGTTGGAAAAGTCATAATTCTTGACTAGGGAAATGATATTTCCACCCCCTATTCGACACTTCCACCACTGGGGTCCTGTGGCACGTTCGTCAAGATGACAAACTGCAATGGTCCATGTACATAAATTTGCTTGGCCCCATCTCATTTATGAGTAGGATTAAAATTACCAAAAGGGATTTGCTAGGCAATTTCGCTGTAAGTCATTTGGCGGCTGACTTTTAGATGAGAGAACACCCACAATGACTCACTTTTCAACAGATTTTGTCTTATTGATTTCATTCATCTAGGCAATTTCGCTGTTGTTATTCGTGGAAATATTTTTTCTATGGGATAATGGCATTCGAAAATCTTCTCCCCAGAATGATTTTTCAACGGCCTATTTACGCTAGGGACAAGCTACTCCCAGCAACAAGGGCACCACATTGGATTTTGGGTTGCAACTCGGGTTGATTTTTGGGAATCCGGGTTGAGCTTTTACCTTAGAATCGGATCGGGTTGATTCCTATTCATTTTTTTAGCAAAATCTCAACCCGACCCAACCCAAGTTGATTATTTGGATCCACGTCTTTTGTATTTTTTTAGGGCCGTTGTAAATGCAATTGGGTGACGTGGTTCCAATGGAGCGCCCTTGGTGCTGGGTGTTTGCAAGGGCGCCCTTCAATTTAGCATTCCTTTTTAAGCTCTATTTTAAGCCTAAAAAAGGATGTAAAATTTGTTTTACGCTGTAAAAATGAACATAAAACAAATATTACGTTCATTTTTACGTCGAAAGAAAAAGAGCCTAAAATTGGGTGTACAATTTGTTTTATGTCCAACGGTCCTGATTGCAATTTGATATGGTAAGTACTAGTGCAACTCCACTCGATTTGTTTTACGTCGAAAGAAACGGAGCACTAGTACTTACAATTTGATATGGTAAGTACTAGTGCAACTCCACTCGATTTTTGGCAATTCGGGTTGAGATTTTACCTTAAATCGGGTCGGTTTTGCAGTGATTCCAATTCATTTTTTTTTTTCTTTTACCAAAAACTCAACCCGACCTGACCTAAGTTGCACTCTATTGGCAACCGAGAGTGGAACAGAACAAAATCTTTAACCAAGTTATCAATCTTTTCCTTGATTTTTGGCTTTTTGTTTCCTTTTAATGGCCAAACTACCTCTCCAATTCCAATATGGTGTTGGGGGATTTGTTCTGTTCCACTCTTGGTTTCCCTAGCAGCACTCTTTTTTTTTTTCTTATCTTTGGTATGGAACGAGAACCATGTGCGTCGTTACATAATGTTCAACAAGGTTAACGGTCCTGATTACACATATGTCCCAGGAACCAATTTTTGGGGTCCACATGTGCTAGATGGTCTGAAAAAGAGTGAGAATTTCAGCTCATTTTCCTTGACCCCCACCTAGATCGGATGATCCTAATCTCTTCATCCATCAAGCCTCATTTAGAGTTTCACTAAGAAAAGCTCGACCATTGATTTTTGTAGTTCTTTACCTCACTGATGGACGTACGTCCGTTGGGCAGGGCCAGAGGACCATGTGGGTCGGCCTCATGATAGTTTGCAAAATCAACAATCTCAATTACATGTACCCGTCACAATGTGGGTCCAAAAGAATTGATCATTAGGATTGCTCCATGTGGCCTCACTGTAGTGGTTTTCAAGTAGTGGTTCCACTTGGTGGCTTGTTATTGTAAATGCTTAGCACATGGCCCCCCTGGGCAGTTGTAAATTGGCCAATGGCCTGTGAGTAGTTTCTAGAATAGACCTATTTGTAGGCTGACACCCCATGCACCTAAGGCATGGGGGATTGAATGTGTATTTTGAGTGAGAGCTTCCTTGTAAAAGGCTAAGATTTAGAGTGGGAATTCTGTATGAGAGAAAGCAATAGAAATTTCTCGTGCATGTATGCACTGTTTGGCCCAACCACATTATGCATAAACTTTCTTTTTAATTTGCTCTACAGTTTAGAATAAGAAGATAACAAAATAAATCCCACATGCATAAAACTTCTCAAAATAAACTTATCCTAATCTCTTAAACAGATAAGGAGAAAAACTAGGAGATGATAAAGCTTATCACTTTTGTATTATTTTCTACAAGGAACATCCAAGTTTTAAAGATTGAATAAAACCAACAAATCCAATTACTCAAGAACCAACAGAGAGAGTTTGAATAAAACCAGCAAATCCAATTATTCAAGAACAGCAACAGAGGGAGAGAGACTAGACCTAAGAATTAATTTCTAATATGCATAGAAACTTGGATCAAAACAATTACAAACACGAACCAATCCATCTTTGAAACAAGATTTAGCACTTTCCTCTCGGTTGATTCTTTCTGCTAAATCAACAAAATGCCCACAATCAGCACCATTCTTAGTAAATGCTCTCACGAGCTTTGGGAAAAGTTGACGCATTCCACTAGAAGTAAGACAACCCTTACAGGCCTCCAAAATAGAGCAACCCCTTAGCCGAAAATGTCCCATCACAAAGTCCTCAAAATTCTTGGGTGGCCTCCATAAAGTCCACAACATTGTGTAGCACGACAATAAAAACACTTGTTCATTGTAACCATTAGACCTCCACTTTCCAAACATGGTTCCAGCCAATAATCCAAGTCCTGGCTCATTGAAATATCGGTCCGAATTTAGAACTAGACCTTGGATTGAAATTAGCAACTGTAAGATGCTAGAATTGCTAGGATTCCAACGCTCGATTCCTTTTCCTGGCCATGTGTTAAGAAGGCTAAGGCAGACTAAACCATTAGATTTCAAGTTGGGGTTCAGTCCGATGCCACGCGAGTGGTAGTACACGTAGGGTGGTCTAGTGGGATAATTGTGTGGAAAGAGAATGTCAAAGAAGAAGAGTCCATCATGGTATGGAGTTCCTTCGGCTCCAATAATCACAGCCCTCATAAGATCTAATCTCTCTTCATAAACTCTAACGAATATCGAGTCTGGTAAATTTTTGGGTAAGAATTTCCACTCTTTTTGGATAGTGTTAGCCCATTGTTTTGATCCGGTATTCTACTTATATTTCATGTAGTAGTGGTCTGAATAATCAACAACAGCATCAAATTTGATGAATCTATTTGACTCTTTCTCGTGTGGGTTTTCTTCTACTTTTTTGTCTTTCTTGCTTGAACTAAGTTGGGTTGGCACTGTTGAACTACTAGAACCCATTTCTAGATTCAGAAGTTTCTGTTGATCATCTCTTTCACCTTTCAAAAGCTACTAAATGAAATTCCTGTAAAGAAAAATTAGAAATCCAACATGAAAAAAAATGAAGAAAATACGAAAAAAGGCCTACTTTTCTTGCTAGGCCCTTAGTGGCATGGCAAACATATATACATGTGTAGGGCGGAACTTGAAGCTATATGGGAAAGTCCAAGCTTGTCTCCTCTCTCCTAGTTCAACTATATAATAGTATGACACAGTCCCTCTAGAGTCCAGGAAATCCACTGTATTTTAAAAATCAAACATCTCTTAATCCCATTTAGAAATCTAATCAATCTATGTAGTTTTCAGCCGTCCATGTTCAAGATAAAAAGTGAAGATCAGATAGATGCCTTGGATTTTGGGGCAAAGGAGATCCAGAGATGATAAGTTTGAGAGAATTTCTATTATTCTTGGATACAATACAATTAGCCCTAATGAGTGATTATATAGAACACTCGAAGGTTAAACATAGAAAGAGATAAACATAATTAAGGCAAGAGAAATCCTACCTATTAAGATTAGCCTAATTGCTAATTTAAGCTAGCTCTAGCCCTTTTGATCAAATGGTAAGGATCGTTTAATTAGTGAAGTTTTTGGTTAGTGAGAAATCTACCATGAGGCCTACAACTTGATCGGTTTTTATCACCTCAAATGTACAGTAAAATTTGAGGCAAAGCCTAAATTTAGTTGGTCTTGGAAAGAATTGCCTTCAATTTATAGAATGAAAACGATAAAGCGGATACATGGAATAAATGCATGCCAAAAAAAATTGTGGGGCCTACCTATTTGGATAATCTAAACCATTAATACCACCAAATGAATGGGTTAGATCATCTAAATAGGTGAGCCTCATCATATCATATAAAATCTTCGTACTGGATTGTATGAATTTTTTTGAAAAGTTTGGAAAGGAAAAACATTTCTAAAAGGGATTTACCAGCGGCCTCCCAGAAGGCATTTCACGGATGGCCTATTGCATGTGAGAGCAGCGACCTCGTGAATGAAGACAAAATCTGCTGAAAAGTGAGCCCGGTGTGGCTGCTCTCACATGCAACAGGTCATCTGCAAAATGCCTTCACGGGCAAAATGTACTAATTTTTTCCGTATCCGTTTATCAGGTAAATTCGAACATTTTATTGCAGCACTTCATATTTTTTCTCCATCTTACTCGAATGAATTTTCCAAACCCTAAAACTAGACCTTTACATTCTCTTCACAAAATCAACTCTCAAACCCTAAAATATATGAGATCCTCTTCTTCCTTTTAAAACAAAGGCAGAGAGAGAGGGAGGGAGGCGGTGGGGATGGATGATAGTGTTGGTAGTGGTCTTTGGGTTTTTCCCTCTTTTTTTTTGTATATGATGGAATGGGTTTGAGCTATTTTGATGGAATGGGTTTATGCTATTTTTCTTTTCTTTTAGAAACAAACGATAGTGTGTCATTACTAAAAATAAATATTAATGATATTATTAATAATAAATAAAAATGATTTACTTCTCGGATTCGGAAGTTAAACGGATCGGATATACCATTTACCAGATTCGCATCCGCTAAGAGCCGGATATCTCATAAACGGATTCGGATAATATCCGCTTGAAACGGATTCGGATAATATTCACTTTAAACGGATTCGGATGCGGACGGTAATCGAATTTCCGAATATCCATTTACACCCCTAAGGATAGACCCCATGTTATGAAGCCCCTTGCTTTGTCAAAGGGATGGGATTCTCTTTTCTAAGCTCAAACTGTCTCCACTTACAATGTGGGACTAAACTTGGAAAACAAACTGTAACAATGGAAACAAGTTTCAATACAATTTTTTTGGCCCAATAAATGCACACAAAAGCTTGTGAAATTCCATGTCAAAGCTTATAAAAACAACACTTCTTTCACATGGAAAGCTTCTTTTCCACACATTGATTTCAGTTCATACATTTTCCCCTATCACTCCTCTCACTTTACAATTCCAAAAGATCAAGACAATTGAGAAAAGGACTCATCTAAATGTAGCCTGCTCAATTCTTCTAGGATGACCTCCACACATTCCACAGCCCCTAAAAAAAATTTGCTTGTAGTATGTCCACAAAGTTTAGTTCATCCAAATTTTTATGCAAAGATATTTTAAATAAATGCAGGTTTCGTAGGACTCTTCAAATTCAGAAACATCCAAGTCTAAAATGCTTTCCCTAATCCATAGTCATTTTATTTTGCTTTTCAACACTCAGTTTTATATATAATTCCAGTTCTATGTATCTCAATTATTCATGTAATTCTTAGTTCCCTTTCTTATTTAATGAACAGTTGGGCATGGGAAGTGCATTAGATACTTTATGTGCGCAGGCCTATGGAGCAAAACAGTATCACATGCTTGGGATACATATGCAGAGGGCCATTGTTGTTCTTATTGTTGTAAGCATCCCAGTTGCTTTCATCTGGCCCTACACTTGTCCCATTCTAATGGCCCTTGGCCAAAACCAAGATATATCAACAGAAGCCGGACTTTATGCTCGTTGGATGATCCCAAGCACTTTTGCATATGGCATCCTTTAATGTCATATCAAATTCCTACAGACCCAAAACATTGTCTTCCCATTGATGATAAGTGCTGGAATTGCAACTCTAGTCCACATCCTTATGTGTTGGATTATGGTATTCAAATCTTGCCTTGGCAGCAAAGGCCCTGCATTGGCAATTGCCATCTCCCATTGGATCAATGTTTCACTTTTGGCACTTTATGTGAAGTTCTCCCCTGCCTGCAAGAAGACTTGGACTGGTCCATCAAAGGAGGCCTTGCATGATACCCTCAACTTTGTAAGACTTGCTGTACCTTCTGCTTCTATGGTCTGGTATGTAACACTTTTTGAAATATCAATATTTCTTTTTCATTTTCTTGCTGTGTTAAAAGTTGATGCACCTAGTCATTTTTAGTGTATCTTAACTCTCTTCAAGGCATCTGAAAATTTTAGTACTCCTTTGGTAATTGTGGTGTTCTTATAACTTGAAACAGCTTAGAAGTTTGATCGTTTGAGATTCTGGTTCTTCTGTCTGGTCTCCTTCCTAATCCAGAGCTAGAAACGTCAGTGCTGTCGATCAGGTAACCATTACCTCCATGTCTGTGATTTTTTTCCATAGAATTTTGATATTCCCTTCATCTGTTTTAAAATGTAAAAAACATCTAGCTACTAGCCCCATCTTTGGATTGACGAGGGCAGAGGATAACTAATTCAAACCAATCAGTTAGACTTTATTATCTAGGCCCTGTTTGTTTTGGATTTTGAGTCCAAAAATAATAAATGGACTCAAAATTAAACGTAATCTTGAGTCCAATAATCAGTCTTGGACTTAAAAATTTGGTTCTCAAAATCCAAATCAATGTACTTCCCAAGATACACCACTCAATTAGTTATAGCTATCAAATCTACCCACCATGATATTGTACACGACTTAAAGATGCAGTCTAGTCTTTCGCTACTAACAATCATCTATCTCTGCAGCCTTAACACAGCTTCAATGGTCTTTATGATTCCCTTTGGTCTCAGCAGTGCAGTAAGGTGAGTTGAGTTTAAGCAGTGACATTTTCTCATTATGAGTCTGTTATTTGGATCTTTATTTTGTTTTATGTTTCCTTTTTCTAGTACAAGAGTTTCAAATGAATTGGGTGCTGGGGATCCACAAACTGCACGCTTAGCAGTATGTGTTGTGGTATTCTTGGCTGTTCTAGTGGGTTTGATAGTAGGGTTAACCACGATATTGGTGCGTGGCGTTTGGGGCTACGCATATAGCAATGAAGAACAAGTGGTGAAATGTGTCTCAACCATGATGCCATTACTTGCACTCTCAAACTTCATCGATGGAATCCAATGTGTCCTTCCAGGTCTGAACTACATACCCACAGTTATAATCAGCAAACAGTTTTGAAACAATAGATTTCTAATTATTACAGTAATTTTTAATTAGACCATTTCACGAATTCCGTTTTCTTTCTCAAGTAAAACCATCAAACCTCTTTATTTCAATATACAATTTCCAGTTAGCTTTGGGTCGCTTTGGGTCATTTCTATTTTTACATTTGCGAAGATTGTTCAATTTTGAGCTGACTGTATATCAAATTAATCAGTGAGTACATTTTAATATTTAGGCACCGCTAGAGGATGTGGTTGGCAGAAGATTGGTGCTTTTGTCAATCTTGGAGCGTTTTACATTGTGGGCATCCCTGCTGCTATTCTCTTTTCATTTTTCTTCCATTTTAGTGGAAAGGTGGGCTTTCTTCTTTTTTTCCCCTCTATTTCTTTTACTGTATTATCAGTATGGGAAACCCTATCCCTTGGTGCATAAGTTTTTAAAAATTTATGTTAACAGGGCCTTTGGATGGGGATCATATGCGGGATTTTTGTACAAGCTCTGTTGCTTGTAACCATAACACTATGCACTAATTGGGACCAAGAAGTGAGTATTTTTCTGTTGTAATTCTATTTTGAAATCTATTATACTTGATCCTTAAATCAACTGCTCTTCTCAGTTTATGACATTCAATTTTTAATGAGAGAAAAGAACAATCGAGTGCTTTCATTTAGTAATTGTACATAACTTGAAATGGTTTGATTGCTGTGAAGATCATACACCCATTCTCAAGAACTATCACTTTGTCACGCCCCAACCCAAAGTGTAAATATTGTTCGGTTCTGGGTTTTTACACCCTCCCCGGTTTTGTTTTCCACCAGCACTAATCGTGCCCGATCCACTACATGGGGCCCGCCCTTTGGAGATGCTGAAAAACGCATCTACACAGGGACAGGGAGAATCAACACATATAGCCGATGTGGGATCTCACAACTTCATTAGTTCAATCCAACATCATTTATGTCCACGTCCCATTCCCACATCTAATTCCTTTTCTGTTTTCACAGGCAAAGAAGTCTAGAGATAAAGTTTACAGCACTAGCATCCCCATAGTAATGGCACATGAATCTGACATTTTACTATGCTTTAAAGCAAGTAAAAACCATTGAGATTATATCATTTGTATCTATTATCACAAGCTGTAATTGAAAGTGTTTATGCTTTCCCTTCATTTTTACTTTGAGGTAATGTTTGTATATGATTATGGATTTTAGGAGAATCTATACCCTTCTCTCCATATTTTGTCCTTCATTGTATTTATGTACTTAGACCCTGATAGGAGCATTTCAGGAATTTTCTAGAAAAGTTAGGAAAAGTAAAACTTTTCCAAAGTTTCATGATTTTTCTTTAGTTTATAATGATATCCCTGAAATTTATTATTTCCCACTAAATTTTGGAAATAAAAAAATCATAAGAATTGTTTTTCCTCAATAAAAGTTTTTCCCAAACAGGACTTTAAGTAGCTATATTATGTAGTATCCACAGTTATTTTTCCATAGAAAAATTCAAAGAGAAATACAAGCCAGCAAAAGTACATCTAGATGTCATCTATTAGGCTTGCTGCAGATGGGCTATGCCCCTAGAACCTCTCACCCTTCAGCAAAAGTCAAGAAGCAAAAGTTGGAGTTGGAAGGTGGGTGATTTAAGATTTTGAAAAGTGAAATCATATACTCGCCCCTTTTTGTCTCATTCTTCGAGAATCAGAAAAATCCTTTTCGAGTTATAATTTCTTCATATGGAATCTGGGTTCTTCTACTTATTTATTATTTATTTACTTATTTATTTTCTTCATATGAGAAGTGCTTGACAAAATTATCTCATTTCAACTTCCATAAAATTTCTCCTAAATACCTAACCTCCCCCTCTCTAATTGTTTGAAGCTGTAGGCCACTTGTGAGGGGATTTTGATCAGAGACACGGAAAATAGACACACAAATAAACCATGATCGAATGATCAAAATGCTCTAGCATGATAACTAAGTTATGTACCTTGTACAGTTTTATTGTTAGATGCGTGCTCATCATTAGCATTTTTACCATCACAGAATATGAATAACTTGACACAGAAGGATGCAGGTAGCACAGTTGGCAAACTTGGTGCTTTATCAACCCTGAATCATATTATGAACACTAAAAAGATTCTGCGGAACTTACTTGCTTGGGACTTTGGGGTGGGAAGTTCATGTTGGATTTTGTGCAAATACAGTTGCTTCTTATGAAAGCAAAAGCACAAACTGGGAACAAGGAGAGTATCATTCTCTTCCATTCCTGCAACTTCATTCTTACCTAATCAAAGTTTCCCTCCTACAGCCTGGCTTGTCGCATTATGCTAGTGTGTTGCAGCTTTCTCTGCAAATGATGTGCCATACCTTTTCATTTCACTTACAAATGTTACAAAAGTGATGCACTTAGTGTCCTGCACAAAATATTCAGTCGAATGGTTTAACTTCCCACAAAACCCTCAACTTGATTGACTTTCCTTCTTTTCTAGGCAAGAACAGCTCAAGTAGAATTTACAAGTCAATGAAGCAAGCAGATATGACAATGCTTGACTAAGTTATGAAACCGAAGTGCAGTCAATCTTGCATTTTTTTTTTCAAAAACCTAGGTGTATTCATTGACGTGCAGTCAATCTTGCAAGGCAGGTTGCATTGACGCTTTTTGGAAACAATGGCTCGAATTGCCTAAGTTCAGCAGATGAGTAGGCCAGTAGTTTCCAACCAACTAATGAGACAATGAACAACGAAACTCATGAAAGGATTTTTTTTTTTTCTTTTTTTTTGGGGGGGGAGGGGGTTGTTTACATAAAATGAGTTGCTAGAAGCTCCTGATTTGGCTAGACTGTCAGCCAAATCGTTGGCACTTCTGTGAAACACCAACAAATAAAGGGCTTTTTCTTCTTCTGTACTTGTCACATAAGTAGCAAGAGTCCGAATGGTGTAACAAGTCTAACCCCGGCTGTCTTTGACATGGACCCCTGAAAGGTTTATTCCGTATTTCTCCCCGGATTTTGAATCCTGGTATATGAAAGGGCATGCTATTCCATTCCCAACGAAGTCCTTGGTTAAGGGCTGGATCCATAGAGAAAGCATCTCTTCATAGGGAAATTGTCACTGCTTATCAACCTGAACTTAAGTGATCCATCCATGACAAGGATGAAGCTTGGGTGAAACAAAACTGATAAGAAATAACTTCAATGTTCAGTTCAGAAAGTTATCACTAAAGGGGTTCCGTTCCAGATTCATCAACTTAAGTACTCTGAACCCAAACTCAAAATCTGGCAGGCCTGAAGCCCCATAAAAAAAACTTGACTCTCCACAGCCCACATGGTGATGACTGCAAGAAATCGTAGTTCAGAGACAAAACAAAAAAACAGTTTGTGGGAAAAAGATAAAATTATTTCACAATTAGCAGAGAGAAAGAATTGGATTTACATTCACTGAACAATATACTTTTAAACTTCAACTTAATGCTTTTTCTTTTTCACTGAGAAATTTTATGGTTAAGAAAATAGCTCTGTACTAGATGCCATTGTCATCAATGAACTAGCTACTCTTTGAGCCAGCTGCAATGTCATCAAAGAGAATATATTTTAAATACAAAATTGAAATAGAGCAAACCAATATTATTGCAAAATGCGCAGTAGTCGCATCCAAAGAAATATTTGAGCATTACATGATCATAATTATATGCATCAACATTCTAACTTCATCTGGTTCAACACTATAAAAAAACAATATATCCCGCTACATAATCAAAGGGCATCTCAGAACTCTGTAACAATCTCCACCAAATAAGTTAACAAAAGTCATGGGATTGCATCCATGCTATCAGTAACTTAACCCTGTCTCATGGTCTTGAAATTTCAGAATTATAGAAGTATGTCGCAAGAAACCCACACTGGTAGCCAATAAAGCAATTTTTTTCAAAGAAAAGCAACAGCTAACCTCAGTTCTTGTGCTGCATTCTCCCACTCTCTGCACCAGCATAAGGATCAATTGTAACATTTATTACTGCTGGCTTCCGGGCAGAAAATGACTCAGCAAGAGCAGACTTGAGCTCTTGAGGTGTACCAACAAGATAACCTTTCCCTCCAAAAGCTTCAATTAAAGTGTGATATGCAGCACCTGGGACAAAAGAAGTCGGTGCGGGGTCTTCTTTGTAAGGCCCAGTAATTTCTTCAGGGTTCCTTCGATCGCCACCATATACACCACCATTGTTAAAGACAATCACAACCACTGGCAACTGGTACCTCACCAGAGTCTGCAAAAGTTTAAGAAAAACCAATATGGTTTCATGAAATGTATCCTTACAAGCAATTCACCAAAATAGTTTTAACATAGCAAATAATCAAACAAAAGAATTGGAAAAGGCTAACACTAGAAGAGATATTCAGGTTATCAGATCTGGTTTAAAGACTTGATAACTGAAATCCCCACATGTAGATCTCACCAGAAAATAGATCTAAAGAAATGAATAGGATTAAAGAAAATTCAAGCAAGGAGGAAAAGAAAATCAAAAGTGAACGAATATTAATACGATCCGGGAAACACAGATTTAAGGAAGTTTGTTCCCAAGAATGCCTTAAAATATCCTGTTTATCATTTCGGAACACACGAATGCAGGCACCTGGTTCCAAAAAAAGACCCATCAAAAATTAGTTTAATGATTGGAGGTGGCCGCTTTCAATTAGAAGCTCTCCTCTCTAGAACTTCCATCCATAATAATCTCTTACCAATTTCTAGATATATCTTGAATCAAGTAACCCCAAAATTCTGTCTACCCAACCAATTAATGATGAGACTTTTAATGTCCTGTACTAATTTTGTCACAGTCAATGCTTTATCCTTGAATATCCTCCGCTAAATCTCATTCCGAATGACCCAAGCCACACCAAACACAATTAGACTCTGCATGTTTAATCTGATTTGGAATTGAAAATACTCTCCTTATTTGAATGCAGTCACTTTTGCTCCGAAAATTTCTCCAAGAAAGCCCATGAACCAAAGGTTTACATCACCCTTCAAAGAGCGATAGAGCATTTTTTGTTCATTCACCGCATTTTAACTTGGTCAACCTAGGAAAGCTGGATCTGAGTGAATGTGATAACTACACTAGCAGAAAACATATACATAGCACACCACTCTTACACTGAACTCTTCCCATGATTAAAATAGGGTGCCATCATATGCACAATGGCACTCCATTATGTTTTGTGAACCAAGTCACTGCACGAGAAACAAAATAAAGCAACCACAGCACTAACAAATTGAGCAATGGCAAGCATGTCATCATACAGGAAGTGCTACAAATCAAACCATGTGGCACAATGATGCAGGGGTATCTGCAATAGAAGTAATTGTGGCAAGTGGCTGCGAAAGCTTCAAACAAAGATGATCAACTAGTTGAAATAAGGACTGAAATTATGTCACTAAGTCAATCCCTGGATAGCAAAAACTAAAAGCTTCCTAAAATTTATGAGTATTCTTTCACTTTCATTAACCACGAAACCTAATTGGATTATGAGAAGCATGTGCTCAATGCTGAACAACTCAGAGCTTGTAGCTGGAATCCTCAAAAGAAATCACAACAACATTCATAAGCAGGATGCTTCATATTCCTTAGAAGTCCTCTTTTACTTAAAATTTTCAACGAAAATTCATAAAATGGCAGCTCTCATTGGTCAATTCTCAGCATTATTTCATCCAGACATCAGCACAACATGATATCAATCTCCAAGCTCAATGATGAACTAATAAAATTTCAAATTCAACAAACACATTTCGAGTTTCTGTTGATTTGAGTATTTCTAAGATCTGACACAATGTAGAGTGATCTCCAAAAAAAAGATTATTGGAATGGTCAATTACACATACATTTGACACAAAATTTTGCCCCGAAGTTTCTTTCATCAATAAGATAAAAAAAATACTATGGATCTGGACAACAACCGTGTAGAAATGCACAATTTCTTCACTAGTGTGCAGTATTTTCTTGTATTTTTCAGCTGAACAGATCTTTAACAGGCAGAGGGTTTAGATCAGGGAAGCTAGGCCAGTTGATCAAGGAAATTGACTCAAAACATCATATCTAGGATACCTCTTGATGAATTTTTTTGTAATTTGAGCTCAAATTCCCCTTGCAGTACAAAATAATGCAAGGAATTAAAGCTTCTCGATCACGAAACCCTTACCAGTTAAAGCTGAAAGGACTATTGGCGGAAACTTCAAAACCTTAGAAATCACACGGCTGAAAACAAACAAGGAAGAAGCAGAGCTTAGATTCCAGCTCAAACGCTCCTTTTCTTGGACGAACTCGAGAGAAAAATTTATCCGAATTGGATTTTCCCTCCAAGGGCGAGAGTTACAGATCCCCAAATTTCAAAACAAAAGACAATGTAGTTTCCTAATGAAATGGTGAAATGTGGCTTTATATAATAGCCATTACATGAGCTGAAGTCCCTAAAACACCCCTAGGTTATTAGCAATTGTCTAATGACCCTATTAAGCCACTAAAGTCATTATTGTCATATGCAATCCAAATGAAATTTCCTACCAGCCTTGCATCACACGAATTAGAAATATGCTGATGATAAAAAAAAAATTCAAATGGGTGAAATGCGGCACCATAAAGAAATAAGGGTGAAATGTACTAACACTTGTCAAGACCTGGGCATAAATTGTAAGAGAGCACCACATGTGGGCATATATGAGCAACCTGTGGCATGCCTTCATCTCTCTGCATGTTGCCTTCCAATACCTTGATTAATTTTTCTTGTGGAAAAAAGGAACGGCATACACCATAGATTGTGGTAGTGATAGCTTAGGAAAAACACCACACACTATTTTGACATACACATACAACATATAAATTGACATACATTACATTCTACCCCACGATGCATTTACTACTAAAAAGTAACACCATCAATATACATAAACATACACATATATACCGAATGTCAATACAAAAAAGAAAATGCATGAGGATGAATATATTCATCCTCACATGCGTAAACATGCACACAACAAAGATGCATTATTTTGCATCATAGGAGTAAAAACACCCAGCATCCCCAGGCAACAGTTCCTCCCCCCCCCCCCCCCCTAGGAACAGGGCTTCAAAAAGAAAATCTTTTAGGCATACACAACAGCAAGGATTCTGTTTCTAAAATTAACAATTCTACAATCATACTTATTTTTTGAATGGTAATACTACAATCATACTTACGAATACATTTAGTAGTTTATCAGATTCAACATATTAAATCCAAATTACTGGTGTTGCTCACAGTTGATTGCATGAGAACATAGAGGAAAAAAACAAAATGCATAGAGCACCAGATATCTACATACTTATAAAAACTAGCAACAAATATAAAAAATGAAACAACAAATACCTTATCGATTAAGGTTCTAGCATCATCCAATCATGGTGGGATCAGCTGCAATGGACTGGGCTCATGGTCACCCACTAGATCAGTGAATCCCATTATGTACACGAAAAATACATGGGACCTAGAGACACCTTTTTTCTTTGCTTTTTTTCGTCGCATATATTACAATCACATTAAAGTATATAGTAATTAGATGGTTCGGGCATTTTGGAAAAAAATTATGTATCACAGGAATATAAAAGGGTCCATATTTTGAAGTCTAATCAACTTATTATGTATTTTGGAAAACAATTATGATTCACAAGAATGCGAAGACAAAAGAATATGAGCACCTGATCCAGGATGAAAAACTCACGATCACATCTTTTTTCTCAAATGGCTCTTCCCAAAAGATAGTCAGCATTCCCATGGAAGAGAGTGTGGAATGTCCCAGTTCCAACCAAGGCTCTTCAGGTATTCACATGGACAGTGGTAAGAAGAAAGATCAACGCATTGGATATGTTGAGGAGAAGAAAGTTACACCTAGCGAATCGAGGTCCCATATGTAAACCGGAGGAAGAGTCTGCAGACCACTTACTGATTCACCAGCAAAGAAAGGAAGACAAGGGTTAAAGTATTTAGAAGGTTCAAAATCAGCTGGATACGACCAAAGTCAGTCAAATAGGTCTTGGAGAGGTAGCGCTAAAACCAACAAGCCACCTTTTTTTTTGAATGATAATAAATAGCCACCTTGGGTCAGATAATTTGGAATATGGCTCCTATGGTAGTTTAGTGGGGGTATATTGATAGAAAGGAACAAGCGGACATTCAAGGACAACGAAGATAACAGGAGTAAAGTAGAGGTTAGGGCATTACTAACTGGTTTGCATTTGTTTAAAACAGAACTTTAGAGTAAATTATTAATCAAAGGAGATTCAGCAAATGTGATATCACAAATAGAAGGAAACGAAAGAGGTTGGAGACTGGGACAATATATAAATGAAATACAAGATAAAATGAGGGGAGTGGTTGAGGAGTGCAGACATATTCCTAGAAGTACAAGTGAAATAGCGAACAAGTTTGCAAATGAGGGAGTGGGTAGAGATGGATTGTTTCTTGGGAGATCCTTTCCCACTAATGAATCGTTATAGCATTTTCTGTTTTTTGTAATAAAGTTATCTTTCTTCAAAAATAGGTCCTAAGGGGACCCAGTCACTTGTTAACAATAATGGAAACCCCGTGAAGATATGCACTAGCAAGCACCACTTGATGGACAAACAAGCTCCTAGGTTAATAGAGGGGTCCATTTCCCCACCCAAGCCGGTAGTGCCTTCCAATGGTTCTAGCAAGCAGAAAATTTGGGTCCCTTAAACATGTACAAGTCACGGGCCATAAGCTAGGCGAACAACAGTACAACACTGGATGAAATGGCCATGAAACTAGGCAATTGCCTACACAAACTGACTTTGATAATAATGTTTATAATTTTGGAAACAAAGGCAAAAGTCAAGCAAGGAGAAAACCCAATTTACTTACCTCAGTTCTAGCATTTTGGTAATCTTCTATACGTTTAGAATGGTTCTTAAAATTCAAATATGATTCTATAGATTCAATATCTGTTAAATATACCATGTAGTGTCATCATGCCTGCATTATCATGTGTGTGTTCGTGTCATATACAAGGTTTAAAATTTCGGTTTCGGAACGGTTTCAAAACCAGAAATTATTATTTTATTCAATATTAAATTTCGGGGTGAAATATTAAATTAATATTTAAAAAAATTGCTTCAAATTAAAAACCGAAATTTCGAAATAAATGACCGTTTCGGTTTTCATCAATTTCGGATTTCGGTCGAAATTTAAAACCATGGTCATATATAAATGTATGCATAAGTAGAACATTGTCTATCAGTCCATACATTTTTTTTGTGTAATGTCCAAAATATAGATGTATACCTCAACTTCCATGGCGCTGAAACCAAACCCAGAATCCCCTTCAACAGCGACTACAAGCCGACCAGGTGATGCCACGGCAGCTGCAATGCAATAACCTAGCCCAACCCCCATCGTCCCCCACGTCCCTGCATCCAACCTCGTCCTCGGCTCTGTCTGAACCAGTACAGCCCGTCCCACATCCATCGTGTTGGCACCCTCCGAGACCAAAATTGGCGAGGGACTCCCTTCCACAAGAATCGCATCCCTTATAATCTTCATCGGCGTAAGGAAATTAAATGGCACAACCTCCTTCCCCAACTGAACTTCCATCCTCCCCACATTCTCCTTCGCCTTCTTCGCAATCGCCTCAACCCAAGGATGTGATTTCCCAAAACAAAACGGATTATCCTTAACCTCCTTATTAATCAAACCCAGAACTCGCCTTGCATCACCAACCAAACCTATATATGGTTTCCTAAGCTCAATTTCTTCCTTTGAGATATCAACTAATATAAATTTCACATCCTTAGACCACTTTGGCTGGTCCCCAAAATGCAACAACCAGTTAAGCCTCGCACCAACAACAACAGCAACATCACAACGACCAATTGCGAGAGACCTCGCAGCCGTGGCCGCGAGTTCGTGTGAATCCGGCAACAAACCCTTTCCCATCGGCGTGGGCAAAAACGGAATCCCCGTCCCCTCAATCAGCTTTCTCAATTCATCCTCCGCTCGCGCAAAAGCTGCCCCTTTTCCAAACACAATCAAAGGCCTCTTTGCCTCTCTAAGCAAAGAAACCGCTTTCTCAATTTCTAGGGTTTCTAGGGGTTTTCCTAGGGTTTTTTCTAGGGTTTCTTCTTCTTTACTTGCAGCTTCCACTAACCTATCCGCATCCGATTCACAAATCGTCTGGTGCAAAACATCAGTAGGCACATCCAAATAACATCCTCCGGGCCGGCCTGATACCGCGAAACGAACCGCCTCGAAAACGGAATTAGGAATTTCCGAGATATCTTTCGCTTTCACGGCGAATTTCGCGAAGGGTTTTACGGCGGCCATCTGATCGAGCTCTTGAAAATCCCCCTTTCCGAAATCCTTCTGATCACAGGATCCGGAGATCATGATCATCGGCCAGGTATTGACGGCGGCGTTGGAAAGTCCGGCGAGGCCGTGGACGCAACCGGGACCGGAGACTGTGAGAAGAATGCCGGGCCGGCCGGTGAGATAGCCATAGGCGGAGGCGGCGTAACCGGCGGATTGTTCGTTATGAAAAGCGATGAATCGGATTCCGAGAGCGACGGATCGGGTTGCGAGAGAGGTGACCGGAATTCCAACGACGCCGAACATGCATTCTAAGCCGGCACGGGATAGGGATAGAGCTATGAGGTGGTTGCCGTCGATTAGGGTTTCGGAATTGGAATCCGCCATTAGAGGTTGGAGAGTTTGAAGTGGAGAGGAAATCATGACTGATAGAGTAGGGGGAAGAGTATATAAAAAGCCCGAGTCCCTTAGCAGAGCCCTTATACCTTATAAATAGGGAAATGATATCTCCCCCCCTAAACGGATAAAATCCCGTCCTACGGTTTCTGTGAGAATGGATAAATTCACCCCCCTCGAACGTTTTTCTTTGCCTTCAAAACTTAACGATTAACGTTAAAAGGGGGGGTGGATTTTATCCGTATCATTTCCCTCTAAATATAGGAGTTCAAATATGATTTCCCTTCTAAATTTAATAAAGAACCACATTTGGAGTCATTGGATTGGGACGGTACTAGAAGGGAAAGCCAAATCGAATGGGCTTTTGAAGTTCTGGTTGAAGAAGTAGCCAAATCACTCACGGAGTCCAACACTCCAGCCTAATAAAAATACCCCTATTTCAACAACAAAACCCTTATGCACTTAACCGAGGACGGTGCCTTCGAAAGTAACGACCTTAAAGTGACCATTATGAATATTTTTAAAATTAATGCCAAAGCAAAGAAGAGGCATGTGGAGGGTTAGATACATCTGAGTCGGAACTCTTTGATCGCTTTAGCGTATCAACACTAGGGGTGGGCCAAACAGAATGGACTGACTGCACAGTGACAGAAGGAGTGATGAGTAAGGCTGCCTCCAGGGAAGCGGATTTCAACTATAGGGGCCGGCCCTTCCTCAACGACTCAGGTATTGGTCCGTCATTCAAGTGGCGGTAAGGCGGTGGTATGGGTATACTGTTGAAAAAATATAGTTTGTCCAGAGGGTCTGATTTATGGCTTGATCAAATCCAGAGATGAAAAAGGTTATTCGGTCTCCACAAAATTGGGTACTGTTTTAGATTTCCAGTACGAAAATAAAACGGATTTATACTTATCTGTTTTGACGAAAACCTTGTAAAATCAGTATTGAGGAATAGAGGTTGAGCCGTGCCTCACGGTCACTCTCCTTAAAAATCGTATTCGCCTCCTACGGTGCAACGGGATCCGCGAACCGACGCTTCAAGATAAAACATCCAGAAAGGCTCCAATCCACGTACACTCACTAACTGGTCCTCCTAAAACATGATTAATTACCCATTAGTTCCTTAAACATTTCTCTCCTAACAGTCACATTCCAACAGTGTGACGGTTGGTAGGGCACTTAATAGGGGTGCTAATACTAAAAACCGTGGGAGATTAAACTGTTTTAATTTAAAGGAAAAAATAAAAAGATTTTGGGCACTAACAAGATACTTTAATTGTACTCAGACCCGGGCCACGGGCCACCGACCAAGCCTTTCTCCAACTCTCCATCTTATATGGATGGGTAGAATTTTCTTCCAAAGCAATGTGGGACTATTTGATTTAGCTTGTAGATGAGAACCCTTTTTAAAACACACACATCAAGGTTTTCGGTTCAAGTCCCCATTCAAACAAAGTCTTTTGTTTTCAAAATAAGAGAGGGAAACTTTAATTTGAATTTTCTCTCTAATTTTTAATCAAAAGAAAAGAACATCTTTGACTTTTCAACTTTAAAAATTCTAACATGTACTCATTGGTCTTGTCTTGGCTCGGGGAGATGCACTTCATCTCAAAATGAGGTTATGGTTCGAGACAACTTACCTACACAACCCATGTTTTGATAATGAGACAACCATTTTTTTTTTATTGAAGGCTGCTAATATTTTGCACAACTCATGTTTTGATAATGAGACGACCTCACCTTGTGTAGCAGAGCTCTTAGCCAAAAGATACAAATACCCCTGAACACGAAGTGTGTGATAGAGCACCACAATTGTCTTCCCATTTTGCTTTTTTTGACCTAACATTCATATGTTGCGATGACGGCTTTTATATCTTATTATAACTAAAATTCTAATCACTGAAGTATTTGTAAAAATGATTATCTTTTAATATATCATATAGATCCATAAAATTTAATTTACAAAGAAAATCTTTAAACTTCGAATCATCTAATTTTATTAGGGTGAATACTAATAATAGATCTGTAGAATGTGCAAATATTCAAAATTTAGAGTCGTTTACATGTTTCCTTTTCAGATTTTAAACTTTCATTTTCAAAATAAGCTAGCATATGTGATTATGTGGCCGTAGCTTGCCATAAACTATGAAATTCATGACTTCCTATTTAGCCGTTACCCGTATCTTCTGACCAGTTAGAATTGTACCAAACCATCAAAACTCTTGTTTTTTTTTTTTAATTATATTTGGTAGAATATCTAAGTCTCAAGTCGACTAAAATTCTGACAAAGGCACGTGTAAGGCATTCAAATAAGTATAAAAGAGATATACAATAAGATATAATTTATGCAACCCTACGAGAGAATGTGAGGTGTTAAAGTATAAAAGATTGAATAACGCCATCTCCTACAGCTTAAGCTTTTGGAGGAATTGGTCGTTTCACATGGCATCAGAGCCAATGGTCCTAAGTTCCAACCTTCTGGATGGCTAAAATCCGCATGCAATGGCCAAACCCTAAAAAAGGGGCCACATGTGCCACATATAGGCCAAACCCAAAAAGAAGGCCCACACATGAGAGAGAGTGTTAAGCTATAAAAGATTAAATAAAGCTATCTCCGAAAGCTCCCCCCCGGCCATGCAGTACACATTCACCCCCTTTTTAACGTGATTTAAAAGGGGGGGGGGGGGGGGGGGCGAATGCGTACTTAGGGCTGGCAACAGGGCGGGTCGGGGCCGTATGTTAGGGTCCCCTACTCCTTCCCCTTTGCGGGGAATTTTTCCCCTCCCCACTGCGGGGATGGTGGGGAATCCCCCTCCCCTCCCCACGGGGAATATCTAATCCCCCATCCCCTCCCATTCCCCGCCCCGCATCCTTCGGAGACAATCACTTTACTTTCTCATTTTACTTTGTTAAATGTTAGGTTTAAAACTAAAGATTTGCTAGGGACAATCACTTCAGGCATGTTGCGGCTTGGCTGTTGCATGTGAGAGTAGCCACACAACCCACATAGGCTAAGATTTTATCTTATTCATTTTATTAACCTGGGGACAAAGGTGGTTGCTCTCAAATTCATTTAATTGATCACTAGTCCCTAGCAGATCCCTAATTCCCAATCCCACTTACCAAAAAGTACTGTACATGCCACACCATAGGAAGATCCAAACCGTCCATTTGATGGGCACACCATACTACCATAGGCATAGGATGATCCAAACCTTCCACTTGATTGGCACATTGTAGGATGATCCAAACTGTCCATTTGATGGGCCACAACGTAAATAGGTTGTGACCCAAAAATCATTTCCATAGGACAATCCCAACCCTCTGATCTATAGAGGAATTGCATATTATGGTACCTTCTATAGATCGGAGGGTTGCAATCATCCTATGGAAATGATTTTTGGGCCACAATCTATTTACTTTGTGGCCCATCAAATGGACGGTTTTGATGATCTATGGTGTGGCCTGGAAAGTATTTTTAAATTGTAGCCTATGAAATGGACGGTTTGGACCATCCTATGGGGTAGCCCATACATTACTTTTTGAAAAATAATGGACTATACGAGCGCACACCATATAAAATCTCATCACTCATCAGAGAGATGTTGCCTTTATTTGGGAGAGGGATATTTTCAAAGAATTTAATGTTGCCTTACAGTGATGGTTCGAGGGAGAATTTTAGGGATTTCTAAGGGTAATATACTAATATAATGAGGGACAATGCCCAATGGATTATGGGTAAAAGAAAGCATAAAAAGCTATGTCATGGACAAAACTGTACTAATGGATATTATGAAAAATTTGGGAGAATCTTGTAGATATGTTTTGATCCAAGGGGTTTGTAGTAGTTTTCCCAAAAAAAGAAAAACACTTAAAAAATACAAGAAAAAAATGACATTAATGCGGGGCGGGGCGGGGCCAACTACATCCCCTTCCCCACTCAAATCGAGGAATCCCGCGGGGCGGGCGGATCCCCGGTTTTTCGGGTGAAATTGCCAACCCTATGCAGCTGCGGGGTGAAAATATCATTTCCCTTTAATTTACAAAGAAAATCTATAAACTCCGATTCATCTAATTTTATCGAGGGTGAAAACTAATAGATCCCTACAGCATGCATACATGCTGTGCAATGATTAAAAAAGAAAAGACAATTAAAGTTTGTGTAATTACTAAAACATAGTAGTGTCAATGTCAGTATCTTAAAATTTTAGATTCTAAGTTAGACAATCCTTGATTTTTTTTTTTTACCTTGACTGAACTCAATAGTTTTCCTATGTTCTCAGTCTAAATCTTTACATCTTCACTATCATTCTAGCTTAAATCATTGAATTATATATCTAATCATTGATAAGGCTCTAGATCAAGCAAATCTACACTAAGTTATGGAGGATATATTTATTTGATTTTAAGGTTACATGAACTAAATCAAACGATGTATCCTCTCTGTGGTAGCCTTTTTAATCATATACTAGATTATCTTATTAGTTTTTACTTTATCTTTTATTTTTTTTAAAAGAACTAAAACAAAAATTTTCCATAAAACTATGATCTATGATTTGAATTACCTTCAGTTGGATCTGAATTTTGTTTAAATTGATCAATTGTATGCGACATACGAAACATTGTAAGGTTGTAGCATATCCATGCTGCTTCTTAAAAATAAAAAAATAAAAAAAATCTCAGGGGCTGTTTGGATAAGTGGAATTTAGAATATTGGATTTCTTCAAAATCATGGATAGAGGACGAGAGAAGAAGGAGACCATCTGTCGTTTTTTGATTTCTCGCCCTCCTTTCCGTCGAGCGAGAGAGTACGAGATCGCGTATTTCTAGGTTTTAGAAATCTCAAGATGGGGGAGAGATTTCTAAAACCTGAATTTGTCACTTAAAATCCATGATAATGGATTTGTCACTTATAATTCACCAGATTTATCAATTCTAATTTGTGATCTAATTCTTTTCCATAGGATAATCCTAGCCCCTCGATTTGTAAAGGTTTCTATTATTCTATGCCGTCAGCCTTATTAACATTACGAGATTAGCAATTTACACAGGATGTTTTGAAGGCTTAGGATGAGAAGATTTTTAGGGCATGGTTGATCTACGGAGGGACCAACTAATGAATGGTTTCGATCATCCAAATAGGTGGGCCCAAAAACTTTTTTCTTAGTACAAAATACAAGCACACACATGCCGGTGCTCATCACAATTTCCAAAGAGCTCTCATAACCAAATTAATATCCAAAAGACAAAGTGAGTTTGTGCCAAACATGGTAGTGCCAATATCAACAGCCAAAAGAAAACCTACATTGTTCTCACTTCTCAACATGTTTAGAAGGCGAACGCTAACTCTCTGCTCTTCTCTACAGTCGATCGAAAGCTGCAGGAAATGATAAAGAGGCGTTTCTACCGTCAAGATCATGCTGATAAAAACGAAGCTTCGGATTCATCTTCTTCCTCTTCAGATTCAGATGCAATAGAGGAAGAAGAAGAGAAAGAAGAAGAAGAAGAGAAAGAAGAAGAAGAAGAAGAAGAAGTAGAAGAAGAAGAAAAGGAGGAAAAACCATCCTCTCCATCTCCTGGTTCGTTTTTTTTTTCAGTTAGGTTTCGTATTTTATAGATTCATCCTTTTTCATCTATAATCTGATATTTTTCTCATAAATTTCCAATTTTTCGGTGATCATGTAGCTTGTGTTTCTCTGTCCCTATTCTGCATGTTGCCCTAGTTTTTTTATCTGTTATTGTTTTGAGGGTTTTTGGATTCTAAATGCTACCTATACATTCTAGAGCTTTCTCTGTTTATCTTGTTATTTAGGTTGCTCTGATTCGGGCTTTTGTTCATAAAGGCTCGTTTTTACCTTATTTTTATTTGAAAAATCAATTTTTCCTCTGTCCTATTGGGTGTTTAATTTTTATTTTTGTTTTAAATGTTTTGGTTTTTGCAAGTTGCGTTATGTAGATTTAGTGCTATTTTTGTATGAAATATAGGAATTTAAATTATCTGAATTGTATTCGAGTTTGAATATTTTGTTTTGCTTGATAAATTTTCTTGTTTTTAATGTTAATTATACTAAAGTTACTGATTTTGATAGGCTCTGGATATGAGAGCGAGGACAGCTCCGCTAATGAGGTCGACTGTGATTCTCCAGGTGTGCTTTGTTTCTACTCTTGTGCTGTAAAGTTTCTGAATTTTGATCCTCTTAGATTTTTTTGTGGGTCTTTGTTATAATTTGACTTCCATTTAAGAAAGCCATTCCTCCATTTTCTTTGTTAACTTCAAGTAATGTATTTATGTTTTGGAAGCACAATACATGTCAGGCAGGTCAAAATTAGATACCACGTGTTTACTGACATAAACGATAAATATCTTTAATTCATGTAGGAAAATGTAGGGTTGCAACTTGGGTCGGGTTTTACCCGACCCACATCGACCCGACTCGAAAATAGCATGGGTCGGGTCTTAGTTTACAAAACCCTGCTCAATCTTGGGTAGGGTCGGGTTTAAAGAAAAAAAACCCGAAACCCGACCCTACTTATGTAGGTGTACTATGACATTTTTAATTATCTCTTAATCAACATAGCAAATTATTTTTCAATATATTGATTTAACTGTTTTCATTGAGGTGATCATGTTTGTTATGTGGAAATATAGTTTCCTTCTTAAATTTATACACTGGATTACATAAATATAGAGATTTTTGGTGTGAAGATTTGTTTTTTTTTTCTACAATGCGTCAAGGTGAAAAAAACCCGACCCGACCCAACCCAACCCGAGAATTATCATGGGTAGGGGTTTGGGAATCGTGGGTTTTCCAGAAAAAAGCCCGACCCGATCCGAGATCTTTCTCGGGTAGGGTAGGGTTCTTCAAAACCCGACCCGCCCGACCCGAGTTGCACCCCTAGGAAAATGTGATACTTATTTCAATACATGAAACATATCGGATGCTACACCCATTTCTTGAAGCAAAAAGAAATAACTCTAAAAATTTCAAAGAGAAATGGAAAAAAATAAAAGAAGGTACAAAAAGTGTAGTACATAGATAGAATAACATTTATGAATTTTTGACATATTTATGTTGTTTGTAATTGTTCAATTTTGTATTGATGCACTTGTGTCCAATTGCCTTTTTTTATTTCATTATATATCTTGACATGTTCAAGGTTGTATATGAAGTTATGATATATGACACTATGTTGCAGTCACTACTGTAAGATTGGGTAGAAGTGTAGAAGCAAAGTAAAAACAATACTAGAGCTATCAGTTAAGACTAAGGTCTACTGCAAGTCTAAAATGCAAGTCCAAGGATTCTTCAAGAATCAAGACCCTAGCATGGTTCGCTCATATTACCATTTATCCTTTTGGTTTTCTTCAAAAGAATCCCCAAAAGCACCCAAATGACCTTCCTGTAAAAGGAGGGAGTGAGGGAGGGAGGGTTGATTTTTTTTGAATGGTTACAAGTTCATTCAAAAGAAAGAGCAGTCCGAGATGGTCAACCGGAGTGTACAAGAAAAAAACCACTATGATATAAAGAGGAACAATAAGAAAATAAAACAGAGATCAGGGGGCACCTTGTTTCCCTACTCCATCTCTAGCCAGTTTGATTGCTACACGCCTACACTGTTTGCGAGCCTTCTAGTGTGTTTAAATATGATTGACGTCTCTTCCACCTGGTCTTGAATCTCGTCAAAGAAATTGGATTACTTAACCGCTCTTTGAGTTTTCATATCTGGTGATTCATGTTTGTACTATTTGATAAAAATGAAATGCCCATTTGTGCTTGGCGATTTGAAGTTATGGACATTCTAAGATACATGCCATATATTTGTATTGCCTTTTTTTTTTTTTAATAATAGCCAAGATTTTATTAAAAAGGAAAAGACCAAGATGGTCAAATTACAAAGCGGAAAAGGATAGACAACTGGATTTAAACTAAGACAAAAATCAAGGAGGGAGGGAATCAAATAAAGCTAAGGCTTCTTTGGAAACGTCGTCCCTCGCCAAACTATCCGCCACCGAGTTAGCAGATCTTCTGACATGGTGGAAGACTATAGGCCAAGTACCAATCCGATCGAACACTTCATCAAAAAGCCTGTCAAATCTCCAAGGGTGATTTTGTGATCTTCTTAAACACCGAATCACATTTATGGAGTCACCTTCCACCACCAAGGAAGCCATTTGGAATTGTTCCACTAGTTTTACCCCTTGTTGAACTGCCCTCACTTCTGCTTACGACGCATTCGCTTCCCCAATGAGCCAAGCAATGGCCCAAGCAACCTCCCCAAGATCATTTCTCAAAACTCCTCCAATGCCAGCCGGATCTAGATTTCCCAAACTTGAGCCGTCAAAGTTCAATCTGAGGAAACCTGGAGGAGGAGGTGCCCATTCTTGTACAACCTTATCCTTTAATTCCACACTGAAGCATATTTCTCTCCAACCTTCCCATAAATCATAAGCAGAGACAAATCTAAATCAAGGAAGGACATTAACCCGAGCTATTGTTAAGGCCATTGCTTTGATGAAGAGGAAGGATGGACTTTTGGACTCCCCTTTGAAGATTCTTGCATTTCTTTCTTTCCAAAGAACTCACAAAGTTGGTACTAGGGACATGTTCCACAGTGTTTTACCTTTTTTCTTCCATGGGATGTGGAACCAACCTTGGAAAGATTCATGAGGCTCGATAGGTCAAATTTAACCTTTTTTTTTGCATAGATTCATGAGGCTCGATAGGTCAAATTTAACCTTTTTTTTTGCATCTGTATTGCCTTATTAGGTCAAATTTAACACATATCATTCATTACATATAGAAGATGCTTAAATCCATGTTTCAAATTGCATCATGGGCAAATATTGCCTACACAAGATTGGCATGCCGTGCAGCTTGTGTTTTTCTCCGATTTGCCCAAGAACAAGTGATTGAGGAATCGACTTGTAACCTCAATCTGGTGAGGAGTCGTCTTGTCACCTCAGTCTGGTGGAGGAGTCTGACTGGTAACTTCTATCTGCCTTTACGTGTACTGAAGCCCTTGCTGTTCCCTTGCCCCATTAATGAGAGGAGATGATCTCTGTGCACCATAGCATCAGTGCTGAGGTGATCTTCTTGCTGATTGGATACTGACTTACCGAAAACCTTACTGCCTTGCTTTGACTATTTTGTAACATCAGTTTACATGGAGGCTAGTAGCAGCTTTACTTTCATCTCTATGATAGCACTGATAACCTTATTGAGCATATTATCCACTAAGATATCTGGATGACTTCTTTCACTTTTATTGTTTGTGTTCAGCTTGCATGCGAACGTAGTTCAGCCACTCTCTCTCTCTCTCTCTCTCAACCATCTTTACTTAATAATGTATTATAACATGCAATACATTAGTAACGTTACTATATATCATGCTGTTCTATATCTCAACATAGAATATCTGTGTATATTATATTGTTTCACTTTCCTTTTCTTTCAATATTTCTTATTTTCGAGTTTTCCATATTCATGTCTTCTTATTACCCTCTAGATCATAGATTAAATTCGCAGGCAACATCTAATATCAGTATAAATTAATTTGTTGGATGTATATCAGTATTCAGTAGTACCTAGCTCATATACCGGCAACCGTTATTTAAATATGTATACATTAACACAAAAAATAATACTATATCAATAAGTTAAACATCTGCCGGAAATTGATTATATATCACGATAAAATTACAAAAAAGAAAACTGATTCATGTATCATGATATAAAGGCAATATGTTAAATAAACCTTATCGAATTATAATCATGTCACTATAGATTGCACTATTGCAGTATTTGGGCCATGTGTCGGAAACCTTGTGACTAGTGCACTGCTTATTTGAGTCACCTATTCAGATGATTATCACTGATAATCATTTGAGGATTAGTGCTTTTTGACCTGTCCGAAGAAATTGGCTTTGGGTAGGGGCAGCTCTGACTCAACTTCATTAAGCAACAGAATATTGTGACGATCTCTACTATTCCTCGTCTCGGTTCATTTGAATAATCCCATTACCCCTTTTCCTCTTTGCTCTTTAACGCACATTTTATGGATGATATTCTTCTGCCCGAGCAACATATGGATTGATTCTTTATAATGTGGGGTTACTTAGCTGCATCCGCACTTATAAAAACCCGACTGATTTTGTTTGCATTTCCTTTTTATCTTACACTGGTGAGAAAATCGGGCGGAGGGATTTTCTCACCTTTTTCACAGGAAATTTATTTTGGTTGCATTTGAATTTTTTATTCTGGAACAATTTTGTAAAACATTCTATGGATATCATATAGTGCTGGATTGCCAAATGCATTGATGTTGCCGACAAAAAGGCCCCCACCTATGGATTCTTTCATCGTTATTTATATCAGACCACTGTCTGAAAACTCCCCGAGTCAACCACTGACTGGCTCAAGTCAACTTGGTTTTGAACCTACACGGTCAATCATAAACTCTGTTGACTCATCTGGGCATTAAAAACTTGACGTGTCAATCATCGACTTGCCTGTTTTGACTCAATTTTACCTTGGGGAAGTTTTTTTTTTTCCAACTATGAGATGAAACTACCATTTCAATATTTCATCTATGTTCTGATTAATTACATATCATTCGGGAAACCAATTATATCTAGTCTAGATGTTTGATATTTTTTTAAAATGCCATAATAAACCCAAGATGCTTTTGGTCAGTTTTCGGATAGGGTCAGTTAAACACTTTTCATTCATCTGGCTGGAATAACTCTTGCATGTTGGAGATTTTCCTTCTAACCTTTTATCTTTCTTTTGATTAAGTGTAACTATCATGGCCATATTCAGGTTTGCTACTTAATGAGGATGAAGATAGACCTGGAAAAGGCAGACAAAACCTTGAATATAGTTGGGTAACTAGTGAAGGCCCTGTTGAAACAACAGCAGAGGAGAAATATTCTAATGTTGAAGCCAAAGCATTATATGCAAAGGATTCATCCGAATCCGAATCTGAATCTGCTGACTGTATCTTAAAATGCAAGTCCGTCTTCAAGTGCAGGCTCTGCCCAAGAATTGTATGTTTGACCGAGGATACTTTAAAGGCCCATCTTAAATCAAAGGTAAGCACAAATCGACACTTCACTCTTCTTAGAGCTTCTCCTATCATGTACATTAAGGTGAGAACTCTTCTTTAAATAATAAAAAAAGATATGAAAATTTCATTAAATAAACTCACCACTGGGTTTTGAATTTTGATTGATCTAGTCTAGTTAGGCATAGTGTCAAAAATTTGGGTGACATTTTTTTGGGTGAAAATGGCTGATGGTTGTTCCTCTTCACTAAATTGTTGCGTTCACTTTTTTTGGGTGAATTTGATTCTTGTTTATGGATAGTGACTGTCATTTCTGCCGAGGAATGCCTCCCATAACCATTTTGGATTGTGCAACACCACATCAGTTTTATTTCATTTCATGACTTAAACAGTAGGTGAGAGTTTAGCAATTTTAGCAATTTGCAGAACATGATCCTTATTTTTGGTCCATTAATTCTCTTTGGAACTATTTTAAGTAGAGAAAATGTAATATGGCATACCCAGATACAATCACATGGGCTTTGCATTTCAAACAAAGGCCCAAGGCCACGGTGCACTTTTTGGTGGCCAATCCCTTGGAAGCTTATGTGTTGGATCCAACTCGGTCAGATAGCACCTGCTGTCTTTTTAAGTATTGCACTTATGGTTAGAGGTGGGGTTGCTTTGTTATGAATATCTCAATTCTTTTCTGTGTTCTTGATTTCTAAAGTATTTAGTGGCTTGTTACCATTTTATAGTGCAAGAAAAAGTTACTGAGTTCTTCTTGATGATGGGATCAGCAAGCCTGTAAGGACCAACATATTTCTGCCTAGCCCAAGAGAGGAGGAGAAGAGAACCAACACGACTTGTCGGGTTGAAATTTCTATTCACTTGGCGTATATTACGTCACTTTTAAATCACAATAATACCAACAATGATGTGGTACTCCATAAGATCTTTGTGTATGACCATATTGACTCGTGTTATTTCTAACACGCACCCTCAAAATGTACTGTGCTTATAAACATGTTCAGCTTGTCAAATAGATGAATGAGATGATGACTTGTGAGTCCTTCAATGAAAATTTCTGCAACTTTGTCTTTGCTTGGAACAAAGAGTGGAGCTATCTCACTACTTTCTGCTTGTTCTCTTACAAAGTGAAAGTCTATTGCTCGTTATTTCGTTCTGGCATGAAACACTAGAGTTTGTGATAATTCGATTGCACTTTGGTTGCCACAATACATATCCGCACTGCGTCTTCAAAGCATATGTATCAACTGAAGTACTTGTCTTAGCCAAATCATCTTTACAGTAGGAGAAGCCTTGGCTCCGTATTCTACTTCTGCGCTAGATCTTGCAATTGTGTGTTGTTGATTACTTCCCCATGAAACCATACAACTATTCAACATCACAACCCGCATAAGAGAATCCGACCAACTTTACTTCTTTATTTTGACTTGATACACATAACAAACATTGAGTCAAGGTTCTTTTAAGATACCTCATGACTCTGTTGGCAGCTTGTAAGTTCTTTGTATCTTGGATCATGAATAACTGGCACACTTGATTCACAGCATAAGTGATGTTATGCCAGGTGAAAGTCAGATACTAAAGTGCACCGACCATTCTTCTATTCATTTGTGGATCTGCCACTTTTTCTTTGTCTTGTTTGCTAGCCTTCTTATAGAGTGCAGGTGTTGTAATAGGCTTGTTGTTCAAGATACAGAACCTACTAAGGAGGTCCATAGCATACTCTTTCTGAGTCAGAGCCTTCCCCTTGTTCTTTGTACCTCAGTACAAAGGAATTAATGAAGATCTCCCAAATTCTTCTTGTCTGAATTTTCCTTGAGTCTTCTTTTTAGTTTATGAGTCTTGGATTATCTTCTCTGGTGGTGATGATAATATCTAGTATGTTTATAAAACAGTGATTGTCACCCACACTTACTTGTGTCCTCTGCTCTGAAGAGCTTTATTTATCCTCAAACCATGCTCTAGGATCTTGTTTTATACTATAAATAACTTTCTTAAGTTTGCACACATATACGCTCCTGTATGCTTCCTCAAAGCCTTCTTGTTTCTCCATGCATACTTCTTCCTTAAGATGACCATGCAATAATGCATTTTTCATGTCCATTTGATCTAGTCTCCACCCAAGATATTAGCTAAGGCCATGACAGGCCGCACTGTTGTTGCTTTGACTATAATACTGAATGTTTCTTCATAATCAAGGCTGAGGCTGTTCCATCAGGCTTTTATTTTACTTTATACACCCATTTGCATCTCACCACATTCTTGTCTTTGGGTTGAGCCACCACTCTCGAAGTGACATTTTTATGTAGAGCTATTAATTCATAATATTGAATAACTTTTCATCTATGGTAGCTTCTACAAATGAAGAAGGTTTGGTTGGTGGTGAGGTGCTAACTTGCATGTTCAGGGCTTGCTTATGTTTGTTAGGTTAAATCCAATTCCACTAGGGATTTTTACCGTGCCTAAACTCAAGTAGTAACGAGCGATTTTCTGGGGCCACACAGTGAGGAGCCAACTATAACTTGAAATAGAGCAGATAGACAAGCATCTACAGTCAGTTCTTTTGTCCCTGTCGATTTTTTTTTCACTAGATTAACTGGTGTAAATGAAAATCATCATCTACTGGACTCATTGCCCAAGCTCCAAAAATCATTTCTATTGACGATTAGTCCCATCCTTCATTTCTTTTTTTTTTTCAAAAGGTAACTAAGAATTTTATTCCATCAACCCAACTTTAACGTAGGGGGCAAGTTGTCCCCGGAACATAGTATTTCCGTACAAATGTATTAAAACATACAATCAGTATCCAGAACAATGTTAGCATTGAGTCTCCCCCACTATGGCTGTATCCCCTATAAGAATAGACTCGTGATCCACGTCCGCCTTTGCCAATTCATCTGTCATGTAATTCACAGACCTTCTCATGTGAATGAGTTGTGGGCGAATGATACTGACCAGATACTGAATTTCGTCAATCTTATTAGCGAGTCGCCATGACGCACAGTTCTTATTGGTCGCCCATGTGATTGTGTTTGTCCGGTCGCCTTCAACTATTAGGGGACCAAGGCAATGTTTTTCATACCATCCCATCCTTCATTTATGTGCATGGATATTTGATACTTTTGCATCACACCTGTCCCTTGACGATTCAATAGATGTTCTTTCAGTAGTCACTATCTATGCATTTGATGTGATTCTGAAACAGATAATCGCTGGGAAAGTTTTCAATGCCTGCTTGAGGGGGCAGTGTTTAAGAGTTGATATTGTATTGGCTGTGCTTCTGGATATGCTTATATGGTATGCATGCTTTTCTGTACTCGGAGTTTGTGTGCTCACTAATAGTGCCTGAACATTATAACGTTGTATATGCAAATATGGGTATTGTACTTCTTCATATAGGCTAAAGTTGAAATTTGCTAAACAGTGACCGAGTGTAAGGGTATTCTTCTTATGTTCTTTTTGCCATTACAATTGCATCAGTACCTCCTTTGGGAATAATGATTAATACTGGATAGTTTTTCAGTCAGCCTCTTCTTTTTTATCTATTCATTGTGTATATGCTTTCAAAAGGTTAGCTGCTTATTCATATCGTATTTTTTTGACATTATATTGTATCTATGTTTCCCCAATTAGTTTGGGACAAAGGCTAAGTTGACTTGAGTTGAGTTGTATGTTGTATCTATGTTCGGCTATATGATTGCTGAAAATTCTGTGGCTCAGGGAAAACCCAATCTTTGTGGAACTGTTTCTCTGACATAGAAAACATGTGCAAAAGTTGTCCCAAGATCCTGATCTTTCTGTCACATGGAACAAGTGTCCCCGATATGGGAAGCCCATTTCGTGAATAATTTTAGTTGTTTCCTTGAGGTGGACCAAGGCATGGAAATTGCATAGCTATTTAATGGGTAATAACGAGTTGTTTAGTAATATTAAAGCATCCTTGCAATATGTAACCAGAGAGTGCACCTTAATGACTGTACTGGAAAATTTTGCGATGTTCCACCATGGATGTGAATTTAGAACTGCAAAATCTTTTTTTTTTTTGAAGTGACAATATATTTATATACCTAAGTCGCTAGAACTGGAAAATCATTAAGCATCAATAGTTTTTCCCAACGTGTTTTCCTACCCAGAATGAGCAGGATTTTGCTGTATGTTGCTTTCATGAGTTTCTACTGGGAGTAATTAGCGATCGTGTAACCCTTTCCACCTTGCTTTCAATTTAAAATCCTTTTCCCATATTTTGCGTGTAATATTTAAGTATATCTCTTCAATATATTGCTCATGTTACATGTGTTTTTAAAGGGATGTTCATGCTTGCATGTCGAGATGCTCGGACATATTATCCTTCACAATTTTCTTTTTTCCAGAGACATGCTCGTTCCAAGAAGTTACTTGGTGAAGGGAGGCTAAAGCTCATGCTCAATAGCGACGGCGAGATTGAAGAAGACCAAGAAACCCATGCAGAGAGGCATTCTCGAACCGTGGCCCTTGCACAGGTTGTTACCCCTTGAATGCAGTTCATTGTTCTCAAGTCACAACCAAAAAAAAAAAAATGACAGGCATGCTCATACGTGAATGGGTTCTTTTTTCCCCTCCATTTTCAGGACTTGAACAACTCAAAGAAGAAAAATAAAGGGCGCCAGCGACAGAGACTGAGGTTAAGAAAGAAGGTAATATAATATGTTTTTCGCTATACTTCCATTTTCTTTCAGATTTTAGAGAAGGTTGTATTGAATTGATTTGTTGACATTTACTCAGAGATCACGAGATGGTTCGGAAAAGGTAAGTGGGAAGAAATCGGTGAAGAACTCAATGAAGAAAAGGCATAAGACGGAGGATTGAAGTGTGTGGTAACTTTATGTGCTAGACGAAGTTCTAGCTTTTTTTTTGGTAGAGATGGTTTTGTAATTTTTATTGGAAACCTTGCTTAGCATAGATCAGGAAATTTACAGAATCAGCTTATATATTATGTGCATGGAGATGCTATAACATTTCTGTGCAACCAGTGAGGTTCAATTACTTAAAACGTGTCCAAAATGATCATAGAAAATACCATACAGTTCTCTGGATCCGGATTTGCCAAATCCATTTCTCCTTTTGTTTCTGGAAATCAGGTTTAGTTTCCCAATTTGAATATTTTGGGATGTCTTCACAAACTAGGATTTTATTAATGTATTGCTGTGACTTGTTGAGAAATACATATGGGTAGCCTTTGGATTCTCTCACCATTTACCATGCAAGAAATCTCTGTATATCTGCTTTCAGAAAATAAGAAGAAAATAAAAATATGGGGACTCCCCATATAATTTCTCAGTCTAAGAACAATGAAAGGGCTTCTTCACTTTTTCCTTGAAACTGCTGTCGAAATTCCAATACATATCTATACTGAGGGACACACTTACCTTTTTGATGATATGGTTTTAAACGAAAAAGAAGTATGAATACACACAGCATATGAAAATATTTAACTGAACAGTAAGAACAAAGCTATGTTACACACAGCGGCATCGGCACCAGAATGCAGTTCCCCCACCCTTGCCTTGGGCAACGGCGATTTCTTCGTCCACATAAAACCAGATGAAGAAAGGATCCTTGGTGCTTGGTTCCCTCTCTTCTCTTTTACCCAAACTTATCTGCAAGGGACCAAGTGAACCAAACTTTATACGAACAAACTCGAAAATGAATGCCAACATCCTTTTCTCCCATGAAAACCGCCCTTCGAACGTCAGGGATCCGACCGGACCCAGGTATACTCCATTCTCAATCCTCTTTGCCTGGAAATCAAGTTTCTATTGTTAGTCCCTTAAGCACACAGATGAAACCTGACTTGAATATCAGCTGTTGATTTGAGTGAAAAATTCATTTTACAACTTGCTAACAAGAGAAATGAGATCCCACGTCGTTAACTGCACCAGTTTTCCATTGTAGTTCAAGGGTCTGATCTTACACAAAAACCAAAAAGGAAAAAGCTAACATCAATGCATAGGAATTTTTGTATTCTAACAAACCATTCCATCTTTTTTTTGTAACTCGTTTGTGAGAATCCTCCATGAGCATGTAAACGAATAAACAGATTGGGTTCTCCTATCATACTGGAGAAGCTTCTTGTATGAAGTATGACACTTTTATATCTTTGTGCTTCAAAAGTGATCTATTATTGGATATAAAAACAACAAGAAAATCACGATTTCGTAAGAACCCACATCCAGAATCAAGTTCTAGACATGATTTTTCTAAGAGAGAAAATAAATGAGCAGATGTTCTTAGGCTTACTAGACCCAGCTTCAACTAAGGGATGAGAACATCCCTTCTCAGCAAGTCTGAAGAAAGCAAAATATGGATATATTTCCAAGCAAATTAACAGCTCGTATGCCATCTCTTTCAGACGCAAAGGGGCTGCAATCTTTGCTCAATACATTATACACATCCAAAACAGAGAGAGCAAAGAAAAGAAAAGCAAAGCAAGACCTTGTTAGCAGAGATTTGGAAAAAACAAAAGGAACCCTGATCACAAGATACAAAGTGGGAGAGTGAAAGATTGAAGTCCGAACAGGAAAATTCACTGAAATCAATAATCACATGACAAATTCAATTGGACTTCAAAAAGAAGAAGGAACAGTAAGAAAAATGCTTACAGCAGCGTCGAATCGCTGAACGGCAGTGATCGGGAAATAGCTACCGCTCTTCAGTCGTTCCTAAACCTCAGTCCAAAAACCAATCAGCACCAAAACAGAGAGAATTATCAAAATCCATAACTTGATTAAACAAAAACTAGGTAGGAAAAAAAAGAGGATAATTGTATACCTGAGTAGTGAAAATAAGCATCCAGGTTCTCCCCGGCGATTCTGATCCGCCGAGAGTATTTAGAAATTCGGAGGAATCGATTTTCGCCTTCTTGATCACTGCAAGTGCAGAGAGGACTTCTTCCGCCGGGACCCGTCTCGTCTTTGCAGCATTCTTAAGCACCTTGATACTCTCCTCAACTCTCTGAATAGTAAAAAAGAATACAATCCAGATTATCAATAAATTGTGAAGAGCAGAAAGAAGAGACCCCAGTTTTTCAAGCAGTGTTTCAAAACATGAATCTGTGGTCGAAGAAAATCCCAGTCGACTCAGCACGATGTGGTCAAGTACTCGGATGATGCAGCCATAACTCGGTATAACTCCTTAGTGTGAGTTTTTATTGACTGTAATGCGGCAAGGGAAAAGGGAGTCGACTCGGGGATGTCCACAATGACGCAGGGGGTTTTAAAACTATGTTTCAAAGAAATGGAGAAGAAAAACAAAACCCAGGTTTTTCAGGGAGTGAAGAACCAATATAGAGGAAAAACAAAACAGCTTTTTTCAGGAGATGAATAACAGCAGACCCAGATTATGAAAAAATTGGGGGACAAAAGGAGAAGAGGAGAGAGCCATACTTGATTGTCCAGGTCTTCTTGGAGAAGAAGAGGGGTGTCATACTGCTCCCTTTCAAGGGCTTTGAGATTTGATGTTGAGAATCTAGTAGTGTGGTCTCTGATTTTGAGAAGTGGGTAGTTTGTGGTTTTGAGAAGTGGGATTTGGAGAGGGAGGAAGAGGGAAGGATTGGAAGAGGAGGGGTTGGAAATGAAGGAGAGAGAGGAAGATGTTGGTATGGAGGCCATAATTCACTTGGGTTTGAACATCCATTTGGAGTTGGGAAAATCAGGGGAAGATTGGATTGATATCTAGTGATGTGGATAGGTTTGTGTGGGTAAAATGATTGAGAGGCTGGACTTTGTTCTGATTTTTCTCTCTCGTTTTTTGTTCTCTCTAGAAATAATGAAAAAACTGAAAATGAACTAGAAGGAGATTTGCTAGGCAATTTTGTGGAAATCCATTTCGCGGCTCACTTTTGCAGGAGAGAATAGCCACACATGCCCACTCTTTAGTAGAGTTTGTCCTATTCATTTAATTCATCTGATGGGGCTGCTCTACCGCAGAAGCTAACCGCGATATGGCTTTCCGTGAAATTACCTAGCAAAATCCCTGTTAAAAGTTGAGGAGTGTCATTAACAATACAAGTGCGGGTATCATTTCCTTTTTGATGAGATTATCTGGGCCACCCACATGCTGGATCCCACATCCAATGATTCCAACGAGCTTTATAAAGACTGTTGCCTATTGAGTGTGCCTCAATGTGCAAGAGAGCCCCAGCCAACTGTTTGTTTAATAATAAAAAAATAACTCATTTAACTGTTGCAGGTAATTGCCATAATTTTAGCCAAAGTAATGGAAACTCTAGATAAGTAAAATTGGATTAGTTGACTAAACTAGTTTCATGATGGGAGGTGACATTATCAAAAATAAGGGAGTAGTAGGAGAGTCATTACCAACAAAGAGAGGAAAGAGAGAGAGAAGAGTGATAAATCCCAAGACTAGCAAAAAACCTTTCTTTTTCAAGTTTGTTTGGTTGGGGACAAAAGCCATGCCACATGGGCAGACGGAGCAAGGCAAGTAGTCACAGATTAATTTAACCAAACCTCACCAGTAGATAAGGTGGCACCCCATAATCCAAGTAAAAAAGACCCGACCATTGTTGGTAATAGTTTTCATTCTAAAGGCCATGCATAGTCGCTCCTAAAAAACTCCACCAGTGTTTCATTAACTTGACTGAGTCAACTCAGTTTTAGCCCTTCCAAGTTTATTAGAAACTCCTTCCCACGCATCCAAGTCAAAAAATACCATAGGCAAATGAGTTTAGAAGCACTGCTTCAAGTGTTGTGAGACTGCAATAAATATTCCATTGGAGCAATCGAAGAAACCATAAGTAAAGATCTTGAGCAAAACTGAAAGTTTTTTATGGAATTACAGTTGAGTCTGAAAACAACTTCCTAAATTCCAAAACAGAAGCATCAGCATGGCAAGAGCATAACCATGACCAACAATTGGGTAGCAAGATGCAAAAAACGGATGATGAAAATAAAGTAAATGAAACACTATTATACATGCCCATCAGAAAGAACTCCACAGCAATACAATGCTTCTGAATCTTGAATTAGACTTTACCATCAACCATTGTTCCAGCAATTCCTTTTCTTTTACCAAAAATGTGAAGACCAAAAGTTGGTGAGAAGTTTTAATTTTGGTGTGGAACATCAGGTACCGGTTCTTCGACAGGATGTTCTTCGACATAATCATCGGGAGATGGAGCAGGAGGTTGCCCTCCATTGTCATTTGTTTCTGGATGGAAATTGATGGGGAACTTTGTGACCCGGGGTTTGTCAGCCAAGATGTTTCTCTGGACCCTATCAATCAACACCTTTGGGGGTGGTTCCTCCCTTAGCTGTTCATCATCATAATCATTATTCACGTAGTAGCCTACTCTAATAAACTCCTGTCCAATATAAGAGCAAGTCAGCAGCAGAACTGTCACACCAATAATATCCTCATCACGGATCTTTGTGGGATCTGGTGGGTCAGCCTGGCAAAAAATAACTACACAAGTTAGTTTTGATCCCAAGTGTGAATATCAAGAAAATCAAGCCAACCTAGGGACTGCATAGGGAGTGAGAATTGCCTGGAAGACAAACCGATAGTTGCCCACATTGACAGGCCCAACAAGCACACTCTCCAAAAGTTGGTCGTAAGTCTCATCCTCAGCAGATCCAACATAGGTAAGTTTCCATTCCAAATCTGCAAGGGATAGGGTAGCAAATGTTATCATCTAGCAAGATATACCAAAATAGAAATCAAAGTTTGCAAGATTAACAGCCACTGAAATGACCATGGATGGGCATTGAGCTTGATGGAGGCTCGTTCTTTACAGGCCCAAAAAGATACAGATATGCCAAAAGATAAAAAAAAAAAACTTAATAAACCATGCCACATATTTCAAAGGAAATAGAAGTTGCAGTCATATATTTATCTTCCCAAGAAACTGTGTTGGATGTAGTTTGCAGGATTAACCACCACGGAAATGAACATGGATGGGCATTGGGCTTGATTCAGGCTCGTTCTTTATGGACCAAAAAAGATTCAGATATTGCCAAAAGATCACACTTAATAAACCATGCCACAAAAAAGATTCAGATATTGCATGAAACTGTGTTGGATGCATGAAACTATGAATTTCTCTAATGGTTGAACATAGTGCAACATCATTAAAGTGATGGAAATGTTTTGTGCGCATGTGTGTCATCTGGAAGAATCACAAAATCTCTATGTATCGAAAAATCTAAGCAACGAAACATGCATTCAAAGATAGCACAAGTCAACCTCATTTTACATAGCATAATTCTGTTTTCAAATGTAAAATCATGAATTAGATATTTCAAAGATAAAAATGACCACGTAAAGAAGAAAGACTGCAGATCCCTTATGCGGACATTGAGTTAAGAACAAAAACACATGTAATACAATTTTAAAAAGGCAAGGCCGGTAGATAACATCAAACAAACAGTTTTTGGAGCTACCGTGTATTCCTCCATGGTTTAAACAAGGCATAGGTGAATATAATTGTGATTTCGACTTCATTTTGAGATCGATCTTATAAAGTAGCAATCAACATCCATGAAACTCATTATTTCAATTCAAAGGCAATGGAAATTGCAATTGTACTGTTAAAGAACCAAGTCTTTGTGGCCGCCAGGGCGGAAAAGAAGGAAAAGAAGAAGGGAATATGTTTCCCTGATGAGGAATCCAAGATGACAAGAGACTCAATGGAAGCGGAGCTTAGCGGGAAAATTAAAGCCTGCATCGAGAGAGCATAACAGACTACAGGAGAGAGAGTATTGGGGATTTCAAAGGAAGAGATGGCAGTGTCAGAGGAAGAAGTGAAGGAGGTGTCGAAAATGGATGAGGTATCCTCAGAAGAGGACAAGGAAGAAGTATCAGAAAAAGAAGAAAAAGGCTTCTCCGATGAGTTTGAAAAAATGACGACAATGGGAGCCCACCTGGGGAATAGGGTATCAGGAAAATCTTGAAGAGACAAAGATAATGTTCTTTGACATAGAGAAGATGGACGAGGGGGCAAAAAAAGACAAAACCCCAAGGAAAGGGAATAGAGAGCTCATGCTCTCATGAAGTAAGGGGTTAATTCAATTTTCACCATCGTATCCTTGTATAGTTTTTCCTGGGTTAAGATATCCCTCAGTTTTTGGTTTCTGATGTAGACAGTTAACCAGATAGTAGGTTTCTGGTAGATTTTAGCCGAAGTTCAAGCATCGGTGAAGGAAGGTGTAGCTGCAGCTGATACCTTCTATGAAAAATGGTTCTGAAAGCTATCAGGAGTACCCGGTTTTCAAGGAAAACATGCGTCTCGGCCTTTGTGTAGGATCTTTATTAAGGCGACCGTAATGCCATAGGTGAGGAAGAATCATTTTGTAAAATGATAGATTTGGAAAGTTTATCTCCCAAGGCCCTAGAGCTCCTGCCTAGGCTTCATTCGAAGGAGCAAATGGGGGACTCCTGGTCCCTTCTAATGTAACCTTCGTATGATATCAATAAATATTCACTTTTCAAAAAAAAAGAAAGAACCAAGTCACTGCTTCAGTTGAAACCATCCATACTGCATACATATCATAACAGATAAGCTCATTAAGAGAGGAAGCAAAATATCTGGTCAAATTATAATCGTCAAAATTTCCAACTTTCTTCTCATGGGAATCAAATTACTACCAATAGGAATACAGTATCCTATATGGTGGATATATCATAAATTGAAATGGAAATTGCAATCACATTGTTGAAAAATCAACTCATTGCTTTGATTGACACCAACCATACTGCATAGAGATCATTACATAGATAAGCTCGTTAGGCATGAAAGCAAAACTCTATAGTCAAATTATAATAGGCAAATTTGTCAGTTTTCTTCTCATGGGAATCAAATTACTCCCAATAGAAATACAATATCCCATGATGGATTTATCAAAATAACGTATCCCTAAAAAACCACAAAATGAAACTAAAAATACAAGCAACTTGTCTATTCATGAGTTGACTTTAATATAATGCATTATTTTCTATACAGAATCAGGTGCAGCTCCCATTAGTCTACACAAAGAACTGACCAGAATAGCATAAGCAAAAAATCCAATTTCACTATAAAAAGATGAAAATGGAGGGGTCTCAAACTAGACCTTTGAAGTTTAATTTGGCTTTCTTGGTTTTCACCCTTGCTTGTATTTTCCCATACTTGTTAGTGAATTTCTACTTGCTGGATTGCCCATGGATGTAGGCCAAGTGCCTAATCACGTAAATCTCTTGCGTCTCTTGATTTCGTGTTTTTTTCTTTACTTCACTACACACTTGAATTGTTGAACAAATTTTTTAGGGCCTTTTCTTTGAGTTACCGGTGCCTATTTGTTGTTGTTTACTTTGAATAGTTTCTGTTAACCGGATTTCTAGTGGTGGGTTCTTGCTGCAACAATATAAAACTTTCCAACAAATATTAGATAATAATCATCAATATTTTTCTTCTAGATTCTTAAGCCAAACTTCTAAAAAAATTCTTTTCTAGGTTCATTTAAATTCTTCGACACACATAAATGGACGTTGCTCAAAGTTCTACACATCAACTGCTCTTGGCCACTGATTGAACACAAAGTACTGCGCAGCTTGCTCTGAGTAAAAAAAAAACCATTGCATGAAACTCTAAATTTAACTTAGGTATCCAAATAAACAAAATTATACAAACTATAAAGACATTTATCCATAGAAAATCACAGATAGAGCTTAGCAAACAAAGTTCCACGAATAAAAAATTAGGGAATCTAAATATCGCATCTCATGATTTACATGACATATTTTCTTTTCAGAAATTGAACTTCAATCAAAAACCCCAAACTAGCATAACGTTTACAATAACCTATTTTATTCCTATTAACTATTTCTACATGCACTTGCTTCGTTGTATGCAAAGAAAAGCAATTAAAAGGGAAGACCCCATCAAGGTGCATCAGAAACCCTAATATGGGTTGAATAACATCAGAAACCCTAAAATCATAAAAAAAAAAAAAAACCCTTGCGAAACCTCCAAATCGCTCACAATACAGCAAATCATCAAGAAGATGAAAAGAAGTGAGCATAGGGTAAGATCATGAGAATCATACCATCTTTGAGAGGAATCAAGCACTCGTAAGATATCTCGAACTGGAAAGGATTGAGAAATGCTGCGGGATTGTCTAAGACGGTGACGTTCGTTATATTGACGGCGCTCATGATCGCCGATCAGAGAGATTTTTCGAAACCCTAGATGATCGCAGAACCTTCATCAAAACGAAGAAATAAAAAAGGAGTCGAAAATGGAGGCCTCCGAGATTTATCTCGGAAGGTTTATATACGTACACGTCAGGCCGGTTCCCGGTACGGAGTGGCGGTGGAAAGGAAGGGTTATACCGGGAGTAGCCGGTCGATATGAGAGGGAGAGGAGGGAGATTGGCGGGAGATTTTGAGTTTTCCTTGTTAGCGGGTCGGCGAATGGAAAGAGGGAAGGGCAAAATGAAGAAAATGCTCTTCGTTTTTTACTTTTGACCCCCCCCCCCCCTAGTGTGTTTACGAATTACGATTTATGACTACTCTTTTACACTATAGGGGGCTGTCCCAAGTAAGAAAAGGGACGAATATATCATCTCCCAAATGTGTGTCTAATTAACATGTTTTCGTAGGCAAAGTCATTCTTGGATAGGCTTGCTATCCCCTCTTCCCGTTGGACTTTTTAATTTTTATACCAATCATGGTTGGAAATTTCTGACCTAGCCGAAATCCACACATTTCGGCCGAAATTCAGTAAAGAGGCACGAAATGTCGTTTTTTGGGACCGAAAGTTTGGCCTTCGGTCATTTCTGCTGAAATTTGGTATGGGAATAAAAAATTAATATTTTTTCAAAAATTTCGACGAAATTGCCTAAATTTCCAAAATTTAATTTCGACCAAAATTTGGTAGGTTTCGGCGGTTTCGGTTTCGGCACGTTTCGGTGTCGGTCAAAATTTCAAGCCATGATACCAATACATAATTGGGGAATAACGAATAGCCAATTTGAAGTACAGCTTATCCATGGATTTCTATCCCAGTGGCGAACAATCTCGTTGACACTGTTTGGCACAGCCGTGCAGCGATAGCTATCTATGAAGCGGTGTCTAAAGAAAGAAGAGGATGCATGGGAGCGTGGCAGTAAGCTAAACGTGATATGGCAAAAACCCGGCAGGGGAAATTTTGGGTTTGATCCGGATTTGGTGCAAAGAAAGGTAATAAAAATTAGTAAATGCAAAAAATAAGTTTAATGAATAGAAAATGTTTAGGAGAAATTATATGATGAAAGCCAGTATGAACACGTAAAGGTGGTACGGTGAAGGTGGCACCCTTGAAATTTGATCCAACAGCAGCTCCTCACCCAGCTCACTTTTTGAGGAGCTGCTGTTGGATCAAATCTCAAGGTTGGCACCTTCACCTTCACTGTACTACCTTTACAGGTTCATACGGCCTTTCATAATAATCCAGCAAGTTCACAAACAGCCCACTCTATGACAGCTTTCACTCTTACTTTCAGGGACTCCTTTTTCACAGGTCGGCAGCTAACTCTGCGATATACTTTCACTCTAGTTGCTCTAGATAGTCATTGTCACAGCTTGCCCCTTCTGTCTTACATTTCACTCGTGACAATCCCCACTAAGATCTCTTCATTAGTTGGGGGAGATTTTTTGAGGGAGGTATCACTAGAGAATTTGATTTGGTTAGACAATGTGTGGTTACTAAAAAAGGATCGGCATTTTATCGGCGATCTTTTAAATGTGTATAGCCCTTTTCACATGTTGCTCCTTCAATGACTCGAACACAAGACATGACAGTTCATTGACTCTCATACCAAAGGTTAGGAACCTAAACAATATGCCAAAGGCCCCAAGAATTGGTGGAACATATCAGGCTAAACCCTAAAAGCACTCAAGACTTGGTGGAACATGTCAGGCTAAACCCTAAAAGCACTCAGGATCACAACATTTCTCTATTTTTTGTCTTCTAGTAAGATATTAATTTAAAAATTGTTTAAACGGCCCACAAGTTTAACCAATGACCACCTGAAGTAGGAAATTGAGCTATATGCTATTTACAATTTTTTCATGGCCTATACAAAGAAAATAGACACCAGATAGCCTATAAACTAAAAGTTCAGCAAGCTGCATATACAAAACTTGGACCTCAACATTCTACTATACACCACCATTATTGCACTGCATCAATAGGAACTCAATCTTGGACAGTCACTTCCATCTTTCGAGTCTGAGATTGAAACATATCAGCTATATCTGCTGACGTGCTACAATCCTCTGGTTTTCTGCCTGATACAGAGCGGATAAACCTTGGGAATCTGATTGAGATTCCACGAGATGGATGAACTAAACCAATCGCAGCTTGATGAACTGGCGAAATTGTGAAGTCTGTCACATCCAGTTGAGATCAAAAATCAGTGAAATGCATTACAATGCTGCAAGTTAAGAAGCATAAAAGGACTTCACATACCTGCACCTCTGATTTCCCAAACAAGTTCCGGGGAAAACCATATATTGGGCGTCTCAGCTGTCTGATAATAAGGTGGTCTTTTGGAGAGGATCTTTTCACCGGAAAAGAAATCTTTCATCTGTAAAAGCAAGCACCAGAGTTTTGCCAGTGATGAGAAATCTCAACCTGTTGAGTTGAGTTAGTTTAGATTGAATTATGAATTGGTGGACTTCTGTTATTTCTTTTATCTTAATTTACATTAGCAAGATAGGGCCCATCATTAACGGTTCTTAATGGCATTCCATGCAATTAATGGAAATTTACACCTATATACAGTCGTGGGGCTGGAGTTACCATCTCTTCAATCCCTCTTTCTTTCTTCCTTCCTGCTCGCTTCTTCCTTCGTCTTCTTCCATACATTTTGCATATGGCATGGTTGATCAAAAGTTCGACACCACCCAAAAGAAAGTGTAGGGTCTTTCTAAACCAGCAAAACAGGCTTGACTAAACACTCGCTGCTGGCCATCCTAAAGATCTGTGTCTCGAAGTTTAGAAAAAAAATTACCAATGTTACACAGGTTGCCTATGTTACAGGTAATTTCCACGTGGGTTGCTATCTCACCAAGAAATCTCAGAGTTTCTTATATTAGTTGATTTTTGAAAAGAAGTTCTGTTAGAAATTAAAACTACAGGAGCAAATATTTTTCAATACATGTTCCTAACAAGATATATGGCTGTGTCACACTGTCACGTCTTAAATTTAGGTTTCACTTGCTGGCTGGTCCATTTCAGCCATTACGATATCCACACCATAATCTGGTATGTGCAACATAGACTATCTACAACTTGCATGCAATTCAATAGTAATTTGTATTTACCTCTATATAGAAAGTATCTGAAAATCCGGACATGACACGACACACACTTTCAAATTCTTCAGTATCAGGGTTGTAGCATGCCATGAGGAAAGGACTGTACCTGAATCATGACAAGGCTTCTCAGAATCCCTCTGAAAGAAGAAGTCAGTTACCTGGAAGCAGGAAGAAAGAAAATGGTTCTCAGAAAAATACCATCCTGCTTTTCTCCCATTCCCGTGCCAAGCACCAATTGGAACTAAATCTAGAGAGTCATTCAAACCTTCCAAATAATCTCGTTTGACCTATCAGACAAGCGGGTATCTATCAGAGCTTAAGAAATTTCTGTCAAGAACACTAGTTCATGTTTAGAAATAAGCGAACTATCCAAACATCAAATTAGGTACCTTTAGCCATGTGTCAGTACGCTTAGATGCGGCATATCCAGCATCAACATCTAGAGATTTTACCATTATTCCTTCACATGAGGAGTTCAACGCATCTTCAAGAAATGAGTTTATCATAGTCAATGTGGCTTCAGCACTCGTACATGCTTCATCAGCCTCCACCTACACTATGCCAAAATGAGAGAAACTATTATGTAAATGAAAATGACAACGAAAACGAAAACGGAAAAATTAAAAAAAATAAAAAATCAAGTACGCAAGCAAGTGTAGGCAAAAGACTTACAGTTATTTCTTTTGCAAACTCGAAGTAACCCAACTTCTTTTCATAAAATAAATCCTTCAAATCTGTTATTATTTTTGAAACAAAGATTGGGACATTTGTAATATTTACAATGCATGATATAATCTTCGACAGTAAGAAGAGTACTTTCAGTGAAAACAGTAATCACAAAACAGATGGTCATAGATATAAAAAGTTAAAAACATACATTTTCGCCTTTGACGCAGAGAGAAACCCAAGAGCCTGTAAGCAAATCAATTTTAGAACACCTACTATCAGAATCTTAAGAAAGCATCAGTTCAGTTGCTGATATTTAATACCCATCTAATGCTTTTGAAATAACCAACACAAAGGGACAAAAAGATCTCTTAAAAGAGTCTCTTTCTCGCGAAAGCAAACTATTGATAAATGATAACATACAGAGACAATATACAAAATGAATTCAAGCTTCAAACTTATTGAAAAATCCTGCACCCACTTTTCCTGCCACTCAAGAACACGACACAAACGTCGCCTAAAAAGCATCTCCAGAGTTTCTTTCATCCCTTATTTATTATTATCTTTTATAAACAAAAATTTTATTAGAGAAAGGAAAAGAAAATTCGAGGAAAGATTGCCCCAGTACATAAAAGTGAATGACCTATATACCTTTCCTAGCTCCAGAATTGACTATATCTCATTAGCCTCAAATACAACATCAAGTTATAACACAGGACTTCTCTAATCCACAAGTAAGTTCCAAATATCATGTACGCCATGTGGTAACCTACAAAGCCCGTCTCCTTTTAGAAGCTCAACAATTTGAATTCCTGGAATCATTTCAACTACCAATCTTGCTCCAAGGTATATAAAAAGAGTCGTAAACCATTTTAGAGACCTAAAGGCCCTATCATGTTTGAATCTTCAATGCCCAAGGGGCCAGAGATATCCCACTCAGCAACTTAGAATCACTCATAACTTGGCGGAACCTGGATTTTATTTTATTTTTTGAATGGTAACAGAATGCATTAAAAGAAGACTGAGAAGGTCCCCCTTCAAGTACAAGGACAGAGATACAAACCAAGAAAACAGAGACAACCCCACCATTATACAATTAGGGCGGTAAAAAACCAAAAAGTTCTAAAACTTGCTTAGAAACTCCATCTTTTGCCAACTTATCAATTGGCGGAACCTGGATTCTCCAACAGATCCCCATCAGAGTTGAGCTTAAGAACATCAATCACAAATTATTCTCACCTAGCCCAGAATCTTTCCTTTCTGATATCATCTTTAATTACTTAACCCACTTAAATGTGCAAATCTTGCTCCGCACCCCTTGTCTCTTTTAAATCCAAGTTCGATAATAATCAAAATTGTAACTATTTCCCCAAACTTGGAAATAGGAACTGCATTGCTCTAAAAGTTTCTCTCCTTCCTAATTCCTCTAGTAATTTAACATGTGAGGCAACAAGGATCATTGATCATTCCTGAAAAAGTGAACAAAGCATCATGGAATAAATATATGATTTAAAAGGTTCTTTTGTCTTTTGCTTTAAATACATGGAAAAATTCAGTATGATCTTTAAACACCTAAGACATCCGTGAGAAGTCATCCACAAATGTAGCAAAATACTAAAACCCAATAAAAACTAGACACGCGACATGGACCCCAAATATAAGAATAGATTAATGAGAAAGGTGCAAAACTGCTTAACACAGGGATGAAAAAAAGACTGGTGATGCTTTCCATGTTAACACGACTCGTACTCAAGAGCATAAATAGGGCAAAGAGAAGGCAGTCAAGGAACCATTTGCTGCAATATTTCCAGTGATGGATGCACAAGACGAGAATGTCATTCTAAATGAGAAGCAGATGACAGCATAGCAATGGAGTGAAGAGGCCCATCCAGGTAGTACAATCAATTATGTTCATGTTCGCCACCAATCTTCTTCTCTGTCTATAAATTCTGGAAAACACAATGAGATGGGTAGAAGGTAACAGAACATTTTATTAAATTAGTTAATTGATTAAAAGAAAGCAAGTTAAATGGAAATTTTGGGACATATAAAATAGAGGAAAGAGAAAGGGAGATAGGAGAATAGGCCACTCCTTGCTCAGAAACCCTAGATTGAGACACAACGGCAAGTATAACATAAGTAATGGATTCTGAATTAGAGAAAAAAAAGAAAATACTAGACTCACCAATCACATGTGAGAAAGCCTTAGAATTAATGACCAGTTAAGAAGAGGGTTGGGAGACTAGAAAAGCAGTAACTGAGGGAGCAAGAGTGGCGGTATGCGCAATGAAAGAAGAAAGCTGTTGGAGAGGTTTCTCGTACTCTTCTCGTGAAAGGACAACCGTACTACTATCCCTAGATGTAGGATGTGTTGCACTCTCAGTGGATTCTGAGTCAACACCAACATGCACTGATGCTTAGTTAGCCCGCAACATTTATCTACAATATGATTTGTTTACCCACAATGAATAAATTTTCAAATACCTCTTTCTCTACCACAGCCTCCTCAATCTTTGCCCCTGCAAGGCTGCAACGACTAGAAGAGCCACACACCTACGGCCATTAGTAGATGCGAAAACTGAAGATTTCCTTGCCGTGATAGAATTCAATAAGGAAGATTAGTAAATCGCCCCAAAACGTTGCAGACGCGAGTACACATTTTGCATAAATGGAATGTTGTTACTGGTCAGAAGTTGTCCTTTTATTGATTGATAATCAGCACTCAACCCAAACAAAAATTTAGCTACCTGGAACTCTTCATGTTGCTTCCTAAGTAATTCCAAGTTTGTAGAAAGTGGCTGATATATGTTGAGCTCTTACCACATGCCATTAAGGGGATATTTGAGAACCATGAAAAAAAAAACAGGGAATATTTATTTATCTAGTGTCAGAGAGGCAGGAGAGAAAGCGAGATTTGAGGATGATGAGTGAGGAGAGCATAGGATGGGGCTGGAAACAGGGAAAATAAATAAATAAATAAACAAATATATATATATATATATATATATATATATATATATATATAGAGAGAGAGAGAGAGAGAGAGAGGAAAATGATTGTGAGCTTGAAGCTCATATAGCTTATATGAGCTTGAGGGCCCAAACACATGGGTCCCACATTTTTTGTGGTGATCCAAACCATTCATTTGCAAGGCCCCATCATAGATAGGGTGTGTACCAAAAATCAGCTCCATTGCTATATGAGCTTCAAGCTCACAATCATTTTCCTCATATATATATATATATGAGAAATTATATGATGCCCGACCGTGAAGTCCCGTCAAGGTGGTACGTCAGAGGTACCACCCTTGATATTTGATCCAACAGCAGCCTCTTAAAAAGTGGTCTGCTGTTGGATCAAATATCAAGGGTGGTACCGTTTTGACGGTACTTCACGGTCGAGCATCATATATATATATATACACTCCCTGTCTGTTTCCAGTCCCATCCAATGCTCTTTTCACTCTCCTCTCCTCTCTCTCTCTCTCTCTCTCTCTAGCCCTCTAGCCCTCTTGCCCTCTTGTACCCTTCTGTCACCTTGGCTAAACAAATATTCCCTGAAATTTTTTTCATGGTTGTCAGACATGCCCTAAGACTACTATAATACTCGCCCAAGGATGTGTTTCCTTGTTTCAACATAAGAATATCCTCATATAGTTGATAGATTTTGGAAATATTTTTATCATGAGAATATCGCTCTTCTAAAGCCTCCCACACAGCTTAAGCAGAGTTACGAAAAACAACTGTGGAGCTAATAGAGGGTTCCATACTATTGAACAGCCATATCATAATCAGATAGTTATCTTTCATCCATTCATCATAGTCCTTGGGATGTTAAAAAGTTTAGCACACCTTTGGAACCAATAAAATTCTTAAAATATTGAGCCCACACGAAATAATTTTGTCCATTCAATTTAACAGATGTGATTAGTTGGCCTACCAAGTCACCAGATGTGGAATCTTCAGTGGTATCCATACAGAATAACCAAGATGATCATATTACAGATGTCATTACACTCCTGAGAAGAAATAATAACGGATCTGATCACAAATGCTTCCAGTAGCAGCAGCACTCTCAAATCAAGGGTAGATCTGCTACGCACAACACAATGTTGATCAGATACATGTAGAGGGAATTCCAGATCTCAGAGACAGTACGATTTGATCACTCGATCAAAATACAGTCAAACCAGTAAATTAACCATGACCGGCGCATCTCATGAATACACCAGATCTGACTCACACGAACAGGACACGAATATCACAAGACAACCAGCAGTACGGAGGTTGTCCTTCAGAGAGAATTTGTATCTAATCCCACACACCACAAGTATAGCAGCAGACCATTGACGTCACGGCACAGTAGAAAAAACTTTGGGGTGTATATGATCAGATCTGAGTATGGATGAGAGAAAATAAAAAATAATCAGATCACGATGAATAATGACTGTAACCGGATCAAAATGGAGTTATTGGGTCTGGACAACATGTTTTAAAACTGTTCTTGAACCTGTAACAGTTCTAGAAGAGGTTTGGTTCAGAGAGAGAGAGAGAGGCTGTGTTATGGTTTGACATATATAATCAATAAAATCCAGATCGATGTGATGGGAATATTCTGTACTTTATTCACAACCTTTGATCTTATCATGGGTTTTGTCAATTGATTGATTAACAAGAACAGTTATCACTATCAAGGATCTTTCTTCCCCTCAAGAACAGACTATGATGAATATGCTTACTAAGTGTTTGAGTTAATACCTGTAACAACAAAATGTCAATTCGATAGATGACTTTACGTATGCATACAACTACCTAACTGATTCAGGTGAAAGAAGAATTCAAAAGTTTCACCTCGCTAGGCTATTTACCATGTGCAGGCTCATAACATATGCCGCGATATCAGAAATTTCATATAGCAGTAGCACAAAAAATATGCGTTGACCAACTACAAACAAAGCAAATTTCAATTTCTGGAAGCTTATCAAAGCAAATCAGTTCAACAAAAAGATAATGAACAATGAGAATCATCATAACCAGACCAAATAAGGTGCTGGATGAGATGCTTACTGATCTCCATTAACGAACATGATATCAAAGATGAACGCACAGATGTCAACCTGCACCATAAGAATATTGAATAAGATTATTAACAAGAATTTAAACAACTAGAGCAAAAATAACAGAAAAGGAAAACTGTACCTAAAGAGTACTTAAAATGTAAGGGACTGATAATCATGGTAATAGTGTAATACCTTTTTTTTATGGCAGGCAAAAGAATGTACTAATAAAGAGAAACAAGAAAGATAAAATTAAATTTACAGGTAAATGAAGGGATTTTTTTATTCAAAGTGTAGTTGAATGTTCACTTTTGCAAAAACAAAAAGGCTTGTGACACCTGTTGTCAACGTTTCTATACTAGACAAAGGCATTAAAGAAAAAAAAAGAAGGAAACTTGTGCTGAAAATCTCAGTCCATTTAGATATTTCCACGACTAGAAAATGACAACATAAAAGATTTTGAAGCACAAGTACAAACTTGATCTTCTTAACAAATGACATGGAAAACAGCAAACCCATCCATACACCCATTAAGATGAACAATATACAGATTTTAGAGCAAGGAAACCTGATTGAAAACCCAAAACCCCGTCAACATAGCAGCAATGTAAGTGCATCATGCACCACAATATCTAAAATAGTAGACAAGCATTACATAGGCACCAAAACAAGTTTTCCAGTTCACGCATAAATGAAGAAAGCTACAGTACAAGCAATAAATGATATTCTTACATTCAACAACGGCACCATAAATGATAGGTTATAGTTCATTAGAGATTTCAGTAAGTATTTGATACAGTTCACCAATGTTGACTAGGAGGTTAACCTAATTAGAGAAAATCCATATAAGGCACCTGTGTTGCGAAGAAAACTAATATAATAGAGCATTGTGAAACAGATGATCGCAGTGTCAAGATAAAAAAAATGCCTGGCTCAAGTAAATATTGGAAGACCTTTAGTGGCTTCCTCTTTAGCAATTATCTATGTTGACAATGTGCAATTCAACATCTTCAATTGGGTATTACCATAGGAAATCAAATCATATTGAAATGGATAATTAATTAAGTAAAAGAAAAGGTTGACGAATGTGGGATAAACCTCAACAGGTGATAACATTATCACTGAAGGCAATAAATTTTCAATGCAATGATCGTAGTCTCGACTTGAAGGTGAGATAGAGAGATAAAGTCCATTCTTTAATCCATTTGTATACTATTTTATGCAGTAGGTTCATGATAAAATAATCATCTGTATACTATTTTATGCAGTAGGTTCGTGATAAAATAATCATTTGTAGTACAAACCTTAAGCCCACGTAATGAATACTGATGTTAGCAACAGTATCTAGTATCAAAATGTGAGAAACCAAAGGTGCATCCAAAAGCAAAATGTATCTTACCAAATAAATAAGCAATCTTTAGTGGATTGGCTGTGATTTTGTTAAATTAATAATACCAAATTATTGAATTAATTATTGAAATGGTGTTGTTTAAAGTTACATTGGCTTTCAATTTATATCAATTGAATCTTCAAAATTGGAGTGCTAGACCAAAAAACAAAATTTAAAATGTTCAAAGAAAAACAGTGATATATTATACCTTTATCCTATCCATTGAAATCGAGGAATCTTTACCCCCTCTCTCTCGGGAAGAAAGCTCTTGGAAGGACATCAGCTTGCTTCCATTCTTTCTATCGACTGCAACTACCTGGAAAAAATAGATGGGCGCTTACACAAACCATGAATGTGGGGATAGAAACTAGCAACACAAAAGGTGGTTGACTTAGAAATAACAAGAATAAACTCCAATGCAGTAATAACAAATCAATTTATTCTCTAAAAAACTAACACATTTCCAAAAAATATCTGTTACCTCTGCATCCAATATGAAAGTCATTGCAGCGGGCTTACAAAATTCTTTAATTATATTAACCAAATCTGGGAATCTAGATGTTGTTTCTTCCCCACTTCGTGAAAAGACTTGTATAGATCCATCTATTAATTTATGAATTTGAGCACGTTGACCATCATACCTGCAATGAAGTAAAAGAGAATTAGTTTGGCAGCTCACACACTTGACACTTGTTTTTAACAATATATGCTACATGATTGAAATAAGAGATTTGTTCTCCTCCCCTTGTTAAAATAACACAATTACTTGAATCATTGAGAACAAGAATAAATTAATTATCAACTCAAAGGAGATTATAATTCCTCAAGCAACAACAGGTAAGATAATGAGTAGCTCAATCAAAAGACACAAGCTAAGTTCACAAATAACCAAATCTTTTCTCATCATTTTTTAGACCTGACAATGTTTGTAACCTTGACAAAAAATCAGAGCACTCTAAATCTGCTTAAAATGCACCTCAGTCGATTGGACTAAAAGTTAAATGTATAATAGATTCCTTTTGTTTGTTCCACTGACGAGCTTAAAATTACAGGCTAACAGCGAAATTTGTAGTTCACAACAAAAACAGATCAGCTCCAATGCACATGTATTAAGCACTGAGAAAATAAATGTTTAAGATTTGCTCAAGGTGACAAGCATATTCAATGGAATACCAACAAGAGATTCTTTACTTAATAAGTACATTGCAAATGTCTGACCCACAATAAGCCTGCAGTCCCAAGCTTCCAGTACTAATTTTTATAAACGGACAAAAGTACCCCTTGGTACTTAACACACCATAATACATTATACTTTGACATGATGCATTGATAAAAAAAATGAACATAATCATCTCAATGTTTCTTCCCTCATTTTGCAGCATACATATCAATGATGCCCAGCTTCTGAAGTCTCTCAACTAATTGTCTCAGTGATAATATCTGCAAGTTGATTTTCAGATCTGAAAATGGCACAATGATCATATTGGTAACTAACTTTTCTCGAACAAAGTAATAGTCAACTTCTATGTGCTTGGTCATCTCATGAAACACGAGATTGGATGTAATGTGACTGCTGCTTGGTTGTCACAATGTTATCTCATAAGAGTGTTGATTTCTAACCAAATTCTTTAAGAAGAGTTCACAAATTATAAGGCATCACATTTGCACAGCACTAAGGCTTCATAAGAGTCCATTATTTTTGCGCATTTTCTATTAAATTTCAATTAGCGATATCATTGAAGCCTGATTAATATCTTCTGCTTGCTCTTCTTCTCTCTCCCCCACATATTCTTTCCCACTAGACAACCAACAGAGACAAATAGCACGTCAGTGCCACCAACCTGTACCTCATTTTTTCCTTTGAGCCGAATGAGTTGGCTTGATTCCATATCGGGCATGCTAACTTGGGAAGCATCATGATTTGTGCCCTTCCTTTTCCCACACAATCAAGGAATTGGCTACGGCCCTCTTTCCGCCGAAAACAATATATTTGATTTGTAACAGTGATACTTCAAAGTTGAAAGTTGAAACACACTGATCAAGGTGGGTTGACCGTTTCAATCAACATCACTATTGTTTTTTGTTTTTTTTTATTGGCTCAACATCACTATTGTTAGATGATAAAAAAAATTGTCTGTGGCAGTAGAACTAAAGTGAACGTAATCCTCTATCCCATATTTATCTGAATAATGCTAGTACTTTATTTGTTTTGGGTGAAACCATTCACGTAACCAAGTTTTCAATGTAATAGAGAACGACTATAAAAGAAATTCCACAACTCGTCATAGCCATCACAGTTGTTTGTACGCAAACACACCAATCCAATTACCTCATTTATATGTCTAGTAACTAAATAACATTTCTTTAAAAAACATTTTATGATCTTGAAAGAACATACTTTCATATATTTAATACTCATTCATTTCGTTCAATCAGCTTTAGAATTTTCATTGGGATTATCCAAGTCTCAATCATGAATTTTATTCTATGCTATCTAAGACAATTTTGACTTTGTCAGTTGAGGTTTAAGAATATATGCAACCCATCACTCATTCTAGCTGTGTAATTAACAATAATTCATCCTCATTAAAAGGTATATCAATTTTCAAACCAAATTGTGACTTCAAACAAATCGAATGCAAAGAAACAGAAGGAGAAGAAGAAGAAGAAGACCGATTAAAAAAATATCAAACTTACTTATATTCACATGTAAAAGCTCTACCTTGAAACAACTTCAGTGCTTGGTTTACCCCATTGGTAATTCTGCAACGAGGAACGAACAAAACTCAACGTTATGACCTCAAATCAAAACACGATTTGCGGAAGTGCAAACAAGAAGATAGCTACAAACATAAATAATCATTACCTAGCAAGCATGGGCTTAATAGGTATGCCTGGCTTCATTGATAAGGTTGTAGAAGAAAAGTTAATGCCTTTGCTCAAGAGGGAAGGGACAAGCAGATCCTGTTTATATGTACCAATAAGATGCATGAAAGAACAATATGAAAAATATATGCGTGGAATAGTATGCAGGTTAAATCTTATAAAATATAATACAAAAAGTCCATTACTCCAAGTATGTCAAGTGATTAAAATGTTATTTTATGTGTTCGAAATTGTACAGCTGTACATTAACCATTCTTTATTCATGAGATATCATCATTCACTCCGTGCAATTTTTGGGCAACGGTATCTCATGAATGTTTGATGAAAAGTTTGGTCCTCCTGATTAATCTTTTTTCTTTTCAAAATTTCATGGTATCAAACCAAGGTTGATCACAAGAATTTGCCACTAAAGTTTGGGCACATCAATTATGAAATCTCCTAAATCAAATTATTCACTCCATCATTTACCTTCCCAAACATAGATTCCACAATTTTGATCTGTCAATGTTCTCACGAGTGGGAATTTACTTGAGTAGTGTGTCTATTAATCTGTGTCCCTATTCAGTTCTCCATATAAAACATTAGAGAGAGTCTGCGCCCAGAGGGAGAGTCTGGCGATTTTTTATTTTCTTCCCCTTGATGTCCTAACCATTGTATTTTATTTTTTTCTGTGTTCTTGCATTGCTCTGACCTCCTTGGTTAGTGACCCCCTTTTATTCCCATTATTAATATATTCATTTTTATTTTTATTTTAAAACATCACATAAGAAGAACAATCATCCACAATAGTTTAACAACAATAAAAACCTAGTGACATGCATTGTCGCGCATGTTTGATACGTCAGTGCATACCATATTTCACATGTAATTCTTATAAATACTTATACCTAACACATACAGCACATTTCAAATGCAATTCATATAAATATAATTATGAAATACATACTGATATGGTATACCACTGATACACTTAGTTTTTGTTTCGGTATGCTCGGTTTTTGCATGCACTATGGTAGGAATGGAAACGAAAACATGTTGGTTATTTCCTGTCTATTTCGGTGGAAAATTAAACGAGTAGAAAACTATAGCAGATCTCCCTATGACATTCCCAATATTTCTATCCAGGAAATAACTGAAATATGTAAGTAGCACAATAATATTAAGACCCAATCCCTTATGCATCCCTTACACAGAACAAAATTTCAGCAGGAATAGACGAGAAAATAACATTGAGCGTATTTCAGCGAGATTATTCTCAGATTCACCCTTAAAAGATATAGAAAAAACTTAGAAAGCGTACCAAATTGGGAAGCACATTATAAGCCTCAACAACTGCTCCAGAAATGCGCTATCAATTAACAGAAAAGGACTGCTCAGAAATGAGAATTGAGAAAAGCAAGCATTTCAAGTTAGATAGACCAATTTCAACAGGTAGAATTAGAAAAAATTATCAAGCTCTTTTCATAAAATATATGGGGTATTTCTTATTAGGATTAACTAAAAGCGTAATCTATATACTATATAGCAGAAGAGAAAAGAAGAGAATTTTTGGAATTTTTTGAAAATTCTATGAGAATTACATATCACTTTGTTTGACTTTTTTTAACAAATGCACCCATTCAACTCACATATTTTCAATCCTACCCTCTCCTTTATGCTTTCTAACAAAGGCACCCATTAAAGCCACATAATTTCAATCTTACCCCCCTGCTTTATGGTTTTTTAATAAAAAATCTATAGGATGATCTTAACCATCCGATTTAAGAGGAAGTATGAAAACCTCTATAGATTGGAGGCACACACACACACACACACACACACACACACACACACTAATAAAAAAATCCACGCAATGCACGGGCCGACAAAGAACTGTACGGACCAAATCATAGGTTGATCCAAACCGTTCATGTGATGGAACACAACATAAATAGGTTGTGCCCGTAAAACCATTTCCATAGGCTGATCCTAGCCCTCCAATCTATAGAGGTCTCCATAATTGTTGTTGCTCTTAAGGTGCCCGGAATTCGTCAATATTTTTAAAGGTGTCCTGAATCCGTAGTATTATGTAATATGTTCACAAAAATCCGTAGTATTATGTAACATGTGCACCCAATCCGTAATTTTGCAAAGAAAAAACGCCACCATGTTGACTTTGCGGACAAAATGTATAATAAAAAATTCATAAAGAAGGGTAAAATAGGTATTGTGAAGGGGGTAGGATTGAAAATATGGGGCTCTAATGGGGGCCTTTGTTAACAAAAGCAAAAAAAAGTGATGTGTCTATTAGAATTTTGGAAGAAATTCAAATAAATGTTTTATTTTCTCTTCTGCTAATATATATATATATATATATATATATATATATATATATATATATATATGGGTGATGATATTTTCACCCCCCCCCCCTGCAGTACTTGCACACACCCCTTGTAACGTGATTCGACACAAAGTTGCCCACTTTTCACGTCAAATCAGGTTATAAGGGGGGTGTGCACGTAATGCAGGGGGGGTGAAAATATCATCTCCTTTTATATATATATATATATATATATATATATATATATATATATATATATATATATAGAGAGAGAGAGAGAGAGGAAAAGGATTGTACGCTCGAGCGTACCAAGCTTATGGTACGCTGGAGTGCCCAATCACATGGGTCCCACATTTTTTGTGGTGATCCAAAGCATTCATTTGCAAGGCCCTATCTTAGATAGGGTGTGTACCAAAAATCAGCTCCATTGAATCATCCTAACCCCTCCAAAAGTGAAGGGCAAAAATGGGCAGATTTGTGGACACACAGTGTCTATCCATTTTGACCTCCACAAATGGATGGGTTAGGATGATCCTATGGAGCTGATTTTTGGTACACACCCCATCTATGTAAGGGCCTTTCAAATGAATGCTTTGGATCATCCTAACAAAGTGGGCCCACATGTGATTGGGCACTCGAGCGTACCATAAGCTTGGTACGCTCGAGCGTACAATCCTTTTCCTCATATATATATATATATATATATATATATATATATATATATATATATATATATATATATATATATATATGTATGTTGAATAATGTATTAGGTTAGTTTAGACATTACTTGTATTAGTTAGGGGTATAGTAGTCATTATATGTTGTTGCCCTAGTTTGGGCCTATATATACATCATATTCATGAGGAGCTCCCTAGTAGAGACTCTCCATCCTTCACTCCTCTTCTTCTTCCTCTCTTCTAACCCTAATCTCATTTCTAACAATATATATATATATATATATATATATATATATATATATATAGAATAATAAGATATATTCGATTTCCTATAGAATAATAAGATATATTCAATTTCCTATGCCTTCAGTTAGGCAGGCAAGGTGCTTTTGCACATGGAAGAAGCCACCATGTCGCAGAAAAGGTCATGTAGTTTTAGGCAAGGTTTTAAATTTCGGTTTTGATACCGGTTTCAGACCCCCCGGAAATCGAAATTTCGACCGAAATCCGGTGAAACAAAGAAATTAGTATTTTATTTGATATAAAATTTCTGCCAAAATTTCGGTAATTTTGGTCGAAATTTCGGTAAAATATTTATAAAAAAAAAATGGTTTTTTTGGTTTAATTTCGGAAAAAATGAAGTTTCGACCGAAATTCCGAAATTTCGGCCGAAATAAAATACCGTTTCGGGTAAGTGTGATTTCGGTGTCGGTCTCCACTGAAATCCGAAATTTCGGATTTCGGTCGAAATTTAAAACCATGGTTTTAGGTGCTACATGCAAAAGCACTCTGCAAAAATTGCAAGGTGCAAATGCAGCTAGATGTACAAGTACAACTAATGATAAACGGAGGAAGAGAGGATTTCACAGGTATATGAGAATATTGTCCATATTTTTAAAGAAAACACCCTTATATTTTTGTTGTGAAGATTCATAAAAGCATGGGTACTTTGGGAATTTGACATTTTACTTCTTTTCTCAACTTTCTTGTTCTACCTTCTGTTCTTTCCCCCACCATTTCTACGGGGAACTGTGAATGTAAAATTCTAGCACGCAGAAGCTGTTGCAGCTCTGCCATCATCAACTTTGGCACCACCGACATGCCATCAACTCATACCCATTGCCCCCACAAATCCTTGCTACCATAGTATCACAATCATTACTATCTACAGACAACAATACCTTCAGTTTTTCAAAAAGTCGTTGATCCCTACCATCCCCTCATCATCCGATGCCACCACACCTTGGAACCAGGGAAACGAATATCACCGCGTCGCCACACAATAAAACATGGAATGGACAAACACCAAGGCCGTGTTTGGCAACCATGAATTTTTTTTCATGATAAATTTAGTTTCTCAAGCGGTGAGATAGGGGTACAGCGGGTGGTAAAAAGAGAGATTTGAGAGATCACGAATGAAAGGAGGGTGAGAAGTGCCTAAAAACAAGGAAAAATCAATCATATTTTGAGTGAAGTTTATTGTTTCCTTGTTTTTCAGGCTTTTCTCACTCTCTCCTCATTTGTGCCCTCTCAAATCTCTCCTCCCCTCCCACCTGTCCTACCCCTCTCTCACAATCAAAATTTATCATGAAAATAAATGCATGGTTGCCAAACATGGCCTAAATGATTCAAAACTTAAGAATCAGTTGGAAGCAGTTTTTCAGGGAAACAGGAAGTTTATTGAGAGTCAAAAGCTCCTATATAAGAGGGGGTTTTCCCGGAAACCAAATCCATTGGATCCTGATATTGCTATTGATGGGGAAATCGGCAGGAAAAAAGGAAAAACATACAGAGAGACAACACCAAACTGGTTTCATTCTTTTCTTCTTGCAGTCCTAAAAGCTTAGAATGCTGGCAGAGGTTTTCTCATCGGATGATTTTGGGTTTTAAATAAGAATTTTTTCCTAATCCTCTTGCACCAATGAGACAGGGAAACAGGAACTGGTGGCAATAGTCATGAAAGGGAGGAGCATACAAAGAGAACGATAGAGGTAGCATAGATGACAGTAAATACTAAATACAAGAAGGAAGAAGCAGCCCAAAAGAAAATACAAAAGTAAAAGAAAAATAGAAAGACCAAAATGTCCATGTGGTATAATTTTAAAAGCAAAGAGAAAAATAGGGAGACCAAAATGCCCAAGTGGTAGCATTTTAAAGCAAAATTATAAGGGCTAATTGTGTCAAAAAGAAAGGAGAAAATTCCCCTTCCTTCCCTCCAAAGAGAAAAATAGAAAGACCAAACACACACTCACACCCTTAAAAAAGGTATAAGAAAATTGAATATACAAAATGACATGGTAAATACTTCAATTTATGAATGCCAATACCAATTTACATGCACACATTGCAAAAATAGCTAGTATTTTGCTAGAGTTTGTATTTTGCTATTCATGTTCAACTAATGCATACTGATTCTCTGGACCTTCTCTGGATCCCTAGGGATTACAGATTCTAATGAAGTTGAGGTGAGGGCGGTCCTCCAGGGCATTAAGTTGAAAGAGCAGTCTGAAATCTGAATTGCCAAGGGTGATAGTGGAGGGAGACTCCCTCAATGTGATTAGATGGCTAAAAGGTAGCTGTTCTTATCCTTGGAGATTTGAGCGTTGGATCGATGAGATTATGGACCGAGTAGGGGAATCTGGTGTATCTTTCCATCATGTGAAAAGATCGGCAAATTCGGAAGCAGATAGATTGGCCAGGGAAGGAGTAGCTAGAAGGGGAGTTAGAACTATTAGACTTTCTCCCCCCATGACTGGAGGTGTTTGATTTTCTTTGGATTTTGATTTTCTTTTTCTTTCTCCTGCCTTTTTCTTCATCTGACCTCCTCGATCGGTGTTGTACATTCCTTCATGAATCATTGTCATTAAAAAAAAAATGCATACAATTGCTTAGAAACCTAATTAGAGTGCTTCAATCAGCTAAATCAGTCAGTAAAATGCAGAATGGTGCAGAATCAGTAGTGTGTTATCTTGACATTAAATTAAGGGAAGTAATTTGATTTATAAAGCAACATGGATCAAACCTGAAGCTGCAATTTTAAGGTTTCAAGGGCTCCTCCATGAAGCAAATGAGGAGATGAGTTTAATAACACAGCCTGTGCCAATGCTGGGAGAACAGTTCTCATCATGGCTCCAATGCGCAAATTACGAACCTACATATCAAATAAAATAAATAACTATGTAATAATAATAGTAACTGTGACTGATAACAGTAACCGCGACTGATGACTCACAAGTCATGACCTTCCCCATGTCTTAAAAACAGATGGAAAATAAAAACACCAACAGGGTAACTTGTTAGAGCCAAAACATCATTTTTATCTTATGAAGGTAGAATGTGATCAAACGGTATTAGACCATAACACCATTCTCGCGAATCCTGACAGTGAAGCACCCCTTTATTTAATGTAGCAACCATCCTGTAGAAAGTCTAACCTATGGGATGGTTATTAACTCAATGAGAGATATTATCCCTATGTGATGGCTATCCACTAAAGAAATATAATCCCGACTGATACATGATATTATAAATAAGTAAAGGATGATGCAGAAGAAGAATTTGTGGACAACAAAAAAATGAATTTTGGCCCCGATGGTGAGAAAGCAATCCTTATTATAGTGACAATAACGATCCTACCAGCATGAATCGCTATGAAATTGGACACCATTGATGGTCTTCCCATTCGCTGTCATCTACCACCAAACTATTTTTCATGATGCCATATTGAGATTGTAAGTTTGTCCATGTCACAAGCGTGAAGATGTTAATGATGCCCAACTCACTACACCTGGTAACTCAATGACTCCACGGGCATAAGTATTATTAGGATTTTTGTCATTAATATGTAATTTAATACCTATCAGTGATTCAGTATCATAGTAAGCAAAATGGATAATGGCAAAAATGTTGAGCCCAAAAAACGGGTTTATAACATCTATGGCTTGAAAAAAACATATCAAAAACAATCAGAAAAAAAAAATGAGAAATGCAAAAAATGGAGGGTCAAAACGACAGGTATAAAAGGTATCATTTCAAGAAAATGCTACAAAAAACGTGCATACATGTATCAAAAATTCTAAATCCAATCAAGAAATATCATCAAGTTCGAATATCTAAAAAAATAACCCATAATTCATTCATTCTCATCTTATTTAACCAGCACAAATTATTTATAATGCATTCAAGTGAGGTGGTCCTTTCGCTTCTTAGATTGGAGGGTGGAGGACCAGAGGATAGGGAGATAGGGTGGGACGAGCTATCAAAGAAACAAAGAAGAACGGTGGAAGGAAAGGAGGGAGATGATAGAAAGGGAAAAAAAGTTCTCGCATATATGCTTCAGAAAGGAAGAAAGAGATTCAATTGTAACGGAAATTGGCAAAACGTGGAACCAATAAAAAAAGGGAAACCAATTAAAGAGTTGAAAACGGAAAAGTTTTTTTTCAAAAGTCATTTTGAAAATAACAATAAACAGGGTTTCAATAGATACCCTCTATGAAGCATCATATTTTGAAAGGTCGGTCGCTGGTACCTTGGAAGAAAAAAGGGAAAGTTTTTTGAGATGTATCTCTCCTAGCCACCTTGTGGGTTCTTTGGAAAGAAAGGAATGCCAGAGTTTTTTAGGGAGTAGCCAAGTCGCCATCTTTCTTGTTCTTCAAAATTATAGCCTTGACTATAGCTTGGGTTAAATCCCTCCCGTTATTTCGATTCATTTCGTCATTTGATTTATGGGAGGGTTGGAAGGGCAACAGTGTCAAGCGTCGGCCCTCTATTGTGCAAGTGAGGCACCCCCCGTCTGATGGGATGTTGAAATTAAATTTTGACTTTTTTGGCTTAGAGGTTCCTTGGGCCCTCCTTGGAGATTTACTCAGTTCATTGATGAGATCCATGATAAAACTGCGGGTTCATCAATCATATTCTTGCACGTCAAAAGATCGGCTAATTGTATTGCAGATCGTTTGGCTAAGGAAGGAGTAGAAAAGCAGGGATTAGAGATGTTTGATTTCCTGCCTTCCTGATTAAGGGCACATTGTTTCTTTTATTCCGTTCCTTTTCTTGGTTTTTGAAAAGATTGTACTCTTCGGGCTGATTCCCTCAGTCGGCCCTTCCGTTTTTAATGAAATTTGCTACTATTAAAAAAAAACATCATATTTTGAGTTTTTTAAATAAAAGGAAGCCACTTTGCAAAGAGACGCTGTTTAAAACATGAAATCACAATTGTCACGCCCCAAACCCATGGGGCATGACAACAATAAAATGCTAACTTTTGCTAACTTGGGTCAGGATACAATTGAAAACCATTATTCTATGAAACCATGACGTTTTGTACAATTTTGCTAACTAACAACCTTTTCAAAAAGACTTTCACTATGACTTCAAATATTGCATTGCATGCTTATTTCTGAAGATCATAAATCTGTTAGCTTTTCTCAGACCATGTGTGCCATAAACCAATGCCAAGTCCTCTAGAAAGCAAGCTCCAATAGTGGCTCAGTCACAAGCCAAATCACTTTTTTTAGTTTGTGCAAGAATCTATACAGATAACTAAACATCAAATCAAAGGAATTTAAAGTATCTTACCAAAGTTCGAACTAGGAACTTCATTTCCTTCTCTCTACAAGAACGCATAAGATTTACAACAAGATTCTTCTTACGAACAGTAGTTCCACTTCCTGCTTCAACACTGACAAGCCTCAAGGTGAGATAAACCAGCAGCAAATCAATGAACTAGCTTAAAAATAAAACCAGCGCATTAATAAAGCCATTAACAAAAATATATTCTAGCATAGTAGATTATAAACCTTAGCATGGAACATTAATATTAAATAAGCACTAAGCCAGTGAATAAGATCATAAAGAAATTGAAGTAACAAAAGAAGGATAAGATGTTGAAACAAGAAATCAAAGAATATCAACCATGGCGCTGCCAACAATACAACTTACTTTCATGATCGGTTAAATGGCCCACATTATTTCAAGGAAATTCCCCAATCTTCAAGAGCATGTATCTGCTTTGGAGGCCAAGAAATTATAATACTAGAATTCCCCTTCACCAAAAAGCTACCTCATGACTGCTGTTAGAGATCCATAAACCTTGTAAAAACACTTCGACTTGTTAAATACCTAAAAGCTTGTATCATTTAAAAAATATTTACAAGCTTGAATGGCAAGCTTGGCTGGTTTGACTAAAGGTGATCCTCTTGTCAACCAGTGATTTCCTACCATGAGTCCATGACCTTTGCACAACAACATAATAACTCGAGTTAGAAGTTACGTCCAGTGTAAAGACCCCGCCCCACACGGGCATAGAAAGTTAATAACCTTAATTAAATCTAGACCGTAGATCCCTAGACCAAAAATCACAGTGTATTTTCGTTTTTTTTAATATAACCAATTTTTGGGGCCTTGTCCGTTCGACATGATTTTGGTCCCGATAGATGGGTATTTCGAATACCTATCCAACGGACCCAAGATTTAGCGATTCGGACGTGATTTGAGTAAGTTATGACATTTTTCTATTAGGATTAGGCATAGTTACGAGTTTTGTCTTATTAGGCAATTTTTTAGGAGTGCCAATATTAAAATTTAGTATTTTTATTTTTAATTAAGTTAAGCAATAAGATAAAAAGTAAAGAGACCTAGAGAGACTAGGTAACTTACTAACTATTAGTAGTTGATTAGGAAACAACTCTAAACAAAAAGAGAAGCTAGGATTTATAAAAGACCCTTCATGTGGTTCTCCCCTCTCACGCACACCCAAACCGTAGAGAGAGAGAGAGTGAGAAAAGAGGGAAAGAGAAAAAAGAGAAGAAGAGATCCTTGAGGGCTT